>NC_136689.1:98356119-99044748 GCF_903797595.1 Erithacus rubecula
TTCTTAGCAAGGCTTCTAATTTACATTCATCAGATTTTTTTTTTTTTTTTAATTAATCTCCTCTTTCATGGGGAAACACTGCTGTTACAGACAAAAAGAAGACAGATCTCTTTAACACCAATGGATTAGCCTTTTTGCCATGAGGAACCGCCTCTGAATCAAAGGAGTTGTGCAAATAAATAAAAGAAAAAAACTTATAAAGTGTTTGTTTAACATTACACACTTAATACACTGCGGGTCTGAAATCATAACAAAGCAGCTGTGAGGAAAATTAGCTCTAGGGTAGCAATCGCCAGAAAGAAAGAGAAACGGTAAAGAGAAAGAAGGCAAATTAGAGGTTGACCTACCTGGAAGTCAGTGATTAATTCCTTCCCCAGGTTACCAATGGGAGAATCTCGGGACATGGACGTCATTGTGGATAGGAAACTGGAAGATTCTGTGAGATGGGGAAGGGGGGAGAGGTCCTCCATCTGCTCCTTAAGACCCTCTCCAATGTGATCAACCTTTTCCAGGAAGGTCTGAAGTTCCTTCCGGAAAGCTTTCATCCTGGAGTTGACAGTGTCCAGAAGCTCTGGTTCATGCTTATCTTCTCCCCTTTCCTCACCACTCCTGAAATCCTGCTCTGCAGATGGGCTGCTGGTTATGTGCACCTTTGCATCGTAAATCAAGCTGTCCGTGTCGGTGATAAGGCGCTCCACTGTCCTTTCAAGCCGCTCGGCCTCACGTTTGATGTTAATCAACGACTCCGTATCCTCTTTCACTCTCATGAGCTCGGTGGAGCACAGGTCGCTGACTTCCGATGGCTTCCCGCTCCCAAATCCCGATGTCTTCTCATACACTTCCTCAGAGTCACTCTCGCCCCCAATGGGCCCCTCTCTCTTTGGCTGTGGTGGGCGGCCATCCTCGCTGTCACTCTCCTTCTTGCCAGCATCACTGTCGGCGTCGCTGTCCCTGGGGCTAGAAGTACGCAGGCCCAGGTGAGAGGCAAGGTCATAACGCTGGACGTTGGACATCAGGACCCTGTTCTCGTACTGGAGCTTCATCACTTTCCCACTCAGCTCGTTGATTTGTGACCTGGCTGACTTCAGCTCCTCTTGCAAGGTCCCACCACCCTTGGATGCTGCATCATCCAACCAGCCAGGCTCCTGGCCCGGCTCGAACTTGAATTTGTTCAGCTCATTCGTTAGCTGCTTGTTGTGATCCTCAATTTCAGAGATTGACCTCCTCAGCAGCTCTGCTTCCTCTTCCACAAACTGCAGGTGCCTGCGTAGCTCTGTGGCCGACTCCACAGAGTCTCCGTAGGGCGAGGTAGGAATGCTTGAAATGTGGTCCCTGCTGAGACACTCTTTTTCGTACTGGCACCTCATATCCTCCATCTCAGCTTTAATCCCCCTGTTCTCCACTTCCAGTTCCACTATTTTTCTGCCCAGAATGTTGGCTTCCTCCTCCACCAGCTTCAACCGAAGCTTCAGCTCAGCCTCCCTGGTGCTGGGTGGGCCCCCTGCTTCCCCGGTGGGCAGGGGACTGTCCACGTCTCCATAGATGGACTTGTACTTCTGGAGCTCCTGCTCCAGTTCGTCCTTCTCCCTCCCCAGTTTGGCCATCTTCTTACGCATCAGCGCTGCCTCCTCTTTGGCAAACTGGAGCTGGCACTTCAAATCAGCACTGTCCTCCTGCCAAGAATAATCATCCCCCCCATCCCAAGATTATATTACAATAGAAGCACAGCCAGCAGCTTATTTTCCAAAATTTCTGCCCCCCCATCCTCTGAGCTGTATCTGTTATATATGCAAACAATTCACAGACAGAGCTGCACAAACCACACAGTTGACACGTGTCATGGCTTGGTCTTGGTTAAATTGGCAAAGCAGCTTGACCTGAGTTAAAGAGGGAGGAAAAAAAAGTGTGCCTGTGCAAGTGTTCAGTGGTGCAAGAGTGCCAGCACAATGTTTTTTTTCTCAAATGCTAAGAAAACTGTGGAAAACAATGACTCAAATGAAAAGGTTCCATGATTTGCTGGCACTTTTTGTTCCATTTACTTTTTGTTCCATTTACCTTTAATGACACGCTTGTTCCCTTTAAGCACCATGAAACAAACACTACTCAGATGAACTTGCTCATCATAATCTCAAATTTTGGGCTCCTTCAGCTAGAAAGCACAACAAAGGTGTGCTGAACTGCATGGTTGTCTTGAAAAGGGAAGACTTTAATTACTGTGATCTCATAATGCTGTGAAACAGGCAAAGTTCCTAACTTGCTTTCCAAATAGGAAACACACTGTTGTCTCTACTGCTGTTATTATTAGGACAGAGCAGATTGTGATCTCTGTTTCTGGAATGAACAACTGTTCACAAGGGAGATAGGTGCAAACATGTGAAAAAGAGAAGAAAATTCATTAAACAGTGTTTACATCCAAATCCATCCCATGTGAAAACCTGCATTTTTCATGAGTACCAGGGTATTGAATGACTGTTTGGGGTTTTTTGTGTTTGTTGGGCATTAAAAAGTACTGCATCTCATCTCAGATGAGAACTCCAGTGTGTATTGTGCTGCAATAAGAGACAAGGTTAAGTAAATTCTAAGCCAGTGAACAATTTCTTTGCATGAATCACTTTCATGAATTGTCATGGAGATACAGACACTTGGCCTCAAAAGAGACACATTTATCAGCATTAGCAGTATAATGGAAGGCAGGCTTTGAAAGATGATCTCCTGAGACAGCAGATTTTATCATTGTTGGTAGGCCATGTGGACATATGTGCAATTATATATGGAAACTTCATTTTGGTCTCTGGAGCACTGTTATCTTTCACAAGCACCATTTTGTTATAATTCCTAATAATGGAAACCAAAATTCAGAGGAAAACATGACTGACTTTAATTGTTCACCCAGATCAGGCTATGAAAAAAAAAATTACAAAACTAATTATGGCTCAGCAATCTGAGGAAATTATTTAATTTCTATAGCACACATCCTAGCATATTGGTCTTCCATGTTACCTAGATTAATTTTGCCACATTCTATTTACATAAAAACTAATTATGACTTAATTTTTGCTGTTAATAACTGAGCAAGCACAAAAGTGATCAATGGAATACTTCTGAACCCAATCAGCTTTCTGATTGATGCTGCCTGCTGCAGTTTGTGACTTTAAAATGCTAAATAGAAAAAAAAAAAGTTAACTTACATGTTAATAACATGAAAAATATAAAAAATAGTAAAATTTTCTGTTAATATGTGGCTTTCATTGATAACCAAGAGCCAAACACAACTGCAATCAGCTCATGGGTTGACTAAAATTTTGGTCATCATGTTTCTGGCATCAGAAATGTAAGTTTTAAATTAATTCAAGCAAGGTACTTATGATTGATTAGAAGCAGAGCCTCTACAAGGTGGACTTCCTCTCCTCTCTATTTTCTCCCTGCATACACATTTCTTTTTTTCACCATATATTTATATATTTCTTTTCTCTTTCTAACTCAAAAGTGCAAATTAAGAAGCAAATTAAACCTGGCAAAATCCTATGCAGCCTCTGCTGGAGTCACCCTGAGTTTTGGTTGCTCTGGCTGGATAAGCCTGTATGATTAAAGCATTATCTTTGACCAGAGCTGTGCAACACATTCCCTCTCTTTTTCCTATTGTGGTCAATCAGTTTATCCCCAGAGCTCTGGGTTTTGCTTTTAGGGAAATACAAAGACCACAAGGACAGTTACAGATAGACCAGTGTCACACATCAGAGCCCACAGGTGGGATGGTTACTCCGGTTATTTATTCATTTATCTGTTAATAGCTGGTCTGACATTTTATTTATTCTCTCTTTGTAATCCTGCATTCTTTACCCAGCTTTTTGTCTGCCTTTGTCTTCAGGAGCCCGGCTGTCTGTGGCAGTAGCTGGTGCCTTGCACCTCCCCAGCTGCAGGCAGCAGGAGAGATGCCTGAGGGAAGGGACAGCCTGCCCATCCCTCTGCTCTGCCTGGGAGCACACTCCCACCCTGGGGCCAGGGGACCTCCAGAGACACCCACTGCCTTTCAGACAGCACAAATAACAGCACTGAGCCACACTCAGGACAGCACACTCAGAGCTTTGAAGCTTTGGAAGAAAAGGGAAAGGCTTACATGGGTTTAGGGTCAGGGCCCCAATGCTTTTGCTCAGCATCACTGCATGACTCAATGCATCTCTGGAGTTAGTGTGTTATTATTGCAGGACAAAACCACCTTTAATTCCTTTAATGGTATTAATTTATTGCGAGGTTTTGTCTTATCAATTTTATTTTTTTTAAAGGATAAAATTTTCAAGTTTTTTCTTTTGCAAGAGCTGAAACAAGCCAGATTTTTTACATTAAACACACACAAGCCTCATACTAAACAACAAAGCTGATGGATGTTAATCTTGCCTACTAAATATGGATCCCGTCTGGAAAGGTGAGAAAGCTCTAGATCTTCCTCACTTCCCTGCCAGGGAACATCCCATTCCCCTGACAGCATTTTTTCCAAAGGAAAAGAATGGCCAGGAGAGATTTATCAGCCAGATCTAAGCATGCCAGAAGGGTAGGACTCCAACCTTCATGCACTTGTCCCTCTGAAACTTTGTGTACAGAAATATCACTGATTTCTTGATCAGTTGAAACCAAGTAGAAACAGCAGGAGGGTGAGACACTCACACAGGCAAGCAGAGTTTTGACATAAAAGGCAAACTAAAGAGAGGCCAAATCACCAAAATTAAGAATTGCTCATTATTAATTAAATCGTGAATGAAAGACAGGAGAGGGAAAAAAAATTAAAAAAAAAAAAAATTAAAAAAAGGATAAGATTATTCTTTCCTTGGTTTTGGAGGAACAAGAGGCTCAAATCCCAGGGGCTGAATCTGGGCAATGGCCTCCTGACTGTATTAAACATCCAGTGTGTGGATGCTTTCCTAGAATGTGTACATAGGGCAAATCATATAGAAGGAAAAGAAGGAACAGCAGTCATGGACTTTGAGAGATCATTAATGACAAATGGGACTTAACGATTATGATGGTGATAATTTGCATGCAATTGCATAATGGCTCTGCATGACACTTCAGAAGGATGTTAATGGATAAAAAAATCAGATCCTTCCCAACAGAGTCTGCTGTCTCATTTAGACAAATGTAGAATGTGGAGATAAAGAAATGAAATGTATAGGAAATAAATTAACTTAATTATGCAACATAAATGTGTAATGTGTGAGAGATGTGATGAGAATGAAGAGCTGATCAAAAATTCCCCAATACAATATTTCTTTTCTGGCAAGAAGACACAAAGCTAGATAGAGGCCAACACCATCTCCTCTAGCACCACCACCAGCTCAAGGGAACTGCCAGGCAGAAGACTGGTAAGCAATTTTGGGGTTGCAAGTCTGACAACAAGGCAGTACAACCAGCACCCAAGCATCTGGCTGAGTGCCAGCACTCCTACCTTGCGTTGGAGAACCACTTTTCTTTGTGTTTTGCCTGGTGCCTGGTATTTTCCAAGAAGCTCCATTTTGCAATTCTGCTGAATAAAAACTTTTTTTCTTCAGTACTGCTAGAGGTGGGTGAGTGCTACTATGAATTCTGCTTTTACACAACTTCAAGACAATCAATTTCATGTGTGTATTATTCACTCAGTGTGTCCTGTGGTAGGTGTGAAGTTCCAGCTAATTTTCATGATGAGCTCGCAGCAAGTAAAAACACCAGTCTTGCCACATGCTATACATACCTGTAAGCATGTGGATGCATAGAATCTAAGTTTGGGGCCTTTTCAGCCACAGAACATACAATGGGTGTTCATTCTAGGTATTTAGGGTATTTATCTCTGAAGAGCAGCATTTTGAACCCCCTGATCTGTGTCTATATCAACCCTTTGGGCCATGCCCAGGACCTGGCAGCTGTTTGACCAGGTCAGGCATTTGATGCGATGTGCCCTGATCTCAACCAGCAAGCACCTCTGAATGGATGCTTGGGGTTGGAGACAGCTATGGGTAATATCCCAGAATTGGGAGAAAGCCAGGACATGTACATATAGACTGGGCTGTGTTAGTATATAAGTTTATTTCTTGGTCTGTTCTACCTCAAAGAATTGGTGAAGAAAACTGAATGGCCACCTTGCAGAGTGCTGATGCACTCCTGATGCTGATAATGGTTTTGATTTCCAACCCCAAGTCCTTTGCTTGCAAGACTTACGATGTGTGTGTAGAGGGTAAAAGCTTTTCCCCTTGTGTGTCTTCTGGGATCGCTTCCCTTTGCTGTGAGTGGTGCTGAGCTCACACTTGGTTACCCAGTTAATTTTGTGAAATCCTTATTAAGGCTTTTTTAAAGCAAACTGTAGCTGCCCTTAATGCCTGGATTTGGGCAGAGGAAGCAAGTACAAAAATCTACTGTCTTCGCATAATTGTGTATTTCCAGGAATGCAGGAAGGAAGGACAGTTCTGCCCAGAAACCCCTGTGCCTTCATGTAGCTTCATCTGTAATTTGCCTGTGTGTGGGCATGTGTATATATTTCATCCATATATTTTACATACTTGCAGAAAAACCTGACCTGACTGACAACTTAAATACTTCTCCATAGCAAGTGTCCCATTTTAAGGTATGATTAAGCCATGCTTGTGTCATCTTGGCAAGGACACTCAGTCTGCTGTGTCCTGGGAAGGCACACTGAAGTGCCCTGGCCAGTGGCCAGTCCCCCAGTATGCCCACTCAGCTGCCAGCCCTAGCCCCCTCAAGTTCAGCATATTGTCGTGATTTATTTTGGTTTCTATTACAAATCAATGGGTTTTAAGACTAGACAACCCATAGGTCTGGGCTGTGTACACTGAGCCTGCCAAGGGGGCAGCAGGGGAAGTGCATCCCTTCTCTAATGAAGGCACAATGGCTCTCCTGGCTCCTTTCCCGGTGAGGTGAAATACTATCCCCATCTCTCTGGCTATAAACAGCAACTGTGAGGCTGCTGGGAAAAGCTTTAACTCCTACAGTCAGCACAAAAAGCAGAGGAAACCAGGCAGTCTGCTTTCCTGAGAAGGACTGCCCAAAGAGATTCCATTAAAACCTGTGTCCAAAGACACACTGAGTGGGCATCTTAGGCTCTCTGTGGTACCTCAGCTTTGGGGAGCACAAGTTCCTGCAGCATCAGGGATATCAAACCCTGCTGCACCAGAGCTCACGAGGTGTCGCTGAGAGTGTGAACTGCATCCCTGCCCAGACACTCATTAGCACCAGAATCTTTGGCACAGTGTATAAACTGAGTCAGTCCCCAAGCTGCAATCCAATTTGGGAAGCAAGGTGATTTGCTCTTCTTGTAGAAAACTGCAGCCTGAATCAATGAGTACAAGCACAATGTGCCTGAGAAGCTGCACAGTTTAGACATTGCACTTTTGTCCTAAATTGCTTCTACATTATCTCTGGGAGGTCTCAGTAGATTAAGGTCTAATTGCACTTGAGTTAATATACCTGATGGCACTGTCAAAACCCATAAAAATAAATTTTGAGTTGTATCATGTGATTTTGCTCAAAGTTGCATGTTCATGGAAACTGTACCTGGGTAAATGTCTTTTTTTCTTTGTGGATTTCTCTGCTGCCTCTTCTCTTCAGGGAACTCTGCAACAGAAGCAACGCTGTGTTATTGATAAGCTAAATACACAGCCTGCAAGTTTGGCAGGTTTTACCACTATATAATTAATTTAGGAGAGAGAAAGAAAGAAAAAGAAAGAAAGAAAGAATACTCTCCTGAACAGCTGGATTTTATTTTTCATAGTAATCCTTAAAAGAACAAGATGATCAGGTCCTTCTCAGTGTATTTTTTAATGCCTAAAATTCCCACCAAAAAAAGGAATAAAATTAGTTAAAACTTCACAGAGGGGCAGAACATCCCTCCTTCTCTTCTTGGACCACCACAATTTTTGGCTAAACTTTCTTTTGCATGGGGCAATGATTCATATTTGATTAATCCAGGGCATAAGTCCAAGAATCTTACTCACAGTCAATGTGAAACACATTGTGAAACTTCGGAGGAAAGCAACCCCCCCAAAAATAGGCAAGGATATGTACATTTAAGCTGTGTGGCATAGTATTATTTGTAAATCCATGCTAGCAAACATACTGAGTAGCCCAGATAAAGACCAGATAAATCTCCAGGTATTTTTAAATTTACTTTATAAGCCAGATTTGATTTGTTTTGCAAATCTTTATATCACTTTATGAGTAAATATTTTTAAGACATGGAAATGATGTCATCATCACTGTTTTACTGAGAAACTTCTCATTTCCCAAGTGGGAAATCAGAGTTTTCCTGACAAATGAGAGGTAGAGCATCATCAGGATGTTACCAATATTTACTTGTGTGTCAGGACTGCTTTCCAAACCAGTGTGAGCTGGGCCTATTTAGAAAAGGCATAAATTTCACACTTTTTAGATTGAGGTATCAGAGGGGATCAAAAGGTATCAGATAAAAAAAAAAGCAGAAAGCTGGAAACTGCAGAATTTGAATTCCAAGCAGGCCATGTCACTCTGTCTGTGCCCAGATCACCCCGATATTCTGGCCTCTTTTGTTTTTTCCTTCTGTTTATATCTGCTCTGTGGAGGACAGTTTCTAGCTGAGGGTAAAGCCTGGGCTGTCATGGGTTGCCCACAGTTGGCAGCACGGGCTGCCCTCCTCCTCTGGTCCATGTGATGGAGCAGTGTCCCGGGACCAGCGCCTGCTCCAGGTCAGATGGACTAAATCCCAGTCTCTGTAACCCACACTAAGCCAGCACTGCAACACATGAGCCCAGCAAACAGGAAGGGAAAGGAGGGAGAGGCATCCTGTCACTTAGCAAAGCCCAGTCTCATGCCCAACCATGAGCTGGTGGAAAACATGATGTGAGCTCGGGGACCAGCAGACACACCACATCCAAATCTGAACCAACAGCTTTCCCTGGCTTTGTGGTTTCTGCCTGTTCAGCTATGCAGCTACTGCTCATTATAGCTATTGCACACTAAGACAAATCTCTCCTTCTACTCTTTGTTATACACAGATAAGTAGTTAAAACCCATTCATACACAGCACCATATGCCCAAGACATACTACAGTTTATTTTTGCTAATCTGCTCTCTACTTTAATCCAGTGATTTCCTATAACTAATGAAGCTCAGTAAGAGAAATGTCTTTTTCTGGATACTGAAACAGTTCAATAAAAAAGGGCTTTAAACACTAAAATCACCATATGAAGACCTGTTACACAAGCTTAGACAGGATAAACAGTTACTGCTTTCTCTCTCATTTTTGTTTGTTTTTTTAAATGTGGTGTTATTTTGGAAGCAGATATGTAACTGAAAGCAATCACTAGTTAGCAGCATCACTCCCTGGCATGCAAGAGGGGTTATTCTGATTGAAGAGAGATGGGACATAGACATGGTCCTCACATTCACCTATTTTCCATGTGGCTTCAAGCAAAAACAACTTGAGTGAAATCAGGCTGTCTGGATACTACATTTAATTTGTAAGCTCTTAGAGTCAGGGATGAGGCTATCAATTTCTGTAGAGGTCTCAATGCTTAGTTGCAGGAAGCAGCTACTCATCATGCTAGAAATGAAAATGCTAAAAAACTTTGGCCTTCCTTACCTATAGGCAAAAGGTTACACTTAGACACAACAAGCCTGAGAAGCTTGGGGATATAAACACATGGATTATGGTGCACAAGTTATAATAATAAAGATTTTGCTGTGTAGTAGGGGATAATACTTGGAAAACAAGGGGAAAGGAATTTAAACTTAGGTAGACAACATGGATCACAGGCTGAGAAACAGGTAGGTAGCAATCTGGCTTTGGAAACTGTAAGCTCCACTCTTCACTGAAACAATGAATTTCACAGATCCAGACTAACAGGTTTGTAACATATTGCCCCAGATGAGGTCCTATTTCAAGCATTTTCACACTGCTCCATTTGGATTTGCTTAAGAACAACTTTGTAATCAGTGCTCAGGTGGGAGACTGCTTTGTATTTCCATAAGGCAGAGACTTAACCTTAGGCTGAGTCTGTCCTCAGTGTAAGAAAAGGATGGGAGTATTTACCTTTGGGGACTGCCAGTGGATTACAGGGAGAAACTTCCCCCACATGTATCAGTGGAGGGCTTGAATACAAGCATGGCAACAAGGGACTGCCTGGTCATAACCCCCTAAGTCCTATATGAAAACAAGGAAAATACCTCCATTTCAGCACTAAGGGCAAAGGCTGCTGCTGCTAAGAGTAGGGGAATGTGCCACAAGCTTAAATTATTTAAAATGCAAAATGGTCCAATAAATGAGCATTTCTCTTTGATGTACAGGAGATTGGCATCAGAAGCTGATATGAATTAATGCTAGAAGGAACATTTCTATACTACTTTCTATACTCAAGAGACCAGCCAGGGTTGGCTGTCTACCAAAAAGTCTTTCAAATAATGGTTAAATAAGATTTTATTAGTCTTTTGATAAACAGAATCTCTTAAGAAAGCATTTACGTTTCACTGCTATTTGTTGATGGACATCCTGGCTACCAAGGAGACCAAACACATGGAGTCTCAGTGTTTTAAAAGTTAAACTTCCCAAAAGGTTATGGGATGTAGGGATTACAGTATTAACAGCAGGAGGAGACAGAATTATTTTTACTTTCCCTAGGAGCCCAGCAGGAATGGGAGGAGATGACTTGCATCTTCTGGTGTATTCCATTTTTAACAGGTCAAAGAAGAGTCCTGCAAACTGAGCAGTGAAAGTGAGCAGTGAAATCCACGTGAGGGACAGCAAGCAGGAGTCAACGCACTGGAATTGGAGGCTGAGCAAAATATGGAAATAAAGTTTGAGTTAGGAGGAATTGCACATGTAAACACATGATAGATTCTAAGTTCTCATACTGAAGCAAGTGCAGAGCAGGATGAGAATAGAGCTGCGAACAGGCGTTGGTAGAGAAGGATATGGAAAATGAGAGAACCAAGAGTCCCTAAGAGCTGCCATCCTGTCACTTTATTCACTGCTGCTGAGAGGAGCAAGTAATTTGGGTGGCAGTCTGGCATCTGCAGGCAAGCGTGGGCTTGCTATCATATGTGCATCAAACTGAACCTGTAAAATCCAGTAGTCAGGAACTGGATTGACAATGCCTGCAACTGAAAAACAGAGAGGCTGGATTGGAAAGTCCAGCCCTGAAGCCAGTTTCTATTACTGTGATGTGTGAGGAATTAAGCATCAGCATCACTGGCACTTATGAGCTGTATAAATAACGTTCTGTGCCAATGATGGCCTGCTACCAATTGCTTTGAAATGGATAATCACAATTTTCATTTGCATTCATTAGAAGACACTGCCTGTGAGACCTGACAGTATTTTAAAAAATTATGCACAAGTGACTGAATCCACTTGCTCCAAATCCAGCAGTAGGTGAAGCAGACCACTTGCAGATTACCAGTAATTACAAGGCAAACAGCTTCAGAGCTGCACAGTAGCAATTTATAACAAGAGCTAAATTCTTGCTAGCTGTTGGGGCCTCTCATGATGAAGAATGAACAAACCATTCAAAGAGCCATATTCTCTGCCCCACAGAATATGACTCCTCAAGAGATCTTGCCAATGGACTGACCTTTTTCATAGCACTTACTGTCCAAGAAACACCAGTGATTTAAATGAAGGTAATTCTGCTTGGCATCTATATGAATCAGAAGAAAACCAGATCCTCTTGTTAACAGATGGTCAGAGGGTGGATTTATCCCCAAGAGATGTAAACCTGTGTTCATTAACTGCACCACTAATCAGGAACATTTCACTGCGAGCGTTTTCCAGGCACTGTGCAGGACTGCATAAGAAGATTCTGTCAGGAGATGAAGAAGGATGGGATCTCCATGTTCCTTCTCCAGCAAACCCCAACCCCACAAATGAAGCTCTGCTGGCTACTGTAGGCTGTATGCCTCTTGACTTTTTGCAGGTTTGGACTTGCCAGACTCTGACACTGAGGACATGCATGATTCTCCTTCATCTCACTGTTTTAGAGCTATCCCTATTTGTTCAGTCTTGCAGATAAAGTTAAAAAAACCCCTTTGTGCAGAGGTCTGCCACTCTAAATCAGTGATGAATAAATTCTTCTAAGAAGTAAAACTCACAACCTGGACAATGACCTGGACCTGTTTCTTTAGAAGTGGCAGATTTCAGCTTTCACACAGTCCTTTACTGTTACCTGCCCACTTGGGAAAAAAGCATTTCCCATCTCTATAATAATATCCCTTCTTTAAGGTAGGACAGGGTGACTTTCCATTCTTTCTTGAGGCCTGAAGTATCTCTAAGTCCCAAGTATTAGACTGAAGATTTGCTTTGCTGCCACCCCACTCTTCTGTATTTCAACAGCTGCGCAGTGAAAGTGCAGCTTTTTCATTGTGAACTCTTGTACATATCTACAGGATGGTTAATGGAATTGGAAAGTACAACAAAATTCTAATTGCTTTTCAATTGATGTAGGCCCTTGAAAAAGATATCTCACCAAGCCCTGATAAAGCTGGGCTTGACGCAAGCGATCAGTATCTCCATTCATTCCTGTGTGAGATTCATTTACTAGAAACCTCTAAATACTCGTGATATTCATCATTCACATGACCTAGCAAAGCAAGCTATGTCTGAAATATCATAAGCATTACAGTTCAGGATAAAAGGCATCCCTTGAGTAAAAGAGCAGCGAAGCACACTAGCTTTCAGTGCCAGCTTAAATTTCCCTAACGCTGCATTACTCTATTGTGCTAAGCTTATGAATAGGAGCCTCTTTCTTTTGCCTCTCACTGTGAACACACCACACTGTCTGTCTCATGTGGCTTCCTGGTGCCCTTCACATGCAGACTGTGATATTAGCAGCCCTGGTGTTTACAAATAATGTGGTGTGACAGGTCTGGGAGCATGCTGGGGAGGGAAGCAGCAGGGTTGCACCTGCTGTCTGAAGCCCTGGAAGGTTAGACAGCAGCTCTTGGGAGGATGGGGGACAGCTGGGCTGCCTCTGTGTTCAGCTCACGACACAACATCTCACTTAATATTTGGTCAGTGGAGGCTGATATGGGGACCAGAACCAATATAATAATTCTTGTTAATAAAATAATTACTAAGTAATTACAGAAACAATTGGTGAAGGATATAGTCCAGCGTTATAATAATTGTTATCAATATAATAAAATAAATCCTGCAATAGACAGCTGAGATCCTAACCATTAATATTACTGTCTTACACAGTTCTTCTGCCCAAACATTTCCTAATAACTCATTAAATTTATTAAAATATATTTTTAAGTCCCTGTCTGTTCCATTTTAGATATGAAATATGTTAATTACATTACATTTGTCACAGTGCATAAGGAAAAGTACAGCATTCTGAGACCAGACTTTTTTCTTATGGGGAGTCCTAATTCAGGTGAAGGAAACCAGAAAGAAGCCAGGCAGATGATTGCAGAGAGTGCTGCTTTTCCCCTCCTGCTATGCCAGTAGAGTAACACTGATGTGCCAGGGGCAAACACCTCCCTCTGAGCCTACTGATCCTTCCACTTGTGCAGCTATTGGATGTGAGCTCTGCACACTGTGCCCGTTCCTTAACCCCACACCACAGGCACATGTGCTAATCCTCTCCCCTGGCACCACCTGAGCCTAAGGAGGAAACCACTGGCACCACATCCCTCACAGTCCTGCCAGGCAGGAGCAGCATCCATGTGGATGGGCTGCTGCCCCATCTCCCATCACATTATGCCTCTAATGCCCATGGTAACCATCCCAAGGATCACCCATCTCCTCCTCCCCACTGGCACAGGAGGCAGGAACAGCACCCCAAATTCCTCTAGTCAGCTGAGCTGCAGTGACAGAGCACCAGCCTGCAAAGGGGAGCCGTGTCAGCCTGCACCCCTTTGGGAAAGAGCCTGTGGAAGAGCCAGGCTTAATAGGAGTGGTATGTGCAGCGCTGACACTGCCCGAGCCCTCTAATTACCTCGTTAGTGTAATCCCCTAGCAGACAGCCCGTGAAAAATAGGCTGGGCACTGTGTACACACAGAAACAGACCTACCCTGAAACCACTTGGCAGCAGGAATGGGGCTCAGCATCAGCCATGAAACCCTATGGAAAGACACACGCCTGGTGCTTGTAGACCAGAGGAAAACACAGCCTCTCACTGTGAGGGCAGGCACCCAGCCAGCCCCTTGGCCAGCACTGCCACTTTGGGCTCCCTTCTCCACCCCTCTGGACCAAACAGGGGGTGCAAAACTCACTGAAATGATGAAACAACTTATACAAACTTTTTAAAGCCTTCCTCTTTTCTCTTGTGATGACTCTTACTGCAGTAGCCTGAGCTGCTAGAAGCCACCCTGGCATACCTGCCCTGCCATCCACCATCCACCTCACACTGCTTGGCATCATCTGCATCACTCAGTGCTAAATGAAAACTGCCTGAAAACAGAGGTAGATTTTCCTTCCTGCTTGCTTTCCACGAAAAAATGCTTCCCCAGAATGCTTTACTGAATGGGACTGCAGGCCAGGCAGTGCTCAGAGATGGGATTGGGAGTTTGCATTTCCAAAGGAGGATAGTATGAGAGCATTTATTGCTGGTCACTGCACACCCTGTAGCACAGCAAACCTATTAGAAGCATAAATGCTGTTTGGTTGGGATTTTTTTCCAGAAGAAGAGTAAGTAAGCAGTATATACACAGGGAATAGACACCTGCTGTGCAGCTGCAGAGGTAGAGTCTGCTAATTCTCTCCACCAAGACCTTTTAGCAAGTAATACTACATAGTTGGCAGTCCCATCATCAGGATAGGCTTCAGAGGTCTGGAGGAACAAACTGGAGAGTTTGACAGTTATGGGATAAAGCAGAGTTAGACATGATTTGGACAGTGCTGATAAAAGAGAGGAGAGGAGCTCAGCAAAGCTGCAAGCCCATCCCAGGTCAGGAGGTTAGTGAAACAATTTACAGAACTGGGAGAGGGAGAAAACAGACAGCTCTGCAATCTCTGTAGTATTCAAGGTATGGGCCTAAAGAGCAGATTTTATAGAATCTAGAAAAAGACTTTTGGAAGTCTTTTTGCAGAGAAAAATATTCACAACTGCACAACACCTGTGCTATCTAAATTAACAGATCAACAGCCACAGGGTTGTTCTTTACATTGAGAATGGAAAGGAAATTTTTTCTTGAGCAGAAAACTATGAGTACAAGAATCTTCAATCTCCCCTGGATTACAGCAACTTGCTGTTTCTATAAAGTATTAAATGAAATTCTAAAGAAGCAGAGAGATTAAAGGCCAACTTCAATGATCCCCAGCAAACATGTCCCAGACAGTCTTTTTAATCCTCGGCTGCCCTTCTATTATTTCACAATTCTAAGGACATTGCACTCTGAAAAAGAGGGTTATAAAAATAGAGCAAAAAGACAGCAAATTCACATTTGGATAGCTGGTGATATTTTTGAACTTTGGGTAACTGCTACCTGTAATGCACTTTCCTATACATCATTGAATGCATACAGCAAGTTACTGACAGGTAATGGGTCACCCCCAAGACATTCATACTCAGTAAGCCACAGGAGGCACAGTTCAAGCCCAGATAAAGTTAGTTCTGCTACAATGAACAAGGCCACCAACTACAGGAATGAAATTCAAGCCAGAGTGTAGCAGTTGTAATTAAGAAACAGTGAAACCAGGGCAGGCACAAGTGACAAGAAGGGGACAGAGCTCCTCCAGGCATGCCATGCAATGTCCAGCATATTGTCTCAGCATATTCTGTGAAGGAAGAGATGCCCCCATGGGAGAAAAGGGCTAGGTTACCTATTTGCCAAACTATAGCTGGAAATAGAGGGAAAGAAAATGTTAGGAGAGCATATAATTGCAAAATCCGCATTTCCTTAGTAAAACCAGTCAACAAAGATGTGCCAGCAGCAACTCTGTAAATATCAAATGAAAAACTCTACATGATTGATATAGCCTCATAAAAATGTGCTTAGAAAAGGAGTATGAGAAGCCCAAGTGGGAACACAGTGCTTCAAACATTCAAATTAAAAATGCACAGAAAAATTATAAATATTCCATAAATGCTAACAGCAAAATAATCTGTTGTGAAGCATGATTCTGAGGAGATCTCACCCTGTGCAGGTATTTGGGCTACCCTTAACTATTTTGCCTGCTCCTGGGGCTGGACTGTGCATGGGAATCTCTTCTGATTGCCTGTGGGGAGCTGGGGTGGCTCTGTAAGTGTGCAGGCACTGCACTCTCTCATGCTACTGCTGCTTTGAAGGCTAAAATGAGCTGCCTCAGGCTCCTTTCTGAGATTCAGGGTCTCTGCCTCTGGGCACAGAAGGATGCTCTGACTCTGTGGACAGAAGCTCAAAATTAAAGACAAATTATGCATTACTGGGTGTTAGGAAAGTGACACCCTGGAGAGGGTCTCAAAGGTCTCAGACCTATGAGAGTGGTTCCTTGAGAGATGGGTGAAAGCAGGGGTTGGGATAATGCTTCTTGATTTGCTCTGTAGCTCCTGGGAAGGACAGACAGCTTTTCCATGTCCTGGCAGGGGAGCTGGCTGCCCCCAGCCCCTCCCTTGCACTGCCCCAGTGCTTCAAAGAGCTGCTTTCTGAGGACACAGTGGTGCTCAGCACCTGCCCAAAACATTCACAGCTTCAACTTCAATACCTCTACCTCTCTTAATGTATCCTATTTTGGGCCTAAGTTCTGTACTTTGCTTTGATACAGATTTGTTACAAATGAAAATACTTTATCTGTTTTATTTTTCAGTGCAGAATAGAAGGAAAAAGATGATGAACCATTTATATTCCCTTAAATCAGGAAATGGATTCATTTCCAGACTTATCTGAGAATTTATCCCACTGTTTTCCTCTCTGCCTTTCTTGCTAATATCAAAACAAGCACAAGAAGCTTAAAATAGTAACAGGGATGCACTTTATAAAAATCCCCAACCAAACAAAACAATAATCATACCACATTTGCATGCTCTTGTGTGGGGTGAGCTGCAGCCACACAGCCAGGGCTGGTTTCAGGAGCTGCTAATGGATAAGAAGCTTCTCCCCTCCAGGAACTGAAGGATCCACCAGAGCAGTGCAAGGTCACCCTAGCCATGACCAGCCCCAAGACAAGGCAGTGAGCAGGAAGGGACCATGTCTGCACTGTTTGGCAGCTTGGGAAACCTGCACCCTTCCTCCTCTTTCAAGGGAATGAATCTGCAGCCTTAGTCACACTGCACATGGTACTTCTATCAGTAAATTATTATGATAACAAATGAAGACTGATAGCTAAGAGATCCAACCCCAGTGGAATAAAATGTGAAAAAGGTGAGCAGCACTATTGACCTCACCAGTCCCTGAACAATGATGCCAGTCAGTGTGTCCTTGGTTGTAACCAAAACACGTGTGAAGAGCTTATGGACCCCTTTGCAGAGCTTGCTGTTGTTGCTGCCTAGTAAAGGAGGTTTCTGAAGACGATATGCAAATCAGATTCTGAAAAGTCATTTTTAGACAGTAACTCCAAAGATCTTTAAATCTCTGTGCACTTCTCTTGCTGAAGTACATCAGAGCAGGAATATCCTGATGTGCTTTGTATTTGATTTGCCTACTCCTAAGATCCATGGAAAGCTTTGCAAAGCATTCAGGTAGAGCAAAGCAGCTCCTGCTGAGGACTGCAGGCTGGGAAGATAATCAGGGGAAATACCCTTTTATTGTACTTCTTGACCAAAACTTAAAGTAGCACTTTGATTTTCTTACTATAAACCAGCATATGAAATACAGGGATTTTACCATATACAAATGCTTAAATACCATATACCAGAGTGGAATTTAATTCTGTGCTGAAATCATACCCACCTCCACATTTTTAATACCTTTTTAAAAACATAAAGTCTCACATTTTCATTAACTTCAGTGAGGCTTGGACTAAGGCTTCAGGCAGTGTAAGGCTCTCATTGTCTCCTCTGAAACAGGAGTTTGTAGGAGACCAGGCATCATTCAGGGGCTGCTACAGAGAGGTATCTAATTAGGAACAACTAATCCACGATGACTGTTGTTCTGCTATGATTAAAAGTAAGGCAGCAGGGATGCCTGATGAAAGGAGGCAATCTGGTCACATCCTGAAGCCCTACCAAGGTCTGACAGGCAAGGATACAAATCTAGGATTATTCTACAAAGCCTGAAGAAAAAGCAAGCCCAGATTTGGTAAGGGACTTGAGAAATCTTCACCTCTTTTCTCTGACTGGCAAAGCAAAGCAAAAAGGGAAAAGAAAAAGGAAAACTTTAAACCATGAGCTAAGTATTCTTTTTCTACCATTGGTCAATGCAAGAATTCACAAAAAGCTTTTATTCTCCCAGGAGTAACAATATGGAAATGCCTGGGCCATATCAGTGGAAGAGCTTTTGAACTGAAACATGTCACCTAATAGCAGAATTGGCTTTATAGCAGGCTAGGTGCAGAAGATTAATGACTATGAATAAAATGTATGCATTAGAGTGAATAATGATTGAAGTGAAGAAGGACTGGCAGAGACCAACAATTTTTTAGATCATTATTTCTCAGATGACAGAAACTATTACAATGAGGAAATTTGTGCATTTTTCATTTTTCTAATTAAAACAAGAAAATGGTTTCTCTCTACCACTTAATTTATTGCTGGCTCTTTCTTTCTGTCTCCTTGGCTACCTGGAAAAAGCATCTCCTCACAGGTAAGCTTTTTCTTAGCTGAGGGCCCAGCCTATCTCAAAGGGTACTGCTGTGTCAGTGCTTAAAGTGAAGGCAATAAAACTGCTTGTGGGATTGATCTTCCTATGTGCCTCCTCATTAACAGTGCAAATTTTACATGATTGTAGGTTTTATGGAGGATTTTGGTAAAATGTTCATTTCTAGTCTGTTCTTAGAGGTATCAGTGTGGTGATTTTTTCTTGTTTGAGAAACCTGAAGTCCCTGGATCCTTTTGTAAGCTCTTTTCTAAGATCCTACCAGTCTTGACACCTAAAATGTTGGGAGGAGCAGAGAAAATAAAACCACAGGCAGTTCACAACCGGTCTCAACCAAGGCATTACTTCCAACACTTACTTTTCCTTCCTTGGCTGCCCTACCTTGCCAGGTTCCTGAAGGGAGATCTGAGATGAACAGAAATGGAGAGGCACCCACTTTTTCTCCCTGTAGATCTCTAAAGTATGGCAATGCCCACTTGTCTGTCTCCAGATACTGATTCTCCCCCATCTTTGGCAGTGTTTTGCCTCTAAATGCAAAGCAGGGGATAGACTACTCTTGTCCTGCAAGGGACATTGGACTCTGCTTATTTGGATCAGCAAGTGAGGAGTGAAAACCCTCAGAGGTCCACAGCAGCTCTTTGAAAGAGAACCCAAAAACAGAAAAAAGGGGAAAAAAAATATATATATAGAAAAAGGTAGCAAGTAAATCAGGGAAAAGTTTGCAGCATACACAACATGAACACCATGAAAAAATAATGAAACATGTTGACTGTTCAACAGCTGGTATTTTCAAATTCAATAAAGGGACATGAAGTTAAATTTAAAAACCCAGAAGGATCTCAGACAGGCACACAGCACTTTCCCTCTCCCATACACAAATATGTCCCCATGCTACTTGGCTCACCTGTCAATGCAGGAAAAACTCTTCCTGGCCAAGCCAAGTGCCCTGAATGACACCCAATTTTCTAACCTGGCTTTGTTATTTTCTCCTTATTTTGCATATAACTAGAGTATGAATTTATGTTTAACATTTATGTTGAACATGTTTTCATTTACATAGGAAAACTGGAGAAAGCAGTTTGTGCCCCAGAAGAAGACAAAGAACTTCAAGTAAACGTAGATCAAGAATTATGCAAAATAAAACTCTAATTGAGAGAATTATTGTTAATGATTTGGAACTGAAATTCATTTGAATTAATCCTCTTCAGATTTTGCCTATTTATTTCCCTAACTGTCAACATAAAAATGTCAGGTTTTAGCAAAATAGTGTAGCCTTATAAGAAAATAGAATAGTAACAAAAGAAACAGAATGAAAGCTTTTTCATCCTTAAATTCTAAGAGGAACAAATTATCAATTTTATTAGAAGGCATATCTGAAATTTCCTACCCACTTTTCAGATAATAAAAAAATTACTTACACTTTAGGAATAGCAAATGATAAATTCTGACTGGTGCTTCAAAAAAGTTCTTCTGGTTTTTAACCTCACTTTCTGCCACTGGGCTCTCTACAGCATTATGCACACCCTATCACTTGTTGCTATGATTGCAGCAGTGCTTTGCAGACACTGCAAGATGAAAAAAGTAGTCTCCACATTCCTTCCAAATGGTTTAGCAGGGTTTGTCCTTAAAAATAAATCTTTCTGAACACCATTCAGTGACACTGAGACATAAAAAGGGTTCTATCCACAAATGAGAGAAAAATAAAATCAAAACAAAACTAGAAAACCTGATCCACCCACAGCTGAAATTCAATACCCATTTTAATTTCTACTGAACAAAGTGAATCTATAGCATTCACTATAGCTATTCATGCTCCAAAGCTGTGCTGCACCTATTGATGTGAGCAGTTCATTATTCATCATGCAAGGCATCCCACTGACCTCACTTCAGTAGGAATTGCAGAATCACAGCTCTATTATGGGCAGGCCCAATATTTATGCACACTTGTCAGATTTCACACAGCTCCTCTGAATGACATGCTCTTCTCTGGTCCTGCCTTTCTTCTCTTTAGGCACCTCTTTCTTTCCTCTGACCTCTAACTTCTATGTGGCTTTTCACAGTAAGTGTGAATTTAACCAGCCTCTCCACAAGCTCACACGTTCAGGGCTCTTCAGTTCTCACAAGCAACTCTGGACATATTCATTAGACCCCAGGCTGAAATATTCAGTCACACAATAAACCTGTGAGGGAGGGATGCTCGCCAGCCAAATTTAAGGAGTTGAGCCCAGGGTAAGAGCTCAAGGAGTGCAAGACTTTTAAAACTTTAAAATTACTGTCTGCAAATAGTCTGCAGAAAATACTCCAGGCCACCAACTGATTGTAGTTCCACTAAATATTTTAAAAAGCAGCTTTGACAAGATTTCCTCTGAACCAACTGCTCTTCTTCCTATTTTTTTTTTTCTGGAAACAGTATTCTCTGTAGATGCCAGGGGGCTCTGATTTCCTTAAGAATAACAAGGCTTTAATACCAGAAGATTGGAGATTAGAAGCCATGCCAGGTGTCCCTGCATACTGCATGCAGGGAGCAATGTCTCCTGCTCTGCTGCTGCATTAACACATTCGCAGCACAAAACAGCACTTCTGGATATATTTCACAGCAAGAAACTACATGGGGCTTAATGTGAGAATAATCTCCAAAAGGAATATTTTCCTTTTGGCTGGATTTTAACAAAGAATGCAAATGCATATAGGCTTTCATAGTCTGAATGTTTCTGTACAAATCTTTTGATTCAGAAGCCTCTTTTTCTCAAACACTGATCATGAAAGCAGAACCTAAAACCCAACCAGTCCTTTTCTGAAACAATATTCTGGGTATAACAGTGCAATAATGTCACCTAAGGGGTTACAGTTTTTAAGAGCATGGCTAGGTCTTACATTGTTACTTGGTTATTTCAGTCTTTTTAAAATGAAAACAAAATAACCTGAAGGTCAAAAAATACGGTGTTTATGTGTTTCTTAGGATATTGGCTTGGTAGTACACAGTCAGATGGCTGCTCCCACGTTAGACACAGGGTGGTATTTTCAGCTTTTCTGGCAATTTTTTACTGTTTTGTTTCCTTACGCTCTTTCTGTCGATTTCCTATCTGTCAGCGTTTCACCTCAGAGAGATTGACTGAAATTTCAGACTGCATTGAAGCCTCTTTGTCCCTCCCCACAACACATTAGCTGAACATTGACCGTACCCCACACAAAAAAGGGTAACCAAAAACAAAGTGGCCCTAGAGCCTACGCTGCTGATGCAAATTTCTTCAAATCATGAGCTTTAAACCTCATTATGCTTGGATGTTTGTGCAAACGTGCCTGGGGTTTTGCACACAGTTGTAAATAGCTGCTAAATGAAGAAAAGTAATATTGATTTTTTTTTTCCCCCTTTTCCCACAATCGGATATTTATGATGCACACAACCCCTAAAATATGTAGACTTTCTTGAAGAGCCTTGAAGAGGCTGCAAGCTCAGCAGAATCCCAAAGTTCAACTGCATAGGTCAGGCAGACACAGAAAAAGGAAGAAAATTGTACTGGGACTACACTCACTTTGGAGAAGAACAAGCAGTTTATTCTGCAAGGGAGGTCACAATTTTGATTTCTTTGCAGGCCCCCAAAGCAGCAGATGCAAACAAGGATGTGGCAAGCAAGAATGCTGAGTTTTTGTTTAACTCCAATTTCTGTGCAGCCTAACTCCTAAAATGCAGTTTGCTCCCATATGTAGCTCACAGAGTTTTTGCAAGGATTAAATCTTTGCAAGGATTAATCTTTAAGTCTGTGTTTTGAAAAGATCTGCGTATCATATGTAGAATAACAGCTAGAGTTAAGGTCACTTGATAACTTGCCAGGCAATAGGAATTAAAAGATAAACTGTTGTGTAATTATCTTACGCTGCATTTAGAAAAATTCTCTCTTATTATCCTGGGATAAAAACTGCATAAAATGTGCCATGAATTAAAAAGCACGCAATTATTCAAAATAAATACATCTTGGACAGTTCCACAGTTCCACAAATAACAGTCACAACTTGTTCTTTGATTCCATTTGATGTTCCACCACACTGCAAACACGTATGTCATTTCATGTTGTGGCAGTGTTATGGGTATCCTGGAAATGAGCCACGTTCAGCCTTGGTGTTAAGGTGCAACCAGTCACAAGCCAGGCATGATATGTACAGCTGCTGCCACAGGGGTGGGTTTCATTCTGTCAAACTGGGAATGTGCCAGGTCTACACCTTTCTGGTCAACATGCAGTTCTGCTCCTCCATCTAATTCATTACTGCTGTCTTCTTGAATGTGAAGCATTAAATCAAAGAGAAAAGTAAAAAAAAAGTGGCAGTATAGACAAGAAGTTGGCCACAAAGCACAATTTCTTATAGCTCTGAGGAGCTACTCCTCAGCTGTGGCTCTGATGTCAAAACTGCTCAGCTCTTCCTGTTTTAAGCTCTGAAATATGATAAGAACCTTCAAGAAGAGCAGCATATTGAGGCCAGTAAAAGAAGCAGGCGCTCAAGCAGAGAAACAGGCAAGCCACAGGGGAAAAGGAGCATGCTCTCACTGGGAACTCTGCACATCCTTGGTGACCTCCACTTTTCAATGTGAATTCATAAGGGCTGCTTTGAGTGGAACATTTTTTTTCAAGTCACTTCTTTTAGCTATTACCAGTGGCTTCCTAGCAGCTTGTAGAGTCCAGCTCTCAGTTGGATGGGCTGCAAAGGTTAGGACCCCCACAAAAAACAACTCTTCATGCACAGCAAAGGTCTAGCCCAGGAAATTAAAGGTCTGTAGTCTGGAAACCCCCATTAGGAAAAACCCCAAGAAGAGATCAGTTGTAAGGCAAACATAGTGATAAAACAAGAACAACCAGAGATTTGTATAAGTGGAGAGAATGGCATGACAGCAGTGAGGACTACTTGGCAGTAAGAGAAAATAAACACTAAAACCACATTTATACTTGGAAGTAACCATGGAGTCAAGCTGCATCAGAAGTTCAGGTTGGACACTATGAAAAAGTTCTTCACAGAGATAGTGGTTGACCCCTGAAACAAACTCTCCAGGGAAGTGGTCACGGCACCAAGCCCATCAGAGATCAAGGAGCATCTGGATGATATTTTTAGTAAAAAAATTTAGATTTAGGTGATCCTGTGAGGAACTGGGAGTAGAACCTGATAATTCCGTATAGCTCAAGATATTCTATGATTCTAACAATAAATAAGGCTAAAGTCTGTCCCAGCTGCTGTTGATCTAGTCCATAATGAAATTCACTCTTCCATGTCCTACCAGTTCTTCCAAGCCACTGCTGGAAAAGCAAGAGTGTGTTAGTCAATCACATCATTTGGTAGGGAAATGCACAGTCCTGTCTGTCTGTAATCTCCACATCACAAGAATAGCAAAACACTCTTCCATCTTATCTGCAGACCAAAGTGTCACATTAGTCCCATGCTGGCCTGGTCCCTCAAAGCTCTCGCTGGATTCCCAGGGGTTTTCTGCCCCAGAGATGATTGATTAATTCCCATCCATCTAACAGAAGGTCACCAGCTCACTCCATGCCTTCCTGAACACTGTGCTATCACAGGATTCAATTTAAAGTTTCTAAGGACAAGCAATTGGCTCCTCAGACACTGATCTACAAAACAGTAGGGTGCTCAGCCACAGAATAAAGGAGAAGTAGGAGAGGGCATTTCAGGAGCCTACTGCTAATGAGTGAACCATCTGTCTGTCTTCTTTGTGAAAATTGGCTATTTATTCTGACATTTTCTTTTCCCCAAACAGTTTTTTTCTCCTGATGACCTTATTATTTTAAAGTAATGTAATCTAATTTTAATGCTGGTACTTGTCAGAATTATTTTAATAAGCAATGATAACTGTAGATATCTTAGCAAACAGAAAAATAAAAATGTATGATGCCTGTGAGAGAAAAGGTGCAAGTCTCATAACAGAAAAGCCTTGCTGGTGCTAATTATACTCATTATTCAGAGAGAAAACCATGGGCACCTGTGAAATGAGTGACCAACACTGAATTCTTCATATGGGATTATTCTTTCACCACAAATGGAAAAAGATGCTGAATTTAAAAAGAAAAATACTCACTGTTAGCAAAAGCTTAACATAAACACATAGACTGAAATGGACTCTCCCTGTTTTGCCTTACTCAATTTATGTCTCTCAAAGACATTGCAGGACTGCAGACTGTCCTTGAATGCCTCTAGATGTGAAGACCATTTTAGCAGAAATGTAAGAAGAGGATACAGAGACTAATCAAATTGTCCATCCATCTTCCGGAGTCACATTCCTGCTGCAGACACCACCAACTGCTCCACAGAAATGGGCAAAAAGCCTGATGGTGAGTTAATAGGGATAGTCTTCTGAGCCAGGAAGTCTCCTCCTTATCCTTACCAGCTATAGATCAGTTTCAGACCTCAATTATGAAATTTTGTGGCTCTTTCAGGACCTTCCTTTATGGGGCATTTTGGGGGCTTTTTGGCCTATTTTCAAGTAGTGCCACTGTAATCCTAAATTTGAGCAGCTAGGCATTGCCTAGGCATTTCTAGTGAACAAGAATATTCTAAAATGAAAAAAAACCCTGAGTATACCAAATTTTAAAATGACATCTGAGCACATGTGAGTGGTTATTTTTGGATCTACACTCCTTTTTATCTCTTTTTCTCAAATCATCAGGCATGGGTCAATTGAGACCTCAAAAATGAAGTCTCAGGGAAGGCAGTTTCTTTGGATGGGCAGGTAGAACTTGACAGTATCTCTCCAATCTCTTTTTGACATTAATTTTTATCTCAGCTGACCCTAGATTTCTTTGTGTGTGGTTTTATGCCAAGTAGTAAATTAAGAAAACTGCCTTTGGACTCATATTTGTACTTTTGGTGAGGCAAGCATTCACCCCAAACGAACATTTTGCTAAGAAGCTTTGTCAGCAGCAGAATCTTCTGATATTTAAACTGAAGTTTTCCAGACTTAGGGAGTGAAAGGAGAGATTTATTGAGAAAGGACTGCTATATCCTGCTGCCATGAAGGTCTTGCAGGAATTCACAACTCATAATTACATGTGACCACCCTTTCTTCAGCCTGATGCCTTTCCCATCAGCCTTTGAGATGCCTCAAAGAGGCACAATATGAGGGATAATGTGCCCTGAGTTAGTACTAACCTAATATCTTTGGGGTGCACACCAGCTGCCAGAGATCAGCAGCAACACCAAATAACAACAGAATGTATAAATCAAGATGGTACAAATGTACCACCACTCTTTTAATTATTTCTATTTAATGAGTGCAATCCTAAGAGGAAGAAGCTGGTCATGCCTGATTTACACAGTGTGCATAAAGTTAACAGTAAGTAAAAATATTCTTTAATCAATCAACAGAATACATACAAAAAGGAACTCTTGAGGGCAATCAAACTGGAACAAACTTATCTTCTGATGGCAAAGATTGAGTGTTTCCTGCTTCTCTGGTGGTTTATCTAAAGCACCTTGAGTATGTCCACTGGTCTCTAAAGGTACTGTGGACAAACAGCTCCAAGCAAAGTTGCTTCACTAACAGGGACTTAAAAATCATCTTGTTAGAATTCATCTGTTCCTCATTACTCCAAGACAATATTAAATCTGGAAAACTGTACCTCCTACACAGACATTTTTTCCTCCTTATTCTCTCTCCAAGTCCTGAAAGTGCAGCTGAAGGCATGAGCAGCTGCAATACTGGAAGCTGCAAATATGCTGCTTATGCAGTGGCAATGCTGGAATAACCAGAGCATGGTGCTACAGTTTTCTCAAGAGGAAGAGTCTCAAGAGTGAACTGGTAAAGCAGATTTTTCCTGCTCTTCTAAGAGAAGTGACTGCTCCAGGGCCTTGTGTTCATCAAACAACAGGACAAATATTTCTGGTTTTACAATCTAGTAGAAGATGCTGAAGGCCTAAAACCTCCACAGAAATTCAGATTATGTCTCAATGCCTCTATTCTAAGTTTTTCCTTCTAGGAACATTAAAAAACATGATAATTTGGTTTATTTTTATTTGCATTAAATGCTGAGCCCAAGTATAATTGATGGCATTGTGACATGGGGAGGAAGACTTAAGACAGCATACTGGCATCCACTACCATATTGCTCATTTGGTCTGAGAGTGACTGACCTGGGAATATAAATGTCATTGTAATAAAAAAGCTACACTTCAAAAAAAGGGAAAAAATTAAAGATATAAAAAATAAGGGTAAAAGGTTGTCTGACTAAAGGCTTGATCATAATAAGCATAGAGATTTGGAGAGGATCAGAGGAATGACAAGGGGTGGAGGAACCCAAGTGACTGAATCAGTGAAATCAGAGAATGACAAATGATATTTATTAAACTGTTGTCCCTAGATTGAAACCCATGAAGAGATGGGGAGAAGAAACTTTCTTCTTGGACTTTCATGCAGAATATGAGGGTTATTGCCTAAAGGGGCATAGGGTTAACTATGGAATTTAGGAGGAAGAAAATTTGGGAATGGTGTTAAACTTATCCAATTGGCAGTTTGTCACTCTGGGAAATGCTCTATTTTGCAGATCTGCTTAAATTGGGCAAAGAAATAAAATTAAGGAGAGAGATGGTGCAACTGGACAGTCCTTATGCTTATTTTCCTTTTCTAGTTGGCATTGCTTGTATATCTCCATGCATGTGCCCACAAAGTCCTAAAGTACATAATGGCTGTATGTCCTGTATGCCATACATCTGCATAGTTTATTTATGAGGCTGAACAAAACAGCACAGATGCTTTGACTTATTGATTACACTCTTTACTAGCTGTGTTCAATTTCACTTCAACATCTTTTTTTGACATTAATGGGCTGCAGTGAGGCTCACCTATTCCATGCTCACACTGAGCAAAAGAGCTCACCGTGCAAGTTTCCAGGAATAAGAATTCATTCTGAGAAGAAGGATGAATGGGAATCACATGCCTGTTTCCAAAACTGGAAATCCCATTCTGAAGTTTCTGACGTTCTGGACAGGAACCCAACACAAACTAAGATTACTTCAAGCCATGAATGTCAGTTTACAGAGGGACTGTGAATCAAGAATTGTTCCAATGGGTTTAGAAAATACACAGTTTCAAAGGACTAATTGCATTCCTCTTCATATAATTCACCTGTATAGTCAGAACATGAAGAATCACAGGAACTTTACCCATTCTGCCTTGAAATTACGCTTTCAATGCAGAGCACCAAGTGTGAATGGAAAATGTCTGGAACATCCTCTACCAGAATGTAAAAAGCAACTGAATAAAAGACAAAAAACAGTGTTTTTGTCTTTTTAGATCTCATTACCACTGTGCTGGAGGTCAGCATGAAACTTCTTGGTGCACAGAGGTACATCATCATCATTAAATTAAGACAGTCTTAAGGGGAGCAATGCTGCAGCCATGTTACAGGAGAAAACTGAAAGTGAGGAGTCTGCAAACATTCCTTGTCTTTTCACAGGTGGCAATAAGTTCTCCTGACTCATGCATATGTAGGAGACCTGCCCACTGTCCAAGTCTATGCAGGAACTTCTCAGTAAGACCTTATTACAATCTCATCCAATGCATGCCCATAAACAAGTTTGTCTTCCTGGCATAAATCTTCTACTTTATATTAATGCTTCACTGCATGTCTCAAGAAAACACTAGAGGGTTTATCGGTGCTAAAATTTCAGTTATACCAAGGCAATGATTCAGAAAATTACTAATTATTTTTTAAAACAGTTAATGTAAGCCTTGCTGTTAAACTGTGCATTCTTTATGACAGAGAACTTGTCTTCTGCCTTTTCTGTGAAGTATTTGGGATATTTTTGGGCCTCATAAAATTATAATAACACCCTCACAATCAAGTAATGAAACTTAGCATTTTATAATGGTGTCTCTCATAGAAAAAAATGTCTCAGAAAAATTTGGACATACCTATCTCTAACTGGAAGTTTTAATTATAATCAAAAAATGTTTGTAGTTTGACACATCTTGATTTCACCTTTCTACTGTAAAATAGGTTTTCACTTTAAATCAGACTTTCAGAGGAAAAAATTGCTTCGAGTTTAAATCTTATAAGCCTTTGCCTTCAATTCTCCCTTATGACAAAAATACCATGGAAATAATGCAAATGTCAGCCTCCTTGCCATAGGTCAGAACCAGAAAAATGTAAAAGTCTTCAGTTTTTATAGAATACTCCTTTTGTCTGCTACATACATTAACATTTACGATGGAAAATGTTGAAGACCTCCCACCTCCAGTTGTTCAAGAATTTCTTGCTTAGTATCCACTGCAGACTATAACATATTTGCTGGAATACACATCTCTTCATTCTCAGATGAATGCTCTGTGTGTTTGCAAAGGTCTGGGAGATGGGCATGCCAGAAAGCCAAGCTTGTCAACAGCTCCAGACAGCTCTCACTGGAGTTTCTGTGTGCCTCTAATGCACACCTCAGTATTCACCCAGAGAGGACCACATATAATTTCTCTGCATGCAGCCAGAATCTGTGCAGTGGGTCAAAAGAGCCTTGCAGTTGATATCAGTAATTTCCTGCTATTGCATGTCCTTGAATATTAGCTCAAAGGAATAGCCTCCAAGGAAGTTCAAACTTTCAGTTTTTCTGCTTTTCCCAACTTTTTGGTAAAGAACTCCCCATATCACCTTGTGTATCTACCAGTTCAATTCCCACAGAACACAATGAAAATGAGTCAGAAGTATACACACAAAGCATACCAAATTCCTGAGGAACAACAAAATTGCATCTCACCATTAACTGATGAATCTTTGCAAATCAGTGATCAGACCCCCTCTGTCTGACTAGATTCAAATGGATTCATGTGATACGAGGAACATACTTTCTTCTCAGGTAGATTTCAACTTCCAGATCATCCATGGCATCACCTATCCTATGACAAGTACAAGGACTTCTAAATCAATCCTACCCCCAAAGATGGCCACAAGTTACAATTCCTGAATGCTATAGAATAAATTTTAAAAAATCTCCTGGATTGAGCTTTCCCAGCAGTGCTGAACTGGCATGGGATTAGTTCTTGTCTTCATCTCAATTCCTCAGCAGTGGCACCAACCTGCACACACTGCACTTGGTCAAATTCCTTCCTTCCAGTTCCCACCTATGTGAGAACAACTCCTATGCCCCAGCCATACTTACTGCTCCTGTTTTTTCTACAATGTGTTGATAAATGTAAAAGGGGAACCAATAAATTTTATTTATAACTCTTGTCCAAAGCACGCGAAATCCCGGAGGACGTTTTTTAACATGTTTAAATGAACAAAGAAAAGGACTACACAAATTGCTGCATGGAGCTTAACCCCTTGCTAGATTGACCTTCTCCAATCCCAGCACAAAATGTGATGCCCAAAGGGCAGTGCTGAGCTCTTCCCCATCGTGTTCCTCCCTCCATGCCCTGGAGAAGGAGCTGCCTGAGTCTGGCATGGAGTGGCAGCTCTTCCCTGCACAACCCCAGAGCCCAAATCCCCCAACAATGCAGCAACCCACAAGTGACTACAGATCTGTTATGCAGCTGTTCCTCTCACATACCTACCCACACAAATCCTGTTGCTCCAACTTTGCTGGGAAGGCACAGAGCACCACTAAATCCTATTTTATTACAGCCAGGATTAATCTTATTCATCTATGATGGCAGTGTAAAGCTTGCTAAAAAGACTTCTTAAAACCATGCACCATCTAAAAACTGGACTCTCAGGTTTCTTAGAAAATCTGTAATATTTTCTTTCCTTCACTTGCCTTTGGGAGAAAATATTAAAAGTAAAGGCATTTCAATTGAATCACTGACTAGATGTTGATCTGGCAATTTCCATTTTAAAAAATTCCATAAGTAAGCAACAAGATGATATAGCCTACTGTAATTTATTTTGTCAGAGAAAAATTGCACAAGCAACTGCATTATTAGGATGGGCTATATTTAATTAAAGTTCCTGAGGAGAAGATAGGCATCAACTAAGAAAAGCCAGCCATGTCTGGAAGCTGTATTGAGAATAAAAAATGTAAAGCCAAAGCACATTCAGAAATGGACATCTGCCATTTGAATGAGGATTTCTAAGAGCTCAGATGAAGGAAGAATATGAAACTGGAGTTTCAATTTAGGGCAGATTCAGATATAATCCCTTCTGTTAGGGATTTGGGGCTGTGAAGCTTCTCAGCTTCAACAAGTATGCTTTTAGCAAGGTTATGCATGTCAGACTGAGAGACACCTGCATGTTCCCTTTGGGAAGCAAGCTGGGGATGATCACTGACAGTGCCTGAAAGAAGAAGGTTGTGCAGGAAATCCCTTCAAGCTAATGGGACCCCAGGTAAATCTCAAATTCAATGTGTACTTAAATTCTAAATCAAGTGTTGCCTTCATTCCTAAAACTGGTGGTAATATTTGCCCTTGTGTGACAGGTATGGTTGCTCACTTTATATAGATGCATGTCTAGTTCTCCTGAATCCTTGCCCTTCAGTGATAATCATGCAGCAGTGAGATTCACAGGCTGGTGACTTGTTTATGCTGTCTACTCAACAAGTTATTCTGTAATAGCTTCTGCCTCCAGCAACTCTTGTGCCAGGATAAAAGTCACTTTGTCTTAGACTGGGGAAGCAAAGTCAGCAGCAGAAACACTTTTCCCACAGTAAACACCAAGGAGAGATGATGGGGTTTTAAAGATTGCTGTTAAGAGCTGTGATTTGGAGGGCAGCCAGTGAAAGGATACTCAACACAGACAATAACTCTTTAGGCAAACACATATATATTATAATTTTAATCAGAAAAAAACTAAAATAAAATACAAAGCTGCTTTCAAACATATTCCTGAACATACTACTGTAGTAGTAGTAGTTAAAGAATAAGAATTCATTGCATAGTAGTTAGGCCTTGAAGCCTAGCAGCCATCCCTACTCAGGAGACCAAGAACACACAAACAGACAAAAAGTAGTATATGTTTTAAATAATCCTGTGCCTAGCTTTCTCCCATCAGCATACCTGGAGTAAATCACACAGACAAAATAACTTCATGATGTAATTTCCTGAAATTGCAGTGAGAGTCTCTGACTAAAAACATTTAGATAGCCCCAAACACATTACTAAATGTCAGTAAACACTCTGAAATGCCTTCTTTTCATTTTTGTGATTATGAAAGAGCCACTAGTACTTGAAGCAGTTATACTGGCTAAAAATTTGTGTAAAATTGCTCAAAATCCTTGCATATACAACAGCACTGCACATTCAGGATTTTTTTTTCTCAAGGACTGTTTTCTTTCTTGTACCTGTAATACTTTAAATTAATTTTTAGCATAGTCTTTCCTTTATTTATCTTTTCTCACTACTGTTTAAACCCCCCTGGAACTCAGTGGAGACAGTCCTCAAGGCTGATGGCATTAGCAGCCAATCTGCCTTGCCTGAAAGGAGCCTCAGGCTGACATTAGACTGGGCTCCCTGGATGTTGCTCTACCAGCAGTTTGCATGTGGCTACTGCCTGCCACACCCAAATAGGAAAACAAGGCATCAGTCGCTGTTTACAGCACTGCAAGAAATGCTGTAAACATAATGAGATCATCACAGGAAATTCACATAGCAAAAAAACAGGGAATTATTAATACAAACAGAGGAATGCTTCCAAGCAAATAGACTTCATGCAAAATAAAAAAAGAGGGACAGTGTTTTCCAACCTCTGCTGCACCAGAGAAGAAACCCCAATTGCATATTAAAATCAGAGTGCTTATATTTCATTAAGGTTAGAAAGGAAATTCTGTCTGACCTCTGATAGCTGCTTGTGCTAGCCAAAAGTGAATTTATGGCATAATTGAAATTACATTCTTTTTCTGTTACTCACTTTTATCTGATGAGCATCGTTATGCTGAAGCAATTTATCATGCTTTATATTGAAAAAGCTGTTCTGTTCCACAATCTCACCCTTTGTACCATCACTCTCCAAAAATCTGGGCATTATAATTTCCTTCCTCTTTCTGCTTCCTTTTCATGAAAACACTGATTTTCTGGCAATTGTGAAACAAAATGCAGAGCATGCACACAGCCTCAGATAACTATTAAATCTTCTGAGAATTAAGACATCTTTTTCCTGTCACAGGTGAATTTTCACTTGGAATCTTTGTCTCCAGTGTCCCTCATCCAGCAAATGCTCCAAAGAAGAGCAGAGGAGAGACAGCCACCTGCAGCTGGTATATCTGTGAGTAGGCAAGCAGCTGCCTCAGGTGCACAGCAGACCAGGTGATTGCTCTGCAGGAGGAATATTTGTAAATGTTGTTGGCAAGAAGGAAAGGAGACATGTTCTTTTCCATTCCTCCTGGCAGATTAACAAATTATCCTCTACCAAAGGCAGAAGATGGTGGGCTGGCCAGTGCTCTCAGATGTGCAGTTGCAAGAGGTTACTTCTGCTTATCATAGCAGAGAACAGCCAATCTATGCCAAGGAATACTGTCAGCAGAACCTTCTCCTACTGCTGTTTGTAAACAAACCTCATTCCATGCAGAGATTGCAGCACTGGCAATCAAAAAGTACTAAAGTACTAAATAAGTACTAAACAGATCTACCTTGAAGGTCTGCTTGATCAAACACCATTTGCAAGAACAGAAATACCTTTTAAACTTTGAACTGCTCAACTTCACCTAGTCCAGATTTTTTTCATTACCCGTTGCCACAGTGCTGGACAGTCTGGAACATACAAAATGGTACCACATATGGGGAAAAGGGATTGTGTGGTGGCTGGATCCCACACTGTATGGGCAGGAATAGGCACTCTACCACAAGACCAAACAATCAAAAGAGTTTTTAGCTAACTTTTGAGACTATCCACAGTTGCAAGATACTGCAGCCTTCATATTTGATTTGGCTGCAGCCAAAATACATAATTAAACCTCAGGCACTTGTTTACTGTTGGACATCAAACCAAAATATTGGGTGCTTTGATGCATATATATTAGTCTAAATGATTAACTAGGTCTGCAGGACTAATCAACAATTTGAGACAGAAAAAATCTCTTTGCCTGGAAGTCTGCCTCTGGAGATAACCATTGTTACCTGTGAAGGCTTGACTTGACCTTACCACACAGTTTTCTTTTTAAAAGTTTCTCTTTAAAAACTGCACACAGAAATCAGACCTTTGACTCCTTTCAAGGTCCAATTCTCTTACTCCCAATCTCTTGTAAATATGTAAGTATTGTCATCAGTTTCTCCCATATTTCAAAATTCCTGGGAACTGAATGCTAAACTCTTATAAAGCTTAACATGGACATATTTTTCCCTACCTGGGCAGTAATGGGATATTTTACTTTTCATTTCATCATCTCACACCCCAAGACTGTGCTTGTAACACACACTCAGTCATGATATAAAAAAGAGGGTCTACAATTAAAGAATGAAAACAAAGTAAAAAGCCAAAGTTATTATCCCATGTTCATAAAAAAAGAAAACAAAAAAGAACCACAGGTAGCTATGATCATCATGAAATTCTGATATCTGCTCACTTTTGGTCAAATTCTCCAACCCCTATCAAATAGGAACAGATAAGTTGTCACTGCTATGCGTGTCATGCTGCAGAGATTGACTACCTGGCCATAATAGTTAGGAATACTGTCAGAAAAATCTCTAAATGCACAGTCACTAATGATTTCATTGTGGTACATCTTTCATTTGAGAATAGTAGTCAGTACTTTAATGGAGAAAATAGAAGCTCAATAAATCCTTAATGATGCTAAATCTCTTTTATGCTAGCAGTTTTACATGGCAAAAACAATTCTTGGAAATGTCAACCTGCCAATCTGCTTTAAGGTTTTAAACCTTCATTATGCATTTCAGAGGTAGACTAGAAATATTTCAGTTAATGGCTTTGTTTGAAATGTCTTGATTATGGATAATCAGGTATGAGCAGTAGATTCTTGCAACACAAGAAGCCCCTGAATAGAAAATTAAAGCTAAATCAACATTATCCCAAGGCTTTCTATTCCTCATTTCCCATCACAAGGTTCCAAGTGGTTACTGCCACATCCTCTTCACCCAGCAGGTCTTCATATGAAACAGAAGTAAAATGAGCCTTTGGTGGTGGGCAATTTATCTGAACTATTTCCTCTCCTGATTGCCCAGGAGGAAATCTCTCATATTCTTCCCCTTCTCCTCTCTGAGCTGCCAAGTAAAACCAGGAGCACAGAGCAAGAGCTGGAGGGTACAAGTGAGAAAGCAAATCAGTTGCAGACCGGGAAAGGGAAGAAAAAAATGGCTTATATTTTAAAGACTATAATATGACAAGAACAACAACTTTGCATTCCAATTAGTGCTCCTGTCCCCTTCAATTATGTCGGCTGATGACCTGGAGTAAAGGTGCCAGGATCCAATCAACACCCACTTTTAAAACTAGTTAACAGACTGTCAGGTTTAGTTGTGAAAATGCCTTTATTAGTAACTGGTTTTAGCAAATCCTGGAAAGCACTGTCAGTCTTTATGCACTGAGAATTAGATGCTGGTTGGTTGAGGAAACTGAAGCCTTCAGAAAGGCTTTCTTTTTTCCCTCTCTATTGGTTTGTATTCACAGTGAAAAATCAAGTAGCAGCATGACAAAGATCTTTCTTTCAATACCAGACTCTCTGAAGAAGTATGGTACTTCTTGTGGAGCGTTAAGTGGTGGAAACCTGTGGTACATTATATCCAAAGCCTTCCTCTTGCTCTTACTTTTAAGGAAAGCATCCATGAAGACACAAAGCATGTGTGAAACGTCCATATCCAAATGGCTCAGCCCCCAAAGGCTCCCTCTTCCCTTTGACTAAGAAAATTACTGTCAAATTTTCTCCTGATCATCCTGTAGCACAGAAACAACAGTGCCAAAGTTCTCCCCAGTGTTTTTTCACACCAGCTCAGAAGGACAGCAATTCATACAATGTTTCTGGTTTTTTCCAACAGCCTGATAGCACAAAACCATGCTCAATGAAAGGCAGCTGCGGGAGTGCCAATGGCTCATCTTCCTGTGCAGAATGACAGGAACTCTTCCTGTTATTTACATTTTCCCACCAAAGAATACACAATTTCTTATATATGGTTATTTTTGCAAGAGTTGAGTCCAAGAGAAGCAAGACACATCTCTGAATTTGTGTTATTTAAATTACAGTCTCCTCTATGGCTGTGTAAAGTGGTGGACTATTCATTCAAACAAAAATGAACAGATGCAAAACTTTATTCAAGAGTGAAATCAACACTATAGGATAAAAAACACCCTGACTTTAATATTCACTGACATATTGTTTACCATTTTGTTTGGTTTTTTGCACTTACTACAGTCAGGCCCAAAATGGAAGTGACAAATTATGTCACCATGGGAATGTTCTCACAGTATTTTCAGGGAGATTGAGAGCAGGTGGAACCATAAATAGTAGAAAAAGCTTCCTGTTTAAAGATTTTTTTTTCCTTGTTTGAAGTCCTGACCTAGGGGAGCAGGTTCTGGCAGCAGCTGTAAAATAACTTTCCAAATAGTGTAGCTCAGCCCTCAGCACCAGAGTCTGCTCTCCCAACAGTGGAGAACATAATAGCTATCATTCTACAATTTTGATACATAATGGTCAAGGTACAACAATCAGTGATTTTAATACAATGGTCATGGAAGCTCCATCCCACAAGTGATTTCCACCCTTTCACATCCTTACAAGTAATGTAGGACCTACATTTCAGTTCCTCCCCAAACTATTATGGGAACCTTTCCATGTAATTGCCAATAGTTTATGATACCTGTGGCCGTACGCACTGTATCTTCTGGTTTGGGAATAATCAATAAATTAGTAAATTCATCATAAAAGATCCCTGAGCATGGCAATGGAAAAACAGAAGAATTCTTTTAGAAAGGAGGACTTTGGGAATGACAACCTGCCAGCCTCACCTGTGTTCCTGGGAAGATCATGGAACAGATCCTGCTAAAGCTATGCTAAGGTACATGGAGGACAGGGAAGTGATTTGAGACATCCAGCACAACTTCACCAAGGGCACGTCCTGCCTGAGCAACCTGATGGTCTTCTGTGCTGGAGTGACTCCATCAGTGGGCAAAGGAAGAGCTAACAGATGTCACCTGCACTTCTGTAAGGCCTTTGACACAGTTCCCCACAACATCCTTCTCTCTAAAATGGAGAGATACAGATTTGATGGGTGCTGTTTAATGGATGAGGCATTGGTTGGATGTCACAGTCAGATGGCAGTGGTCAATGGCTCAATGTCCAGATGGAAGGGCTCTGCAGAGACCTTATGGCAGCCTTTTAAAATAAAAGGGGTCCTATTAGAACGATGAGGACAGGCTTTTTAGTAAGGCCTATTGCAATAGGACAAGGTGTAAAGGTTTTAAACTAGCAGAAGATAGATTTCAATTGGACATAAGGAAGAAATTTTTTATGATGAGGGTGGTGAAACACTGAAACAGATTGCCCAGTGTCCTTTATGCTTGTATCCCCAGTTGTCTATTCTGTTTATGCTGGATATTAAGTTCTGCCCCTTTAGGACTGGTTCTGAGAGTGAAGGGGGGCAGAAGAAGTGCTCAGTTTGTTTGCAGAATCTGCACTTGCTCCCCTGCATCCTTCTCACAGATTGTGTTGTCTGCAACAAGGACAGCAGGAGAGCTCTCCTTTGCTTTTAGTTAGTTAGTTAGCTGAGGCTAGAAGTACTTTTGGACCTGTTCAGCTTTTGTTCAGTCTGGGAGCACCAGGACTATCATCCAAGGGCCCCCCAAGCTGCCCTGTGGCCAGGACACAGGACCCAAACCCCAGAGAGACACAGGGAAAGGTGAGGCTACACCCATGAGAAGGACTGTCCCTCTCTCTCCAACCCACAGAAGGACTTTTCTGAACTTGCCATCTCTTCAGAGCAATGAAAGGTTCCATTGTTTAATATTATTAATTTTTTCATGTTTGAATAAACATGATATAATAAACAGGTTTTTTCCACTTTTCTCCAAGGAAATTTTTCCCGAATCAGTGGGAATTTCCTTTCTAGAGGGACCCCATTTGGAGGTTTCCTCCCAAATTTGCCCTAAACCAGGACACCCAGAGAGGTGGTAAATGCTCTATTCCTAAAAACATTTAAGGTCATACTGGGGCTCTGAACAACCTGATCTAGTTGAAGATGTCCCTGTTCATTGAAGGTGGGTTGGACTAGATGACATTTAAAGATTCTTCTATTCTATGAAGGACCAGACTCCTGAAAACTGAAAGAAGAGACGAACAAAACAAACCCTCAGTTATTTTTTCTAGAAAAAATATATATGATGAAAAACATTAAAGAGAAAAAAGATTTAAAGGTTTTCAGATTTGCATCTGCCTTAGAACTGTTTTATCATATTATTCTATAAGTGTATTCCCTCCTTGATCCCTTCAAAGTGTTGTTTGGCCACCACTGAACTCAGGGATGGGAATTTATCCTGAACTCTACACGCAGTGACAATGAGGTGAGCTGCCTTCACCAATCTCTGCACAAGACCCACTTTCTCTTGGCACAGCTGACTGAGGCAAGAGCACGCTGGAGAGATTGGACTGTAACTATTTTGGAGTGATCCCTGAGAAAGAGGCCTTAAATAGACCAATACGTGCATCTGTCAGTCTCAGATGGATCCTTGTGCTTCTTCTGCCCACGTAGGCATTATGCTGAAGTCCCTAAATATCAGCACAGCTTACCCTCCCCAGCTCTGACTACTGTGGTTGGAACAAGACCTAAAATTTGGATAAGAATATCTTGTGATTTTTGTATTCATTTCAGCTAGAGCTTCCATCTTGTGACAAAATATGCAGCAGAGAAAAGGAAACAGAGACATCACAAGTACTGTACCCATTGGGGCAGACTGTGTCATTTTTCTAGAAGGAATTATGGGTGCTTAAAGGAACTTCATGCTTTCTCACAGCAAGACACATCAAACCTAAACCCAAATCAAGTGAAGGCTTTGCCATGCCCCCTCCCCCAGAACAGATACTGTCTCCTAGTCAGGCATTTTTCAGCAGGCTGAGTGTAGGAATAGGGGAAAAAAGCATCCTAACCTTGCAGAAAGCTCCCAGCTGATATAATTGCTGGCAAAACCATTGGGGGTGTGAGCATCACTCCTGTGGGCATGAGAAAGAGGCTGAAATACTGCACACATCACCACTTTGGCACGGACTGAGTTTGCAAAAAGGGCAAGATAGGTGAAAGTATCTTCACCTGTGCCCTGAAGAAACAGGCTGCTTACCCAGAGCAGCAAAATGTGCTGATTAGAAGTTGCTTTAAGGGTCACAACTGCTTAATTCCACCTCTTTACCACTTAAACCCTTTTCCTGACCTACTTGCACCAGCTGACTCCATTTTTCCCTTTCAGAGGAATGGAGAAATTCTTGACAGATCCAGGCAATGTGTGGCACTCTGCCAAGCTGAACTGCCTTTCAGCCAGCAAGGCTTTGGACACTGGAGCCAGGCTTACCTGCAGAGGGCCAGGCATAGAGAAGGGGGAAAGTCCAGTGCCATAGCATGTGGCAATGGAAAACTTGCCAAGGCAGTCAGATCTTTGCCCCTCATTCATCCTCTGACAGCTCGAGTAGTGCAATGTTAATAATTCATAAGTTATCTGTGCAATAAGTTACGTTCTCCTTTTAAAAATAGAGCTAGAGAAGCAAGTCTAAATAATTAATTTCAGAAGAAAAATAATCAAGTAACCCTTTCAAAGAAAAACAAAAATCAATAGCTCTGACTTTTTTTTCACCTTGCTGAGCATTTCCGGGCAATATCATCCCCATGGATGACAGCATTCCTAAGTGCAGCATCATCACAACGAAAACCACAGGCAGTCTGGAAAATTTGTTCAGAATCTGTGCATCTCACAAAGCTCCTCTTGTCACCCTGGCAGACTGTGTCTCCCTCTTCTCCATCCTGCCACCCAGAGCTCCAGATGCCGGGATGAAGTTCCTGCTGATGTGAGATGAAAAGAGTTGGCACCTGCTCACAGGAGCCAGCCAAAGGTGGCAGGGAAGCTGTGCCTCCCAGGAGTGGTGGCACTGAGCTGGCCACTGATGCCAGCTCTGCACTGAGCACCCAGGGAAGAGAGCTTCCTACAGGTTTGCACACACTTCTCCTTCAGCTGCTATGCACAAGGCTACATTCACCTGGGATCTGTGCTGGCTCCTCTGAGCCCTGGGAGGAAAGCAGGGAGGGCACAGTGTGAGATATCTCTGAAACTACAGTGCACTGGTATCCACCTCCACCCCAAACTCTGCATGACACTTCCACAGGAACAGCTGCCAGATGGTTGCTGATCTGAACGAGTTTCACCGAGGAGTGGAACGAGGAGGGATGTACCTAATCAACTTCAGCATGCATTTAGCTGTGCATATTCCAGCTTTTAATCACAGCTTCTGTCCTCAGAAACAGTAGCATGCTGTGACACTTCACCTCTCCTGAAACAAAGCCTTGTCCACACCTTGGCAAGGAAAACAAAGGCTACTGTCTTCACCTAGGACTTATACCCCAGTTGAAAAACAATTTAGAATATGGAGAGCATGCACTTATTTCTCCCCTCAGAGCAGCACTTGAAGGATTTGCTACCAATATTTTGCAAGAGTTTGCTGAAGAAAACCTTTAATTATATTAGGACATATTAAAGGAAGGAATTAATAGAAAAGAAGGTATTTTTCAAATTGAAGTGTCACAGAGACTACAGTTTGTTTGCACTGTCACTGCTGAAGCTCATGTGACAGAGAGCAGGATTATTTTTGGTAACTGGGTGGAGGATGGGGAGACTGATACACTATTTGAAATTCTCCATGCCAGTATCTGCTATGTAGTAATAAAAATGCATGATCAATGGAGCACAGAGAATTTTTATTAATCATACAAAGAAGATTTCCTTATAATTAACTGGTACCTAGACAGCCATGCAGCTATGATAAGTAAATTTTCCTGCTGTAAATGCCATCACTTACACATAATTTAACCACATGCAGAGGCCAGTTGTGTTCTCTCAAAGTATTTGGGAGTAATGAAGGGGGTGAGTCAGCAGAAGCCCATGGCTAGGAGGAGAAGCTCAGGCTGAGTAACAGAAGAGCAGGGATTTTGCACAATCTCTGGATCTGATCAGCAGAATCACTGTTACTTTATCTCAAAATCACTCACTTCTAAAGTTATAATAAGGTTTGGAAGTCATGTCAGATGATTGTTGGCTAGTCTGGACAAATAGCAAATACCTAGAAAATAAAGACTAATTGGAGCTTGATGGCAAGTTATTTGGCAAATCATAAATCTTAATTTCTTAATGCAGATACTGCTCAGGGAACACATTTATAACATAAGAGACTGGCATAAAGCATTTTCAAAATTTGAGGGGTCCTTTTATTTAAAGGTATTTTTCAATTTCTAAAAAGACATGTGGACAGTGCATTAGAAAATGTATAATATAATTGCTTTTTAAAAAATCAATCATGTTACTGAGTTTGCTTCCTAGCTACTATGTTTTTTGAGTTCAGAGAGATCTACTCCCATGCATTGCCTCCTACCAAGAAGGAGCAGCCCATTTCACTCTTTCAAAGTTCCTGAAATGCCATAACAAGTATAAATCATTCTCTGTGGGTAGGTATCTATTTATTATTTATCATAGTGGAAAAAAGATATTGGAGACAAAATGGTGCTGTGGTAAAACTTTCATTCAGTTAATGGGTTTAGTTATGATTATTGCATAGGACTTCATTACTTAAAACTGGCACAAGCACTAAATTCCAAACAGGGTTATTGAGTCAACATAGTGCTCTTGCTTAGTCCTTTTAGTGTTACTTGAATCCTGTCCTGTTTCTCATAAATTTCTCTTCAGGTAAATTCACTGATAGCAAAAAAAAAGACAATGTATTGCAAAAATCAAAGAATTTTCACAGTATAACCCTACATCTGTGAGTAAATTTTATTTGAAAAATGTCTGAAAAACATTATTTGCCACTTTAATAAATATGTATAAATTCCTAGATAGTGAAAACATAGGGCAATTTTTATGCAAACAAGTATGTTTTTACCAAAAATAATTTATTTACTGCTTGTGTAGCACTTCACACCACATCTATGTATTTATATCAGAGAAAAAATAGGGAAATGTGATTTCAGATTGGAATAATCACACTTTACATACATGCAGCATGTGTTTTGCCCTACTTATAAGGTTCATGGCAATGAAAATCTCTGCTCAGCTCCAGATTTCACACACAGCAGCCTTCAGATTTTCATTATGCTTATAGAGCTAAATTCTTCTATGAGCAAAATGCTCTCCACCTCTATTGACGTTAAACAGAGTACTGCACTTACACTTTGGAGCAAAACTTGTCTCAAAATATTATGTCTGAAACTTATCAACTTATCTTGTATATTTCTATCATTTTTATAAGCTTCTGAATTTAGCTTTTCACTGTTAAACAAATATTTTAACAGAAAATTTCCTTAGACTGTTAAAAGCAGCATCTCTTGAACAGTGCCCCAAAAATCAGGTGCTGCAGGGGAGGAGCAGAGAATAAGCTTGGGCATTACACCTTCCAAAGCCAGTAAAGCTCTTGGATGAAAGAACATTTATAGAAGTCAGTGCCCTAGAACGCCCACAGGTAACCTGGGAAAGCCCATTTACAGTAGGTGCTGGTTCTCATCTCATCTGTGTCCTGAGGAGACACATTGGAGATATTACTTATGGCCAGAGCACCTGTACTTCTCTCCTCTTAAGCAGAAATGAATGGAAACAGGATTCCTTGCCTCTTGCCTCTATCCTTATTTGTAAAAACACCAATGAACCTGAGCTGCAGCCATAGCCCTCTGTCAGCTGGAAGTGGTTTCCTTAGGGAAGATGCCCAGAGAGCAGCATGTGGGTCTCCAATGGTCCCAACAACCTGAAGGGCTTGAAGCATTTCAAGTGAAGTGAGGAGCTGACCAAGAAAACTTCAGTGTCATGTGGGAAGCTGCTGCTATAGCAGAGGTCCTTCCAAGACACAAAGACAGACCTCCAGTCTCTCCCCCTCTGGTCCTTCTGCTTTCAGTGGCCAGAAGAAAGACTGTCACCTGCTCAGTATGGCCAACACACAACCAATCAATGCCCCTTTCTTCCCAGTTACACAATTGTCATTCCTTTCTGGCTAACCGATTTCATAGTGCTGACATCAAACCTTTCAGCAGCTGCTACCCCTGACCTTATTCCTCCCCTCTCTTTGTCTGCCCTTCCCCAGCAGTGTCAGTGCTGCCACAACTCTGCCTCATTCTCTACCCTGGCTCACCAGACCAAACCCAGACAAAGGACATGGGAAAATACATGTTTAGCAGCTGCCAACAAGCAACCAACTCATTCTCCTCATGGGAACAGGAGCTGGTGCTGTACCATCTCAGTGCTTTTCTTCAGTAAGTAGCAAAAATGATCTGTTCTTCCCCAGGTATAGAGGTTTCAGAGACAGTATTACTCAGAAAGGCATTGCTTGCAGTGGAATTAATGATTGCTGTGTATAAAGACCCCCAACACTTGCCAAGCATGATTTCCTAGTTGTTTACATTTAGACTAAATATAGATCATCCTTTTGTGAAGTATCTTTCCTGAGGAAATATCAGGAAGATGTTCCTTAAAGATGTCCTCGTGGCTCCAGGGAAGTGATGTTTGGGGTGAGTTAGGTGTTGAGTGGAGATATCAAATTCTCAAAGAAAATACACTTGCTGTTGTCAAGCCTTTGAGAAAAGTTCTGATTTGTAGAGGCTCAGAAGAGAATTTGGTAAGGGCTTTGCAAAAATTTGCAAAGGAAAGGAAACTCTGGAAAAAAGTGTTCTGAATGTTTCCTGGTTGATTGATTCAGAAAAACTCTTAACATACATCAATATTTCTCATGAGATGCATTAGGATATTAGAAAAGGGGAAATGACAGTTGCAGTGATGTTGCTGAGGTAATTTGTGAGTGATGGAGTAATTTTTTTTCTCTCCTGGCAGCCTACTGACTCAAATGGCAATGTTAATAACCCAGACAACATAAGGAAAAAGCAAGCAAGCCTTGGCAGGAATATGTGTTCTTATCAAATCTGTGAAGGCACACTGCCTTTGCTTCCAAAGCTGCAAGGAAGAAGCAGGTTTGTTAAGTCACAGAAAATCCTAGCAAATTCCTAGAAGGGACACTTCTCAGAAGCACCCCAGGATATGCTACAAAGAAGTGTTCACAGCAGTAGGAAAACTCTGCAGGTCTGATGGAGAATGCCATAGAAAAAGGTATCAGAGGCTGGCCCAAAACCAATTGAAATGTTCACAGTAAGACAGAAAGGGAAGATTTGAAAAATGAAAACTGAAAAAGTAGGTGAATGTAATAATGGAAAAAATCAATGAACCACAATGCTTCAGCAGATAGAGATGACTGACACATAAAAATAAAAACTTGCTACAGTCAGTAAAGTTAAAAAACATTCAGGGAGAAAACATTATTAGTCAGTGAAAGAAGTATCTTCAAAAGAATCAGTGAAAGTATTCCAGGCAAGAGTAGCAGATGGTAAACAGCGATAAACTAATAAAATCTGAAATAAAAAATTGTAAGTATTATAGGAAAGGAAAGAACTATATTATCTTTTGGCTAAAAGAACTGAAAAAGGAAGTACAGTGGCATGAGTAAGCAAAGTGAATGCCAGGATACTGATGAAGACATTCAGAGAAGAATGATGTCTAACTGGAAGACATCAGGATTGGACAAAATTCACAAGCATTCGTTAAACATCCTTATTAACTCATATTTTAGCTCAAAACACAGGAAATGCAGAAAAAGACTGGAGGGATGGAACATATTTATGACAAAAAAAAAAAAAATACAAAGAGAAAGAAGAAGGTGGCATTATCCTAAAAACCTGCAAGTGACTCACCAGTTATCCGCTTCTTAATGAAACAATCAGTGGAAATCAGAATATTTTGTTGATGGGGAGCATTTGGAACGTACCAGAACAGAACAAGGGCTTAGATGCTGTTTTGATAGATTATGCAAAATCTTCTGAAAGTGTGTCATTGAATGGGAGTCCAGAAGCACCTGGGACTGGGGAGGGAAGTGCATTAGAGAGGAGAGGAGAGGAGAGGAGAGGAGAGGAGAGGAGAGGAGAGGAGAGGAGAGGAGAGGAGAGGAGAGGAGAGGAGAGGAGAGGAGAGGAGAGGAGAGGAGAGGAGAGGAGAGGAGAGGAGAGGAGAGGAGAGGAGAGGAGAGGAGAGGAGAGGAGAGGAGAGGAGAGGAGAGGAGAGGAGAGGAGAGGAGGAGAGGAGAGGAGAGGAGAGGAGAGGAGAGGAGAGGAGAGGAGAGGAGAGGAGAGGAGAGGAGAGGAGAGGAGAGGAGAGGAGAGGAGAGGAGAGGAGAGGAGAGGAGAGGAGAGGAGAGGAGAGGAGAGGACTGTGAAGGATTATTTTCACAGTAAGACACACTGAGAAATATTATTTAGTGAAAAGAGAGTAGTCTCTTTCATATGTATTTAATACAGCAACTTGAAATTACATGGTCAGTAGGAGGCAAAAAATAATTTCCCAGTTAAAACTGCAAGGCTTCTTTCTTAAGGAAATAAAAATGTTATTTAGATAGAACAAGTCTATATACCTAAGAAGTCCTGTTGAAAATATCACAGGAGATCAAAGCAGGTATTGGTGTAAAAAGGTATGCAACAGCACTAAAGCACAATAAATGTTAGAAATTCTTCAAAAGATTATGATAAACACCAAAGGTGGCTTTAAAGACAGAGTGCTTTCAGAGATGTGTACAATTCCTAAAGGTATTTCAGCCTGGAAAATACATTAAAGATAATCAACATATATGTCATCTACTACAGTGAGAAACGGGACCTGAGGGAATTGTACAGCACGCCAAAGCAGAAGCTAACACTGAATTAAGCAACAAATACAAGCACAGATGTGAGAAAACCTTTCTGATGATCTGATGATAAGGAATACTCAAGGCTATTACAGAGAATGAGCATATGGTTGCAGAAAGCTATATCAGAGTGAACACTGCCTAACTGGGTCTCAGGCAACGCTCCAGGACCGGATAGGAAAACGCTTTTTCCAACTGCCAGCCCTTGGATAGACAAGGTGCAGAGTCAGGGTGGGTTGGGAAGAAGATACATGGCTTTGGAGTCACTTTTGTCCTGATATATGAAGCACTGGCTTTCCCACTGACACATCTATAATACATTCCTTGCACACATTGAATGTTCCTAAGGAGGCACTGCTTCTGGTGGTTATTTGGACACATCTTGAGTAAAGATATTTTTTTTTTTTTTAGCAATGTCAACAATATTGCAAACACACACTTATCTCACACAGCATAGTTGTGTTTCTCCAGTTTTTGGCTCATCTGTCCTTGTGTGACCTGCCAAGGACTCCAACCTCGTCTTCTCACCTCCTCTGACCTTGTGAAATTGTGACTGCCAGAGAAACCACAACTCATGGTATGTGAAACCAGACTATCTCTACTACTACATCTCATGATCCCTCTTATGCCTGCTTTATCTCCAGAAGAGCATGAATACATCCCATCATTCTACCTTCTGTCTCTCCCTTTCCCTATCTCCCCTCCAGCTTTTGCCTTCTATGGGCCAGGGAATGCTTACAAAGTAAGGGTGCATTCACTTCATCTTGCAATCCAGCAGAGCCACAGCTGACTTAGCAGCACTTCCCAGCACAGCTAGGCTGCAGCAACCTAAGCAGCAAGGTAAATTCAGCCTGGTTTGAGCTAACAAGAGTCTTCAGCACTGCTGGACCATTTTCTCCCTCACTTCTCACCCACAATTTAGTTTCTGCTTGAACCCCAAGAGCATCAAGCAGTACCCAGTGGACCTGCATGTTAATCAACAACAAGGAATAAATTCATTACTGTGGATGAGATGGCATTTTTGTACAGAGCAGGGACTGCAGATCCTGTAACATGGTATAATGTCCACTTAGCACAGCATCCACAAATAACATTGAGAAAGGGAAGAACAGCTAAAACATGATGCAGATTTTATCTTTTGTGTCAGATTCACAAGTAATCAAAGCAACACTGATATGTATGCCAGCTGATGATCTGTTCTGTTAGGTACAAACACTCCAAAATTTCTGCATTGGACTACTCATAACTCAAACACACAGAGAAATTAAATAGGAGCTGTCCTTATAAAACTCAGCCAGGCTTTGTGCCAGTTGACTCACAAGTAATGTTGGAAAGATTAAAATAACACATAATTGCACCAGCTCTCTAAATCTGACCAGGGCTCAGAGGATAAATGCCTTACCTCATTATGTTTAAATGCTCTATCTCAATCTGGTTTAAAACAGAGCAGGGGCTGTGAGCTGCCAATCTGCTGTACTGTTAAGAGAACAGAAATACTGCTACAGATTGGGATGTAGGCTCCAGCAAAGAGTTGTTCTTAGTATTTGGCTTCCCTTTACAGTCCCCTGCTCCTCAGCTCTCTTCCAGGGATCATTACTTCACCCAGTATGATTTTGTGTCAGCACCAGTTGAAATGATCTCTTCTCTCAAGAGATAGTGTTTCTGTGCCTGAAGTGCAATGTTATTTATGCATTACAGACCAAATTCCTGCTGTCCAGCTCATGCTGGTGGCTCCACCACCACCACTGAGGAGTACCAGCCAAAACAGCGTCTTGCCTATCTGAGCCCTGCTCTCAGAGACAAGTCATGCACACTTCATTTGACTTTCAAGTAGGTGGAAGTCCCAGTCTGTGTAAAGAACAGCCAGAGCTAGCTGGAGTCAAATCAGAAAGAGCTTTGCTCCAGCAGGAAGTGAGTTTTTAAGGAGACAGTTAAAAATGGGACAGTAGCCCTGTGAGAAGTCCCAGAAAAAACTGGAGCATCACTCATCTACATCTCTATTGATTCTAAATTACTGATGATGTATCTGGTACACATAACAAAGGAGACCTTTGGGGCAATTGTACAAGCACTATCAGCAAGCATTTTGTGTAAGAATTAGTCCAAAGCACCTGTGTGCCAAATTTCCCAGCAATACTGGTCTGCATGGCTTTTCTGACAATTGCTTACCTCTTTTAACTTGTCCAGCTCATTTTGCAGAGTCTGCTTGGATACCTCCACCTCAATGATTTGCTGCCGAAGGACTTCATTTTCATCTTCTGCTTTAACTCGTTTCTCCTCCACACTCTCCAGTTCATGGTGCAGTCTGACAGAAACATCTTTGGCTACCTGGTCAAGAGAGCACAAATGCAAGAAGATCATCCACAAGGAGCAACAGCTACAGTATGTCTCCTACAGTAAGAAGCAAATTACAGCCCTAGACAGCCAAGAGATTTTTTAATTCAATTATGACACTGTTGATGGAGCACTCCAAGCCTTCCAAGTACCAAAATGAATATTCATTTCTAATAAAGAAATCCAGAATGAAAATATATTTGATTACCCATCTCCAGCTCCCTCTACATATTATGCTAAGGCAATGTCATGAACAGCAGAAGGAAACAAGCAGATACCAAAGCTGCCCATCAAAGTCCCAGCACATCCCACAGACAAAGCCAAAGACAAGGAATTGTGCTATAAAGCTGACAGGCCATCGATCAAAGCAGTGTGTGTGCAGCAGTCACAGCTACACAAACTTGCTGCTCTAGCAGCAATTCCAACTAGGCAAGAGTGATATGAAAGCACAGAAATATATGCTAGCTTGGGTTTTCTGAGTCCAGCCTAACAAGAATAGATATTTACTCCAAGAACATTTGTAAAGGTGATACATCATACAAGATGAGGAATTATGGAATTACAAGAAGCCAGTAATAAAAACACTCAATATTTTTTCATTGAAATCTAGGTACAAGATTTTTACTGAGTAATGTATTATTGCTACTCTTATAAGGTTATAATTCGGTTTCCATCATAAAAGAAAAAATTTAATCTGACATTTTAAAGGGTTTGATGACTTGATATATTAGTCTAATTTCCACTGCTAACAAGTCATTCTGCTTTCAGAAGGTTTTATGTTTTGCATTTTGAAGTACAGTATTCTTAATAATTCTAGTTGCAGGCAGTGCTTCTCTAGAGAAGATATTTTTAAAATAGCCACAAGATAGCAATATCAAGAAAGATGAGTAAAGCTAGGTAAATATCATGTCTATACAAAGCTTTACTTGGTCTTGATGGAAGCATTTCTGAAAGATATAAAAACTGTTTCAGTATGAGTACAATTTTTACAGGTATTTGTGTTTGTAGGGAAAAAGTATTTTGATTTTCTGCCCTACAAACATATTATAAGAGTCTGTTCCTGTTACAGACTACTCACTAGACACTAAGAAATAACTTAAGACTATTTTTTTCCAGTTACTTGGCATAAGCAAGAAGTGAAAAGGAAGGAAACAGCATGAACTGGAAAAAGTATATCAGGTTTTGTTTATACAGCATTGCAAAGCTAAGGTTCTCAGTAAAGCCAGTAAAGCAAAAACCTTTAAATCTTTCAAATACAGAAATGTAACTTGACTGTATTTCTTTCATTTTGAATCTGAACACATGTTTTTTTACTCACTGACACATCTTTTTAAGGCAATGAGCTGAGTATTTGTTCTCCACCACAGCAGAAGGAAATTGGTCGTGACATTTGGAGAACTACTGCTTGTTTCATGTGTCACCCTCACTTCCACTGCAGAGAGCCACATCACAGTCTGCTCTCTTTTGCTGTGAATATGAATCTCTCAACCCACCTTTAAATCTTGTTCCAGGCTCCTAATGAGCTCTCCATCCACATGGCCTGTTTGTGCAACTTTCAAGCTTTTCTGTTCTGCTTTCCTGAGACGATATTGCAGAATGCGGCAATTCTTGTTTGCCCGGTCCAGCTCTCGCCGGAGCTCCTGCAGCTGGTAAACATCTTCCTCTAAATAGCTGTCACGCATTTCTTCCATTTCAGCCCGAAGTTCATCCAGCTCATCCTGTGAGAAGTCAAAACAGTGCTCCATCATACCTCTAAATCTCACCCAGGGGAGCAAAATAGGAAACATGCTCGCTAGGATACCACATTAATGAAATTATACAGATTGCAGCACGCAGATCCAGAAGTTGCAGGAACAGAAGTTTTAGCCCAACAGAGTAATTATGCTGAACTAAATTAATGAATATTTGTCATAGTTCTTCCAACTGCTTCGATAATTAAAAACAAACCAGATGCTCATGTCTCCCAAAACTGGTAACCTTCATTTTACCGTCTCAAATTCAAATTTAAACTGCACAGTACTTTACCACTATTTGAACTGATTCTTTGCTTTACTTGGACTACAATAAACCAACTTAAGCAAGTACTTCAGTATCTCTGTGTGGTGTGCCTTTTTAATAACCAACACCTCCTAAAAATGAAACTTTCAGGTAAAAAAATTGCTTTACACAAAATACTGAGCTGTTCCATATGGAAATGCTGTCCCATCTGAGCCTAACACTGTGCACTGGGATTGTGTGCAGGAGAAAATGGGGTTCTGTTGTGTACACACACATCTCAATCACACAACCACAGGAACAAAACAAAGCCCCTGCCCATGGGAATAACCTGCTCGGTTTTTTCTGGGCATCGTGATCTGTCCCAGTTCCACCTTACACCATGAGTAGCACTTGCTCTCTAAAGTCAGATTAAAGATTTACAGCTGAACAGGATAAACTCTATCATTGCCATTCATTTAACACGAGTGACTCAAGCTCCAAAACTGGAACTGTTATAAAGGTCTTCCAGGGTACAAGAGGGCTACAAGGAATTCAAGTACTGCATGAGAGAAAAAAATATGATTTTACAGACTGAACAAAGCTGGGGGGGGCAAAATAAAGAAAAAGAGGCAGTAGGAGAATATTTGAAATTAACTATTAATTTTTAATTGGATTCTTTAAAATTGCATATGATATTATAAATATCAAATTTTCTGTGGAAAACTTCGCTTAAATAAGATTCCAGGAGAACTTGTACTGGGGCTACCTGCACCGTGACCTCACTTCAGATCTGTAAATCTCTCTTGAAATGCCAAGGATGGCTGGAGATTATTTCCCACTTGAAATACCAAGGGTGGCCAGAGAATATTTCACACTTGTCTCAGGTGGAGAGGGCACTGCAATGAAGCCAGTACCCTTGACAAAGCCCCCCTGCCCCTGGCTGAACCACCCCTGTCCACTCCCTGCACGGACACATCTGCCCATACTGCCCTGGCAGACCCCTCAACCACTCCCCTTCCCATGGCATAACCAGACTGACATATTAATCTTGCTCCATTGGAGCTTTGATAACAAATGCAGAGCAGATCTCATCCCTGAGCACAGCCCTGGCCAAAGGAAGATGGGTAGATGGGTTCTTTAGCCTTGTCAGCTCTGTTAGAATTACAACAATATTCTTACCAAAATCCTATCCATGTATAAAAACTCCAGTATTTATACAGCTATGGTTTAATTTAAATTAGTTGTGCCAGCATAATTTTTGGGTATACACAAGGCCTATTATTTCCAAAATTACAGCTCTGGCTCACCAGTGAGCCACCAGTACAGCCCATTCAGGCCCTGCACCGTTCTCCCTGGATGCTCTGAAAGGACAGAGAAGATTTCTCACAAACCTCATGTCACTGCACATTCTCAATATATTCAGATTTCTGCTGCAGGAGCATCCTGTCTCCCAGTCTCTCTGGGACAGGTGCAGGAGCAGGATGTTTGTGTGGATGGATAAACTCCAGGGTTACTCCCCAGTGAGCTGGATCATGCTCACACCATACACTGTCTGAGAGGGAATAGTGTAAGCACAGTCATTGAGGTTACCCTTGCAGCAACAACATCCTCAGAAGTTCCAAATACATTAATTAAGCACAAACAGCTGACTTCAAGGAAGCAAATGAGCTCTGCAGACCATACCCAGCAGGATTATTTCAAAACACTTCAGGGTCCAGGCTCCATCTGCTCCTTCTCAGGACACAGCCAAATATTCTGGCAGTTTACAGCAGACACACTGGTGAAGTTTTGATAAATGATGTATATTTTTAAAAGAAAAACATAGCAATGCATGCTTGATTGGATTGGGAACAAGACCTACTTTTCTTTTCTGTGTACATACTTATCACTACACTTCACAATTACAAACATTTTCAAGACATAAAGTAAAAGTTTACCCAGTGAAGATAAGAGATGCAGAAGAAAATATCAAGGTTTTAGAAACTGATTAGAGAGCAGCAGTGGCTTTTGAACCTAAGAAAAGGAGTACACTTGTGCATTATCAGTTTCTTCAGGAGGTATTTTGGCTAAGGTACTTGTATCAAAAGTAGAGGCTTTACCAGTCAGAGCTAACACAGCCCTGTGGAATGAACAGGACCAGAGTTATTTCTCAAGGTTTGTCTGCAGACTCAGGTGTTGAATTTACCTCAGCTAGATTTAAGTTCAACTGACTTTTTAATGTCATCTTCAGAATACTAATATTAGATTAGTAATTTGATTGTAAATTAAAATTTTGAAACACAAATCCACAATAAAGAAAAACAACTGTCATTAACAAATTAATGGGATCTGGTTTATAATCCAATGTTTACATTCAAGAACTAAGCAATGGCTTTCATGTATAAAGTAGCCTGCAATTATAATGTCATTGCTCATCTCTTAAACTTGCTTCTTATCTTTATCAGGTTTGGTTGGCAGTAAATTTGGTTAGTTTCTAGAGCCAAATAATAAACAATATTGGATTTCAAAGCCTTTATTGCAACGAAATTTAGAAAGGGAAACTCACATAATTTTAAACAATCCAATCCCTAAAAAACTCATCCCATTTAAACTGAATATTTCCAAATCCCATCTGTGGGCGTGGGAGTTCTCCCAGCCATAAAAGTCACTCTGTTGGAGACTTGATTCCAATATCTTTCCTCACACCAAAGAAGCTACCCCAAAGAGTTGCAAGCATTGGCATGAGTTATATTTCAGGAGATAGGACTGCCTTTAACCTCCTGGTAAACCAAAGTTTTCTCAATCTCTCTTATCAGCACAATTATGACTTTCCAAGTCAGTGTTGTGGGGTTTTATTTTGGTTGGTTGGTTGTTTTTGGTTTTCAGGGCTTTGTTTTTGTTTTTTGTTTGGTGGCTTTTTGTTACTGTTGTGGTTTTTTTTGTTGTTGTTGGGTTTTTGCTATGTTTTTGGTTTAGTTTGGTTTGTTGTTTTTTTTTTTTTTTGAGCCACGCTTGCCTCTGGTTTTGGTTATAAATACAAAGTTTGTTTTTCTCGAGTGTGATTTAGCCGATAAATTAAAACTTAAAATACAATGAAGGAAGCTGTACTTTAAAATCTCACACAGTTCTCCTCTCAGATATTTTTTTGATTGACCTGACTTTCTTTTCCACAACTAATTTCTATTCTACTCCCAAAATTTTCATATGGAAATCAAACTGTGTTGTATTTAGAGATACAGCACTCTTTGGATGAGGTTTAAAAAAAGGCAACATGAGGCTGCAAACAATTTTGACTGTATAAGGAGCAGAAACCTCACTGTATAGGCTGCATGCAGCATCAGCCCATTTCCTGCTGTATTGCTGCAGTGTTTGGGGCTTAAACCTATGTAGTCTGACCAGCCAAGAGAGGAAAAGAACCAGATTAAATCAGACAGATTAAATATTTTTGAATAGCAACATGAAGTCCTATTTTTATATAATAAATACATAGAGAGGAACATGTCACCTCTGGAAAATTTAGCTCAGATTTTGTATGTCAATCAGCGCACAATTATAGATATTGGGATTACCTTTAACTAAACCATAACAGTTTAACCTTAGTTACAATAAAGACACAATCTTGCTTTCAATAGAGGCCACAAGGCTAGTGACAAGGGTTTAGATGCTTTCATTTCTTGGCAGCTTATTCTCCTTGGCAAGTACTTGTGATTCTGCTGTGGACACTGAAACTGCACAGATCCTAAGTCAGAACAGTCCCAATTGCACCTGGAAAGTCAGAACAGCTTAAACTCCTCTTCTAAAGTGGTCCAGGCACAGAAAATGAAGAAAGCTAAGTTAAAGACACATGGAAGGGGAAATTATAACTGAAACTATGATGGTCCTACTTACTAAACTGGCAAACTACTGCTTTAAAGGAAAACATGTCAATCATTTGTGAAATCAAAGGTAAATGCAGCAAAGCCAAAACTCCCAGCGTGGTGGTTTGCAAAAATAAGGATGCTCTGGCTGCAAGGCAGATGGAAATAACAGATAAGCCAAACCCATGACTTAATTAAAATGTATTGTTCTTACTACTCTTATTATTGTGAGTTAGAATTAAAGCTCTTTCTCTCAGGAGGTGTTTGGCTTCATGCTGTAGACTTTAATATTGTAAAACTGAAGAAAGAGATCAGAATAGGCACTTAGAAGTAATTAAAACAAACAGGCAAGAAAGCAGCCATCCCTCTTTGTTCATCTAAAAATGGAGAGCTGCTCCCTTCCTTAAACAAGGAGGACCTGCTCCAGCACCCCAAAGTGGCAATTGAAATTGGGAGGTTAAGTTCTGGCATCAGAAGCTTCACTTTGCTGTGCATTCCTGAAGGGGATGAAAGCCTCCTCCTCTTGATCCCTTTTAATTTAATGGTAATTATGCTATTACTTTCAGTAAGAACAGCACAAGGCAGAGAGTCCTGCAAGAAGAAATACTGTTTAGGAAAAGCTGAACTGCTTTTCTTTCCTATGTTACACTGGTCATCAGGAGAAAAAAAAAAGAATGGAAGTGCGTTCTCTAACTGGCAACTCTTTCCAAGTTTGCAGTAGAAATCCAAGTTGCACCAGCTCCTGAGTCTTTCAGCTTATGGTTTCACTTGGCCCAGATGACTTCCTAAAGGCCAGCTATTTGGGGTCTAATAGGAATTACCCACCTGAGAGTCACAGTGTGGACACAGGGCCACACACAAATTTGTGTGCCACACACACTGTTTGCAGGAGTCCCCAAGATTGCAGAGCAAAAGCAACAACATGAGGATTCCCTGTTTGCCCGTCAGTGTGCCAAGCCAGTGTGAACTGGCTGAGAAAGGGAAAGCCTTGTGTGCAATTTCCAACACTGTCTAGCCCAAATACATACTGATAGGTCATTTTCTGTCTGTACTGTGCAAGTTGAACTCTTGCCTCAGAAGAGAAGCCATTATCTCACTAATACCTTTACTGATGTCATGCTTGTTTATTATTGATTTAATTATAATGAAGTATAATTAAGTACAAATTAAAGGAATATGTCTTGCTTATGATTATTAGAAAAAAAAAAATTAAAGAAAAGAGGGAGAGGGAAAGAGAGAGAAAAGGTCAGGCTATGCAGCTATTACACTGAGTAACCCATACTCATCTGAGTCATTCCCACTGAAATGACCAGGAATACTTGCATAACTTACAGGCTCTGTCAACCCAGCAGTCTGGTTATGATCTGTAACAAGGTTTTAAAGTAAATTTTCCAATCATCTCCACCAACTGCACACTCATTCTGTCCACAAAGCATACAAGAAATGGATTCCTTCCAAAACAGAGACCTACACTCCAAGTGTGCATCAAATATGTTGCATTACTCAAGTCCTCTGGGCAGCTTTAAAACACATGCATGGTGGAGATGTTTTGTTCAAGGGGCCAGACTAAATGCAGTCCAAAGTAAGGCCACTGAACTGAAGGGTCAGGTCATCTGCACCACTTGCATCAGGTCAGCCTGCTGATCTACCTTCACTGAGATGAATCACTGCCTAAAATTAAAAAGCCCTTATCTCAGAGCCTCGATAGAGACAACATAGTGGAACGCAACCATGAGTCAAAGGAAACTTGAAAATTACTATTAGGGAGAAATTACATGCTAAAAAACAGCATAAAAGATACATGGATACTGAATTCATTACTCTGTGAATACAGTCATGCACACTGGAAAAGCCTTTAGGCTCCACTGAATTAGAACATATCAGTGTCCAGAAATTATGTATTTATTAAGCTGAAAATACTAGAAACTAGAGAGACAAAATAAATAAACTGCATAGTATTTAAGAAAATGCAAATGAAGGAGGAAATTCAATTGTCTGTGTAAAAAATATGTTCATTAATTTACCCAAAAGTCATATTTATAAATTCTGTCAGTACTATGTTCTACATAGAAAGTTATTTAATATCTATTTAATCAAATGAGGTGGGAGTGGGGAAGGAAGAGTGGAAATTATAGTGGGCAGCTGCTATTGCACTGGTAAATCCAGAGCTTTGAGAAAGTCCTTGGTAAATCTAAGATTTATGAAGTGTGACTTTACATAATCTATGTATTCATGTTTTAAATATCTCAAACTGTCTATATGTAGGAGATGCTGCTGCTGCTGAGGAATAAACACATCCCCCACAGCACTTCACAGCAGAACTGCAGCATGGATAAATATTCTCTGAAAGGCTTTGATTGGGAAGAAAGCAACAACCATTATTTTTGCCTCTTGCAAAATATGTTAATGAACCCGAAGTCCCTGGGCCCCTGATGTTATTATTGAGCTCTCAAATCAGACCACTTTACAAGTCATGCACCAATCCAACGTGGTCTGAAGCTTGTGCACAAGCCAAGATGTGAACTGGAAAGTCATAGGATCACAAGCACCTGTTGACTTCAGGGCTGGATTAACTTTGCAGGATCTGAGAGCAGAGCAGAACCTGGCAGCTTTTCTGCTTCACTCAAGCATTAGCTGCAGGATTGTTTGGACACATATCCTTGACTGGAGCTGAGGAAGCTGTTGGAGCACTCATGGATGGCATTTCTTGAGGCCACCAAGGCGAGCTATGCCCGGTGCATCACACAGCTCATGCCCTGCAGGCAGGGTGGGGGCTGCCAGGGACTCAGCTGGAGCTAACAAGGCACATGGCCTCGCCATTCTTCCCCAAAGTGACATTCCCTCGGGCTGAGCCCAGCCAGCGGGGTCTGTGACCTGGGCAGGGCTATCACCTTCCCTTCTCTCTAGAGCCACCGCTCTCCAGGTGGGAAAAGCAGCATGCCAAGCAGAGATGTGGGATGAGCTTTGTTTTCCTAACCCTGGTAACCCTCACTAAACGGAAAAAAAATGGTGCCATCACTTTGCATCATTTTTGCTCTGCAAAACCCTTTGACATCAGCAAATCCCTGCCGGTTAATAAAAGAAGCGGTGGAATTACTCCCCGAGTTCAGCGCAAGCTACAACTCAAAGAGCTACAGTTTCAAGTGAGTAAAGAAACACAATGTAACCTCATATGACACACATTGTGATTTTAAACAAAAACGGACATAGTTTAGATGCATCTGAGTGGAATAAGAGGCCTGGAGTGGTCCCTTAGCCAATTTATATCCAGAATATGTCACAGTTAGAAATTAATATAAAAATAAAAAACGACAAAGGAAATAAAAAAAGACAGCCATCTAATAATCCAAGATAGTGTATTTCTGTGCTAACCCACACTGTAGCAGCACTTCCAGCACATCAACTTGTACCCACAGGCACAAAGAGAAGACCAGGTATAGAGCAGCTCAGCAAGCACCAGTTTTATTTTAAGGGCAGTAGGAAGTGTCATGCCTCGTGTAGGAGGCTGCTTTCACATTATGGCCATGAAGGGTGCAAAGAGAAAAGGGGAGTGTGTTGTGACTAAAATACTCTGCTGTTTCTCCTAGCACATTTATTTAATTAACACAGTCTAAATTAAAGTTTGGCTGAGACAAAGAAAAAACATGTCTAATTGCTAAAATTTGGGCCTGCTTCCTTAAGATTCCTCACCCTTCAGAGGGCTCTACACTACAAAGGGGTTATTCCCAAGTTTCCCAAGGATTCATGTAGTGAATGACACTTCTCCATGTGCTGGACACTTGAAAGTAAACTTGAACACCAAGCACTTGTGTAGGCAGTATTTTGTTACTACCAACAGGACTGACTAGCAGTAGCTAAAACTTTATCTACTCCCAGCAGTTACCAACGATCTCCTGAGAGAGAGTCAGGCACCATGACAAAATTTGTCTTTTCAGACATCAACAACTAAGTGATATCTTTCTTTTAAATGCTCCTGTAGTATTACAGTCTTCCCCCTACAAGCAGCTGAAATAAGATTGTTCGAGGAATACATGAAACTGAAATCAATGATGAAATTTCACAGATACAGTAGAAAAGAGGCTTCTCAATGTAAACACTTCTCAAGCACTTCACCTACAGGCTTACCTTTGCAGCTAGTTTGGCTAGAGCCAAATTCATATCTAGAGTAAAGTCCTGGAAATATGTAAGGTGGAAACTTGATACCAGGTTAAAATCTGGCTCATGGTATAAGAAGTCTGAGATGTTGCAGAAGCAGCAGCTTGCTCTGCATTCTGGGAGACTTTCTAGTACTCAGTGTGTAGAAACAAAAACAAATAATTGTGCTTGTTTTGTTTGTTTTTTCTTTTCTTTCTGGTGACACTTTAATCTCTAGTAATCTTTAGCACAAGTCTGTGTGTATTTTCTATAGCCTGTGTTACAGACACATGAAATATGTGAAAGACCTTCCTATGTGAAATTTAAAATTTCCCGGAAAAGACTTTATGTGCACTTAGGGCTGCACTCCATCTGCAGGGAGGGATAAGGAGGAGTGAAAACCACAAAATTTGGCTTGTGGCCATGCTCAGGAAATTAACATTTTCTTCTGGGATTTATCTAATCATTTGTCTATTTACAGTTGACAGCATCCCTGTTATCCCTTAGCCCCTCTGGAGAAACACAGCTCACTCCAATGCCAACCAAGACAACTGCATTGTAAAAAACCACACGGAACAAACCCACAAGTAAACAACTCAGTGATGTGGTTTTAATTTGCGGACGTTTTTATAGGTTTTCCTAGGAAAGGCAAATGAGGTTTGGGGATTCTCCTGATAATTTTTACACCACTGGGCTATTCCAACCATTTTGAGAGAGGAACAGAACTAAGACCTCACATACACAGGTGGCCAAGCAAAGCAGACAATGTACTCATTTCCCTCAAAAGAGGCAAGTGTTAGCTCATTGCTTTCAAGGGACCAGGACATGCCCACCAAAGAAACCAGTCTGTATTACCCTACCAGACTCAGAAATACTTTTAACATAACAAAGTCACAATCTGAATTTTAAAAAATAGCGTCAGATGCAATTGCTGTAGATGATGAAGACATCAGGGTGAAAGACCTGAAAATGTTGCACAGCTTGAAAAGTTAGGAATGAAGCAGAATAAAATTCTTCACTAGACTTTTCATTGTCAACTAGGTCCCATGATCACAGGGTTCCTCAGGTGAGACACACTAACAGGGTCTGTCTGTCCTAGACAATTCAAACACACTCTTTTGTGTCAGTTTCCCACAATTAAAAATCACTTTCAGTATAAAGAGCGCTTGACACACACTTTGTAATGGGTTTAAGTATATAATACTCATATACTTAGTGCAAATCCTGTAATGCAAGGAGATGCTCCTGGACTTCATGACTTCTAATGGCAGTGCCAGTTAGCTACTCCTTAAGCGATTCCCATTATCAATTCTGATTTCATTACATCTCCTCTTGCTTCTAGGCTGTCAAATAAAACAGAGCCTTGTGATAAAGGTTCTCTGTACTGCTCATCTTTTTATAGACTATTCCATTTCCCTACCACACTCGAGTTTCCCATCCAATAAGTGCTATAAAAGCTTTGCTATGAGCCAATAATTTTTATTGGTCTAGTTTTGTATTATCCTTTTCTAGATGATCAGCAGTGCCCACAATATATCAGGTACACTCACTGACCTGTGTAACAGCTACAGTTCTATAAAATATTGCCAGATTTTCTTTGTTAGTCTCTGTTCAGCTCCCACTGTAATCTAACAATTTCTGCAGATTTGAATTTCTCCTTCTCTCATGATGCTCCCAAGTTAATACAACACAATGTAAACAGAAAAGTGCATACTTTTTCTCTCCAAGTACTTAAGATTTTGAACATTAAGATTTATTTACCATCCTCTGCCTTCGTTTTTGACATGTTCCTCAGGGGTTAACTTCATGATTAAGTACTGTCTGATGCTTGCTGGACTTGACTTAAGCTAGAAAAACTTAATGTCATCTGAAAATTTTGCTGTATCATTGCTCGTTCCTTTTTCCAGTTCACTAAGCAGCACCAGACTCGGCAAAGAACCTTGCAGCACCCCTGCTGTTACCCTTTTGCTATGTCGAATATTGTTTCCTGTACCTTAGCCAAAAAACCCGTTAATGAGCCTAGCCTGTATCTTTATCACTCTTCCAAGGTTATACACAAAACTCCCCTTCTTATTCGAATAAGAATCCTAGATTTACATAGATTTCCGTGGTTATTTTGCTTGACAACAGGGTGTTCTCAATATCAGGGAAAAAAGATTGTTTTCACTAGGGGCAGAGTCAAACAGTGGCTGTGGTTACAGGAGTAACAGTTTATCTTATTTATAGACCTTTATGAAAGTAATTTCTTTGCTCTGCCAAAAGATCAGATTGTAAGTACAAGTCCAACTAAAGGTTCCCACGGGTCAGCCTAGCTCAGAGCTCGCCTGAATTTAGCTTTCCTGTTTCTCCGAGGATGAATTAATACAGATGTACTTTTCTACCTGCACAAGGATGCAATGACACCTTTTTCTTATGGCTTTTGTTGTTCTGTTAGTACTTCACAGCGAGTGGCTTCATTTTCCAGTGATAAAGTAACACAATAACCAGAGCACATAATGCTGTCATTCTTTCCACATCAAATGAGGGAACCTGTTCCTTCGGTTTTTCCTAAAGGGTGATACTGAGAAAAACAGTTCCTGGAAAGCAAAGTCCTGCTAACCAGTTGAGTGTTTGAGGTGCTTTAGGAAGAGTCGGGGTTTGCTGAGCTACCACCACGTCAACCAAACGCAACATTGCCACGGTACATGTTGCATCGGACTGACGTTCATCCATCGCCCACAAATCGGGCTTTGCAGAGAGCCGCGATCACACGCTTAAATCCCTGAACTGTCCTTAAGCCGTGCCGCGGTCCCGCTCCGTGGGGGCGGGGGAGGAGGGGGACCAGGAGCCCGGCCGGGTCTCCCTGCACCTATTTTCTCCCGCGGATAAAATTTGGTATTTGGTCCAGCGGGGGGTCCCACGGGAGGTGACTCCAGGCAGCGCGAATCCACTTCCTCCCTTTCCAAGCGCGGTCCCCGCATTCCCGGGCAGGAGGGGGCCGCGCTTGTACCGCTGCCCCCCCTGCCCTTCCCTTCTTTCCCCGCCGAGGCCGGGCTCCGCGGACGATGCTCACCTTGAGGTACTCGTTCTCCGAGCGCAGCTCCTCCACCTCCCGCTGCAGCTCCTCCGGGGCGGCCGGCGGCGGCTCCCCGCGGCTCGGGGCTCGCCCTCCGCCCGGGGCCGCGGGCAGCGCATCCCCGCGGGAGCCGGGAGCAGCCGGAGCTCCGCGCCCGGGGCCGGCGGGATGAGCGGCGGGATGAGCGGAGGGATGAGCGGAGGGATGAGCGGAGGGCGGCTCCCGCTCGCGGTCGCTGGAGCCGGTGCCGGACTCGGCGTCGCTGCTGGCGGCCGGGGCCAGGCGCTGCTCGTCGGAGAGCGGCTCGGAGGGGCAGTCGGAAAGGTCGGAGCTGCTGTCCGTGTGGCCGACGCGGGCCAGCGCCGCTGCCGCATGGCCGCTGCCCGCCGCGGCTCCCCGTTTCGCCTTCCTGCCCTTGCCGGGCGGCGGGGCCGCCTCCCCGCCGGGCTGCCGCCCCGCGCCCCGGCCGCCGGGCCCCGGCTCCGGCCCGCGGGCTGCCCGCTTGGCGCAGGGGGCGGCCCTGGCGCCCGCCCTGCCCGCGGCGGTGGCGGCGGCGGCCGGCGCTTTGCCCCCCGGGGCGGCGGGGCGGCGGGAGAGGCGGCCCGGCGCCGCCAGCAGCCCCGCCGAGGGCTGGTGGACGCCCGGGTGCGGCGAAGAGGGCGCCCGGGCGGGGAGGCCGGGGGACTTGGGGGGCGCGGGCGGAGGCTTGGCGGCGGAGCGGGCGTGCAGGTCCTTGAGGAAGGGTCTGGCGGGCGACGGGGCGCGATGCAGCCGCTTCTTCTCGGCGTGCGGATGGTGGTGGCCGGGCGAAGGCGGCGTTGGCCGCAGCGCGTCGCCGGGCCCCGGGCCGGGGCCGTTCAGCGCCTCCATGGCGCGGGCCGGGGGCGGCGGGGCGGCCGCGGGGGCTCCCGGCGGCGGCAGGAGCGGCGATGCCCGCGGGGCGCGGCGACAGCACGGGCAGCCTCCTCCAGCCTCCCTGCTCGCTCTCTCATCACTTCTGTTTCTCCCAGCCACAGCCCTCACACTTTTCTTTCTCGATCCCCCTCTTCCTGCCCCCCCACTTTCTCCACCTCCTCCTCCTCGCCGCTCTCTCCCGAGCACTGATTTGTTTCAATAAATCGAGCCCAAATCCCCCGGTGGCAGCCGTCTCTTCCTCCTCCTCCTTCTCCTCCTCCCGCTCCCGGCTCAGCTTGATACTGCTCAAGTTGTGATGCAGCCCAAAAAACCGATCCTTTTCCCCTCAATCCGAGGCAAAGGCGTGCTTTCCTGGCTGCCTTCTCCTCCGCTTGCAAGCCCCCCTCTCAGCCCACCGGCGCCGCTAACCCCATCCCTGCCCCGGCTCCAGCTCCGGCTCCAGCCGCCGCCTCCGCCCGGCTCCTGAAATAGCCCCGCGGCTGCCGGGGCCGCTCCGGCTCGGCGCTGCCCGCCCGTGCGCAGGATCCGCCCCCTCTGTCAGCCAGCCAGGCTGCTCTCCTCCCGCCCGGCAAACTACTTTCCTCGCACGCTTTATTATAGGGACGCCTCTGCCAGCCTCTTCCTATCAGAAAGCCTCATTTAGGGAGAAATGTTGATTTCCCAGTCATGACGCTATATAGCGTTGCCCGTTTCGGTTGTTTTGGTTTTTCTTCCCCCGAGCTAAGACTTCATGGAAACGTTCTCTCCAGGGACTGTCAGCAACAAAACAACAGCCACCGCATTATCTCCCTGCTCAAGGCAGATACAGGTTCACCCAGAGGCAGAGCCGAGTATCCGAGGGTATCAGCAAGTTCCTGGCTCTGGCTGAACTACACAAGGCACTGACCCGTCCTTTTGGAGCACGGGGACATGAAATCGCAGCCCTCACATTTGCAAAGCACCTAGAGAGTAAATGAAAGGGAGGAGAGGCTCAGGCGTGGGAAACAGGCACAGCTTGAATGGGGAGAACAGAGCAGCACCAGCCGGGATGTGTCCGATCCTTTCGGTGGGGCACAGCGGACCTTGGAGCAGCCGCGGTGGCTGCCTTGTCTGTCAGACGAAAGTGGTAAATGCGTGCTTGGCTTCTGAATCCTTGGGGAGGCTCGGATCATCCATGTCTGGACGTCAGGGACTGCAGCACGCTCAGGGGAGGACAGTCCCGGACGTTTTTGGGGGGATGGGAGGTGGGCAGCATCCTGCTGCGCTCCAGATCCCCCGCTCCGTTCATCTGGGCTCAAGGCATTACCCCGAAAGGCAAAGCCCCAAGGTTTACTGGAGCCCGAGGGCACCGGGTACCACGGGGCGAGTGGCCAAGGCGAGACCAGGCAGCTGGTTCTGGCAGCGCCAGGCCGGGCCGGGGCCAGCCCACGTTGCCCGGGGAGGAGACAGGACCGCTCGGGCATTCCCGGTCCTTTCTCCGGTAAACGAGGGGAACACTGATTTATCCTGCGGAATAGCGCTGTCGCATGAGTATGCAACAGGTAGTCCTTACTTTGCAAAGGCTGCAAAGGTGGAAAAAAATTCAAATCAGAACTGTATTTACAGGTCTCCGGGAAGTGGGAGCAGCCCCACGACAGCGCCCCGGGCAGGCGGCGTGGGCAGTGCCAGCCGGGAGAGCGGGGATGGGCGGGATGTGGCGGGGCTGGGGGCGAGGGCGGCTCCAGCCCCGGAGAAAGTGGAGGGGAAAGAGGGTGTCCAGGTCCCTCCCCATCCCCGGCTGAGGGATAGACCTCCTCGACAGGGCGGTGTGGTCCTTCCGCGAGTGGGCAGGCGATGAAAACTGCTCCGGGGCGCCCGGCGGTGATGCCATGCTGTGTTGAGTGGTTTTTTTTAATCTCTTGACAATTCCACTTTTATAAACGCTCTTTATTCTCCACTCGTTGGCCTCGCTGCCAGACGGCTGTGTTCCCGCATCCAAATGCGCCTTCCAGGTCACACGGCAAAGCACCTATATTGGCAAAGATTGCACTGGCAACACTTGTCCATACTGCCGGTATGTACATCTACTAGAGCTACTAGACTTCGCTGGGCCAAGTTCTTTAAAAATTATAGAAAACACTTTGAGGAGAGTCAAACACAACAAACCCACTCGCAGGTGTTAAGTCCCCTTATTCTCCCTCCGTGTAAAACAGTGTTTGCGTGAGACAATATAGAAGCAATATGAAGCAATATGAAGTGGCTCAACTGACCTAGAAAAATGGCTTGTAAAATACAAACGACTGTTACATTTCTATCAGGCCATCACATATGATCAGTGTTTCCTATGGAGCTGTTGTGCTCCTAGTTGTTTTCTTTAAATGATTTTTTTTTTTTTTTTTTTTTTTTTGTCAGTACACTGCTGGGCAGTTCAGGGAATTCTCCTTGATGGGAATGTGAAAGAGATGGCAAGTACTGAATTTCATAATGAGAAATAGTAATTATTATGGAAACGCTAAATATTATAGGTTGCCCTACATGGGAGATATCTGAAAGGTTGTTTTGCATAACTATGTCACCACTCTCACTTGGTTTTGGCTATAAATTCCAAGAATAGATGGGAATTCCAGCTTCACCTACTTGATTTGCAAAGTGTTTATGCCTGTGATGAAAGGGGAATTGCTCTGTGATAATTTATGAGTACCCTGTTTTGACTTTGACCCATGAACAGAATGGTTCAATTCAAAAGGAAAATGAAAGGAAAAGTATGGCTCAAGATAAGCCACTTTTCTACAAACAATAGCTGAGGGACACTGCCAGGCTTCTTTGCACTGGAGGGGAAAAGAATCAGGGATGTGAAAAAAGTAGCACATTCACAAAAGGCTGGGAATTGTCTGGGAGAATTAATCTGACACACTTAAGTGCCTGACAGAACCAAGTTTCCTATGGTTACCTTGTAAATTTTACATTGCAAATACATTAATAAATATATTTTCTATCTTATTTTATCTTATCTTTTTTCTCCCCCACTAAATACTTTGTTTCAACTGCTAAGTGTTTTACGTTTAAGATGTCTTTTGTATCACTGTGCATCACCGACCACAAGCTCTGCAGGCAGAGGACTAAGACTGACCCTGACTTCTGAGGAGGTGCCCTTGACAAACAGAGACTCAGAATAATGAAAAGCCCAAGGCAAGGCAGGACCTCAGATCGGAAAGGAGTCTGGAGAGCAGATACCTCTGTAAACTCTGTGTATCTTTGTGTTCTGTGCACCTTCTTCTCATTGACACATACAGTAACATTCACTGTGCCGGGCTGCACCAGCTCAAGCAGGCACCTTAATAAAGTGCTTTATTCACATTAATGCTCAAACAAAGTCGGGCTGTGGCACTGGAAACGTGCTGCAGTGTAACACATTAGAGGGAGACGAATGATCAGTCACACCAGGATCCCTTTATGCTGTGCTGGCAGTATAAGGCGTTGAATAACAAAGAAATGCAGCCCCTGTAGCCCTCCCTGGGCATGTGCCTGGCTGGGTGCAGATGGCAGATTTGTGTGGTATGAGGCCAGCTGCAGGATTTTGGCTGTGTTCCTCTGTCCTCTGCTGTCATGCAATGCCTGTTGGAGACCCCTAGGAGAATGGTGTAAAGAGGCATGGCGTGAATGAGGATAAGACCCTAATATGAAAGCTAAGTACATTCCAGAGAAATCTCCACTGGGCTAGGCAAATGCCTGGTAAGAATTACTGGTATCATATCACTTATTTATTTATATCAAAACATTTTTTTCTTCTTTACTTAAAACTCATTATTGTTTCTTATAGGAACACACAGCCACAGACTACCACGACCCGCCTAATTCTCCTCTCTCTTTCTTTTTATTTGCTTGTAATGTCCAATTGTTTTCTCTTATCGTAAATTAGTCATGCACTCCCTCCTGGTGGAATGGTTTCTTATATGCTTGTGTAGCTCTTAACATAATAGGACATCTGGGTGTTGGTTGAATAATACAAATAATCAGACACAACACTTTTACAACATGTTTATTTTGGCAATGCTGATATCCTTTGTCTGATTAATGCTGACATTTGATAACTGAGCTGTATTTGCACAAATAATTATGAAAAGTAGACGCTAAGCCTGACTACTTAGATTAGCTATCACACATCTTACAAAGCATAAGACAGTTTTTGGCAGTGCAGGACTACCTAAATTCTTTTCTTGGGCTGAGGCACAAGAGAGTTTACAATTACTTAGAGAAGATGTGAAGAGGCTCAATCTAAATGTAAATTTGCCCCTCAGCCAGCCCATCTTACAGTAGCCTAAGTCTAAGCTGTTATTTTATCCTATTGCAAATCCCTATTTGAGATCTTCTTCAAAGACACCGTAAGAGCAGCCAACTTATAATGGCCAGGCTCAGAGTTATGAGGGAGCACTGCTGTTTACAGAGCTAAATCAAAATAGTAAATGAAGACACAAATGCATCCATACAGGCCATATGTATGGATAACCCAGCTTAAACCTGGTTGAGTCTATCATTATTCCCCCTTTATATATTGCAGACCATGAGCTGTAATTTCTTTGTGGCCACATTGTGCTCTGTGATTATACCATCCCAGAGGAATCCTAATCAGGGCCAGTAGGTGTTACAGAGACACGTTAACAACAGCAATGAGGTGTAGCTTCAACAGAAAAATGTGTGACATTTTCAACTTCACAAATCCACTTTTTTGGGGTTTTTTTTGCAGGCTCTCCTTCAACTGCTCTCTCTCCCTTAGGGATTCAAAGCCCCAAAGACCTTTTCTAAAGCTTTGTTCCTGATCCCGGGAGTTACATCTAGATTGTCACTTCTTGCCCTTTATTTGTACAAAACCTGATTATTAAAGGTCTCAGTTCTTCACTAGAGCTTCTGTCCTACAGTAATAATATTACTAATTGCCATAACTCAATCAGGGAATGAAAATAATTGCATGACTAGCTCCTGTAAGGGATTGAGCATGAGATGTTAGGCACATTCATCCAAAACTGTGATCCCCCAAAACCCATTTAGCCAACCCCACAGTCTCCTAACTCCATTGGTAAACTTAATTTCAGCCATAAAACTTCATGGATGACCAGAGCTTTTTCCTTGTCCATGCCTGCTCATTTGGAACCAGCAATGGAGCCCCTGGGCATTGTGCATTTTTCACCAATGCTTTCTAAAAGGATTTTTGGGGTCCACACAAATCACAGAGGCAATCAGCTTTGATGAGAGAACAGCAGCACCTCACCTCTTACATAGGTGGCCATGTGTCAGGGCAGCAAGTGACAAGTCTGACTTTGAAGCTTTCTCAGACTGCAGGGATTAAAGATTAACCCTTAAATACCAAGGGGTTGCTGGGGCTCGCTGGCTGCTGTCAGTAATTGCTGCTGATGCTGAGACTTTGTGTGTGTGTGTAAGAAACTTCCTGGGATCAGGCTCAGGTTGGAAGCAAATGTGGCTCTTGCACCCTTGGTGGGGAGCAGCTTGTGCCTCCCTCTGCAAGCAGCAGAGGTTCCCAGAGGTGAAGACATCCTTATTCCTCCCAAACATGGAGCTATTTCCTCTCCCAGCTCCTCCAGCTCTGGGTTAGTCACTGCTGAAATCTACAACCCTGTTACAGGTGGGTGTTCCCAAGTGTGCACTGTTCCTCATTCAATATCCAAGGAAATGTCAAAGAGCCAGAATGTAAAGCCTTCTATGTTCAGCACCACAAAGGCAGAGTTTTTCCAGTCTGGTGCCTGCTTGAGAGTCACAGAGGTTCATGCTGATGACTGACTTGGTCTGTTACCCACGGTCCCATCTCTGCAGAGTACATCCAACTGTCATTTCCAGTGGGAAAATAACCTCCAGAATTATATAACATGCTATTGTACCAAGGAGCACATACCCTGCTGTTAGAGTTATTGTCTCTTTTAGAACTAAACAAAGTGTGGTTTCCAATATTAAAAAATTTGCACTTTTTCTCCTCACAAACCACCTGTGATGTCAATAAACACCCACATGCACATTAGAAATGTATCACCCATTCCCCATTCCAGCAGAAGTACTTGGGATCTGCCATTGTCTGCAGCACACCACCGTGTGCCACTCATTTTCCAGCTCCCTAACTTTCAAAGGATCACTTATGTTTGATAAGATACAACGGGGAGGGACCAAATAAGTCAAGAATCATTGAGAATAAAGGGCTGTCTCTAACCACAGGCACCTGAAGAGGAACAGCTCATTTTGGGTCTTCCTCCATAGCCAGTGTGGAAGTGGCACAGAAAGGTAGCATTAATTTATCAGGTGTTCAATGAGGAAAAAGAAAGATGGGTCATAAACTTGTTACTTACTGAAGATGGATGCTTTTCACATTTTCTGGTTATTGAAATTGATATGCATTACTGGATACACTGTTTGCAAGATACAGTTTGATAGAATCTCAACACCAGAAATATTTCACAGAATTATGAGACATTTTAAAAGCCAAGGAACCAGACTAATAAGATGCCTGTTGTTTGGCAGTGTGATTAGTTTGGATATCCTGCAAGGAAAGTGTCACCTTACACCGAGCAAAATGTCAGTCTTAGAATATTACAAATTATCCATTTCTAATGGTACAGTTGGCTGAAGAAAGCTACAGAAAATATAATTCTGCATACACACAGACCTCTGATAAGTAACCAATATCCTAATATAGAAAACATTCAGTAGGATTAACTTCCTAGATATATCTGTGCCGAATTTAGCAATTAGAGTCAGTATTTTTCCATAGTGCTTCATTCCCACTGTATTATTTCCTCCTACTGTTAGCACCTCTGCAACAATTTTTTTTCGACCATGACTAAGGAGGCTGTTCCCAGAAGAAACTAACCCTCAAATTTTCATTCATTTGCACTTCAATTCCTTCTAAGATGCATGGGCAGACATACTGTATTTTTTGTTTTACCACTTTTTCAGTAATTTCTACAAATCTACCTCCATTTTATCCCAAACCTTTAGGACCTGTGGCTTTTGTGCCAGTTCCCTTCAAGCTGTAGCCATTTTTTTAAGACTGTTTTTTGAGGCAGCTGCTCCTTAGTTTTTTTCCTGCCTCTGAAAATCCCAAACAATTGCTTCTTACAAATACTCTGACTGAAGGTTCAGGAGTTCCTTTGTCCTCAGTGCATCTGCTGTTCTGTTAGGCTTCAGAACCGCTGATTGACAAAGTGTGCTTCACAATTCCTGTGTTTCCACATGGAATTTCCTCTCTAACTCTCCCATCCAAATTTGGGGCATGTCATTGCTTTCCCATGAGACACACAAGCTCTCAGTTATGCAGCACCTTTGAGGCAAGCACAGAGTTAGCACACTGCTGCAGTTTAGACTCAGCTGAGAAGGCTCTACAATGGGTTGAGGAATCAGTGATTTTTAAGGAAACAATGCAAACAGTGTTTAGGAACAAAATTAAAGGCTCAGAAGAAGCAGAGCCAATGAGGAGGAATGCATTATCCTGACATAAAGAGAAGCATAAAGCATGTAAGACTGATTTCCATTCACTGGAGGAATGCTTGGAAGACAGATCATTGATTGAGGAATACATGAAAGAATACAATACCTATGATCTCAGCACAGCATAACTCACCAGGAATGGTATTAGGAGTATGTTTGGGGTTCTATGTTCTTTCAGAATATAAGTAATTTCCTATAATTTTGAATTTAAATAAATAAGCTAGCACCTCCTACTCAGAAGTCAAAAAAGCAGCTTTGTTTTCTTGTCTTGTAGGGCATTACAGTTTGTTTTTTAACAGTTGCAGAAAGGAGAATGGTGTTTCCCTTTACCTGTAACAGAAGGTTCAACAATAAAGATGTTCACTAAATCAGGGAGTTAATATTTTCTGAAAAATTTTTTCAGAGCAGCAGACACTTGTAGCACATCCAAGAGATGTCCTTAGCACTGAATTATTAGAATTTCAAAAAAGGCTCAAAACTTTGACATGTTGTATCTTTAAAACACTTCAAGCGTTTTCTTTTTTGAGGCTAGATGAAAGCAGTTTATATAATTTGGTATCAGAAATGCTGGTGTTTTACAAAGAATAAGATACAATCTGATAACTAATTGATTTACTGCAATTCAGGTTGTAGAGTCAGGACCTGAATAGTGTTGAAGTGCCTTGACAGAGCAGGAAAAACAAGGAAGAAGAAAAGCTTTCTAGTTACCTCATAAGTAAGCTTAGAGTCTGTACTCCAGTTTCTTAGGGAAGAAATATGTCTTTGTCAACTTCTTTCCTGGCAATGGAGTTACAGCTCTGCTAATCTTTATTTAATGTTGTGAGGTGACAGCATGGTGCTAGCACTGACCAGCCTTGTGATGTTAAATGCATTTACATGCCTCACCTGTGCAACAATTAGTCCAATATTCATATGAAGATCTTTTTACATTAAAGAAAAGATAACTCAAAACCTCAGTTTATTGGATGTGTGTCCTGGTCTGCGAGTAATTACAAGTTCACACTGCTGTCCTTACACTGATGCTGCAACTTCCTAAGTTAATTTTATCCTGCTCCTTGTTAAGAACAGGCACTTGTTGGGATGCCACAGCAGCTGGTGTCCCAGGAGTGTTGCTCACATCTCACAGCCCTCCAGCCCCGTGCTGAGAGGAGATGGGACCTGGGTTTAGTTTTCCACCCTTTCTCCCACCTGTCCTGCTGTGGGCTGGCCCTCTGTCCCAAGGGCTCATGTTCTCCATCCCCAGGGCTGGTGAGCTGTGTGCTTTGCTCATCTCTGGGTACCTTGGGCCAGGTGAATGGTCCAGGAGTGCAGGCTGGAGTGTGGGCTGGAGCCCTGCACGTGCTGCCTCTGCTGTTTGTATCCCTGGAGAAAGCTAAATCCACTGACTATGGCAGCACAGCTTGTGACTGCTTGGGTAAGACTAGATTAAGCCCAGAGGAAAAAAAAGAGTAGGAAGCTATGCCTTCCAAAAGGGGATGTCAGCACAGAAGTGAAATCACAAACCAGCTGCTGCACTGTGTGAGAGCAGGAGATGATTCAGCACTGGATGCAACATAGACATTAATTAAAAATAATAAAATTAAGCCATTGAGGCTTCCATAGAAAATCTAACAGTCTTCTAAACATCAAGAGCTGATGAAGTGCACAATAAACCATTTAGTTCAAAATTTTCTCAAGAGTTTTGATAAAATCTGACTTTGGAGGTTCTTGACAATTCCTCTTGTCATGTGCTAACAATTTGCTGCAATGTGGAAAGTATGTAGGGATAACTGGAAAAATGGAAAGATATTAATCATTGAACTTGTCAAGGAATATCACAATACAATTGGCATTTTCAACCTGTTTATTAACAATTTAGAAAAGAAAGGGAAAATCTTTATTCACCAAATTTGCTCATAGCAAAATACTATTCTGGTAGCTGAAGACTGCAACAGACTCTAGGAAAACCTTGATGAAATTACATAATGGACAATTTTGTGGTAAACTAAATTTAGACCCATGCAAGACTGGGAAATAGAGATGAGCAAATAATTCCTTCTAAAATGCATTTAGCATATATAGCTTTTGTATGTGTTTGAGAAATGCTGAAGACATTTATTTGAATATGATAAAGAGGTTTCTGAAAGTTTAGAATTAGCTGAACTGAGTGATATGGAAAAGAAATGTACACTAGAGTGGAACATGTGCAGTAGGACTCAGAACAAGGATGAGCCTTTCTTCATAGTTTTGTATGAGAGAGAAGTCTAGAGGATTTTTAAAATATAAGCAAAAACACATACTCTGCATCATAGCTTATCAGCAATTAGAATAACTAAGCTAACAAATAGAGAATGAAGTTTATAATAACAATAGGAGTAAATACAGAATGGGAGAGAAAAATTGTACTTTGAAGGAAAATGATAGAAGGTCAAGAGAGAAGCTCAGAGAGTTTGTAGACCCAAAATGATCAGCTGGTTCATCACAAGAACATCCTCACTATTTTCTATTTATTAGGACAGTTAAGAAATATTTCAATAGTTAAAAACAAATATTTCAGTAATTAGAAACATACCTTTAGTTTGCTTTGAAGAGGATTTACCCTGTGGGTTAAAAGTAAGAAATGTGTTGGTCAACATTATCTGAAGCCCCTGCCAGTGGGCATTGTAGCTGTGTGTGCTGAGAACAACTCAGAGGTGAGAAGTGGATTAACCTTTCATCATTTTATGAAGATCTGTGCTGAGCCTGTTTTGGCACACCTTACAGATAACTAGCATCAGATTATAAATTACATTGCACACCCAGAAATCTGTAAATCTATCACCACACAGCAAAATGGAAAATATGGGGGGAAGGAGTCAAAATATGCATGAGGAGAAAAAGAAAAGCAAGATTACAGATAAAATTACCTTCAAAAAATTAATAAAATACTGCTAGGTCTAAGACATAATACCTGTTACAGTATATTTGGAAAATTGGTGAAGTTTTGGAACCCCAGTGCAGCCTGACAATGATTTGCACTTCCCTCACCTCCACTTGTCACACACCCTTTCCAAGTGGATGAAGAATAGGAAGGGTAGGGAGGAGGAAGTGCAGGCTCCAGGAGACTGTGGCTGTGTACAACACCTGCTGCCTGTGTCTCCCTCTAACAAATCCACCCCACACATCACAGACTTTTCCTGCAGGAGGATGTCCCTCTGCTTTCTGTGCTCAGTGGTGCAGAAGCCTCTCACCCCTCGAGGGTGAGCAGCTTTCCCCCAAGGAGTCTCAGCATAACGTGGCAATTCATGAGGAACACGACAATTTCAACAATGAGTTTATGTTTGTGCCACCTCTCATTTTTAATTCATGAATACATTAATTTTGTATCATTTGCATCATAGCTAGAGCCTTTCCTGCAAAGGAACACTAAGGATTCATTATTTTTGTCTTTTTTCCCTGCTATTCTACTTTGCTCTTAGTCACTTTCTCTACATGAATCAATATTACTTCTCCCAAAAAACAGGCATGTGGGATTTATTCAGGTAAAGTGCTGATATTAAAACAGGGACAATTCCCTTTAGCAATAAACAGTGAACAATAATGTAAAACATTATGGTATGACAGGCATCACCTGAATGAAGAATTCATACCTGACTCATCCTTTTTGCTGTACATCCTTTTGCAATACATTTGGATGTGGCAGTGCCTCTGTATGTCACACAATGGGTTGCCTTCTTATTTCCTTTGGACTTTTGTACTAAAAATCTGTTTTCTCCACATTGCAGAGATGTTTCTATCTGTTTTTATAAAACTCGTGTTCTTCACTGAAGGCCAAGAAGGATTTGTAATATCCATTACATCTGCAATTGTTGCTGATTATTTTTATCACATTTTGTACCTTTAAAGCTCCCTTTAGTTGCTTTAATTTTGGGCTCTGTACACCATCCTTTTTCCATTCAAGACAAGAGTTCACTATCTCAGGAGGCAAAGCTATGTACTATTTTAACAGACCCCTGAAGAGATGAAGAAGTTATGAATGGATCTTATGGTCTAGATGAATACCTATTGTGCTGATGTGACTGTATGAAACACAAAAAGAAGATAAAAAGGAAGGTTCATTTTCGGCATTTAGATTCTCTTCTTTTACTACACTTTCCCTGAAGCATGTCCCTGCCTTAGTTTATCTCTATCTCCTGCTTTCTCTTCTAACTCCTGCTCATTCAGAGTATTAAAATCCCCTTTGTCCTTTGGGCCACATTACACCTCTCTTCAAATCCTCATTGCCTGCAGCATAATTTTTAAGATCTTATCCTCCCATCTTCATGGGGCTACCCGTGCCTCATGCTTTTTACCAAGCACAAAATATAATCAGGGTAAGAAAGATGCCAGAGGCTTGCAGGGTTTGAAACCATTATGTTTAAGTCAGGCAGTAGGTCAAGGCAGAGATGCTGCTGCAGAGCTGCATTTTGGTGTTTTTTATGCCTCATCTGTAGTTGAGGTGAGCTGTGTAAACTACCTGTTGAAACCTTTGTATAATGGAAAATCACAGTGATTAGTGCCAGTAAATATACCATCATAAAGAGAACAGGGAAGGAGAGGGAAAAAGATAACAGCTTCTCATTGAACTTATTACCTCTCTATGGGATGAAAGAAGTGACCAGGAAAAACTAGTCATGGCTATTTGGCAGTGCTTTCCTGCCTTACCTCCTCAAGAGCAAGTGACACTCATCCACTGCAGGAGCAGCAGACACAGCCTTTCATGATGGATACAAATTCATCTTTTTTTTTTTTTTTCCTCCCCAAAATGACTCATTTATGGTGCTTACCCCTGAAGAACTTTCAAGAATACATCCCAATTAAATATGCATATTTGAAATTTTACATTACATTAGATGAAGAATATAATCCAAGCAAAACCATCAAACATAAGGTTAAGAACTGAAATCTATATTGTTAACTCAAGGCTACCACACAGTAAAGAGCAAAGCCTTTTAAAGAATACCGTACAATACATTACAGATCTAAGCTTTTCAAAGCAGGATATGCAGGATTAGGGCTACATTTTAATCCAAACATGATAAAAGAGAAAAACCAAATAGGCAAAACAGGACTACTTTACAGTGTTACATAAGAACTCACACAGGAAAGTAATTCAACCCCTGATTCTGTTTTGCAGTGGTACCAGGAGGAAAAACAATATTTAAAAACATGAATTCTGATTTTATTTTAATTTTTCCTTATCTGATCTGAAAGCATAAATAGCAAAATACTTTAATTCAAACTGTATGGCTACTGCCACCACAGTGCAGAGCTCATTGTGTTTGTGAGCCTCAGCCCTGTATTTTCTGTTTCAGCACATATCAGTTGCTCTTCAGTACCAGCTCAGCTCTGACATTTTGGGAGTTTGTAGCCACTGAAATGCTCAGCTTTGTGACGCCTTTCAAATAACAGCAGCATTATCTACACTACGTTCTATTTTCAAGCTTGTGACAGATATTCTCAGCACTGACTCAGTCTTGAAGTCCCTCGCATTTTCAGGGAAAAAATGCTAAGATTACACTATCCTTTGGGACTGTGTATTCTGCCTACATAATATACATCTATTTTGTAAGCAGCTTAGGGTAGGAACCATGTATTATATAAAGTTGAGGGTATAGCCAATGCCCTTATTTAGTAATAACCCATGCTTCCACTCCTCCTGACTGCAGTGCCTGGTGGCAGACTGGGATTTGTTTGTGAGGAGATGAGTGGTAGCACAATAACATCTACTAAAATGCACTTGTTATTCCTGCCTTTCCCATTCAAAGATGAAGGCAGGCGAGCAGCCAGCGGCATAACCCCGGTAATTGATATGCGTAAGATGCTCCTGGATCCTACCCGTGCCATTCCAACTTCTACCTCCCCAGGAAGAAATGTGATGGACACAGCAGCATTATCCTCAGGAGGGTACCACTGCTCCCTTCCTTCCCTGTCTACCTCGCACTCTCCCCTGGGCTCTCAGAGAAATGTGTTGCCTTTGAAACTCATGTGCCAGGATATTATTCAAAGATTTATGGCTCCTGATTCCTGCTACAGTCCGCTTTTGTGGCTTTGTTTACTTGGCAGGGTGAGGGAGGGAGGAGGGAACTGGATTAGCCTCAAAACCCCACAACAAAAGGCAGAAAAGCGCTGCTTTAGGCATTTAATAATCCGCATTTCTAGAGAATTACTGAATATGCTGGAATTATCTCTCGAAAATCTGGTGTATTTTAAAAGAGTTATTCATAGCACTTAAGAAATACTTCACATTAAAATAGATTTGAAATCAAACAGGAGTTTTGTTCTGTTCTGGTAACCACCATCATATACCATAAGAAAATAGCAAAACCAAACATACTGGTTTTATTTACTTTACCTTTAGAAGCATAAACATTACACTGATGAAAATAATCAGAACCACTGGTATCTGAGCACTGGGAAAAAGAAAGGCAAACAATTCAGGTTTTTGGTCAAGTGAACAATTTTCTTCCCATTTGTAAAGACTTTTACAGCTGAGAGGGGACTACAGTATTTCCCTGAACATCATGTGGGGAGAGGACTGGAGTAGGAAGAAAATGACCTAGTCTTTGCCCAGGCTACTGGACAGATATCATGCAATGGCTCAAAATGCTAATTTGCTTAATTGCATTAGTCCACTCCCCTCCTGTTATGGGAATTCAAGCTTCAATGGCAAATTCAACCTCCTAATGAGATTATGGTGCCGTTCCCAATATGAGGCTGTGGGGTGGCCAAGGAGCCACACGTTTCCGTGGTGACTGGTGAGTGGTTAACCCTGGTAAAATGGGGTGGAGGGGAAAATCAGCCTGAGTGACAGCACTTCATCCTTTAAACTTCAGCTCATGGCTGAGCAAAGCAAAAATAGTGCCAAGCAACGACCATGGGGAAATTACCTTTGTTTTAATCTTTGTCTCCTCCAGCTGATGTCAGTAGAAAGGGACAAGACAAAGGACCTCAAGCTGTGGTAAAGATCATTAAAATGGAAGAATATAAAGCCATGGACATCCCTGTACCATCTATTAAATATTAATATCAGTTGAATGCAGATATTTTTCTTTGCTATGCTGTTTGATACCACCGTTATCATTATACTTTTAATCCATTTCATGTAGTTTTATTCCTTTTTTAAGCTCCTTTGTAATGAAGGTGCCTTTTAGTCAGCTCCACCAGCTAATCAGATTGCTTTCCCTTCATTACTCACATTGAGCTTTTAAAGCCTGAAGCCTAAGCTAACTGGAATATATGGTCACGATTTAAGTAATGTGGAAGAGCTGAAACTGTGCCAGAAACACAGCACATAGCTATGTTTTTATTGCCTTCATATTAAGAGCAGGTGAGATGCTCTTGAATCAGGCACTGTTCCATCAAAAACATGCCCAATTACTGTATAACAGATGTGTTTGTCACTCACATATTTCAGTGGAAACAACTAATAGCCTTTTTTGCCATTTATCCAATAAATTTTGTGAAGACAAATGCAGGGCAATGTTGAAGAGATCGCATCTGTGAATGGAGAACAACAATAATTTTTTGGGAGTATATTATTTTTTCCCAAGGCAAGGATATTTCTGAGTCAGAGGACAATGCTGCCCACATGCAATTAAGGAGTTTATAACCCACATACACGGATCCCCTGAGCCCAGTTTAGCTCACAGCAGTGCAAATCCAGAGAATTTCCATAGCAGTCAGTAAAGTTAAGCTGTTGTCAAAAACACACATAAAGGCAAAACTGTTACCTCTTTTCACAAGCCTGCGTTATGTGAGAAAAGATTGGAGGCACAGGCTCATGGGCAAGCCTGAATGAAGGGATTCAAGGGCTAGATGAATTCAAAAGTGATAAAAAACTTACTGTGACCACCAAGCACCACTGGCGTGTGATTTGCCTCTCTGGTATGTGGCTGCTGCCCGGAGCGTGGTGGTGGGGAACAGCAACCTGGTGCAAGGGCAAGAAGAAAAGGAGATACCATTACTATGACACCACCAGCAGCAACTCCTAATTCCTCTACACTCTAATTTAGTACAACTGAGAGTGTCATCAATTGCTGAAATCTTTTCACTATTTTTAAACCTCAGGGAGCAAATGGAAATCACAATTTAACGATGGAAACTTAATTAGGGTTTTTGAGTAGTCATTTACTGAAGGAGAAGCGACAAGGGCAGCTCTGCATTCCTTACCTCTCCTCTGGGAAGGTTTCTGATGTCTGCCACTGATCCATGTGGTGTTTCTTTTATTGTGGATTTGCCTGTGATGGCTCCTGGCAGATCAGTTTGATGTAGCTGGTCACCAGGGTTAAAATGGAAGAATCAATAAGTTTTTCAGTTTGCATTTTTGTTTTCGTCAGCACTTTTAGGAAAGCCAGTAATTCTCATAATCACATCCTGACCTTGATTCCCAAGATCATCTATTTTTGAAGATACCTACACTGTAATCAAAGCTGCCATTATGGCATTGCTAGTTACACGTGTAGCTGCTTTCATCTAGCTAGACTCAGATTAAAGGTTCCTGCAACATTTAGGCTGCTGAAGCCAATGCAGGAAAGCTGGTGCAGCAGTGGAGCCCATACAGCTCCACAGGGGATGCTGGGCATCCACTTGTGAGGACCAAGAGCTTGGTGGCCCTTCCCATGACAGCTCCTGCACCTATGGCTCTTCTGGAGTCACACTTTTGCCTCCTAGAAATACCTTATTAGCCCCATCAGTTGTCTGCAGTTAGTTCTTTAAAACATGACCTTCTGCAGTCCTTCAGCCCGAGTATTTATTAAGTGCATGGACAATTTTGCTCATTAAGTTCTCACAGCCCATGTGGGGTGAGAGCAGCAGCTACTGTTGTGGCTGTGACACACATCTGCAGCTCCTCTTCATCTCTGGAATTTTTTTCTGAACTTTTTTTTTTTTTTCGTCTTGGCTTTCTTCAAGTTTCTTTGTTGTTTCCTGTTGCTCTAGGAGAAGTGGTTCTGGTGTAATTCTGAAAGTTCAGCAGGATCAGTAAATCAGCAGTTTAAGAGGCTGAGAGGTTGGGAAGAAGGCAAGACAATCACAGCACCTTTATAAGGCATTTAACACATAATAAAATACAATCAAATATTTTGATAAATAAATTAGGAGCCTCATCTCTCTCTTGGCTTTCCTAACAGTGACAGAGATGACTCGCCCTGATTCCACTTGCTGGAGGAATCTAATTTAAGAATCCAGATTTAGATGAGTTAGTACATGATGTGATGACTCCTTCCCACTCCTGTTCATTTTTCCACTGCTCACATGGGTAAGAAATTCAGATGTATGTTACTTTTTTGTTTTTAGCCAGTGATGTGACTCCTTATTGTTAATGAGAAGAGATTAACCTTTTGAAATGTGAGGATGAAATTACAATCTTTTCAGGACTAGAGCCACAAGCTAATATAATAATGTGGAGCCTAGGAAAAAGCTATGGAGACACTCAAATCTCAGATCTGAAATTTGTTCCTATAATGAGAAAACCAGAACATTTATTAAATGGTTATTTAAACAGGCTCAGGATCACAATCCCAACCAACTCTGCTTTGGCCAGGAATAAAGAATAGTTAAGAGAGAAAGGATGCAAACCTAGACCTCCACCCACAGTTTCAGTGGGAGAAAAAAAATCTTCTTCCAGATGGGTTTTGCCATTGACTAATCTTGCAACAGCAAGAATTTTTATTAGCATTAAGAGGCCTAGGAACTAAAATGATCTCTTAAAATACAGCCCCAACACTGTCTGGAACTGAATTCTGGGTGTGTAATATGCACTCACAACAGACTTTGGCTGCACTATGCTTTGAACACAGCTGTGAGCACTCATGTAGTTATTCCCTTAGAAACATCCATCTTGGTTATGGAAATATTAGGAAATATGGTTCTGGAAATCCCTAAAAAATAACTACTAGTCCTTATAAGAGATCACTCTCATCTGACCAGAAAAACAGTGGAATATAGCAAATATTATGTGGAAATTAGGAAAAAAAAAAAGTATGGAGGCAAAGAAATACCAGAATATACCTTTGTTATGCTGCATTGCCATAAAATATAAACATCTGTGAGAAAATGCTCTCATTATTCCAATTCAGAATTTGAGGGATTCTTAAGTTGCATCTCCATCAGAGGTGAGGTGTCAAGGACACTGCTCTTTTTAATGCAGCAATGTTTTCAGACTACCTGACATATGCTTGGGTGCTTCCTCCACGGGGGAGGAAGAAAAGGGTGTAATGCAATGGGCATTAAGCAGGTTCATCCAATTGTAGTGGTTTACCCCCAGCTGGCAACTAAGCACCACACAGCCCCTCAGTCACTGCCTGCCCAGCTACCAATGGGGTGGGGGAGAGACTAGGAAGACTCAGACTCATAGGTTGTGATAAAGACAGTTTAATAGGACAGAAAAGGAAGAAAGCAATAATAATAATGATAAAATAATTGGAATATACAAATCAAGAGTTGCACAGTGTGATAGCTCACCACCAACTGGTACTGGTCAGTTCCTGAATGGTGGCTCCCAGCCAGCTCCCCCCCAGTTCATATACAGAGCATGATGCCATATGGTATGGGACATCCCTTGGGTCAGCTGGGGTCAGCTGTCCAAGCTTTGTCCCCTCCCAGCTTGTGCCTCTCCAGCCTTCTCACTGTCAAGCACAAGAAGCCAAAAAGTGCTGTAAATTGTTCAGCAACAATTGGAAACATCAGTGTATTTTCAACATTACTCTCATATTAAATCCAAAACAGAGCACTGTACCAGTTACTAGGAAGAAAATTATCTTTGTCCCAGCTGAAATCAGGACAGAAAATGCAGAAAACATTTACCTACATTGATGTATCTCCCTTTTGGTTCTACTGTCTTGCACATCACTTGGAATGTCATGTCAAATATTGCAATGCTATAAAAAGAGGTTTTGCTGCTGTAGTTGACATAGTTTCAACAAAAGCTGAGGGCTGAAGCTTTCTGTCCACCACAAAAGTAGCCTGACATATATATTTTAGTAACAAAGTACATACAGACCATTTCTAGCTGAAAGATGCTTCCACTCATACGCTAATGATTTTGTTGGCAAGGTCTAGACTATGCTTTTTAATGTTATCAACATTTGTTTCATTTTCTCTCCTCCATTTCAGCCTGTCTTCTTCCTTCCTTCCTTCTTTCCATTCCTCCTAATTCTTCTGCTCCCTGGCAAACCCTGCTTGCTGGGGCTGCCAGAGAGGTGCTGGTGTGCCACTTGCACAGTGCTCAGCCAGCTCCCTTCTGACTGGCAAGAGGCTGCTTTGATGGCTCATCTGGGCACACCAGGAGCTCAGCTTGGCTCAGCCAGCACTGACAAGGCAGGCACTTCCCCCTTAAATCTGACAGCCTGACAATACAGGTTTAATACTAAGGAGGGCAATTTCCTCATTAATATTTGCTTGACTAGTCTTAGGTCTTCTTCCCTTCCCTCTATCAATTCTCACACGTAAATCCAACCTTGTGACATACTCCCATCCATTTTCCATTTTCTCTTTGTTTTCTCCACAAACACTCCTTCAATTCTCTTCCCTAAGGTAGCAGTGGCCAGGCTGAGTGGTTGAAGCCCTAAGTGGTTACTGAGCTCCTGAACCCTCACTAACACAGCTTTGTATGGGGTAAAATGAGACAAAAGGGACATGATGGGTCATGCATTGAGGAGAAGGTCAAGGGGCCAGCCATGGCTGAGACACTTTCCAATGAAGAGCTTTTAAGGATGAGGCTGTCCAGATGTGCTGTGGTTGCAGTGTGCCAGAGGAAGAAGGGCACAGGCCCATCTTTGCTGAAGCGCCTCACAGGAGATTGAGGGGCTCTAAGGAAAGAAGGAAAGTGTAAGGCACTGAATGGCCCAAGAGAGGCAGGACAGATCTGACTCCCAGCTGAGTTACTAGCTGGTGAGCAGCACTTGAGACATGAGGTTTGGCTGTCCCACACACCAACCCACATTTGCATTCTACCTCTTATTAATGTTAATTACTCTTATGTTTTGCTATAAGAGGGAGATGTGGACCTTAAAAGGCACGCTGCTTTCAGAAAACTATTTATTTATTTATTTATTGCAGCATAACCTCCTCCTCTTGTCATGGTAGAGCTTGGACTAGTTAGACTTTCTCTGAAACCACTGACTTGTTAAAATATTTTAAAGAACTGAAACATACAAAAGAGCTCCATATTAATTCAATAGGACTTCAGACTTTTAGATGGCAGCTGATTAGAACTGGATGACTGATCCAATTAAAGAACCATGATGCCTCTTCATCAAAATGATAACTGATGTACTGCAGGGACTGCTTTTTCACCTATCCAGAGATGGGCAGGCACATAGAGGCTAATGTCTAATTTTAATTTAGACCCCTTCATTAGACAAACCTCTCTTTTTTGTTGTTTTTGTTTCTCAGACACTGATATTTACTTATGACACCTTCTTAGAGCTGTGCAGTGCATAGCAAAAATTGGTCTTATTGCAGAAAAACTAAGTTCACTTTTTATCAGTGGCCAAATTGCATGCTGTGTCCATTAAGGGGGAAAAGAGAAGCTGAATTGCCCAGAATAGCTCTCTTGCATCCTCCTTTGAGTTTCATTATCAATGATATTTTCTATTTCAGCAGACACCTAAACTTTCCTTATGAGCTTCCAGCACAGCCTGGCACGACAGCCACTCTCCTATACAAATACATTTTATCCATAATTTTTATCTTATGACCCAGGAAGACATAAAACTCAATTTACTCATTAACCTTAGCTTTCTGAAACTGCAATTACTGCCCTGTGCACAGTCAGTAACTGAATTGAAAAGAGGTAGCATGCAAATGCCAGCCAGTGCTAGCTACTGCTAAATAGATAATCCTGCATGCTCACTAAAATTTCATGTGGCACACGGACAGCAGGTAGAAAAGCAAAGTGCTAGAAAGGAAAATGCACAAAGTAGCATTTGCAGGGATTAAGGAGATGCAAAAGACCAGACTCACAGGAAACCACACAGTGGGAATAAACACAACACTATATTAGCTTAGTTTAAGATTACAGCTAATAGCATGCAGTTATTACTTTTGCATTGAAAACCATTTTCTGAGTGGATGGCTTCACCACAGAATCAGATCTTTTCTCCCTGCCTTTTGTAATTCAAGATGTTGTCTAGCATTTTATAGAGTAGTATCTCCTGCCCAAGCTGTCTTATGAAAGAGATCAAGACATTACAAATAAGGACTGGCCTAACAGAATGAGATTCAACTTGAAGCGTTGCTTTCCATTTTTTTCCTTCCGCTGAAGCATGAGTGTATGCTTATCCAGGCTTGCAGACAGTGCTTTTCCATTTTCCAGCTTGATCTATGAGTAGATGACCCTGGTCTCTTGCAGGCCAGATCTCATCATGGCCCATGCAGAAGTATCTCACTGGTTGCCTGAGTGCATTTATCATGAAACCTCATATCCCTCTCACATTTCACATGTTTTGTTCAGCTTCCTGGTTCCTGTCCTAATTTCTTAATTTCTTCCTTAGATACTGGGAAATGCTCCAGTTAGAAAAAATGCCACTTAAAAGCTTGAGTCACCATGGTTCTGAACCCATACAAGGCATACCTACATTTTTTCTTTCTAGTGACCAGACAGCTACTCCCCATTCTATGTACTTTCACTTATTTTAATCATATGATGTAAAAGTTTTTATAGAGACAATGGTGACAGCCAGCTATTCCACAATGAAAGATGTATTTAGGACTCACACATATAGCAGACAGTGCAATTATGTAGGAATAACACCAAGGCCTTCCAAGTGGGAATACTGGATGTGGTCTAGACAAATACAGGCCTGGGTTGTTAAGAGGGGCTTGGAATCATACTAAAGATGCAAATACTCATCAATGGTAAATTAAAGATACTCACAACTTGGAGCTGGGCAAAACTAGTGCTGGGAGCGAAAGAGAGCAGAAAGCATTATCCAACACATGTAAAATGCACTGTGTATTGTAAATGCAGATGAGATGCACTTGCAGACCAGTGAATAATAAGCAAGGTCCATTACAATATCAGCAAACATGAAAATAGCCCCAAGTGGAACCCAGAGTGAGGAAGAAGTTGCCAAAATCACATTCCTTTTGGCAAGGAAAAGGAGGAAACCCAGTCATCAACACCACACCCCACTCAGTGTGTGTGCATGTGCTTGTGTGCATTTCTCTGCAACAGTTTAAACTGATTGTTTTTCATACAGTCAGAAGTATTAATTTTGCTGGATAATAGTGACAGTGAAATTTAGTAACTGGAGTAAAATTTTAGTAACTGTTTATTGCATTTTATTTAAGACTACAAAAATGTCAGTTACATGAAAATTAATTTTTTTGGCTTCTCAAATAAAGCATGTCCCCATTTTTGCTTATAACAAGACTTTGAGAATAACAAACTGATTTCAATTAAGAAATTCTGTTGCCAGTTTAAGTAATCCTTGTCTGGATGCACAGAGTTCACAAAAATCTGCAAAAGGGAGTTATTTTGATACAGATTTATATCCAGCACCAGCAGTGCTGGATGTTAAATGTAACCAGGCTTAAACTTAAAAATGTGTCAATATGAAGATGTTCAAAGCTTTTGAACTGCTTTTAATCTGCACATAAGGTGACAGAAATAGTGTAACTTGCCTGTGCTTTCTTTGGAGTGGTGACTATAGATGTCTTGTACAAAAACCAGCTGTTTTTCCTTCCCTCCCATGCACATTCCACTGAGAAGAAGTCTCTAAGGGACATCAGAGGGACATTGATCTAGGACAGCTGATAAGACACTGTAATCCAAGAATATAAGTCATGTAGAAAAACAATATTGGGGATCTAAGAATATCTGCTATATCCAGACTGCATGAAAAGGGAGATCTGCTTGATTTAATTTATCAAAAGCCATTCTACGCATCTCTTGCTGAAGGCTCTTAGAGATACTAAGATGCCATGGAACAAATGTCCTCTTCTGGATAAATTGTTGATTAAATGATAAAAAGGTATTGTGTAGAATGATGTTAAAATAACATTTTTGAATTCAGTTCTGGCCCTCTTGAAAAGATATGATAAAAGAAAAGATGTACAGAGGAGGGCTGTAAGGATATTTAAAGGTACGAAATAACTTCAATAACAGGAACAACTGAAGATAACAGGACTTGCCAAGACTCCAAAGGATATGACTGATGGAAACACTTGATATAAAATCTTAAAATTATGGGAAGTTATTTTACCACAGAAATGGTAGAAAGGAAACAATTGTTCAACTGTTTATTCCTGTAAGAGAATGCTGGGGGATGAAACAAATTAGCAGATGATAAATTGAAAGTTAAAAAGGCTCTTTTTTCCCATAGTCTATTTTTATGAAGCAGCACTTACCACCACAGTATATTGAAGATATCAATAATCCACATGGGTCTAAAAAAATGCAAGCAATTGGCCGAATCCTTGAGAAAAAAGAATACATTTTCCTATTATGATTCATCAGCTCAGGGATAGCAGAAGTTTACCATCAAGACTTCCTGCCCAGCAGGGGAAAAACTTTATTTTCTGTAAATCCTTGTCTATTTTAGGATTGCAGTGGGGAAAAAGCCACCGTTTAATGTTTTTCTATAACACAGGGGATTAAGTTAATGAGGCTTGAGCAGCCCCTTCCATTTATCTGTTCTTAAAAATCAAAACTGCACTGGAGCAAAGAAAGAAATGCCCTTATTCAGAGGTCATCTCTGGCTGCAAACTGAAGTTCTGGTTTCCTCTTCCTTCCAGTGGTTATTGGAGCTCTTTGGATTGTGTCCTTCCCCCTGACATGCCACTAAAACCCCGTTAGGGGCAGCTGCAGCACCCTGCAAGAAGGACTACAGTCAGAAGCCTGGAGCATAAAGTAATTTTATAACTTGGCAGTTAACACATTTTGGCTTATTTCCCTCTACTGCCTTCCACTACTGCTTTCCCTCTTTCCAGGCAAGCTTGGACAACTCCACAAAGCCTGTGTGTACATGGCTACTGTGAATCTGCATCACTATCCTTGAGGAAAAAACCTGACTTCTTTCTTCAGTGCTGGACAGCTTTTAGGGACCCAGGCTGTTACACCAGCTAGGGAAGGTGTCTGTGGGACTGTGTGTACTAACACACTCAGATACACATGGTAGGTTTTATAATCCCTAAATACAGCATAAGGGAGCTTTAGAGAATGTGATAAGGAACTCTGGGTTAGAAGAAAGCATAACAACTTTAATCTAAACAAGCATCTTAATGCCCTCATCACAACAAAAATCATAGCCAACACCAACCAGGATTCCTCTTTTCCGAGCCAAAATCATCTTCAGGAAATAAAATTTAAAACTTTTAACTAAAATAAAACTAAATATTTCAGAACTATCTGCTAGGGTCTACAGGAAGCTGAATTCTATTGCAAGGGCTGGCACATGGCCAGACTGACATAAAATTTTCTTTTAATAATATTGACCCTGTAATCATCTGTGACACAACAATATCTTTGAGGAATAATTAATTGAAACAGAACTCTGAAGTACCTAGAATAAAAATAAAAAGTTTACCTTTACAACTTTAAGGAAAAAAACACCCTTGACAAGAGACAATTTTACCTATATTTTGAGTTTTATGCCAGAGTTTCACTCCAGACAATCTTATCAAGTACAGAGAACAGATTCCACAGGAAATTCTAATAAAAATAAATAAATAAATGAGTCCTGAGCAACAGCAAGATAATAAATCATACTGAGGGTGGAGTTTGAACATTTGGATTAATTTATTAGACAGTTAAGAAGGCACATCTGGATATTTACTGATTTTTGAATAAGTCTCTGGAGGGGATCCTCAAGAAGTAAAACTGAACAGACTGTATCACGCAGTTAGCTAACTGGAAGTTAGCTAAGAACAGCTTTTCTATCAGAAAAGATACTGAAGAAAACATAGTTCTGCATACAGAAAATAAAGTGTCTTTCTAATACTTCAGTACTTCCTTCCGTGTAGCAAAGCAACACCCTGGCGTTTCTTTGGCTGCATTTGCAGCGTTGGAAAAGCAGGAGTTTGACGGAAGAGGCGTTTGCTCGGGAGGAGAAGGAATTGCTCAGGCATCAGGACAGAAGAGACTCCTCCACCGGCGGAGCTGCGCTGACCCCTAATGGGCGATATCCAGCAGTGCTGCCCTGCCAGCAATTCCCAGCCACATTTCCAGCCGTGCCAGGAAACCTCACATGGACCGGCACGCCTCCTGTCAGCCCAGCACGAACTCTGACACCTCAGCTTTTCCCTGTTCACTGTTAACATTCATCCACCTTCGTATCTGACCCTCGGAAATGTTCTAAGAAGCCAGAAGGAAGAGGACGGTGAACAGTGTTTAATGCAGCCCTTCTGGCACCCAGCCAGGATAGAACAAATCCAACTCTTTAAAAACTACAGCAAACTGGTTTTACGTCCTTCAACAAGAAATAAAAACCATTAAGGACTAACATTTCTAACAGAACTATTTAAAAGGAATTTGTGCAATAAGCACAATCAAGAATCTGTATAAACGATGGTAGTAATTTGAGAGGCACAGTTCAAATATCTGTGTCTTTTCTCCCCAAGGAATGACTCTAGCTGCCATCAGGAGAGCAATGAGACATTTCCATTACAGGAAAACTGCTACCATTTCCACCACTTATTTCATTTCTGAGTGAGAAACTGCCAACACAAGAAGGGAGAATGAATCCACGCTGGTTGGTGCAGTTTCTTTTTGTCTTTCCCAGACTGCAGAGATGAACTCATGGGAATGAACTCCCAATACAGAAAAGTGATCAGGCTGGAAACAGGCTGCATTTCCCATTCCCTGTCTAGACAAGAGTTTTGTTCATGTTTTTGTTTTTTTTTTTTTTTTTTTTTTACTAGTTTGGTTGCTCTGTTCCTCTTTTCCTATGCACCTTGCTTTCCTTCCTACCCCAGAAATGTACCAGCTGTAAGTCTTCCCAACTAGAGAGATTTTGGCGTGCAGAAGTAATGGCATGGAACAAAAAGGATCCCAGAGCTAATGCCTGCACTGACAGCCAGCAAAACAGCCCCTTTTAGAAAAATAGCACTAGTGTGTAAGAAAATTGCTGGCCTTCAAGGCTAACTGGATTAAATAAAAATCCTTGCCTAAATCAAAAAGACCCACTGTATTTTAAATCCTTCTTAAATATACCACTTGAAATAATGATGATTTTAGGGTATAACTTTCACAAACAATGATAAAGCACAAACCAATTCAGGCAAACCCCTTGCTGCCAGAAATTACTGCTCCAGTGTGGTGGCATAAATAACAGATTAAATTAAATTACATTAATCTCTGGTTAACAGAACCCCTTGGGAGAGTCTTGAAGGGCAAAGGAGTCTAAGAAGGCTGGACACGAAACTTCTTTTCTAAGAAGGAAATCTTAAAGCTGCAGTAGCAGGCCACCCCCTTGTGCTGAAAGATGAGCTGGCAGGGAAGATCAGCCTGGCTGAACAGAGCTTTGGCTGAAACTCAGGGAAAAAAAAGTTTATGACCTTTGGAAGAATGGGCAGGCAACTAAGGAGGACTACATGGATGTGTTGAAGTTATATAGAGAGAAAACTGGAAGCAACAGGGCCCAGCTATGGCTATTGCCATAGAAGACAATGAAATGTTTCCATAAATACATCAGCCACAAAAGGAGGGCTAAGGAGAATTACCACCCGTTATAAGATGCACAGGAAAACACAGTGGCAAAGGATGAGGAAAAGGCTGAGGGACTTAATGTCCTCTTTGCCTCAGTCTTCAATAGTAAAGCCAGTTGCTCTTTAGGCACCCAACCCCTAAGCTGGAGTACAGGGATGGGGAGCAGAATGAAGCCCTCACAATCCTGAGGGAAAGAGTCTGACCTGCTACACCAGTTAAGACCCACACAAGTCTATGGGACTGGATGGGATCCAAGGGTCCTGAGGTAGCTGCTGCTAGTGTTCAATGGACCACTTCCTATCACTTCAAATCCTGTGCTCAGGTTCACAACAAAATAGACATTGAGGTGCTGGAGTGTCCAGTGTAGCTGGGGAAGGGCCTGGAGCACAAGGCTTATGAGGAATGGCTCAGGGACCAGGGGTTCTTTAGCCTGGACAAAAGCAGCCTCAGGGGGAAAACTTACTGTTCTCTAAAATTACTGAAAGGGAGCTATAGCCAGGTGGGGCCAGTCACTTCTCCCAAGTAACAAGTGACAGAAAAAGAAAAAATGGCCTCGAGTTGTTCTGAGAAGTTTAATTTCAGTATTTTAACTTCCAGTCCTTTTTTTCCCACCTTCTTCTCATCTTTCAACAGCAGTACCAAATCTGGACATTAGTTGTGTATCTCTGCTCTGAAGGAGCACAGAAATCTAGTGAAAGGAAGATTTGACTGTCACCATTTCTCTAGCACACACAGCACAACAGTGCACAATTCAAGATGTCCTGGTAAGCCAGTGGTTTCAGTTTTTCCTGTCTTGTGACTATTAGACATGAGACAAATTTCCACTGTTCCTGTTTTCTGTTCACTTGTGAAGAAATGATCTATTAACCCACTGGCTGAATGTCCATTACAATCAGGTTTAAAAGTTTAGAGACACAATCAAATATTGTTTCAATCTCCTGATAGATAAGAAATTTGGTTTTGGCGGAAGACACAGTGCTAACTGCATGTAATACAGTATTAGGAATTTACTGTATTAAATCCTCACCACATTGCAATCACTGGCAAACCACCCTTCAATGACCACAACCTATTTAATAATTTCAAAATTTCATTATTTCTTTGATTCAAGAAAGTCAAGAACCCCCCACTTTTTCAGAACAGATGATACTAACCAATTTATGACAATCCTGTGATTTCTGCTTGCCATGCTTGCTTATCAAAATGCTCTCATGTTTATTTTGTCCATCATGAAGAACCTGCCAGGGACTAAAGGGCCTCAGCAGCACCTGATGAGTTTAGTGGTAAAAAGTCTTTTTGGCTCAGTGTTAGGAGGAAACAGTCCCCCCACGTTCCCTGAAGAGTGGGAATGGCTCCCCCCTAACCAGGGCTTCTAAAGAACAGTGATCTGCTAACACAGATGTGCCAGTGCTCATCTTCTTTTTTTTTTTTTTCCATCCTGCGATCCTCGATGGTTGTGCAGACCATTCAAACAATCCATCATTAGATTCTAACAGAGGCTGGGCTGACTGCTGAACTTCCATATGAGACAAGGGAGCAGCATCAATAACCGGTTTTCCCCCTCCCCTCACCACTCTACCTAGCTGGGGGGAGCTAGGGCACAAATAAACTGGTTTTGATTCATATAAAAGCTGTAGAGATAAAATCAGGAGACAAAACCCTCTTCATAGTATAATGGAAGAAAAGCAAACAGGTTTCCTGAAAACTTTATGATTTCCAATGAATAATAAAATACATTCAAGCACTCAAATAAATATGTCCTTCTTAAATGCAATAGTTTTTAATTTTTGGTACAAGAGACTGAGATCCCAATCTGCCTATATACAAACAGCACAGAATTACAAAAAGAAGGTTTATCTAAGTCAAATTTCTTAATTTTTATTAAATTCAAAACTGCAGGAAAAAAACCACAAGTTTCTAAGTACAAATAAAAACATATCAGCTAAAATAAAATGTTTGTCAAGTTAAAACCCTCTTTCCATAAATTTTCCTTCCTTGCTATTGCCCACAGTATCATCTGAACTCCTAGAAGTGCTTAAGAAATTCATTTTATCTTACCAACAGGATAGTAAACTGTAAGTTTACTATTTAAAAAAGCAAACTGTTTAGGCACAAGGTGGCAGAAGACATAAGCACAAATATCAACCATGCTTTCATCAATTTGTCAGTAGAAATCCAGGTGTGCTACAGGCCTGCATGGCATTGAATTCAGAATGTCAGAGCTTATTCAGTGAAATAAGGGTTTGTTTGGTTTTTTTTTGTTGTTGTTGTTTTTTTTTGGGGTTTTTTTTTTTTTTTTTTTGTGTGTGTGTGTGTGTGTGTTAACAGTTTGTTGTGTCTTTTTTTCTCCCATAAAACAGGGAGAAGCTGTTTAAGTCAGTGGTATACTTTACTGTTCAGTGCCAGTATTCTGGCTAGAAGAGTGGCAAAAGTGACAAAATGGGTTCCAGCACCAGAGAATGCAAAGTAGAGAAGCTGTAGTGTGAAAAAGACTGGTTTATACTTGTGTTGTCAGTGTAATTAATAGTCTGGCGACCACCTGCTAAGACAGCATGACAAGCAGTCACATGCTATTTGAAGATATCAGCTGGGCCAGGCCATCAGCAGCTCTCCCAACAGAGCAGTGACCAAGGTGAACAACTAATGTCTGCTGCTCTTCCAAGTACACCTAAAGGAACTGTCAAACAAAAATTAAATCATAAAAAAATTAACACAAGTGTTGTTCCATATTCCAGATTCTACCTTTTACCCATCACTTGGTATTTGCCATTCTAATAACAGGTGCAGTTCCACTGTCATTCATAAATACAAAATTTTATTTGCACTTCATTAGTTTAGAAAGACCACAATGTTTTTCAATACCACAACATTCAGGACACACCAAGTTATTCAAATATGTATCTACTGATTTACCACAGCTAAACTAAACAGTGCATTTAATAAAAGATATACCAAAGATATAATTCACAAGTTCATTATCAGACAAAATCCTAACACAGTATTTGCTTGATGGGAATAATTTCCACCCTTAGGAAAGAAAATAATTTTACCTTAGGTTCCCTTCCCCCATCCCTACAGATGTCCAGACAAAAATACACATATATATATTCCCTAACACAGGAAAATGTATCATCTTTTTTTTTTTTTTTTTTTTTTTGAAAGAATTTGTCTAGGACAGCAGCATTGCTTTTTTATACCTTCTTTTAGAGCTTGATATACCTCCATTCTTTTATTGAAACTTAATGATTCTTGTAGCCAAATTTATGTTTATGCAGAAAATTATATATGCTTTTTCAAAGTGCAATCTTAGATCTGCACCAGCTGTGATGTCTCAGTACACAAAGAAAGGGTGCAGCATTAAACAAAATAAATAAAAGACTGCCAAAAATTAAACTTAGCTTTTCAATAAGTCCAGTCAGCAGAGGATGCTACAGCCAAAAATGTTTTCACTACATTAAAAGGAAACATAATGCTGATTATGGAAGCTTTGTACATAAAGTCCTCTGTTTTTAAAAAACTTGTCTTTAAAATAGTTAGCAAAGCACCATATATTTATCTTCATACCAGAAGAGCTTCTGCCTGCCTGTTTATAATAACAAAGAACTATTACAACATTTATGTCAAGAATAGGTATAGATTTAATTTCTCCTCCTCCTCAACTGGATGTGTGGCAAACCCCCACCGACTGTACAGTATTTATAACACTGGGGCAATGAATGAAACATCATTGTGAGGGAGAGGGATAATAATTAAATGTTATAGTTGAATCCTACAGAGGATTGCATATTTGCATATTTACAAGTTAGTGTGTAGCTCTGACTCGAATAACAAAGTGCAACGAGAAACTGCCAAATGATTGTAGTGCAGAGTAGTACAGATACTTTCTTTACCCTCCTGCTCATACTTTTCACCCTGGAGGAAGTAACAAGTCAACAGCAACGGACATGTGGCCTTGGAGGAGGCAGTTCTGGTGGGATTTCTGGCTCTGGCTGCAGGGACAGGATACTGTTGGACAACTCATTTCTTATAACATCCAGTGGCATCTTAAAGAAAAAAAAAATCACCTGTAAACAGTCATCTGCATAGAAAGAAATAATTTCAAGAGTTCACTGACAGAAAGCCTCAATTTCAGGGCCTTCTTATTAGTGAAATGCAGTGGTAAGCAGTCTATGAACTGCATCATGCCCATTGTGTATTATCCAAAAATTTTACCTAACAATATGTACTTGCTCTCTGTCCTCCCAAGCATGTGCAGTCATTATTTAAACATGGACTATTTGTGTGACCAGAGGAATACTACCACCTGAGTATTTTACCTTTTTCAGAATGTCATCAACAAGTTTTAGAAATATTTCATCCACATTAAAATTATCCTTGGCACTTGCTTCACAGAACCGCATCCCAGTTATTTGCTGTGCAAACTGATGGGAAAGAAAATAAAATAATTCCATGAGGATATGTGCAAACAGCCATAGATAGCAAATATATCCTCCTCATAAAACCTTAAAAAAACCCCCAAACACAGCTTTCCCCAAATCTGTGACGGAAGTCTAATTCAATTAATAATCCTGAATCTGCATGGTACAAAAATATTGCAACATATAGCTAATTTTTGCTTAAAATAGGTTTATTGGAGAAGTGCTCTGCATTTTTCCAAACTTAATTAATGTATTCAGCTGACACATATTGCTGCAGTCTGCCAAAAAGAAAGAACTTGTCAGAACAGCTAATCTCTATTATTGAAAATGTAAAAAAAGGGAAGTACAGATGCAAAAATCAGCCTTGACTCCAAAAGTCTGGAATAAGCCTTCACTTCCAAATGTTTGTGTATGCCCATACTGACATTGTTCTGGTCAAGATGGTGCTGAGTATCACACTACAACAAACATACTCTCTTGTCAGGTTCCTTAACACTTTTGGGGTTGCAAGAGAACAAAAGGAATGTGAAAACAAAGGTGAACCAAGTAATCGAGCAAGGCTGTTGCCTGTTCAAAAATAGTACTGAAAGAAGGCCCACAAACATTTCCTGAGTGGAGATCTCCATTTGTGCTTCATGTCTTCACTATGTCCTCTTTCCAAAAAGGAGTATTCCCTACACTACTGGTAGAGTGTAAGCTGACTTGTAGCTTACTCTTTCTTTAGACAGAAAACATACCACTCCAGCAGGAACACTTACAACTGTACATTATATGCAAATAAACACCATGTGGATTTTGAGAGACCATCAGCACTCTCAATATGCTCCCTGCATCCAAGTCTGAACAAGAGTAGCCACGGACCATCAGCAGCAAGGCAACAACAGCCTTGCCTCTAGACCTGTCCTTACCTTCTCTCCCTGCTGCCGAGTAATCTCTCGATCAACTTCACAGTCCAGTTTATTTCCAACTAATAGAAGCTCTGCATCTTCTGAAGCATACTGCAATTAAAACAGTTCTAATTAACTAAACCTAGAAACATAAGATTTTGTAATGCAAACACAATACAAAAAAGGGCAATTCTACTACTAAATAAGGAACCACACTGATGAATTTTATAGGCTAAGTTCTTCCCAAACATTCTTTCAAAAATTTTAAATTTTTAAATTCCATTTTTAAAATGTGACTGGAGAACTAGCTGCTCTAGTTTATCTAAGAATGAACACAATGACCTTATTTCACAGCCAGGAAACAAACCCCCCTCCCTCCACTGCAAAGGTAAATGAGCAATGTTACAGATTTTCACTAACACTCCTAACTGGGACAATTCTAGTTCAAGAAAGCAGGAATGGATAACCATTTTTTAACAAAACCACATAAATGCTAAATCCTGGCTAAAAGTAATCAGTGAAAATTAGCTGACAGTAGTTTATTAATCCTAAACAGATGCTGTAAATTTCTTTGAGGGAAAAAAAAAATCCTTGTTAAAAAAAAAAAAAAGTATGTAAAAAGAAAATACTTAAGGCATACCTTATCAATCATTTTCATCCATTTTGGTAAATCGTCAAATGTTTCCTTCTTGGTGATATCATACACCAAAATAATTCCCTTGGCACTTCTGTAATAAGCTGAGGTAATGCTGTTGAATCTCTCCTGACCTGCTGTGTCCCTAAGAAGCAGCAGCAAACAGTGGCACAAATATTTCACCAATTTGTAAAGTACAGAATAACTGTTTACATTTTAATAATAACACTCCCACATTCATTAAAGACACTACATTTCCTTTCATATGTAAGAATTTCAGGAAAAAAATGGAGCAGTACTTTCAATCATAAAAAGTATTCATATTAAAACTACTTATCCCATACTAACTTCATGAAGAAAGACCACCAAACATTTCTACATGAGTCTGAGAGTGAAGTTATCCAATTAAAATGTACCAGGAGATAAAGCTTAAAGATTTTGTGTTACTGGGGTCTGTTTGTTTTGTGGACTTTTGGTTGGGCTTTTTAACAGCCCTGAAAAAATGAAAAAAATAAATGGATACATGCTTACTAAACACATCCACAGACCCAACTATAAAATGAGCAATGCACTGATCATTATTATTTGAGCTTTCAAACTCTTTTTGGACCAACCACAGCAATTCAACCATGGTTCTAAAATCACTGCAAAACCTACTGGCACAGAAGTGAGTGGAAAGAGTGAGCAATCACTAAGTGGTACAACTTTTGCACTAGATACCTGGCTTTCACACAAAGATCTACTTTATCTGAGGTGTGCAAGTAACATTTCCATGTTCACTGTCAGCACTGTAGGTATTTCAGACAGGGTGCATTCACACTGGAGACCAACTTCCAGCAATGACACTAAGTCACCCATAGCAGCTATGGCTTCTGTTCCAAAGTGGATGAGACAGAAGAGTTATTTTTTACTGAACCGTGAAAACTTCTGAACTGCTTTTAATCACATCATCAAGCCTGCCCAGGGAAGATTTTTGGCAGTTATACTAAAAAAACGGCTGGTGCATATCCTAAGTCTTAAAATGTGACTGGCATCTCAACTGGAAAGTAGTTTATATGATGCTCCAAAGGGATCAAGCATTTGCTGCTTGAATTCAGCCCCCAAAGTCAATGGATAATTTTGAAATTTCACTGTTAGAACAAGTCAAAAGATGGATCAAAATTAAGAGTGGAGTGACAAAAATTGTGTGCATGTGTGTTAAGACTCAAAAGTTCAAAACTATTCCTCTTCAACAGTCACATTTTAGACAAAAGGAGAAGAATGAACTTGGGAATGAGATTAACAATGGAGACCTGAAATAGCTGTTACCAAAAAAAAAAAAAAGAAAAAAAAAAAGGTCATGTTCACAAAATGACACTGATTGTCGTTGAAGATTTAATCCCTTTAAAGTTCTATGCACAACAAGCAGTAGAATAACTACCATAAATCTATCTTACTCTGCATAAAATCTTTAGAAATTTCAAGCAAGTTACAAAGTGAGTATTTAATTTGCCCCTGAAATTGCCAAAAGTGTACTTGATAGCAACAAATATTTGCTAGTGATTTTACAAAGTAAAGCAGTGTCCATTAGAAAAAGATTTGGAACCTCTGCTTCACAGCCTGTAGGAAAATCATGACTTATACTTCACTGCAAGCCAATGACACTGCAACACAGGGCAGAAGAGAAAAATTCATTGCATCTATTTTTATTTTATTTTTATTCAAATCCCACTCTCAGAACTTCAGAATTACATTCATATTAACCTCTGGGACCCTATGAAATGAAAATAGGTAGCCTATTTTAATAAGGTCCAGCACCAGCAATAATGCAGACCAGTTACAGATGGTTAATTGGTTGTTTTCTTATCACTAATGAGGCATTTTTTATAAAGCAATACAAGTTCTGGCAGCTGAAATTATACATATATATATATAAGAACATTACTCAGAGCAAGTAACTACATTCTTTAGTTCTTTGTTACAGTCAGATTCATTTTTTGGAAGATTCTTTAGATATACAGTCTGTTAAAAATTTAGTAATTTTAGTATGAACCGTTGATTTTCCACATATGGATAACATTGCTCTAGTGCTTATGAAGAGAACTCTGAGAATTATGATCTCACAGAGCAGCCCCAGCCACCTGTTGCTAATGCAGCCTATTGATAAAAGTGTATTAGGGATGGGAGACTTTAGTTCCATCGTTCACAGATAACTACATGGCAGGTGGAACAGCGTATCTCATGTGGGAGAATAAATCAATTCTATCTTTATTTTCAGAGTAATGGGAAAAGTAGCTTTTTGGTTTTGTCTGTCAGTTTGTTTTGCTGGCCAGTCTTTTCCCTCTTTTCTGTGCCCCTTGTGGAAAATAGAAATAAAGAGGGTATTTCAGAGTCAGCTGCCTGTGCCTTCAGCTGAGTGCTAAGGACCTTTAGCAATTCCATCACAATGCACTAGATCACTGAGTACATAAATTATAAAAACAGAGGAGGAACAAACACTTATGTTCAACCACCCTCCCTGAAGGCAGTCATCATCAGTGCACTGGATAAGTAGGCCATGAAGAGAGCTATGCAACATTACAAAACTCTCCTACTCCAGCTATCTCCAACCCCACATTTCCCAGCTGCTGAGTGCTCCATCTCCAAGTCCACCTGGTACTATCAGCTTCTCTTCTCTTCACAAAACCCTCAGACTCTTTAAAAGTTTACAGCATTCCTAGGCTGCTGCACCCTGTGCTCCCATTTGTGTAAGTCCTTCACCCAAATGTCACACAATCTGTAGTTGGCTTGCTGGCTGTTTGGGACACACTTCATGCTGTGGCCAGTTTAGAACATCCATGGACAGCCTGGCTGCCCACACCTATAATAAATGGCCAGATGACCACTGACTGTCACCTGAGTCATGCCAATTACACTGGAATATGACAGACTTTCTTTGCCTTGCTTGAAGACACTGACTCCCTCACATTTCACCTCTCCTCCTGCAGCAGGTAGAAATCAAAACAGTCAGCAGGTTTCTGATTGTGAGCATGATATTCTAACCCTTATTTCCTTTGAACAGTGGAAGAAAATAAGCTGTATTTGCTGTCTCTAACATTACCTTACATTTTATTAGTCTTCAAGCTATAAGGTGAAAGTTGGAAAACTATTTCTTCAATAAGTATGTTTAAAATGCAACCCCAGGCTACCTAAGTAAACTTCAGTTTGAGTATCAAGCTGATCTTTAGCATGGAAGATCTTGTCTTCTACTAGGTGCCATTATATTTTTCATGAAAATTCTTCCAGCAAATTGTTCCAGTGTTGAGGAAAGAATGACAACCCCTAATGCAGAGCTAACATTAAAAGCACATCCAACTTCAAATGCCTTCTAACATGCAGGGCAGGAAACAATTATTCTTGCTATACTATCCTCATGGTTGTAGTGCATGCCTACAGCTGGAGCATTTCAGTAAGGAAAGCTACTGAGGCACTAGTGGAAAGCTGGGAGATGGCCACTGTTTAACATATAACTTCATGACTTTCATGAGTGATACTGAGTGCTACTAGTTCTTTATTTGCTGCGGTCAGAATCAACACAATAACAGAAGTCAGTTCAATTTAATTCCAATTAAACTAAATTCTAGAAGTTCAAATAAGAAGTTACTATAACTTGTACAATGACTTGGCATAACTGAAAAAAACCCATCAGATTACTTTTTTTAACAATAAAAGCAGTTTTCTTCTGTTGTTTTCTTTTTTTCCAAGAAAATTTTCTAAATGAAAAGCACTGGCCTTTCTAATTTGTAATCAGCAACATACAGTGTATGACTCCTCAAACAGCTATAATCTGCAATTAGAGAATCCAACTGCTTGACTGTTTTTTGCTTCCCAAACAGAAACTAGACATTGTACCAAAAATACAAACATACATTATAACAAACAAAAGCAAATTAAAAAATCACACAAAGCCCATATTCAAGTGTTGACTTGTCATGTTCTATGGCAGACTGCATAAAACTCCATAAAACACAATACAGTTAATCTTAATTAAAATATCTTTGGGTAATTTCTCTTTTACATAAATGTTCCCTGTGTCTACCTAAACCAGTTGAAACAAACACATGGACAGACTCAAAACTGCCTCTGGCTCTCTAGTTAAATTAATTTTTTTATGAGTAGTGGTGTAAAGTGGCAATAGAAGTGAAAATATTTTGAAACTTATGCAAAAACTTAACCCTAATTTAACACTTTCACATGCTCTGTGCTTCTATGTAATTTATAGGCAATATTTTAAAAAATGGTTTAAAGTCATTTTAGAAGTTAATTCTATCTGTCAAACAGATTTTTTCCTCCCATAAACCACAAATACATTTAAAATCTTTTATTCTGTAAATAATTTATTTCAGAGGTACTGAACCAAAGAAATTACATTCTTATATATTCTAGAACAGGGGCTTTCCAAGACAACTGTCTCTGAGAAAACAGAGCCGGCAGAATGTTAATTTTTTTATGAGAATGCATCGGTTTAAAACACCTTCAGAAGCAAACCAAGCTTGTTTTGTTCCCAGGTCACTGGCTACCTTCAGCATTAAATGTGTAGAGGTATCAGAGAGCTCCCTTGGCTACCAGCAAGGAACTGGAAGCAGTGGCAGAGCAGCACTGCTTCCCACAAGCAGGTCCCTCCTTTCAGAGGGGAAGCTGGAAGTGGCTGTGTCAGCTGCTTGTGTCTCTGACTGCCCAGATTACTCAGCTGAGAGGGCACACCTTCCTGTCCTGCTTCAAAGCATCAGTGGGGAGCTCCTATTATTTGATCCAGTTTTCCAGCTTTGAAGAAACACTGACTCACAGGTGCTTGGATTTACCTGGACACTTGCACTACCCTGTAGTTCTGGTTACTCTACCTTGTAACTTGAGCTGCATGCAGGTATTACTTCTCACAGGACAGAGGAACTTGTGTCTGCCTAGAACTGCAGGGCAGAAGCTGATTTACTGTATCCTACCACTTCTGGCAAACCAAGGGGCTACTAACCATTCCAGGTGGTACAGAAAAGGTGGATACTACTCTCTGTTCTCTATCATTGCATAATCTAAGGAGTAGAAGGTTTTTCCTGACTGCAAGTCGGGGAAATAGAGGAAGCAGGGACCAGATTGGAAGCTAGAGGTGAGAACAGACATACCTCTGTGATCCTCAGGGCACAGTTCCCCATTATGAAAAGGACACAGGAGACAAGTCCTTTTGTATTCTACTCTCCTAACAGCAGCAGGTGAAAGCTACTTTCAAAAGGACGTCTTGCACACTTAATCTCTTGAAATATTCAACACTGTACTGCTGTAATGTATCTTCTGATAAACTTGAGTGGTAGAGCTTTGTGGAAAACTCTTTGCTAAGAGTGGTCAGGGGAGAGACAGGTCAAGTGACCATAAAAATACCAAAATAAACTTTTTAAAAACCATTCTCGTATGACTATGGAAAAAGAATCATCAAATTACTAGAAAAAAAAAAAGCAAAATTTCATGCTTTGAAATGTAACTTCAGTCATTTTAAGAAAACAGATAAGCAAAAACTTCAGAAATTATCTGTTCACTGAATAAACAGATCTTTTTAGGTAAAGTTACTGCAGTCAGTGTATATAACACTACCAGGAAGTTTGAGGCAGCCTAAATTCCATCACTGTGTAGGTAAGAGACTGACTTATGCTCAGCCATGCAATTGAAGTCTGCATTTCTAAACTTCCAAGTGTTTGACTTAATAAATTCCTTTCCTCTTCAATGCAACAACTGGAGGTATAATAAGGAGCTGAGGTTGTTCAGCCTGGAGGAGGCTCAGGGGAGACCTTGTGACTCTCTACAACTCCCTAAAAGGTGGCTGTAGCCAGGTGAGGGGTGGTCTCTTCTCCCAAGTACAGCTGACAGGACAAGAGGAAACAGCCTTGAGTTCCACTAGGGGAGCTTTAGATTGGCTATTAGGAAAAAAATCTCTTCCCCAAAAGGACTGTGAAGCACTGAAACAGGCTGCCCAGGCTGAGCACCTTAACAGACATGCAGACATGACCCTGTAAAGATATGCAGACATGACCCTTGGGGACAGCGTTTACTGGGGGACTTAGCAGCACTGGGTTAATGGCTGGACTTGTTGATCTTAAGGGTCTTTTTAAACCTAAATGATTCTGTGATAATAAGAGTTTATAGGTAGGACCAACAACATACACAACAGAATTCAGAATGGATTAGAAAAGTTGTGCTTATATAATTGCTTTTCTAAAAAAAACTGGAAGTATGCCAAGGCAGTTTTAAAGATCAAGTACAAGAACAAAATTTTAACAGCCACTGTTGGAGAGAAAGTGACACTTAGGAGCAGGATGTCAGGTTTGTGATTTTTATCATATTTTAAAATATTATCTCTTTACATTGTGTTTTCCTTGCCATTTTATATGGCTTCCCATAGAAGCAATTATCACATCTTAGGAACGTATCAACTTTTAAATTCATTTTTTAAAGTTTCCTATATCATACTAGCATATTCTCAATATGTGGAAAATAATGGTTTAAACATTTCTTTTCCAAAAAAACTTCACTCTTATAATATATTTATTTAACATGAGAAATTTTTTATAAGCTTAGCACATTTCACAGTAATGCATATTAGGCATACATTAGCATCTTCACATCAAAATTTTTTGTTACCTCTGTCAGCTCCAGCAGACCCTGGCTAACAATTGCTGGCTCAACTGCCAGCCTTGTGGTCATAGGTTTCCAAACAGGGACAGATGAATGAAGACATGCCACTAACATTCAAGTTTTAGGTGACAGATGAGACCAAAGATGAAGCAGCAGTTAACTCAGAGGGAAGCAAGACAGACACATGGTGTGACAGACAGAATTGATGGTGACCTGCCAAGAGGAGTTAGTAAACTGAATTCACTGCATCCATGTAGTTAAGAATGAAAAACTACCAGAATATCCTAAAAGTGTAATAAAAAGAATATTTAGAGCTTCCCCCCCATGGATTGTTAGCAGCCTAAACAGTTCAACTGCAAGGCCAATTATACATCACACACTGTTAATAAACCAAAGCTAAGTTTCTACATAGTAGTATGCAAGATTAATGTATAGAACATAGCTGGTTTATTCTCTCATAATTATGTTTATGTTGTACTACTCTGCAAAACAGAAGAGTTAGCTCAATAATTTCTAAACAATAAAAATTGTGTTAAACACTAACATGGAGAACCATTACCAGAAATCAGGTAGCCTACTCCATAAAGGAAGAGTTTAGCTCAGACTTTGAGCTTTCTGTAGTAGGACATCAGTACCAGTAAAAGTGCGGTCTTATTTGCATGGGATTGCTTTATTTTTCCATGCTGTTTAGAGTGGATATGATTTACTTAAGTCTTGAATGCCCTTCACTTTGAAGTTATTTAAAAACAGTGTCAAAGAAACAGCACTGCCTATACCAAGTTTTAGAAAAACAGTACAGAAAATACTTTACAGTTGCTTTGTAATTGTTGTTACAATGAAGGTCAGTTTTAATCAGTCCAGAAAAATAAGGAAAACAAAATATACTTTCTCTAGTGTCTATTTAATACAGTCAACTTTTGTTGTTTGTAGAACTCCTATTTCTTGTGTAGGTGATGTCATTCTTCCAGGAGAAGGGGCTCAAGGCCTCTGTGATGTATTAATATTTCAGTAATTACATTCATGCCCTACTTCTAACTTTATCTCTCCTTCTCCTCCTTTACCCTCACAAAAATCTAAGAGCTATTTGGTTTTGATTAAGTCTTGTGGGAATGGAGGAGAGAAGTAATAGGGTAAGAGCTAAACCAGCTTATAACAGTTAATAGTAGTATTAGACAAGCATATTAATTCATGCTAGAACATAAAAATTAAAACATACTGCTGGTTGCATGTTTGTTTTACTTACCAGATTTGTAATCTAATTTTCTTTCCTCTTAGCTCTACTGTTTTGATTTTAAAATCAACACCTATAAATAAAATACAGTAAACAGAAAAGGAGGAATAAGAAGCAAAAGTAATGAGGGTGTAATTATTATTTTTTGATACTTTTTATTTTTAGATCAACTTATAACAGTTTGAACAAGCAGAAGGGTTTGCCCCACTATGGTCAACTCAGGAACATCCTGGAGCTTTAACAACCACTATATAGTCTGTGAGCCATCCAATTTGGCAGCATCACAACATAAACCTTCCACTTTGTGCAAAATTTCCAGCAGCAGGTAAACCCAACACAACAGCGAAACAACAGGCATAGTATGACTGTTTCTGTCCTATTCACCTCGACTGCCAAGGACAAGCCTGTTCTACTTCCAACTGGCACAGATGCCCTGGAGGCATGGAGCAGAACCAATCCCTCCACATCAGTTTTGCTGTTTGTGAAGCAGGAACAATATAGGTCTGGCTTCCAGGAGGGATGCTTAGCATCTGCAAAGTGCTGGAATTGAGGCTAGTTTATCAAGAAGTTTGTCAAGACTGTCATTGTTAAATCTTGCAAATATTTACTAGCAAACTTCTTATATTCAAAGAGAGTATTTGACTTTTAAAATTTGTTTTATACCTGTATGGTACTTTTATTCATCATCTCAAAACTCCAGTCACATTTTGAATGCATGCTAGATATCAAAGATAGAACCATGAATACTTTGTTATACAGAAAGATTTAACTTCTATTAAAAAAATTATGCTGGCTAGCAATATATAAGACATTGTGGTCAAACAATACCTAGACACAAAAGATTACCACCTTAACTACAAAAATGTATCAGGGAATAAATATCCTAGAATATAAAAGATTTGTAGATTGTGAACCTGTTCATTTTAGGATACATTTGTATGAAGATTTTTGCTTCAGTTCTTCCTTCTACACATCATCCCTCCTAACAGAGCTAAATCAAAAAGGGAGAAATAAAAATAGACATGAGAACAGGGTTCAGACCTTTACACTTAAAATTCACACAGATACGTAGATGCATAATGTGTGGGAAACACTCTTGTGCAATTGTAAACTAAGAACTGGGATGAATCTGAAGAGGAAAAGTAATTTTTACTTCCTCTAACAAAAATGACACATTTTCCCAAAGACTACCCTTGCTAAAAGCTGAGTGTCCCTGCTGATATTAAGAATTGAGACTGAATTTAACTTTGACAGAAGGAACTGAACTTGGCCATTATGTCCATATTTTTAGTTTGCAGAGCAGGTGGACATTGTTCAGCCAGATTAAAAAAATGAAAGGATCACTGATCTTCATTCTCCTAAACAAATATCCCCTCTAACAGCTTGCAGTTGCACATAGCATATTGATAAAAGTAATGGTCATCACATCATGACATTTGTCCTCATTTCCCATGTCCTCAATAGTGTCTAGCACACTTAATCACGAGTTCTTGGAGAGAGATTCAGAATATATGATGTCTGTACTTCAGTTAAAAACATTTTCTTTCAAAAACATATTTCTTTCAAATCCCAGGAGTTATTGTGTTAAACTGATTTGTACTAAATAGTCTAAAACTTTAATGGCAATTTTCAAGTATTCATATGCAAATTGATAAAAAATATTGAAATTATTAAAATTTCAAAGAATTTCTTAATCTTAACTTCAAGAAATCTTTTTGTACGCTTCTGAAAAGCAACTGTCTTAGTGCAAAAGCAGAAGAGAAATTATCCAGCTATGTTCTAGTATCCAAAGTGTGTGAAATGAGAATTATTGTAGTTCTAGTCTAATAAATGATATTTTTTAAAGAAACACACATCCATTTCTACTGTCATAAGCCTTTTCTCTATATAAATGCATCCATTTCTACTGTCATAAGCCTTATCTCTATATAAATGCATTTAAACTATAAAATGCAATTGTCTTAATAGTCACAACTTTTTCTACAAGATAGTAACTTTACTTAATTAACTGTAATTGCTTGCCTCAAACCTCTCCTGTCCTCAAGGAAGTTTGAATATAACTACCCAGACATCTCAATCCCAATCCTGCCATTCTGCCATACACAACATACTACATGATTTGCCATTCATTTGATGTCAAAAAAAGTCTAAATCATCTCTGATCATCTCTCTAAACCAAAGGGATTTCATTTAAGTTTCAATAACTACAAAACAGAAATATTTTTATGGAAATGGCTTATACAAACCACTGTTGTCTTACACAAACAAACAAAAAAAAGCTCTTGTTATATTTTTAAAAATAAAATAATTAACTATAGAGAGAAAACCCGACTGTTGTAATAAACCACGTTTCCAACATGGGACTTCCTGGGATTAGAAGACACAATATATGAAAAAAATGAAGTAGAAAAAAGCCTGAATATTAAAGAGATGGTTTCAAAATAAATAATATGTCACCATCATTCTTACTTTCAAGGCAGATCTTTCTATTAATTATCTTAGAGTCACACCATTAAATATTTCCCTACTGTGAAATTTTGCAAGGAATAATACAAATAAGTAACAGTTTTGGAAAAGCAGACAGAATCATCTACAGAATCATTTGAATCATTTAATACTTAAGTCAGACAGACTGCCAGAACTCTGCAAAGGTTGCTCAACTACTTTTTATAATTAGTAATGCTCTGTAAGCATCAACACAATACCAAAAGCTTCATGCCTGCCAATACTGAAGGAAAAAATCTGGCAGCTTTCCTTTTGCACATGAAGAAACAAATTCCTAAGCCTGTCAGGTTTCATTAGCATGTTTCACCAAAGACTGCCAAAGCCAGTGCTTCGAGTTTACATACAAATTAGTAATTCAATTAAAACAACAACACAATAATTTGTTTTCCACTTCAATTTCAAACATTGCATTGAGTTAAGAAAAAGGCCAATGAAAGAAATTATTTAACTTGACATATGTTAATGGAAATATTTAAATTAAAAGTTCTGCTATCCATATAATTACTCTGGCATGGTTTTATATATAGTTCAATAAAATAGAAGAATTAACAATTACTGTTGACAACTGCATTAAATCTGAATAACATATCTTATAAAAAGAAAGGATTTAAAAAAGCTTTCTCTAGCTATGACAATACCAGCAAACTATCATTGGCTAGCATGCTACCCAGCTTGCATTTAAAGGCCTGCTGGCTAATTTACTGTCAAATGAATAACAAAATTTACACATGCCAAGAAATCCAAGAAGTGCATGTGCTTATGAGCATACTGAAGCATGCCATTTTCCAGGTCACAGTGATGCAAGGGGAACCAAAAGGCTTATTACAATCTCCCCTCCCATCAAAAAGTCAGCTTTGTCTCTATATATCAGGTTTGCATGGACAACAGGCAATCAATAATTTTCCAAAATTATTATACTCAGACAACAAGTAAATCCAAATCACCACCTCTCTTTTCATGGGTTTTACAGATTAAAATTGTATGTGTTTTGGATGTCACATTTTTACCCTTATTTTTTGCTGGAAAGGCCTTTCTCAGGAGTCCAAACAAACATTCTCCAAGAACTAATGTAAAAGACACACAAATACAGATCTCAGCCTCAGGTCTGGGTTTCTAATTTTGCATTTGAAACATACCGATTGAACTTCCCCTACAACTTAAATCTGCAAGGGGGCTCTCCTCTCCCCACAGGCTAAATATATGTCAAATAAGGCATTAAGGACAGCAACACTAACCTGGTGTGTGAAGTCAAGGACTTGGAACATTTTATTTAATGGACACCATCACTGTTAGCAGCACGTGAACTTTGGATGAAAAACATACTTCATGCAAAGAACATCTATTACAACATGGGCTCAACTGAAGCTCTGCCTCCTCCAGGAAAAACAAAGTGCTACGAGGACAGAAGGGTTTAAAAGTCTATTAATAAACACACAGCCAACCTGTCTGCACTCCCTTCAAAACTAAACAGACTTAAAAGAAACAGAACAGAGAATCAAAACAGCAGCACACTGATGAAGTTCTAGATAAGGCAAGTTACTAAGGATGACATCTTTTGTCAATGAACCAAACTTGAGACTGTTTCAAACTTGAGACTGAAATCCTATAAAAATGAAGCCTAGCCCAGAACTGACTACAACACATTAATTTCTCACCCCAAACAGGAACTGGAGGCTGTCTGCTAAATCACAAACTCAGATAGGCTGCACCCAGCTGTGTGTATGTCTTTAAATATAAAAGTATTTGTTTAGAAATAAAATAGTAAAGCAACTTCTTACTATGCATTTTATGTTTGCAAATTTGCAATCTTTAATTTCCTTTCATAAGAGACAGAAAAAGAAAGTGGAAACAGTTTTGCTAAATGCATACAGAGTGACCTTTCAGTGGACAAGATATCCAGCAACAAAGTTAATGGAAGAGCTGGGAAAACAGATGCAACTAGAGCACAAAAAACCCCCTCTAACTAAAATCAATTCCAATGGATTCAATTTTCAGAGGCCTATTAGTGATTTGCATCAAAGTAATTCAATCAGTGAAAGATAATCAGACCACGCTTAAAGAAACACAATTTAAAAATTCAGAGGTCATATACCAATTAACCCTTAAAACAGACATATAATTTGAAGACTATGACAGGTTATTGAATTTGGGCATCTGACAGCATTACACAAAAAAAAAAAAATCTTACTTCTGCTACATTTGATAACTGAGGTCATATAAGTTTTGAGGTAACAACCATCTTTATTAGTCCTGGTTTGTAACACAAACACCTATCCCAAAAATGCCAAAGTCAATGAAACGATGCTCAAGAGCATACCTTCTGACTTCTATCATCTTGCTTGACATGAGGACACAATCAAAAACAAAAAGTACACAGGGAGGACAAGAAAAGGTTACAGAAACTGTTCCAGGAAAAAAATGCCCCAAACCATTTTGACCTGTTTTAATCGAACTCTAGGGCAAGAAGTTAGTTTTTAAAAGACACCAAAGTGGAAATACCTCTTTAAACTGCCTGTTACAAATTTAAAAATGTCAAAGAAGAAATTTGGAATAATTTAGTGCTAAGTCAGATAAAAGTATGTTTGGGGATTACTTTAGAGGCAGGTAAAGTTCGGTGTCCATAGAACTTCAAGTGTGTAATTCTAGAACGATTAGCATGCAGACATTTGAGACTGCTTGCCTAAAATAAAAGTGTACCCATACCTCAACTGGCAACTGGACTACAGACTAGAATGAAACAGATACCAATTTTCTTTTTTTTCTGTGTAATATACATGCAGTGACTAAATGCTGAAGGTGTAGTTGAGTGATTTTTTTTTTTAATGTCCAATATACAGCTTCTAAACATTTCAGAGGCTTGGGACTTCCCAATTCAGTGAGAAAGGAGGAAATTATAATTTCTTTACATTCTTGTGGACTATAAAATCATAAGGCCTTTCAGAAAACCTAAGATTCTGACACTATTTAGGATACTAAGTTCAAAGCAGGTACCAAAATGAATGAGGTTGAAGAGGAAACTGGAAGGAATAAGTCTCTCTGTGGCTTCATGAACAGGACTTATCCTCAAACTTCTGATTATAAAACAGAAAAACACACTGAGCTACTGGTCAACAACCACCTGACCTGAAGCGAAAACAGAATGGAAAAAAAAAGATGTTATTTCATGAGCAACACTATGCAGATTTTTAGAAGACAGAACCTATAAGAATTTTGTTTTGGGTATCAAGTTTCCCTTTTCTTGGGATATCAGCAGAAATAAGCTTTAGAAGTGCTGCTAACCAACTTCCAGAAGTCCCTGAGAATTCTATGGTCCTATTTTTTTTTTCTTTGCTAATGACACGCTCAGCTGTTCACAGCAGAGACTGAGTCTGACAGCTGCATTCCACTCTCCTTGCAAACCTAACTCCCCATTTGACACCATTCAAGTGGCCTCTTCACTCTGCCTGTTGTTTTATTTGTGTATTCTCATATATGTCCTGACTAGGGATGACAAGGCTCTCTGACAGTCCTGTAGTGTTGATATAACCCAGTGCCTGAATATTTCTACCAGCTGAAGTTAACATCTAGTTTACAAATGAAAAAAACCCAAAAGTTCAACTTCAAATTTACTCTTCTTTGTACTCTCTTGGCAATTAAAATACCTGTATCTCCACAAAACCCTATTCCTAAACCATAATAATTTATATTATCTACCCACCTTTTCCTGTTTTAAATGACAGTTTAGTTCACCTATAAGGATTCAAATGATAATGCATAGGAAACCATTGCTGACTATACTAAACACTATAAAATACACTTAGTTGACACATCTGGGGCAAACAATGACTGGCCAGGTGTTTTCACTTGCTGGAGTCTCTATGTTGTCCATTACATGTGATTACACTGCTCCTGAAGTTAAAATGCAGCTTCCAGGGGATACAGGTTTCTGATAAAATTTGCACCTCCAAAGACAAACAAGGAGGTTCATACGTGCCCCCAATTATCTTTAGGTTTTGTGTAAGACAAAACTGTTTTTCTCTGCGAGTTTCCAGCCTCCTGCTTCTCTCTGTTTATAGTTTGGCAAGAAACTGAAGCACACCATTAATAAGGTATTGGTATGGTTTATTTACACTATTCTGCACTAGTCAAGAAGACATAAAACCAGATGTATTAGCACCCTGGATATGCAAAAGTAACAACAGTCAATTCTCACAGAATTACTCATCCCTCATAGAAACTTAGTTTGTTTTTTTTAAAAAATATAACAGCAGAAATTTCTCATGTTGAGTTACGAGCCATTTCTTGACTAAAGCAAGAACATCTTACTGTTACTTTGTCATGATGTGGTGAACTAAGAAATATTTATTTTTACTCTTTCTCCCTTCTCCCCACTAAAAGTAAGCTTTCAGTGCCATCTTATTGAAGGGGGGGGAATCTTTAAAGATAAAATTAAAATTAATTGTACTTGTCAGAGAGCCCACAGGCACACACAAGTGTATCAAATAAAGAAATGTTCTTTTAGTTGACTCAGAATGATTTTCTGGAAATTTTATATAGATTGTTCAACTCCGATCACATCAAATTACTAAATTAATTTTTAAGCCACAGTTTTGATTTACTGAAAAAAAATAAAATCATTAGTAATCCACATACTGTGTTTACAGTGCCTGTGAGAATACTGATTACATAACTAAAAAGACTGAGGAGTAACTTAAAGGGCAGTTCTGAAAAAAGACAGATACTTTAAAAGTGAGTAGTTTGGTACTTTTAAGTGAAAATCATTATGTTATATGACAAGCTTATGGGAATGAAACAGAATATTTGTGTTGTTAGCCCACATTTTTTAAGGATAAAGACAATGAAGACAGGTTTGAATTGTGGGAAAAACCCCAAACATATGCATACATACAGATAAAAAGGCATATATCTATATATTTGTGTATCATATATAAATGTCTATATATTAAAGACAGAAGTTGCCTTGCTTAAGAGCATTCTGATAGAAGACAAGGCTAAAGTTTTCACTATCGCTATTGTTTATTTGATGGACACTAGGAATTTGGCATGGACATGGATATTTTAAAAATAAATAATTGGAAAAATACCACTTGAAAGGAAAAGCTATGGACCTCTGTAAATCTCAGGAGTTTCCAACTTCCACACCATTTCACATGAAGGTGAAACAAGGGCAAAGTGCCTTTCTGTGAAGTCAGAGGAGTCTTGCATTTACATGACACTGATCTGCATCCCTCAGGTTACAATTACCCCAGAACAGATCACAGGTCACTAAACTCCCATCCTGATCCACAACAAACCTTCCCATTACAAACTCCTCTATTATTTTGCTTGTAAATGAGGCCAGAACGAAACTTTAGTGTTTACTACAAGTGATACTTTGGTTTCCTATGAACAGCAGCTAAAACAGCCAGCAATGCACATCAACTGCACTGGCATTGTCAAGAGTTTAGACCTGGTGGAAAAGAGATGAAAGATTAGACAAGGTCTCAAGAGACTTTACATACTGAGCCAGCATGTACAAGAAAAGCTGAGGAGCCCAAGTGGATTTGAGGGACCAGAACAATCAGCATCCTAAGAGGTGAGTCAGTGCAGGGCCTCACATTTGAGAGAGCAGGAACCTCAGGTTCAGATAATAAAACACTGAGAGAAGTGTAATGTCTGCAGAAAAATTAGATCAACAGGAAATACTGCTGAGTACTGGAATTCTGTAGATCTGTCCTGGAAGAAAAACAGCAGGGAGACTGGGAATGAACTAAGAATTGGTGGATTAGGTAGGACATAGAACCATGAGCCTGAGCAGTATCTGAAGAGATGCCGGGAAGAGAGCAGAGGCCACTGAGTATTTAATAAAGGGACTCTGATGAAAAAGAGGTTGAGACAGCAATATTTAAAAAACTTAATATATAACTTTAACATCACGACTATGGAGATCTGATGCATTTCTTTTAGTGAGGTGGGATAAGGGGGTGGAAGAAGCAGAGGCAAACACAGTTTCTTCACCCCCATGCTTGAATCTTCTTACGAATGTGGCAATGAGCATTTATTCACTACCCTTGGAAAGATCATTCTTCTTCACACCATATTTGGTGTGTATTTTTTTTTAATTGTCAAGTCTGGAAAACCTTCAAGTGATAGCTTTGAATTCTGCTCTTGTATGAATAATGCAGGCAACAAATAATAAATGGAGATCAAATTTTACTTTAAAAGAAAAAGTGTATTTATGTTTCTTGACAAAGCTAATATGATCCAAATATTACCCCTGAATAAGTTATTGTTCCATGACAGAAAGACAGTGGATTTGACACTGGCATGGAGAGAGTAATTTTACAAATTTTACAAATTTTTCAAATATCAGTAAATATTTGAGCATATTGGGTATTCTTAGTGCTATGTAAATAGTAGATTTAAGGAGACACAATATTCCATGGAACTAATTTAATGCCCAAAATAAATACATCAAAAGAATTTTAGATCAACAGCACATTGTGTGCTGTTATGAATAATGTGCTGAAACCTGCCAAGCTATTTTTGAACACTTTCAAAGAAGTTCCACATCTGAGCTGAGACTGAAGACATGTTGATGTGTTTTCATTACAGAATTTTTCTTTACCAATCTGGAGACATAGTCTTCTTAAATTAGCATTTAAATACTGTATCTTTCTTAATTGAATCCACAACATCCCTTTTCTGCAGAAATGCTCCACTTTACAATAACATCAGCTCTTAGGGACAGGAGACAGAAAGGGTCTTTGGGCATTTGCAATTCTGCCACTGTCAGAGAAGTCCTCTGAGTAGCTCTGCTTTCATACAAAAGCTTAAGGTACTAAATGTTGTTCTTTTTGTCCTATATGTCCACAGGTTTTAGTATAAAAGAATGAAAGCAAGGTTGAGACCATTAATATCAAGGTAAGGAAGTAAATATGTATTCTAGCTCTCCATTTTTAATACAGCTTTGCTAATATAAGGTAGATACAACAACATGCAGTTTTTTGATTGGTTACATGGCCTTTTCAAATTTAATATCAAGGTGTATATTCAGTTTACGTAACTGGACCAGTCACAGCATTTTCACTGATGTTTCACAACACATTCTCCACTTGCAAATTCTTGAAAACCACTGCAGTTAAGTGGTAACAAAAGAAGAGCTTTATGATTACAACTGTGCATTAGAGGCTGAACTCTGGTTGTTTTGGAATGTGGGTTATTTTCAATCTATATGAAATGCAAATAGCACAGGTTGTTTTATTTTTACTTTATAGCGCAAAAAAATCAAGAGTACGAGCTGACTGTGAAAAGCTCTTTCATTTAGCAGTCAAAAGATCTGGGGGAATCTCAACAGCTCTCAAGTTTAGTCTGAGGACCTTGAAAGAATGCCATTACTATCAAGTCCTTCTGCATGTATTTTGGCACAAGATGATTTCCCTATGCTGCTTTATGTTGGCACATTTTGTAAAACAAACATTACGTAACCTTCTGTCTAGCAGCATATCACTACTTATTTCCTGTTTCTTCCCTAAAATAAGGAAGCTTCTCTGCTTAAATCACTGTCTCAGTTATTTAGGAAGTCAGTTTTGTTCAAAAGGCACCAGCCTGGAAGTCTGGACCACCTCCCCTCACTTCCCAAGATTCACAGCAGGAAATTAACCTCAGTTATAGAGAGCAGCCCAGACTTGATGGAACCCTTAATGCGGGTCAACCTAAAGAAGATGCAGGAGAGTTAAAATCAATGTCTGGACCTGGAGAAATTATAAAGAATACATTCCTCAATTAATTGTACTTTAGTTGTACCATAAATTCAATTAATCTGTTCATCTAGACAAGCCATCAACATTTCTTCATTACAACTCATCCTTTGAGGATTAATACCTCTGGTATGCTATCACCGTCTAACTTTTACAAGGTTAAGCTGTCAACTTCAAACAAAAAAAAACTTATCAATACAACACTGCTAATCTGCACTACCACATCTGGATTTTTAGCCTAGGAAAAAATTAAATAACTGGTAAAGCACACATTAAAACAAAAGTATGAGTAACTGTGCATCATTTTGCTACAGTTCTCAGTTTCTAAAAGGCAATACAATCACTTTTCATCAGATGCTATAAATTCCCTCACATTCCAAGCTACAATTAAGCTAGGCATACATATTTTCCAGTGACACAGACTTTAACAACCACCTTGCTGCAATACTCAAGAGTTCAACTTCCAAGGATAGGACTCTAATAACAACACAGACTAACAAGCTTGTTTTCCTCCCTTTACACACTTGTGTATTACAAGACAGCAGGCATTAAATTACCTCTGAGACTCGCACAGATGACTAAACTATGAATAAGACAGCACACTACACAACTAGGAGCTTGCTCTCTAGTTAGTTGTATGAGGAGCCAAACACGCAATGTTCTCAAGAAACAAAACATTAACCTCGGATCTAACATCACAGAGGGTTCTTCACGAAGCCATAGCAGCCATCTGGAGTTAATCTGACTGCGGTCTGGAAGAGTAGTTGAATAATACATTGGAAGAGTACACAGAATACACATTGCAACTTTTCAACTCCTGAAATACTTCTGTCTCTTTACACGCAACATCTAAGACTTAAGCACAAAAACCTGCTTTACCAACCATGCCTAATTTTTTCTTTACACTGCTTGCCGTTAGCAAGGCCGAAACAGCACAGCCAGCAGCTTCTCAGAACACGCAAAGGTAACTAGGACATGCACGATCTTCCCAAGAAGCGCTGCTCAAGTCCGGCACCGAGCAAGCCCGTGCGATTCCACGGCCGAGGAACCCACCGGGGAAGCCCAACCCCGCTGCCCGGGGCGGGAAGGGGTCGGGACCGCCGCGCACCGGGAGCGGGACAGGGTCAGGGAGGGAATGCCCGGCGGGCGGGAGCGGGCCCGCACTCGGGGGAAGGCGGGACAGGGGCCGGGGAAGGGCGGCCGCCGCACCGAGCCCCGCTGCCGCGGCCGGGCCCGGCGGGCACCGGGGGGAGGAGCGCCCCCTCCCCCGGGACGGGACGGGACGGGACGGGACGCGCTCCCTTACCCACGGTGGACTTGCAGGCCTCGCAGAAGGTGTCGTCGGTGAATCGCTCCATGAGGCTGGTCTTGCCCACCCCCCGCGACCCGATGATGATCACCTGCAGCTTGAAGTCGGCCGGGCGCGGCGGCTGCTTCCTGCGGCGGGACTGCCCCCCCGAGAGCGCCGGCGACCCCGCCGCCGAGCCCGCCCCGAGGTCCAGCCCGCCGCCCCCCGCCCTGCGCTGCGGCAGCCCCGAGCCCGGCTCCATCAGCGATGCATGCGGCGGCGCCGCGCTCCCTCCCCGCCCTCCCCGCCACCGGCGCCGACCACTGCGAGGCACGGGGAGGAGGGGGCAACGAGGACGAGACGCGGCCGCCGCCCGGCCCTGCCCGAGGGGAACGGGAACAGCCACAGGAACGGGAACTGCGCCGCCGCCGCCGCCGGGAGCGGCGCGCCCAGGCCCGCGTCCGCCCGCGCAGCGCCCTCTGCCGCGCCGGAGCCGCGGCCGGGCCGCGCCGCAGTGCCGGGGGCGGGAGCGCCCGCCCGAGCAGCTCCGCCCCGGCCCGGCCGAACGCTGGGTGCCCAGATAAGAGTGTGGGGAGAGCAGCCCCGGGTGCTCAGCCTGCCCCCGTCCGCTCCTGGTCTGGCCGGGGTGCGCTCCCCTGCCCGGCCAGATCGTGCTTCGGTCAGTGGGAGCTGCCTCTGCCGGGACGGCGGGGTCTCCGTCCTCGTTGGCGGATTGGAGCTCTGCTCTTACGAGGAAATGCCGAGGGAGGTGGGCTTGTTGAGCCTCAGGAAGAGACGACTGGGAGGGTGTGTAAATATCTCGGGAGGGGTCCGAAGAACATCAGGCTTTTCTCCGTGGTGTCGAGAAATAGGACAAGAGGCAGAGAGGGAAGGGGGTGCACAGAAAGTTCCACTGAACATGAGGAAGAACTTTTTCACTGTGCCGTGATCGTGCCGTGGAACAGGTTGCCCAGAGGGATGCGAGTCTCCCTCGCAGAGACAGTCCCTCTGGACACAGTCCTGTGCGCTGTGCTCCAGGATCCTGCTTGGGCAGGAGGCTGGACCCACTCTGGACCTTGCCTACATGACCAGTTCTGTAATTACCGATTTTTGTGACTGTCTAATTTTGTCCCACCTAAATTTACCTTCAGGTAGTCAAGCAGACCTCAGCCCTGAGTGGATGCTGTGTGTGTGGGTCATCCAGGGATGGATTTCTGAACCTGGCTTGCTCCTGGGCACTGACCTTTTTGTAACAACCACCTGTGCCAGCTCAGTTGTTCAAATTCCAAGCAGAGGAAAATATGGCTGTATAGGAAGTAGTGTAATAACTCATGAGGGGAAAAATGACAGGATGAGTGTTGCTCATTGTAGTTCTTGAGGAAATGTCTATCTCTCCAAGCTCTGAGGACCCAGAGTTCAGAGAATACAGATATTTCAGACACAGCTGGCAGTAAAGGGTGCAGAATCGTAGAATGGCCTGGGTTGGGAGGAACCTTCAAGTTCATCTAATTCCAATCTCACTAATATGGGCAGGAACAACTTTCACTAGACCAGTTACTCAGAGTTCCATCTAACTTGGCCTCGAGCACTTGCAGGGCTGGGGCATCCACAGCTTCTCTTCCAGACACAGGAGGGATTCATGAGAGAAGCTGAAATCTACATGTCAGATGTAGTATTATGAACCTGAGAGGCACAGCCAAAGCTGGTGGAGATATGAGGATGTTTGGTCCCATTTACTAGATTCTCACTACCATTTGTAACCTAAGAAAATTTGTCAAGGGAATGTGAAATTTGGGGTACATTTAGGAACCCATTGCCATACAGGAATGACTTTCTCAACAGCTCATTTTCTTGACCAAGTGAGGCAATTTGATAGTGATGCTAATTTTCCAAGAACAACAAACAAACAAACAGAAAAAAAAACCCAAATAAGCAAATTTTAAAAATCCACAAACTAAAGGAGAACTAGAACCAATTTAACATTTTTCTTAAATGCCACTAATTTTCAGTACTAGAAAAACTGGCAGTTCTTCAAGCAAGTAGAATGGTCTAAACCTTAAAACAAACAAAAAACATATCAATCCAAACACTTTTTGAGCATTGCCTTCAGCCCACCCTCTCCTTTATTTGTAATGCTTTAAATAGGTATTTGAAGGGGTAATTAATCACTGAGAGTGAATTAATCTAGCAAGTACAGCATCATAAGATAACCTTTTTGGTTTGAGTTGGACTTTTTTTATCCTTTAGGTGAATTATCTAGAATTATAATGTTCTTCCAAATCTCTGACTTGGATAGATCCTCAAGACTGCTCTGCTCTTCCTAAAGGGTGCAGGTCACTAGGTTTGTTTTAGACTTCAGACTGTTCCTGCACATTATTCATTATTAGTCATTAGAGTAGCTTCAGTTCCACTCAATATTTTGTGTACTATCAATTCACTTCCAAACAAGGTAATTCAAGCAAAGCAATTCTGACCACCTGTTCCTGTGCCTGCACACAAGATATTCAGCAACATTAAAATTTTCAGTCCTTCCTTAAATGAACTGAACTGTGAATACCAGTAGTTTGCATCATTTGTTCAGCAGAAGAGCTTTTTCCTGATAGTCCACAGCTGTGGAGAACCTGCAAACATGAAGTGAATTGCTTTGTGCCTCCAGTCTGTTTCCAGCCATTGCCAGTGTTCTCTTTTATGTCTTTGGCTATTTGGTGGGGTCATCTTGGTAAGCATGCATGTATTTTATATGTTAGCTACTTCCTGGCATCCAGAGCTTTCCTTCAGCATCTGTTACCATTCACTATGTAACTGCTCTTAGTTTTATAAAGAGATTTATATTGGTTCATATACTTTCCTTACATAGGAGCCTGTAAAATGAGGTATTAAGTGTATGTGCATCAGTAGAATCCTAGCAACATACACACCTAAGAATATACTATTACATACATACATAAGAATATATTGATATTAATATACAAAAAGTTTTGGTGATGCTGTACAACTTTTATGGCCTGCACTTTAACTCATTTATAAACACAAATAAAAGATGAACATGGGAAAAAAAACCCCAATCAAAAACTAGCTCATAAAACAGAGAAAGAGATGGGATTTTGATTTCCTTGTAATTGTTTGGTGAAAAGTAATCGATGTGCTTGTAGGTAGTGTAGTCTGAGTTGCCATGTTTTCATTACAAATTAAATTGGTATTGGCCAGCAGAAAAAAGGTTGGAGCAGAACTCACAGGGTTGCTACAGCAGCAGGGATGAAATAGAAAAACAGCTTCTATTCTCTTGAAAAGCAAAGAAGCAAAAAGGAAAAAAAGGTCCCCAAACCTCTCATTTTATTAATAAGCTTATGTATGGAAAAAAGAGCTATTTTAATACATGATTCAGCTCTGCTGCTAGGGCAAGCTGTACCTAAAATTTCCATCCCTCCTCTGCATCCTAGACACTCTTAGGGCAGCCAATACATGTGTTTTTGTTTAGAAATGTGAAGGAAGGCTTGCTTCAATGTGGGGAGCTGTTTGGAGATGTCACTTTGTGTCTGTACATTGAGTTTCCACTGTACAGCCTTTAGAATATGTCCCCTGTATGTCACCTGTCATGCCCCAGCCTAAACTCTTCCTTTCATGCAGGTTTTTTTTGCCTTCTGCTATATCTTGTGCTCTTCTAGATTTGATTCAGGTGGAATTTATTTCAAGAGAATTATTTAAAAGAAAATACATGAAGTATTCCTTTGGAGAGAGAGGGGGCAGAGCAGGGCTGTTTAGATAGATCTTTCTGGCTTTCATACCCAGTCTCTCTAAGCTTAAAGGATATTGATGGAATATTGACTGGCTGGCCACTGTTCCAGTGGAAGGAACTCTTGCTGCTCAATTGACTACCACAGTATGGTTAATTTGAATGTCTCTTTAATCAATCTTTCTTTTCCTGTGATACCTATGCCATCACATCTGAGCTGTGTTACTATTATAATTTATTTATCTTTTCAGTACACATCTAAAGGGATACTGTTATATCCACACTGTGGGTGGGAAACTGAGGCCTTGGTATTTTTGGTTGTGTACTCTTTGAGACTGATTGGAAAAATTTCAGATGGTTATCTCGTGTTAAGTCTCAAGGATTTCCTTTGTAAACTGCTTGGAATATGCTGTTTTGAAAAGGGTGGCAAAAGGATTTTTAAGACAATTGCAGTCAAAATGAACACGACAGGAATTGGAAGCTTAAGATGCTAGTGTGGTCCAAAAGTGGGATTTCAAAGGCTTCTGCTATAGTACGTAGTACATATTGTTCTTCCTACACTGGAAGAAATGCTAAGCACAGGGGTATAGCCAACATCTTTCTTTCCCAGAGAGCTCAAAATTTTATAGATATTCTTCAAGGTACATAGCAGAATGCAGATTCTCCCTCCCAAATTAATGTCCTAAGACAATCTCATATCAAATATATTTAAGTCAGTGATTTTGTTAGCTTCATTGTCCTCTTTTTACCACATTAGCTTGTGAAAAGATATCTATCTGCAACTTTTATTTCCTCTTCTATATTTTTTTCCCAAAAAGAAACAATTACTTTTTCTTTCCTGTTTTCAGAAACTTTATCAACTTAGAATATTTTTCCCTTGCAGTTCAGTGATCAACTGATTCCCATGTGAGTTTTGTATGTACTCTCTGAACAGCTTGTATTCTGAGCAAGAAACCTCCTTTTTAATGTTTGTTCCTTTCTAGGCTTGAATATTTTAATTACTGTGTGAGTGAACTGAAAGAAACTTTTTCCTAGGCCAAGAACCCATTTTGAGATTTGAAAAATAGTGATTTTGAGTGTTATCACACCCTGCTTTAGTTCCTTAGTATATTTTTCCCCTTTTAATTTGAGACTAGAATTATTTCATCCATATTAGTCTTATTTTTGAGAAATTCCTTACATATGTGGGATATTTATCATCCAGTGTCAATATGTCAAATTGAGTATGACTAAATCCAAGAAGAAAGCAAATAAAAATCAGGAAAAGTCCTACTGTAAACAACTTTGAAAATTCTTTATTGTATTATCATTTTTAAGCAGATCTCTTTGATTTTACCACTGAGCTTGGCCTCTTGATTTTGCATTTAAATTTTAACAAAGACAATAAAAGGATTTTATGTGAGGGAGGGGCTTTCTTACTAGCACCATTAGTGTGAGGGTTAATTGGCTGCATTCTGATCACTTTCACTTCTGAGTAGATTTTCCTTTGACACATCTTGCACATAGAGAACACCTTTACACTTGTAATCCATGCCTTTCTTCAGGCAGGAGTGAGGAGCTTTCTACATCTTCTTGGAAACTGGATTAATTTCTACGTGTGCAGGGACTCTGGGGAGAACTGGAGGGAAGTAAGCAGGAGAAGGAAGCGCTCAGATACATTTTTAAACCATTTTGGGGATGCAGAACACCCTGTAGCTATTGCCATGGGTTTGTGAGGCTTTCCTGCCACAGGAACTCTGGTCTGCCAATGAAGGTAAGCAGCTCCCTATTCCCAGTGGGAGGCTGTGAGGACTGTATTTTGCTGAATTCCTTGATTCACAGAAAAATGTTCATTGACATCTATGGAATCAAACTGGTACATCTGGTGCTTGCTTTTTTTTTTTTTTTTAATTTTTTTTTTTTTTTTTAAATTTTTTTTTTTTTTTTTTTTTTTTGTGGTTGAAGTTTCCAATAAAATTCTGAAGCATACTAAAAAATTTACAGAGCAGTTTTCCTGATGCAAGCATATCTACCCCAGTCCTGTTTCTGGCAATGATCCAGGTAAAATGTATTTGCTATTGAAATCAGAAACTCGATAGATGCAAAAAACAAATCCTGAAGATAAATGGACCTACAAACAAATTCTTAGATTAAAATTAAAGCTAATGATACAATAATCTCTGGCTACTGTAATGAGATAAGATGTGAAACAAACCTTCAAAGTATGCAATCTTATGGAGCTCAGGTTGTTTATAATAAACTTGACTGACCAGGTTTTCTTCTTACTTGTAGTTATGCACTTAGCGATTTCAGAGACCTATTGTTAGATAGTTTTCAAATTTTTGATTCATTTAAAGAGAAATAAATTGCTAATTATTGTGGTTAATTTGAACGCCTTTAACTGGAAGGCCTTGATTTAAATATGGAAGGATTACAATTAGATGAAGACATTGAAATACTTTGCTTGCTATAAGGAGTAGCAGACTTTAATGCAGTCTTCATATGAGCTGTCTTTATTGTAAGCAATGACTTTTGAAAACTCAAGAGTTTTTTCTGTCTTGTATTTGTCTGTGAAATACTAAAGGTTAAATCCACTCTAGATAAAGATCTAGATCCCAGAGAAAGTCAGAAATTACTGTTAAGAAAGTGATCTGTTTATGCATTTCAAGACCACTAGGTGCTGCCTATTCACTGTAGCAGACGTTGCAGTCTCTTTTATAGTGAGTTAGAGGCATTAGGTGAATTATTCATAGTATCAAACTGAATTTGAGGCCTTTTGCTTCCCACTGTAATCCAAATAACTGAGAATAAAGCTAAAAATGTGGTAGAGGGCTTATGTTGTGTGATTAAGAGAAGCATTTTCTTGGCCACTTAGTTTTGAGCCTTCAATTACTGACATAGTGAATAAAAGGTATCAAGAAAATCCTACAAAAGCCTTTCCAGTGTTTTAAAGGAGAACACAAAAAGGCCTCTCGTATTCTAGTCTGACTGGCATAGGAGGGATTTACTGTCAGGCAATTACTGAAAATTGAAAAATGTAATTAAGGTTCACTTAAAAGTTTATAATCTCACTTTAGCTCTGATGCTCATTATCATCTTAAATGTGACAAGTATTGTTTTATAAACAACGTGGGAAGAGCTGTTTTCTTACAATTAACAGTCAGTCCTTCCTAATATATTTAATTACCTGCTAATTCTGTATATGCAATTGCAGATTAAGGACAGACAGGAAGAGATGAATAGCTTTTCTGCATGGTTATAATAGAAAAAAAAAAAAAAGCAGATCTCTACCTTTAAACAAGCCTGTCCAGGGTAGTTGAAAATAATGCTTAAGACTGAAATTCCAACAGTGCCAGGACCGAGGGAATGGAATGAAGTTGTGCCTGGGGAGGTTTAGGTTGGGTATCAAGAAAAAGTTCTTCCCCCAGAGGGTGGCTGGGCACTGGAACAGGCTCCCCAGGGAAGTGGTGACAGCACCAAGCCTGACAGAGTTCAAGAAGCGTCTGAACAATGCTCTCAGGCACATGGTGTGACTCGGGGTGTTGTCTGCAGGGCCAGGAGCTGGACTTCCATGATCCCTGTGGGCCACTGACAATTCAGGACACTCTGTGATTCTATGACTGGTTTGGAAATAAATATAGGACAAGAAATAGAATTAAAGAGCATTGATAGTTTGTCCATATTAGCATATTATGATAAATGAAACATTGAAATAAAATATGCAGTATGCAGAAAGCTGGGTTATTGTTACTATGTGTGTTTGGTACCACTTTCTCTCTTCTAGTGAAGAAGAGATGAAATGTCATTTTTCCATTGACTCAGGATCATTTTTTTCAACAGATAAATCATAAAGAGGTGAAACTGATGTTGAAAAGCAGGACTGTTATCTAAAGTTTTGGAAATATTTAGATTAAAAATTGCAAAAGTACAATTGTTCTCTTTGTGTCAGTGAAATTACTCTAAGAATGAAGCTGTACCCACATTTTCAAGGTCTGGGGAAAAAGGTAATGTTTGAATAAACAATGCAATAAAGAAAATTAGTACTCTAGGTGAAGAGATTCATCACTTCTATAAAATATCTCTCTATTAATACTTTGTGTAAAGATTGTCATATGAGAGAACATATATTTAGGTGATAGAAAGCACAAGGGAGCAATGTCATGGTAAGAGCATGGGTAAGGTTCTGAAGCAAAATTTAGAAACCATGAACCTGCTGCATGTTCAGCTTTTTCTTTCCCCTCTCTTTATTTGCAAAGTGCAATCCCAGAATGATGTTATGATCCAGAAAATTTAACATGAATCAAAACCCTCTCAGTGTTCTATTTTTCAGTGGTAAATCCCAAATCCATTTAAGCTAATGGGAGGTTAGTTTTTTCCACCTATAATTTCATTACAGTGAAAATCCATTGGTGTTTCATTTTAGCTACTGGCTGGGAAGTGCAGGTTGCTACCAGTTGTGTGGAACAGGCACAATATTCCCATCCATGTTTTTGAAACCCTTGTTTTTCACAGCCACTGCTAGGTTTGGGGCCATCCAGTCTGTCTTTGCTGCAGACTTCCTCTCCTTTTTCAGAGCATCCATTATTCATACTGACAGCACTGTGTAATATTCATTAAATAGAGTCAAAACAAAAATGTTACGTACTGGAGGTGGGAAGTGTCAAGCTCATCTGGTCCATGTCACTGCTTTGTACTGCACGTTTCTTTTCCCATCAGTAAAGAAAGAATGATTTGGGGAACACTCTAATGGCTTGCATCATTCCCTTCTCTAGAGATCTGCCAGAAAACTGGCTTTCAATCATGTTTGGGGTACAGAAGAGACACTGTGCCATCCCAGTGAACAGTGACCAGCTGTGTGGGGTCAAAGCTTTAAATTCTAAATTCCTGAAAACCATCAGTTATTTAATGGTGTTATTTTCAGCTATTCATGGCAAGCCTGACCAAAGGATCTGCTTAGTGAATGTCACTGTTCAGAAATGTGTGTATAAATAGCAGAGTTGTGTCTGATCACACAGTTGCCCAAGTTACAGAGACCTTTATTTGTAGGGAAGGTGTCTTCTACATGACAATAATGACAAGATCACCACAACTCAGATCTCGTTTTCCAAATGGGACAGAACATTTAGTCCGCCTAAAGAAGGTAGAAAGAAGCATATATGGTAACATCTTTTAAAATGAATATATTTATATCAATAATTCATGTGCTGTTAAAGTTCTCCTTGAAATAATATTAAATAACAATAAATTTTGAATTAACTTGGAAACCAGAGGGCATGCCAGTGAGGGTTTCCAGAATTGTTTTAGAGAAGGAGGGGGAAATGTGAGGATCTACTTATTTGCTTAAAAAAAAAAAAAAAGTTGATTTTGTTAACAATAACATCATAAACTGTCAATAAGCGTTATGTCATGGAAAGTAGAACTTTCCAAACAGTCATATCTATTTCATAGTGAACTGTGGTTCTGATGGAACAAGACAGTTGTCTTGATATGGTATTGTTGGAATTCTCCAGTGGGTTTGATATAATAAACCACATTCTGAAAAAAAAAATAAAAAAGGTTATGATTCTCATGGGACAGCCAGTGTGCACACCGTGTAGAATTAAAGTTGAATTGAAGAGGTCTTGAAATGCAGCTGATACCAGGCTGTCAGAGCTGGGTACCTTGAGCAGCTTCCAAAGGGGTCATTAAAGTACTTCAATGCTCTTTTTAAAATCAATTGTGTAGATGATGATACAGAATCTTCGCCTGGATGGTTTAAAGATGACATAAAGATCGACCAGGGAGTATAATGAATACAAGTTGCTTTACAGAGAGGACCTCATTACCTAATTAAATGCAATTACAGAGTCCAAAGAACTGTGATTCAGAAGAGACACATCTATAACTAGGAGTCATTACAGTCCACAGCAACGTCTTTACCAGCACTGAGTATTCTTCAGCAGGGCTACATGGTTTTGGCTGTGCTGTGCACTGTATTCTGGTTAACTCTTTAGGGGCCATCTGAGGCATGTCTGAATTGGGTTGGGTCCAGCTGGTTCCAATTGGACTGGATCTTGCTTACTCCCTGTTCTGGTAGATGTGTGATGCAAAGAAGGTGAAGGTTCAGGTGAACATCACAAAATCAAACATTAAGGCTGTGTTTTAGGAGGAAGGAGCAAAGGGAAACAGGAAAGTGACTTTATCAATAGGAACAGCTTTACTAGAATACTAGTCTTAGTTTTTCATAGCTGTGCTTTGAAAAGCATGTGGAGATAAGACTGAAAGATGCAGAAAGGCGCAGTGCAATGTCAGCGTGAGGTATGTAGATATCCCTGCTCATTTTATTGACTCCTAACTCTTAGGGAATTTGCAGGGAAGGAGAATATCTTTCCAGCAGTAGCCTGTGTTCATAGCTTCACTTCCAAGTTCTTTATTTGCTTAGAGAAAGTTTGGGCTAAAAGCACTCAGCACTGTTCTGGGACTCACACCTGCCCACTCTCCAGTCTGTGCACTGAAGCAGTTTCTCTCATTAGGCAGATAGACTGAGTGATCATTTTAGGTCCTTTCCAAAGGAAATAATCTAGTACAGACTATTCTGTTCTCCAGGGTTAACCCTGTCATTGATTCTTTTTCCTTGGGCTTCTCCCGAGGTTGAATTTTCAGGAGTCCATATCCTGTGACTTTTTTAGTGAAGGCCTATTGGCCACCTGGGACAAATATCAGACAAAATGAGCAAAGGAGATTAACCAAGTAAGTCCTCCAGAAGCAATTGCATAATACTGTGGGGTTTTGGTTTTTTTTTAAAGTTAAACCTGAATTATTTTAGAAAAGATGTTAATCATTATATACTACTTTAAAGACTCTCTATAATTACCTTTTCATTTTCACTGACTTCAGTGATAGCAGAGGGTGGACCACTAATGATCTTTGGCTACATGGTACTTTTTTTCCTTTCAATGAAAGGACAATAGATAATTACAGCTTATTAATGGACAAGAGAACAGTTATATATATCCAGGAAAAAATGTTAGGGTCTCATTCAAAGCTGTAGGGGGCTATTTTCAGTGCATAGAGACATCCTGTTTTATCAAAGGACTTGTTTTTTGTCTTTTCTCTAAACACTGATTCTTTGGAAGCTCAGTGATATTTTGCACACTGCATTTTTTTGTTATGTAGCAGTGTGCAAGGATTCGCATCTTATGGAAGAAGGAATCTGCCAAAATTCAAAGATGTTGTGTCAAGCTTTTTCAGGTAACTGCAGATTTGAAAATGGGAATTTGAAGTGTGATGTCAAATGCCCCTGCCACTGGAAACCTCTTGTAATCTGTCATCATCCTGGATGACATTTCAACATGTCCTTTGCTATTTGTAAAAATTATTTTTTATATTACTTCAGTAACAACAAATGTTATTTGAATTTAAGTGTTTTCCAGTATATTTTATAAGTCTCATGGCTGCAAAAAATAATATATCTCATTAACAGAGCTAGACCACCTGCCTCCTGCTTTGATCAGTACATTGGATGTTAGGAAGGGATAAAACTGTGTTGTAAATTGTAGCTATTTGTTTGCACTCCAAATCCTTTTAATTTTTTTTTTTTTTTTTTTTTTAAAGAGGAAGAGAAATGTCCTTTTCCCCAGTCCCTAACAAATACTGCTGTGAGAAGAGTGGATACATGGAAGATGCAAAACTACTGAAGTCTTTATAAACAACAATTTCTTAGCTGTAATACACTGTTTTGTTTTTTTTTTCCCTACTTATTAGTAATAAGATGCACCACAAGATGGCTCTCTAACAACAAAAATAGTTACAAAATCCAGCGTTCCTTCTAAAAATAGTTACTGAGTTCTGAGTGGGAACAAGTTCACCTGCACAAACCTGTGTGTGGTGCTGTTGGAGCTGAGGAGAAGCACTTTAACCACATGGACAGTGCCACATGGATCCTTGTTTTTTTCCTGCAGATTATTATTTGCTTACAGGAAGCAAGGAGAATATAATATAATATATATAATATAATATAATATAATATAATATAATATAATATAATATAATATAATATAATATAATATAATATAATATAATATAACTCTCTTAAAAGTTCAACAGCAAATATCCATGGCTACCTGGGACAAGTCAACAGTGTATTTCTTACATGGCTGCTGAGTGCAACAGCAGAACTCAATGGCATTTTTAGCTAAAGAACAATTTCAAAATCATTTCTACCAATTTTTGTGTGAAAAAGTCAAGTATTTGTTCTTAATTTCCAGAGTACTATTTTCTGCTCTACTATCCTATTAAAAGGAAGATAAGCATGTTCCAAACTTCCATTTATTAAAAAAAAAGAAAGTGTATACAGAGCTATGTTCCAGCTTGCCTGCTGGAAACAAAAATTTGTATGCATGTGAAAATGAGGGGAGAAAACATGCATGTGGAGAATGAACAGCAAATAAATGTATATCAGCAGTAACTTGTGGGGAGTAATTGTCTTAAGCAGGTACAGTCAGAAGTGGCTGCTGGGAAAGGCCATCTCCCAGGAAGTATGCACTGACTCTGCTGAAGATGAAGCACCAAACCTTTGTATTCTTGTCCTTCATCTCCTAGGTTACCATCAAAACGCTGAATTTTCCTGTCTGTAGCAAAGGCTGAAACAAACTTCAGTTTTTTTAAAGGCAGCATCTGTTTTTGGAGAGCCATTGAGTATGTGTAGACAGCCCCAGCACAGGACATTTCATGCCCCAGGCAACCTAAAGTCAAAGACATTAGTCTAACCTGACTAGTTTAGTCCAGTGAAACTCTCCTTGGAGCTTAAGTGCAAATTTCACAACCCAATGGAAGAAACAAGGTTAGCATCTTGCTGAGCATGGAACCAAGACAAGGAAATCCAAAGTTGTCCTTAGCTGCTCTTCATCTGCTTGTCATGGCCAACAGCTGCAACTGAATAATTGCCCATGTGAGTACTTAGGAATTGTGTTAGGATGAAAATCAGCTTGAATTCACCTGTTTGAATTTTCCCATAGATGGAGCAAAAGAGCCCCTGTAGTCAGTTACCAGCACTCAGCTTATATATTATCCAATTCATTGAAGGCAAAATAACAGATTAGTTAGGACTATCTTCAGCAGCTTGTTAAGATAACATGTCCTGAAATGAAGTGCTCCCATAGTCAGGCACAGCAGAGATGTGATGCTAAAATATCTTTTACCTCCCTTCTCAGCTGCTAGCTGCTGCCTCAGACCCATACCTGGCTGTGGAAAGGCTTAGGGAGTACTAATAAATCAAAGGCAGGCACAGATTTAATGTATTAGTGGGTTTGCTGTGACTGAACTTGGGATAGAGAGCTTAGCCACAACTCAGTGTTATTACGGTTCTGATAGAGACCACTTCACAGAGGCTTGTGGTGCTAGTAATGAAATATAAGAGGATTACAGTTTTGGACAGAGATTTATATCTAGTCTTCCTAGCTCTAATAAGAAATAGTCCTAAGACACATAAAATGGGATTTAAGACTTTCCTAAAGTTTAGTTGTGTTCTGAATGGGGACTTTGGTTCAGGGGAAGTATTTATAAACTTACAGATCCTGGAATGTCTACTGTCTGAGACTCCCTAACTGTATCTATGGCTCCCTGTGGAGCAGTCCAGCAAACTACTGTGATGAAAGTTCTGCCTTGCAATTCCTCAGTCTTAACCCTGTCCATGTTTCTTATAAAGGGCTCTTGTTGCTGACCTGGGCTCTTTGGTTACTGTCCTTTGGGTAACTTTTCTTTCACGGTGTGAACTAAGGTCACAGACAATGCCAGCAGAATTCTCCTAATTTGTTATGAGGTGACAATTCCTTGATTGCCCTTGTGGAATCATGGGATGGACTGTGTCTGTTGACTGATGCCAAGTGAGGTGATGTATTAGACACTGAAATGGCTGGATTAACCTGGAAGTCATGGCTGATTCCTTCCCTGGTCCTGATCAGTCTCTTCATTGGAAGCATAACCTGCAGTTACAATCCAGTTGCAAAATTTTATCTGGTGAAAACGACACATTGTAAGTGGTAATGAAATAAAAGAGCATCCCTAAATCTGCAGAATGAACCAGCCAAATTATATCCATTGATACAGAATCACAGAATGGATGAGCTTAGAAGGTACCATTCCAGGAAGTGTTCAAGGCCAGCTTGGATGAGGCCCTGAGAAATCTGATCTCTTGAGTGACACCCCTGCCCATGGTAGGGGAGTTGGAACTAGATGATACTTAAGGTCCCTTCAAACCCAAGCCACTCCATCCTTCTTTGACCTTCAGGTCCAACCCCGTTGCTCATGCATGCCTAGTCAGACTTTGAATTTTTCCACAGATAGAATATCCACAACCCTTCAGGGCAACCTGATCAAGTGTTAGGTCACCTGTATGGTAGAAACGTGTTTTATCACATTCAGGTGGAACTTCATGTGGTTTAATGTGTCCTTTGGCTCTTCTCTAGTCACTGGGCACCAATGACAAGAACCAGACCCTGCCTTTTTCAGTCATTCTCATAAGATATTTATATAAATTGATAAGTTATCCCTGAGTTTTCTCCAGGCTGAGCAGTCCCATCTCTCTCAGCCTTTCCTCACATGAGACATGCTGCCATGTTTTTATCATCTTAGAGGCCCTTAGGTGGACTTGCTCCAGAAAGCCAAAATCTGTCTCCTACTGGTGAGCCCAGAAGTGCACCCAGAATGCCAGGTATGGCCCCACCTGCTGGCAACATTCCTCCTAATGCAGCCCAGGACACCATTGGCCTTTTTATTGCCACAGGAGGTTAGTGCTGGTTCAGGGACAACTTGTTATCCACCACGAATCCAAGGTCTTCCTTGCAAAGCTACTTTCCAGCCTCTGGCCCCCAGTGTGTGCTGCTGCCTGGAATGACTCCTCTGTGTGTGGGACTCTGTTCTCCCCCTTTGTGGGATTCATCTCTGCCCTGTTCTCCTGCTAAAGTCCCTCAACAGTGGCACAACCATCTGCTGTATCAACCACTCCTCTCTTTATGTCATCTGTGAACTTCCAGGAGGTGGATTCTACCTCATCTCTGAGATCATTAATGAAGCTGTTGAACACTATTGGCCAGTATTGAGCCTCATGACTTGTGCCACTAGGGATTTGCTTCCAGCTGGACTTAGTGCCACAGATCATAAATCCCTGACCTGGTCATTCAGCTACTTTCTAATCCACATCACTGCCACTTTTCTGATCTGTATTTTGTCAGCTTGTCCATGATGATATTACAGGACTTGATTTTGAAGTCTTTATTCAGGGTAAACAGTGTCCACTGCTCTCCCCTTGTCCACTAGAGCTGTCATATTCGTGTAGAAGGCTATCATGTTGGTCAAACATATTCCTCCCTTTGTAAACCTTTGCTATCTACTCCCATAAACTTATTGTTCTTCTTATATTTGGAAGTGCTTTCCAGGAAGATTTTCTCATAAACCTTCATAGGGACTAAGCTGAAACTGTCTGTCCTGTATTTCTCTAGATAGTAATTCTTGAAGGGCTTCTTGAAGATAGGAGTGGTGTATTCTCTCCTTCAGTCTTCAGAAATCTCTCCCAGTTGTTGTGACTGTTCAAAGACAGTCAAGAATGTCCCTGCAATATTAGCCAGCTCCCTCATCATGTCTGTCAGGCCCCTGCAGTTATGTACATTCACTTGCTTCTAGTGCTCCCTAAACTGCTCCTCTTCCATTAGGGACGTCTTCCTGGGCCAGAGCCTTCCTCTGGTCTTAAGTGCCTGTGATTCCTGGAGGATAATTTTCCTTATAAAGACTTAGGCAAAAAAGGCATTGAGTACTTCAACCTGGCCACATCATATGTCACCAATTCCCTTAATCCATTCAGCAGTGGGGCTATGTTTTCCATGATATTTATGATCTTGTAGAACCCTTTCTGGTAGTCCTTCACATCCCTTGCCAGACCCAACTCGAAGTCAGCCTGTATATGTCAGACTCTATGCTCCTCCTGGGAAGCCTCCTCTGCTTCCACCCTTTGCACACTTACCTGTCATAGCCATGCACCTGCTGAAAATGCTTCAGCAGACATGGAGATGAGCAACAAGATTCTTCATTCTCCACCAGCCCTTTCCAAGACAGGTTGTGCTGAGTTTGTCAGCTTCTTCTTTCATTTGCTTGCATGTCTGGGCTTTACTTGGCTTTCACACCTAACTGCTGTCAGCAGCTTCTGCCCCAGAGGGTGTAGCATCACTGGACTTTTTTGCCTTTCACTGTATATTTACAAGAATAATATACTTTAAATACAGAAAGGGTAAGGATAAAGAACATAATAAATGTATTGCCTATGTTGCTGCATTTATTTCTGTTTAACAATTTGTTATTGAAACTCAAAATGACAAAAGTGACTTGGCCAGTCAGAATATGCAATCCACTGCATTGCTCTTTGGCAAGTGATGTTTTGGGATGCACAGGACACATTATCATTGCAGTTAGTATTTCATGGAGTCAACTGGGAAAAGATACCAGACACAAGAAATCTCTTGATCTTGTTTTAGGTTAAAATTCACAAATCTTTGGGAATTGAAATGAAGAGAAAGTTTTGGGGTTTTTTTCTAAGGATTAAACTATAGAACATTAATAAGGAAAACAATAACAATGCTTTAGAAATAGATGTGTAACAGTACACTCTGTGCATTCTCAATAGTTTGCAATTTGAATAAATTCAATACAAATGAAAGTAAAAGAAATTAAGAAATTTCATCTGTGGTGTTCAAATGTTTCCCTGCTGTCTTGTGAAATTTACATTCTGTGACTCAAGCAACAATACTTGAAAGTATTAAGTGATAAAACACAAAACAGTGGCTCATACAGGACACAGAAATTGCATCAATATACACTCAACAAGTACAGTCACTATAGGGAACAACAAGAAGGAAAATTATGGTTATGCCATCATTGCTTCCAGAGACAATGCGGGGATGGGAAGGAAAGATACCTTTTTGCAAAAATACTTCATTAAAAAATATCTATTGACTTAGTCAGCAGTGAATAATCTTCTTGGTGTGTCAAAGCATCAACCATCGTATTTCATCTTGTGAGATCTGTGTATGAATCCATACATGCCCTCAATGTAATACTAGGTTATGTTTGTGCATGGCATTTATCAAAGTGTACAATATTTTTTTAAATAGGCAGTCTCTGAGATGTCACACCACTAACTGGCATTAAGAGAGGCAAAAGTTTTTCTCTCTGCATATGGGGAGTTTATGTTCCTGGACACCAGAGACTTGGATTTTCTCAGTATTAAAGCTGAGTGTGCCACCAGCACATGCCCAGTTTCAACTGAAAGATGTAACTCAAAGCTCCTATTGATAAAGATGTTGGTGAAGAGGTACACTGAATGGAAAATTTAACTCCTAAGTGTTTGTGCAGCTGGTCCTCCTTTGGAATTGAGGGTGCCTGTATATCCTCACCAACATCATGCTGGCTTTCAGTAAGAATTTGAAACGCTGAAGGCTGGGGTTGCCAACACACCATTGTTGCACATGTTCCAAGAAGATGCAGATCAGCATCAAGCTGCCCCGAGTGAGTAGCACTGGATGGGCAGTGCCTTCCTGGTTTTCTCTTGCACTCTTTCTCTTGTTAAGAGAGATAAAGATTAGCCTTGAGGTTGTAGCACCAAATCCTAAAGTTCATTTCCCAAGAAAGAACAAATGTTTTCTAATGTGCACCATAAATTCCTCATGGGTGAAAAGCTGCAAGTGTGAGAGCTGAGGTTCAAAATTCCCGGGCTTTAGCCTGTTTGCCAAACAATATTTTTTTTTCTGTTGAATACTATTGTTTTCCTACTGGTAAATTTAAGGATGGACATATGCAGTGTCTGAATGTCCTAAAGTAGTGCCTGGTACTGAGCATGGCAGGAAGAACATTTTGCCTGGTTCTCCGTTGTTGTGCCAAGCTTTTCAGATGTTCTTTTAAAATCAGTGGTCTATCAAGGTATGTTCAGTACAAGGAATGTATTTAGTTGTTTTCTAGTGAGGATGCAATTAGCACAGGTGGCAATAACAATGTTAAAAAACGATGAAAAATCTGTTCATCTAGCAACAATATTTTTCAGGCTTGAATGCTACCACATACACCCCTAGCTGGGCTTTCCAAGGTTAGTTCTCTGAGCTGGGTGCATGAACCCCTTAAGTCAAAGAGGTAATCTGCATCACAACTAGTCCCCTGGAAGGAGTTGCTCCCATGCCTTAGTGCTGATAAGGCTTGGCAGATCTGTGTTTGCACTGTGCAGTTGCAAGTGCCAAGGTGAAAGGTACTGAAGGGTTAAATTTTTGCATGAAGGAGGCACCATAGCACGGTCATAGATATCTGTGCATTGGACCAAGGCAGTGTTTTCTACAAAATTCTGAACTAAATTACAATGATAATACCTTATTTACTTAATGTCAAGCTATCATCAATCCCATGCAAATTGTTAGCTTTGCAACAAAACACCATGTAATTGTCACTACAATCTTGAGCCTCAGCAGTCTTGATTTTCAAAATACTAGTTCATCAATAAACAATTGTAAAGGCTTTAAGCTCCAAAAGGAATGCAGTAAAGGAGCTCTTTTCATCTGTGATGTCAATAAACTGAGATGAGAAAAGAAACTAGATTCATCCAAGTGACAAGTGGAGATATATATTTTAACCATAATGAATAAATGACATCTCTATTAATGATTAATCTGCTTTCAACTTTAACAAACAGTTCTAGTGATAACAACTAAATTTTTTTTTGCATTAGAAAAATAAACTGACACATAGCTAACATAGTCAATTAGAGCCTAGTTCGATATTCATAAATGCTAGCTTAGTGTATGGAAATTGAGTTGGCAATTACAACCAGAACTATTCATTTTCTTTTTTAAGAGTAGATATCTAGGAATGCCATTTAGTCATTACTCAGAATTACTTGTTATCTTTGATGAACTTAGTCTGCGCTTTCATTTGGTACCAGACTGCATGCTAATGCCAATCAACAGTGTAAATATGCAAAGAAAAAATATTTGGGATGCAAATTTTGAATAAGCCTGGTGTCATTTTTGTTCTGATCCTGTTGAATCAGAAACTGCAGTGGCAGCACCCTCTTCAAAAATGCTACCACTGGGGCAAGAGGGGATATCATCATGCTTAGAGAAATCCATCTCTATTCTTGTGACAAGAAATGCACTGCAAATGGGCATTTTTCCTATCCCTCAGTCCATTCCATTTGTTCCTATTCTTATACCAATTTCAAGCCACTCACCCGTATCCTGCCCATTAGAGCTGGTTAGTACATGCTGTTCATTTATCATACAGGAAACAGGCTGCTTCACCAGTCATACTTTTTCACAGGAAGGTATCTGTGTCAGCAAGGCTCTTTGTGAGGGCTTGAAAAGCGAGGAAGTGGAGCCCTGTGTCCCATGGCAGCCTTGCCATCTCCAGGGGCCATGGGCACAGGCGTCAGAGGCTGAAACCCAGAGCTTCTGTTTAGTGCAAACAACGGAAACAGGTTGTTTTTGTCCCTGTACAGAGAAAAAAAGCACAGCAGCAACAATAAATGTCACAACCTGAAGAGCTGCCACAAAACAGAAATGTCATCCTCTGGTCAAGTTTTGGAGACATTTAGTTTGGGGATCTAACTCAGCATCTAAGACACAGACACAGGCACAGGCACAGACACAGATATACACACACACACAGACACACACACACAGACACACAGAGGAAAAGGTGATGCAGCTGCTTTTCTGCAACTGGATTCTATTTTGTTTTTTTACATCCTTATATTTAAAATGCCTATTTTAAGCTTTCCTGTAGTGTCTGTCATAAACCCCTTTAGGTTCTGCAGTGGAAATTTTGAAACACAAATACTCAATAATAATAACAACAAAACCGATAAATATGAATGTTAGAAAGGCAATTACTCCTATTTTGGCTCTGAAAAGTTCTACCACTGTATCTATAAACATCCCCAGGATGTATAACATCTCAGGACATTTATCTGTAGGGAGATTAACGCTCTTTTGAAGTTGTGGGTCATTTTGCAAAATGTTGGTTTCCTCTTGTTTTATCTTCATATTTGTCAAGATGCTCCTGTTCCATGGAGATGCTTGTTAGTACATTAGCTCTTTGTCTCTGAAGAGCTAGATGAAAGATTTTAATCTTTCACACTTGTCCCTTATATTTACTCAGTCATAAACCACAGCACACCTACCAGAAAAGCAGGAGGAAACAGAGCAGAGCTGGAGCATGTGGCTGGATAATGTTAGTACAGCTGCAAGGGGAGCACTCACTAAAGCCAGCAGATCTGGTTAAACCTGAGCTGGGCTGTCAGCACTGAGGTGAATGCATTGTCACAGCTGGACCAAGGTGAAATCAGGACTTAACCTCTTTTTTTCTGCTGGTTGCAGATTCAGTGCCTCTTTCTAGCAAGACTGTAAGAACTCTCTCCCCACCTCTGGAGAACAGACATTAACCTTGAAGGACAGCTATTTGCATAAAATATGTTGCAAATACTGGATTTCTGAACACAGGCTTCTGTTAACATATTTCAATGGAAGCACATTTTTAAAAAAGATGGTTATTTGGAATTGTCACGCATTACAGTGAATACAAATACACTCTTATAAATGAATAAAATGCTAAAGCTTCTTATGTTAAGATCTGTCACTCAGTCTCAGTGGAACTTTATCCTCTTCGTAAAGGCTTAAATTTTTTACTGAAATAAATATAAATCAGCACCTCATTCTAAGTCATTGAAATGGTGGCTTGCTTTGTTTTTCTTGACAAAAATCAGATGAGATCCAGTTAGCAAGCTGACAGTAAATGTCTTATGGTCAGACTAATCACCTCTAATCATTTCAAGCCCGGAGCCACTCTGACATAAAAAGGGAAAATCCAGGCATTGCTGTCTGCACCTTCCTGAGAGAAAGTGTCTTTGGGCACAAAGCCCAGTGGAGGCCACAGCCTCAGACAGAGGGGCCAGAAGAAATAATAAGTAAGTTCAGCCTAGCCTGAAAATGTTCTTGGTCCCAGTGGGGACCCTCCCAAAGCTCAGAAGGATGCCCCTGTGACCTTTCAGAGATGCTTTAACCTAACTGGAGAGGTGCTCAGGAAGCAGGGGAAAATGGCAGGTAGTTCCCCCTGTCACAGTGTGATGGGCTGTGCAATTAAGCAGAGTGGTGCTGTTCAGGAGCTCCAGAAAGCAGGCTTGAGAAGCTGTCTGGCAGGAAGAAGTGAGTGTGTTGTGTATGGTGGCTTGCTCCCAGGAAGAGGGCCCTCAATCTCTTTTCCAATGAGGATCTTTTATAGAAGGTCATAGCAAATATCAGGCCAGGCATCAGACAGTTCTGTAGTCTCACTGTCCTCAGATTTCAGAAATAGTGTGTATAGGCCATTTTTTTATTTACACTGGAAATCACAACTTTCCAACAGAGACTGAGGAGGTTAAAGGAGATTTTTAAACTTCTCTGGGAGCTCTGTTGGGCTGAGGTCTGTGGTCTGCATGTGGGTGTTGATAGTGTCTCTGTATGACAAGGAGACAGAAATCAAAATGGTTTTTCATTGTGAATGTGCTTTGTGACCACAGCCTTTACAATAACATGAACCATCTCTGATAATGTAATAATAAGATGTAGAGGAAAATTTCCTTTGGAAAAAACAAAGTGACCAGATCTTTTAAAGTCTTCTGCCCTGTTTCCTTCAGTTACTGTAAGAGTTGATAAAGATGTATTTGCTTCTTCCCTTCCTTCCCTTTTCCAGCTCTCCTTTCTCCCTGTTTCTCAAGTTCTGCTAGGGCCTATTTGTTGTGCCTGAAGTACTATTGCAGCTGACTGCTTCCAAAAAAACCAGTTATGAAAATGTTTTTGGACTGGGACCAGAAAAAATTGAATGGAAAGGAGAGGAACGAGGTATGTGTTACAGACCATTTGTTTCCAAATTTTCTGTTCCCCACAACATCATGCAATCAGACCTTGATTATCCACATTAACAGAGACTTAACACAGCTTGTATAAAGCAAAAATATAGTTAATGCAAACCATATGGCAATTAGGCTATCAGAACATTGAATAAAAAAGTAATGGGGAAGGGAAATAAGGCCAGTAAAACTCTCAAGCCCCTTTAAACTGGGCTTTAAAATTACTGATTCTACTCTATCTTCTCTATGAGCTCCCAGAAGAAAACTTTGTCCATGTTCAGCAAACAGCCACTGCAGGTTAAGTTGCCCAGTGGTCAGTCCTGAGGGACAGTACCTCACAAATCACAACAGATGAACACCTACTAAAGTTTGAAAGTGAAAGATCCCACCTGCTTAATGCCCTGAGAAATGAAAAACCTGGAGTCAGGAAAAGTTCCTGACTGAAGAACTGAAAATGATAGACTTTGAGCAGTTCATTGTTTAGTTGCTCCATCAGGCTTCAAAGTGCTTTTGTCACCTGGAAGATAAACTTGAAGAAGTTGATTGACCAATATGTGTCAGAATATCTAATTTGTTTGCAAGTTTATCCTGTCCTAATACACTCCATTTCTCAGTGAAAGGAAACAAGAAAGAATTCCTCTTGAAAATGTTTCTCTCAAAACCTGCTGTCTGCTGATAATTTGATCAAGATACAAAAATCCTTTTTCTGTTTGGGAGCATTAAGTGCTATCCTATGGGATTAAAAGCAAAGACTCTGTAGTGTGATCCATTGGGAAATGGATCCTGGGATTTCAGGACACAACAAAAACATTTGGAAGACTTAGGTGCAAAACTATTGGGAGGGAAATCAGTAATAAGGGATCTTACAGTGGTAGGACTGAAACTACCAGATTCCCCATGTGCTATGGGTCACCTGGGATTTCACTTGGCTTAAAATCTAGTTTACTGATTCTCACAATTCCACTACAGTGGAATGACTGAAAGGATTCTGCATCTTCTTACCTGCCACGGCTGTCAGAGTGTGTCTTCTGGTGAGTCTAATATCAGACTGTTGTTCAGTAATGAAATACTAAGTGGAAAAGAACTCCATACATCTCTGGGAGATAGAAAACCCCAAGGAAAAAAATCTGTGCACGTTCACAAAGAACAAATCGTACCACCCAAGCTAGATTATTTTTTGATAGAATTACTAAATTAATGGATGATGGGAATGAAATCGATTAAGCGGTTCTGAGCTTTCAGTAAGGCTTTTGATATGGTGTGTCACAAAATCTGGTGTGAAAAATGAGTAGCCATCTGAGCTGCAAAGAAACTGTCATGGATTGAATCAAGGACTTAAGGGGAGGGAAAGAAAGTTCAAAAAATAAATGGCAATGACAAACCAGAAGGACATATTTGCTCTGGGCTCTCCAAAATCTGGTGTTCATTTCACTGGTATTTCATGCCCTATTAGGGAGCTGTTATGAAAGGTGGAGGTGACAATAAATTAGGAGGCTCAACTGAGTCAGAATATGAGCAGGAATTAGTAGAAAGATGAACTTCCCTTGAGCCTCAGATTCACTCAACATCACCTCCACACACGCACTTCAGACCCCCTATAAAATATCTAATCACACTTACTATGCTGGGAGAAAGGGAGAAACACAGCAGGACTGGAATGTGTGCCCAGAAGGAGTGGCATGGTGAGTTCAGCACAGACCTCAGTGGAGAGACCTCTTGACCACCTGACTGCATCCAGCTGGTAACCCTCTGGGCTGTTGGTTTTTGTTCTCTCACAGCTTGCTTTCCCTGACAGCTGTGCTGTGCTTGGAAGACTTGAAAGCCAGCAGAGACCTATAGAGATGCGAATTGAAAAAAAAAAAAAAAAAGAAAAATTGGCAATCTGACTCATACAGCACAGAAAAAGGGTGTTTTAAAGAATATGCAGGAATGTTTCATATTGTGACACAGGAATATCCTGTCTGCACACTGATTATGAAATTAAGCTTCAAATGCAGCTTTACTGTACTGATTTTTACTCCTGTTTCTGTGTCTCTTCAATAATAACCTGGAGAATTGAAGGTGATACAATCAAGCTAAAGGGCCAGCAAGGGTCCATGACATAGCCTAGGACAGATCCCTGAGCCCTTGATGCCTGAAAACTGAGTGCCAACATCCGTTTTTTCTAACTGTTTATAAGCACTATACTCCCTCCTAGTATTAGCATTTACTTCTAAATGTTGTTGGGTGAAACCACTTGAAGACCTGAAAAGTGCCTTTTATTCCTGTATATTCCTGTGTTGTAGCAATTTCTATTCTGAAGGTCTCAGACCTTCCGTGACTCGTTTTCTCAGGTGATTTCAGATTTTTGAGCAAGTGAAGTAGCGAGCATGAATGATAGTAAAACTTTGCCAAAGAGAGAGACTAATTTTCTTCTGTTACAGAGATTAATGTCATTCTTTTTGGATACAAAAGAAATCTCCTGGCTGATGAACTTTGCTCTGACACTGGGTGGGAATGGCTCCAGACTGTTGTTATTCCCTCTCTTTCCCCAGAATTGCTTTGCTCAGCAGCTATTTGTAGGGTACTGAACAAGCCAAGGAGCTGCGCCAGTTCCTGCTGAGAATCAGTGATCAGCTCTTGTGCTGGGGGAAAAGGCAATAGGAGCTGAGCCCTTCTGAGGGAAAGCTGCCTTGTTAAAGACCTCTCAGCTGCTGCCAAGACCAGAAAGGCAAACAGCCTTCATGGGCAGCTGTGAGCCCACGGGGTGGAGAGGTCTTTGCTGGTGGCACAGTCCACTGGCTGAGAACACCTGCGGTTTGAAGAAGCCAGCAGCCCTTTCTGATTAATAGCCTCCTACAAAGCACATTTTCATCTAATTTACCTCTTTTGGCTTTCAAATAAGCAAGTAATGTCACACCTGCTAAGCAGCTAGAATTATGCAGCATCATAAATTAAACTTTTTAATTTGCCAAGATTCTTGGCTTATGCCGTTTATCATTCAGAGTCATCCTTCAGAGGGGCAGGAGTGTTTCCTGCATGGCTGCATGTGAGAAGAGAATCCTTTTCTTTTTCCATCCTGCATCACAGGAGTGGGCAGGATGGCAGTGGGCAGGGGGGTGCCAGCACCAGGAGATCTCCAGAAGGATGCATCATTAGCAAAGTCATTAATGAGGGCACTTGTGTGGCAGGGCTGTGTTTTGCACCATGTACCCCCACGCTGCTGGAGGCTGAGTGGCTGGTGGGGTCCTGCTGTTTGGGTCCCCAAGTGCAGAGCAGAGCCCTCTGTGGCTCAGGCACTTTGGGTCAGCAGGGCAGCACTGAGGAGACCACAGCTTTGCAGCTGTCAGGTACTCTGAGAAGTCCTTCCAAACGGGACTGTGATGCTCACATTAGTGCTGCTGTTCCAGCTGAGTAGGCTGGCATCAACTTCAAACATTCTGCTGTGCAGGAACAGAAAGTGTCCTTGTGAAGTTGAGTATTTTTGGATTTCCTCTTCCCGTCCCTTGACTCAAGGCCCAAAGCTGTTTAACACATGAGAAAGGGAATTAATGAAGAGGATCCTCCTGTAAATGCATTTCACTGATGGAAGCTGGTTTTGGAGATTGTTATCTCTTGAAAATTGTTTAATGAAGTGAGTATCTGTTGAAAAAGTATTGATGAGACTGGGTTTTATGTAAAAGAGCAAATTGGTGCTGCTGCTTAGCACAAGTTCCCTGGAGGAGAAATCAGAAATGTGCGCTAGTCCCAGGCCTGATAATTGCAGAAAAAATGGGGTGTGTGTACTGTCTTTTCCTCTGAAAATTTTCAGTGGCCTTTTTCCCAAAGCTGAATACTTCTCATTGTTTGGAGAATCGTGGTAGGTTCTACTTCTCAACAAGAAATAGACTTATTCTATTATGGACTGCAGTTTGAGGCCAGGGAATGTGGAGTGAAAACATTAAAGTGAAAAAATAATTTCCATTTGAAGAAATATTTGAAGTAGCAGCAAATTGGTTTTTGAACAAATCCATGAAGAGTTATCTAGGAAGCAAGTAATACAAATGAGTTAAACTGCTCATAAGCATTTGACCTTTTCCAGAAGTGAAAAATCTGTATCAAAATAGATACTGATGTATGTGGATGTGCTTAGGGTAAAATAGCCACGTTTGAAGAACTTAACCTAAAAATAGTAGCACACACAGTCTAGATGTTCTAGCATCACAAACAGATGCTAGAAAATGAGGGTGATTTGTGGTACCTTGCAGAGAGAAAGAGCTTAATTTGGATGATATTGCATCTTTCTATACAACATACACATAGCTGCCTGGAAAACAAGTTGAGAAGGAGCCAAGCAGGACAGTAGTGAATGGCATGAAGCCCCCAAAGGGGAAAACAAAGTTCACCAACTGTGTGCAGCACAGCTCAGCTTTCCCTCTCTGCTGTTGGCTGTGCTGGGGCCAGCAACTCAGCCTGGGGCCAGAGGGCAGGGGGTGGATTTCTTCTGGACAGCCTTCTCCCAGTGAGATCCTGGGCTTGCCAAGGGAAGAGCAAAAGAGCTGTGAAGGCTCAGGGATCTACCTGCTTATGTGAGACACCAAAACTGCCCTTTGATATTGTGCAATCAGGACAATCCACTGAGGTTCTGTTTTTTTGTGGTCTCTTCTGAGGGAAGATAAACTCCTAAGTTAAATATGGACATTGCCTATGCAATACTGATAAAGAATCTTCTACACTCTATCCCTGCAGCTAAGAGATATAAAAATCCTTCTTTTAAAAGAAGACTACATTATTACTGTTCACATCTAAATTAAAAGTGTGGAGACCAAGTCTGTAGTTGTTACACACATCTCTCCCCAAAGGATTTAACCATATTTATTCAGTGTAGGGACAGATGGGGGAGGCTCAGGGTCTGTAATAAGCATTTCCATGGCTTGGATGTGCTGGCACTGCTGGGTCCTTCTCAGTCAGCAATGGGAATGCAGCCTATGGGTAGCAGGCTGTGTCTTACTTCAGCTGGGCCTGGAGCAGCAATGCCACTAATTCCAAGTTCAATAGGAACAGCCCAACTCCACAGGTCAGTAGTGTTAAATGGCTTTTGGAAGCCAAATCAGTTGGATACCTCATCACCATGTGAAGTGTATTTAGAACTTCACACCTGTGAGTTATAATAAAAAAATATGCTAACATATACATCAAGAAGGTGTGATTTGTGATGTTAATGACTTTCTCATCTATACATTTACTGACAAAATATATTGCATAATTTATGGAATTGCTTTGGCACTCAGAGCACAAGCAGCATCTCCTGACTGGTTCAGTTCAGTGTCATATGTTATAGAGAAAATATGTTTATACTCAACAAAGATATAAATTTTAAGGAAACATTGAGCAAAATGAAAAAATTATAAACATGTTTTCTGCCTGTTGAACACAGAATTTATATTTGTAATCTTATCTGAGCTGTGTTGCAACAGTCAGCTTGGCTTTTGTTTTCACCCCTAAAGGCTTTCTTCAAATATTCCTGTACTAGAAATGTTTTCTGAAGCTCTACAACCAGACAATTAAGTGAGTACAAAGAGCACAATAATTATTTCACACAGCAAGTATTGTGTTGTGTGTGGTAATGCCTTTCTTCCTTTCAGATTTTTTTAATCTAGAGATAAGTTACACTGACAGACTGGCTTCTGACTCCATATCCAGCTCAGTTAGGATCAGTTTTAAGAGAATATTGCTCTTCAGAAAATACATAAATGTAAATGTTTGAAGACTGGAAAGAGTTAAAGTGATCTAGGGATTTTTCATTCTCACTAATTGATGAGAGCATTTAAACTCTTCTGCTATAATGTATATGTATATGTATTTCAACTCCATTTCCTCAAGTGTTTATATTATCATGTAGCATGTTACTTTAAATGGGCTTGACATTTCTGAAAGGATTTAGGTGTAAAATATGCAAGAGGAGAAGGGAGGTGATGGTAGCCCATCTTCCAGGGACACCATCATTGTCAGTTCAAGATGACTCATCCCATGGCCATGGAAAAACAGTTTTGGGGCAGGCAGGCTCCTAGCAGGGTCCTCAGATGGTCACGATGAGTTCAAGCCTTGGCACATGTGTTTTATTTGAAATACAGATTTCTGGCAATCCTGATAGACATTGGCCAAGTTCCTTTTTTTTTTTTCCCTTCCTCCTTTCCAGAGAGAACTGAAGATGTGTTTAATCCTGCCAACTTTGTTAGCTGATTGATGGTCTAGCTGGCCTGGCCGAGCACTGCTCTGAAGGTTAGGTTTCCTGAAAGCAGAAGGAAAATCCCCCTATGACCACTCTGGCACTTGCAGAACAAGCAATTTGTCTGACTGGCTGCTGAATGTATTAATATTTGAAGTTAATTTGCCTGCTTGAATAATCTGGCGCCAAATCATGTAGCCATTTATCAGTTGTAAAGGGAAGACACTGCTCTTGCCCAATCGCCTCTAGAAAGCAAAAACACCATAACCTTGGTACATTTGACACAGCTGATAATGGGAAATTACACTGCAGTACTACTTGCTAACAAGAAGTATTTAGTAGTCTCATGTTCAAGGTTGGATTAAATTGTATCTTCATTGTCCAGAAGAAATGTAACAAATTAATTTGTACTTGTATTAGCAGTGCTGGTTATGGAAGAGTATCCAAGTCTCAGCTAAACAGAAATCTCATGCAACAAGTACATGTAAGAGAGCACTCTCAACAGAGGTCTTGGGATGGGAGAGGATGCTCTGTTTAAAAACATGGAAGGTAAACACCACCTAAAACAATAAAATTTGCCCATCTTTGTCAGATGATGCCCTGGCCCTGGCTGCACTGCTGCAGGGAGGGTGGGATGGCAAACAGGAGGGCAATGCTGGCAGCAGGGATGAGAGCCTTCTCTGGAGGACAGAGGTTTGGCAAAGCTGCCTGTCAAGCCAGCCACAGAATGACCACAGACTGATCGTCAAGTGTTGTCAGATGCCCAGAATGTGGGTCAGAGTGATTTGGCAAGAGGGAAGGTTGGCAGTGGGAAGGGAGGAAGGGAGATGTGCCAACAAAAGGAGAGAAGCTCTATTTGACCAGCAGGCTTTGTCACCTTGATAGAAAGAGAGTACAGTTTAATATATCAAAAGCTTTCATTTAATAAAGGCTTTTATTCAACTCAATTAGAGCAGCACTCATTGCTGGGCCCTTTTGGCTGTCAGGCTGAGCCATAGCTCCATGCAAAGTTGTCTAAAGAAGGCAGAAGACGGACTGATGCTGCATTTCATTCAATGTCATTGAAAAATATATAGGTTTGTGCATGTGCTGTTTTCTTGCTAGGTCTTACCAGAGGTTGGTACAGTCAGGCTTGAAGAACTAGGATGTGAAAAGTATCAAGTTTGGGTGATGTCTTGTGTTTTGCTCATAGCCTACCAAGAAAAAACCCAACCTGAATAAAATGAAACAAAAGCATTGCAAGCCATTGGCAGATGGTTTTTAAATAGTGCTGTCTCTATGGATTTGCTCAAAATCTGTTTTTCAGATGTAAACTGTAATCATTCCAAAACACAGGGCTGCAATCCACGGCTGCAATTCAGCGTGGCTGAATCTGTGCTGATCCCTGTAACAGCAAAGCTACATTTTGGTTTATGTGGTGTGTAACAGTGATTAAATTCCTGTCCATGTCCAACAAAGGTCACTCCCCTTATGCCTGGTGCAAGAGCTTCCCAGGTGTCCCACCTATGTGTGCAGACTGGAGAACAGTGAGATAATGAAATCTTCAAGGACCCACATAAAATGTCATCCCACTTCTCATGTGGCAAGGCAGTAACTATATTTCACTCCCAAGACTTTTCATCCCCAAAAGGTTTATATTATAGGCTGATTGTTATATACCATATAAATTAGAATTTCAAGGGGATACAACAGCAGGTTAGTTCTCTATGCATTCAGCTCACTTTTTAAAGGTTACAAATAGAGAAAGTAATGAGATTGCTTACATACCAGTGTCTCTTCAGAGGCTGTCATTAACCTCACATGTGAAAGGAGTGTGAAGTATGTGATCCAGCATGGTGGTCTCCCTTCTGAGTTATATGAAGGTAATGGTTTTCTGGAGGAGCAACTCATCAGGGTCAAATGCCACCTCCTTGTACAGTGTCCACAGTTGTGCAGGCCTGGAAGTTCTCAGAAGGGCTCTGCTGCACTTGTAACATTCATTCATGGCACAGCAAAAGCACTAACTGAGGGGTTTTTGTTGTAGTGAGTGCTGGTTATAGCCATTGCTTAAAATGGACTGAATACTGTCCAGATAGAGAGGGCCAAATGTCTGCCCCAAATTGTCTGCCACACACAACTAACTTCCATGTTTTTATCACTTTGAATGAGTGGGCCAATCTGTTCCATCTATTTAGGTTCATTTTTAAAATGTGCTTTTAATGACATACATCATGTGCTTGAGCACCTAAGTAACCCTATCATTTTATGACAAGTAAGGTTCTATTTAGTGTTTTGTTGAAGAATATTGTTGACTGATGTGTGTAGAACTTAGTCCTATGAACCTTCATGTGCTGTGGTGGACTGACACTAGCCAGCAGTTAAGTTTCCACAGAGACACTTGCACAGTCCTTCCAGAGAAGAGCAACAACAAAACCATGGTAAACATGCAGGTTGAGATAGAAAGAGTTTAAGAAGTGATGGAAAGTAGAAGAAGAAATGGGAAAAAGGCCCCAAGTGATTAATGCTAAAACATTCACTCACCATCTCCCACAGACAGATCAATGCCTAGCCAGTCTCCTAGGAATTGCTTCCCCCTCCTCCATCCCCCTTTTGTTGCTGGGTGTGATGATGTGTCACATGGAACCTCCTGTCTTTGGTCAGTGGAGCTCATCTGTCCCACTGTGTTCCCTCCCACTCTGATTGATCTTTGATTGGTCTTGATCACACCCTGGCTTGCTGGAGTACAGGCAGAGTGAGAATCAGAGAAGGTCTTGATGTTGTACAAACACTGATCAGTAATAGCTAAAATATTGGTGTGCCATCAACACTGCTTTACCACAAGTACAAAACACAGCACCATATGGGCTGCTATGAAGAAAATTAACTTCATCCCAACCAGACACAATATAGCATCATGACAGAACATGCACAAGGACTAATGAACTCATATATGCATAATGTGTTTGAGTATCAGATTGATTTTTTTGTGTACTAGACAAGAGCATATTAATGTGTTTGTAGGAATGGGAGTTCTGATTGCACTTACTCAGGCCTGGCAGCAGTATTAATGTATGTCTAGCATGAAAGATACTTAGGCTTTAATTGTGACCCCCGAGCACATCATCACGAAAAATCTAAATTGCTAGAAATATCACAACTGTAGAAATGCAATTAAAAATCTTCTAGCTGCTACTAAAAACACATCAATATAAGAGTTTCAGAATAAAAATACCATTGCTTGAAAAGACTGTCAGTAAGTGTGAGATATTAATCTCCTCAGACATATTCCCTCAGACAAGCTACAGCAAGTATCATTCTCACTCTTCATATTCAAGGCTTCCCTTTTCTGTGCCTTTGCACATTGAATCCTACCAGCAATATTAAAAAAAAAAAAAAAAAAAAAAAATCATGGCAGTGTGTTTGTAGACCCCAGTTCCTTTCAGCCTCGAATCTTCCTCCCACCTCTCTCAAGCCATACTACTGAGAAAGAACAGCACATGCTGTGGTGACAGGACTGGAAGGAAGTGGGAGCACCAGAGGGCACTGCATCTTCCAGGAGGGGTGCTGGAGGTGGAGATGTGACAGCCTTGTCCTGGAGAGACAGCCTGGAGAAGTGTGGGCAGCAGAAAGTGGCTTTAATGCTTGAAGCAGATCAGGTGAGTCTAGAGAAATAACCAGGACAGGAGCTGCCTTCTCAGCTTTCCACAGAGAAGCTTGCTTGGAAATAGCAGGCATTTTGCTGCTGCTGTTTATTGCAGTCTGCAAAGGGTTGACAAGACTTTAGAAAGATTTTGCCATTGAAGTGGGCTAGGATGCTGAAGGGGAATGCTGGATGCTGAGCAGGCTCACCATGCCAGTGGTGCATGGAAAGGTCCCACAGGCAGAGCATGTGAATGGCTGTGGCAATGCAAATGCACCCATCAGTTTATAATTTCACCATATAGACAAGGTCTAAGCCACAAGAACCAACCACACAAATGAGCCCCATTAGAAATGGCATTATTTTTCACATGGTCTGTTGGATTTCACTGGTAGTATGCCCCAAAATTGGAAGTGGTCATTGTCTTCCCTAACAAGCATCACACAAGAGACCTAAGCTGTAATTTTTTTTATATTCCTGATTTAATTTTTCTTTTAATAAAGCCCTGTGTCTGGCATGAGCTACGGGATGCATGAGATTTTGTAATGCAAGTCTCCAAGTCTTTACACTTACAAGTGTAAAGCCACTTGTATCCAAAATGATACAATGAATCATTCTGTTACAGTGCTCTGCCTATATAACTTGTTGCCTCTGAAAGCTAATGCACAAACGCTTTAAGTTACTTTGGGAGGCAGAGGAACCCAGTAACTTTTGAATCAGAAAACTAATGAGGCTGTAAAACCTCAAGTAAACTTTAAATTTACTTACTTTCCTTTAGTCATTCTTGATAAGGGGAAGGGTGCAGGGGGAGAAGAGACAAGACTCAAAACAACCATGAAAGGTGATCCTGCTGAGTTTTGGAGTGAGTAATGCCAAAAGCTTTAGATTTGCTACTGCCATTACAGTTTCCCAGGCCTTCCCAAAGGAAGATGCTTGGAATAGCTGTTGCTGGAAGTGTCCATTTATCTCCATTGCCACACCTCAAAGAACAAGTCTGTTTGTGTCTTTGCTACATGTTATTAAAGAACTGTGAAGGGACACATACAGTAAGCAATTGGATCTGGGGACAGACACACATACAATGAAATAAAAATGAAACATTTCAGAGATATTAAAGATAAGCCAGAACCAGATAAAGGAGATACTCAAAATGAAGATGATTCATTACACCTTCAGATCAAGTCTTTGTGGCACAGACACCTTTTTGAAACACACTATATAGAGCTGGGTAAGATTTTTTTCCTGTATTTTTATTTTTCATTTTACTAGATACAGACCTTAAGCTGTTAGTACTCAATGAAGGTATCCTGCCAGGGACAGACTACTTTTGCTGATAAAGAAGCCCAGGAAGCTGTCAGGAGCATTGCTGTCATAAAGATACAGATTACCTGCATGCCATCACCTCTCCCACCATCTCCACTGCTGCTCTATCAGAACAGCTTAGCAAAAATCACATACCTCAAGTCCTGGAGAGATGATGAGTTGGGTGATACCACAAATGGAAAATCATTTTAAGTACCTCTTTATTCATTTATATACTGGGTATACTGGGCATTGAAGAAAACATCCCTCCCTCCGTTCCAAAGTGGGACTGATTTCTCCCAAAGTTCTGCAGCTCTACTGGGCTTACATTTATGTAACTTTCTTCTGAAAAGGGAGGTTAGATTATTAACACTTAAAATGGTTGTCACTGCTATTTTCTTTGTCTCCTCTAAAATGCCACCCCCTCCAGATAACTTTGAGAGTTCTGGAATATCAGCCTCTCATGTTCATTATCTTCTTTCTCCTCCTTTCTGATTCCTTATGTTTGCTGTGTTCCTAACTCCTGAATGAGTAATGTGGGTTGGAATGCACTAGTCCAACCCTGCTGCTATGGACAGAATACCTTCCACTAGATACAAGCTGCTCAGAACCTCATCAATGTTTCCAGGAATGGGCATCCACCACCTCTCTGGACAACCCGTTCCAGCGTTTTTCCATTCTCATTGGAAGAAGTATCTTCCATCTAATCTAAATTGTCCCTTTTTTAGTTTAAAACAATTACCCTACATGCTACTGCAACAGGCCCTGCTACAAAGTCTGTCTCCATCTTTACTGTAGACCACCCTGAAGTACTGGAGCCCCCTCCAGAGAACAATTCCAGCTCTCAGCCTTTTCTTACTGGAGAGGTGTTCCAACCATGGGATCAACTCCATCTGAAGTCCTCATCTGTTTTTTCTTCTTGGCAAAATGTTGTTTTGCCTGAGCCTGCATTTCTATATAATTTGTATGGATTGATAGCTGTAGGATGAGAGTGAGGACACAAAGCTGCTTGCTGTGCTTTCTTTGGCTGGCTCCAGTTTTACAGCATTGAAGTTCACAGAATGCCTTTTGGAACATTATCAGACAGACTGCAACATAAACTATGTGTCAGAAGAACTACAGAAAAAAAGAGTAATATCAGTAAAACAATAAACACTGCAGAACTCTTTCCTCCTCGTCTCCTTTGACCCCTTGTCTCCCTGCCTCTCTACCTGTGCAAAGTATGTCTGCATGAGTGCAGCAGCTGAAATAATGTCTGGTTGACACTAGCAATCTCCAATCTCTGTCCTTGGGAGAGAAATCCATGATTCCTGCTGCATTTAACGTTTGGGATCACATTGCCAGCATCACCTTCTGTCCAAGGGCTCCTTTGGCACACGTATCTTACTCATGCTTTTTGAAACACTGGATATGTCCATGCATATTTCAATGGACAGATTACAGAACACAACTTTTTATGGCCCTGTAATTATTGCAAAGAAGCGTGCTTGGCTGGCATACCCAGCCTCTCAAACTGGTTGTGGAATATGATGTTAGAGGTTTGGATTTTGTTTTTTCATAACACTAGGGTTTTATGCATACATTCTGCAATAGGCTGAAGTGCTACAAGGTTTATCCAAGAACCATCATTCTTCTTAGGACTGGGGTTGTGTTTGTGGTTTTTCAGTACCTCTGTTCAATTTATAGCAATGGCCTGCACCTGTCAGCTACAGTTTAAAGGAGATGCTTTCCAGATGAAGGGCACACCTATCTCTGTGTCTTCAGATATGAATTTTAGAGTGGTTTTGAGCTGGGAGTTGACCAGCTGTGAGTCATTCCGTCCAAGCTGGATCTGTCAGATTTAGAGTTTCTCAAAATGTTTCAGGTTGACTGATACATTTATATAGATGCTGCCCCCATTCCAGATGGATTAGCAGGATCATTTAAGGGCTGAAACATTGTGCTGTCAGCCACATCCTTGAACTGGTTTCCCATAAAGTTTTGGAAGTATAGAGCAACTACTCTGCTTGCAATGTCTCCTTGAAACTTCTGGGTGAGAAGATGTTATGTGGTTCCAGCAGATGGCTCAGCAAGCCATTGCTGACTCATTTGCCCTTTCTGCTTCTTTGTTGCTGCAAAAAGGGCAATTCCCAGCATATTCAGTCACTGGTCAGTGCTTTGTAGAAAGAGGAACAATCCAAACACCAGGGAAGATCAGTATAGCAATTCCCAGGAGCTTTAATGGTGTAAATCCTTCCACTGGCAGTAATGACCACAGCTCTAGAAATAGAACAGTTTCACAATCCTTTGAGTAATTTACCCACCAACCATTCCAGTATTGGTGTCTTTACCATCTTTAGCAAAAGGAATCACATCCCCCTTATAGCAGTCCTGCATCTCAAGAACCAGAGCACCATCACCCCTCCCATAGCAGCAGCAGGCATAGGGAATGGCAGGGAATGCCCAGGGCTGCAGAGGGCTGCTGTGACAAGACCAAGTACTGCCAGCACACCATCCCTTCTTCAGAGCAGGGCATCCTTCAGGCTCTGCATTTGTGCATTTTTAAACACACAATTCGTCTCTTTTATGCACTGGCACAGCATATCTTACTCCACTCTGGTGAGCTGCATCCAGCTTCAGGGATCCCAGCAAAGGCCGAGAGAATTTGGTTTGTTCAGCCTGGAGAAAAGAAGGTTTCAGGGTGACCTAAATTGCAACCCTCCAGTACCTGAAGGAAACCTACAAGAAAGATGGAGATGGACATTTAATAAGGGGCTGTAGTGACATGAGAAGAGGGAATGGATTAATCCTGAGAAAGAGCTGATTTAGACTAGATATTAGGAAGAATTTTTCACTTTGAGAGTTGGAACAGGTTGCCCAGAGAAGCTGTGGATGCCCCATTCCTGGAGTTCAAGGCCAGGCTGAATGGGGCTTTGTGCAACCTGGTCTGGTGGAAGGTGCCCCAGCCTGTGGCAGGAGGGTTGGAATGAGATGATCTTTAAGGTCCCTTCCAATCCAAACCATTCTGCGATTCTATGACCTTGCTATTGGCTGGATCAACACTGGGTCACACAATAAACACTCACTGGAGGTAGCTCAGTATTTACTAGATTTAATCTAGAAAAGAGGCTTAGTTGGAGGCACTCAGATGCCAAGAGATATTAAATTAAACAAAATTTTATCATGTATGTAATTATTTATTGAGCTGAGAATCCATACAAGGTAAACAAATGTTTACACTATCATACAGTAAGCATTTCCAGGGCTTAATAAAAATGATTGTCACTCACTGTGCTTCACCAAAAAAAATCATTTTAATGAATAAATAATTTGATGAATCAAAAAATATTTACAATATAAACAAATGAAAAAGCTTTGGATATATTAATCTGAGCATCCTGTCTTTTGCATTTTCTAACTGCATTTCTATCAAGATTCTCTCTCTGAAATGGTACAAAGTGGATAGAAATTACAACTCAACAAAGTTATCATGATTTGGTACATGTCTTTCTGTTAGTTCAGATAAGCTACATATGATTCCTTTATTATGCACGTGTTAGAATACAAATATAACTAAAATCATATATTATCAAAATGCCAGACAGCATTCTCCACAGAACAGAAATGTACACTAGGCTGTGACAATAAATGAGAATCACAGGCAACGAAATGTAACAGAAAAAGTACAAATTCCTTCATAAGAATATAATTGTGCTCTCTTATTTACCAGAGGACTATGCTGCTTCACCACATGGATGGCTGAGTATGAGCAGGTGTTCAAGGGCTGCCACGTGGCTGGGTGCAGGCTCACGGGGGTGCCAGGCAGCAGTGGGACTCGGGCAGTGCAAGCGCTTGTAGAAACATCTTCTGGGGCTCTTAAAAAGAGCCAATTGTACAAAGCAGTAGAAGCATAACACTGAGAAGTCTTCATCTCGTTTACACAGACATCATGAAGTGACTTGCTTTGTTTGTGGTAGTGAAAGGAGGAGCTTTGTCTGTGCTGTTTGGACAATCAGCCAGAATTCAAGTATTCTAAAGCCACTTCGTAGCAGAATTTGTATTGATCCTGAAAAATCAAAAGAAAACCATGAAGTCAGTTATTGAAGAAACTTAATTAAAAATGTCAATATTTCTCTCCTGTTAAAATTATTTACTATCAGCTGCTGTCAGTGGAACCAGTTTGCAAATCCAATTTATGTTCAGATAAGAAAATCGTTATATTAACCTGACAATAGACACTATACATAGTAACTTATGGTACTGCTCATGTTAAATCAGTATTTAGTTGCCCTAATACACTTGTATGAGAAAAACTGACTGCACGTAAGCAAATTGACTTGCAACCCTTCTGTCATCTGTCAAAATGCTCATGTAGCCCATTATGAGAATTGGAGTTATTGAAATTCCTCCCTGGAAATGTTTGTCTTAAAATAAACCCAGTGTTTAGTACTTCCCAGATGGCAAATTTTATTTTAATCTCATTCAGGCACTTGCTACTTTCCAGGGCAAGAGCTGATTACTTACTGTTGGTCCTCTATCTGCAGCCCAGACCAAATCCACAAGATTGTGAGATGGAGCCTGAGATAAATTAATTGCATTAATTCCAGGTATTTTTAAGCAACTGACAGTGATGCTCAAATTAGGCTCTTAACAATTCACCTCCTACCCAGGCCAAGTTTTCAGGTGCCAGCCCTGTGCTTCAAACACAGACCTGCTGGTTTTATTTGTAGCTGCTTGGAAACAAAGCAAGTCCCAGGGAAATCCCATTCCTGAGGGATGCAAACCCATTCTACATCTTTGGGGACAAAGGGTCACTTGGCCCCTTTCACATCTTCAGAGGAATGGAGAGAACAGATTGTTTTTGACTGACCTTGGACTACTCTGAAGCTTGTAAATGGTACAGTCATTGATGACTTCCCAGTTTTATGTGCATGATACCACTCTCCTGTTTCCATTCTTGCTACTAGCAATATTTAAAAATACTACAAGTATTTAAATGAAAAAAAAAAAAAAAAACTTGAAAGAAATAGTAAGTGCAGGTTCCCAGAATCTAAGGGTTCTGGCTTCTGAAAATTTAGTTTGGAAACACCTGCCAGTTTCATGACTGTTTCTGTTACTGAAATGCCCCTTTTGCTTATGTACATTTTCAATTAACAAAGGATAACTAAGCACATATTTCCATTTAGGAACAAAAACATATTTAGTGAGTTGTCAGCACTCAGCCTTGCTCAACATCATGAATAGTAAGATCTTCAGATATATTCTCCTTTCACTGAAACAAACGTTTTAAAGGATTACATCTTTTGGTTTGTACTTGTGATTTTGGGCCACATTGTAGCTGAGAAGAGAGTCCACTTAACATGCAGAAGACCATACACTATTAATAAAATCAAAAAGCTATTAAGAAGCATGGACCACTTTGAAGTTCTTTGGCTGAGAAATGTCATGTCATAAGAAAACAAGTCTGAGGTGCACACAAAACCTAAGTGATGAGTGAGTTGTATGTGAGGGTTTAAAGTTCCTGAAAGTTTCCATAAACTGCTTGTGTCTTCTTCAGAATGTGAAAAGAATAAAAAAAAAAAAAAGAAGAAAGGAAAGAACAGAGTATTATGTAAATTCCTTTTCTCTTTTATTGCATATATGTTTCTAAATAAATGGAAATTGTTCTATAACTACATAACAGATCAAAACAAGAGATCAGCCACTCATCCATTTCCACTCTTCCATGCTCATTTTATGCTGATTTACTGATCCAGCAGAATAACTGTCATTTTCAGTAAACTGAATACCTGTCTTAGAGAGCAGGCATATCTTATTTCCCACTGTGTTCACTCACTAGTGTCCTTTGTACATTTTTATTATTCACTTGATGGTGGATATTAAAAGTCTCTTTAGACTATCTAGCTTCAGAGAGGTTATATTTAAATTTATTTTCTAGGACACCTGTGGGTAGGCCAAATAACATTTATCACCAAATGCTTTGGGCATTCTATAATAGATATTTTGCAGTATCATTTGCAGTAGCATATTTTGCAGTGTTGCCTTTGTATAGCAGCTGAGAAAATTCAAAGATTTTCATAGGGATGTGGCATTCAGATTTTTACACTTGAAGGAAAACCAAAGGTTTCAGTGAAATTAAGAGATGAATCTGTAAGTATGGATGGTAAAGACTGCCTTTTATCTAGTCAGAAAGTGCATGACATAAAGCAGTCTTAAAACTACCTTTGTGAAATAATGTCATGATTTTGAGCATTTAATATTTTAAAAAATTGTAAAATTTTACAAGGTAGATGAATATTACTTCTTATCCCAATACAGAATCTGAGGCAAAGACACATTAATATAAGAAAGGTCATTAAGGATAAAGTCAGTAAGAAGATCAGGAAAAGAACTCAAGTCAAATTCCCTCTACCATGCAGCAATCTATATGGAAATTGAAACCTGGCTAATTCAAATATTTGTTCCTACAAGGAGGCAGACCACAACTAAAGAGATGTCATTCTAACTCTGCTCAGTCAGTGCAATGTGTGATAATGGGAAAAATCCTGGTTGTCCCTTGCCTTTATTCCTCTCTCTGTTAAAATAAGGAAAACAATACTGATCTCCTTCACAAGTGCTTTGAAATTTCCTAATAAAAAAGGCCCTACAAGGCCTTTCTATGCCTTCCAGACATTACCAATACCACTCTCAATTTACTAAAAGGTACTTTTATATGTAAAATAATACATTTAGCTTTTTTGATTAAAAAATATTCTCTGCTGAAAAATGGGGATGACTGCCTGAAAAATCCATACCTGGAGAACTGTCATGAATGGGAATTTATAGAGAGCATTTTCTTTAACTTTACATCTACACTGGCAATTTTCTTTCTATATTTCTATAAAATAAATTAATAAGAGATCAGTGAGTTCTGTGGACTTAAGCTCTAGGAGAATGGAGAACAGCAGGCCTGCCAAATCCCTGTCTAAATTGTACTACATGAATGAAGTAGTAGGACATTTTTCTTAATATTTAGGAAATAAAAATGTATGGTTCTCAGCACGATGGCTCTCCCCCTGAGAATATAAACTAGAGGGAAAGAAGCCAACCAAGCTGCTCCTTCCCACCTCTGTGGAAGTTTGATGGTTTCTCATTGATACAAGACTCACAGTCCCACTCTGCTGGCTCATGTCCCTGCAGTGCTGCTCGTGAACTTGCTTTGCACAGCTGACAACATCTGGCTTTTTGCCATGTGCCTGGCCAGAGCTGGGCCCAGGGGAGGGTTTGGGACTTCAGAGGCAGGCTAGGAGAGAGCACTGTGATGGGGGATGTGGTGGGAGCCACTCTCCCTCAGGAGAGGAGGATAGGTAAGATATCCCCCCCTACCTGCCTTCACCTGTGTGTAAAAGCCTGGCTCTTTCTGCCCATTCTCCAGTGTGTGTCACACTCAGCTCATCTGAAGGGATCCTCCCCTAAAATTACAAGAGGTTGGACCAGCTCTGTGAGATGTCTCCTGCCTCACCCTGGGCATGCTACAGAAAAGTTGCTGAAAAGACCCTGACTTTTTTAACCAGGGCTTGCAAAACTGGCTCAGATTGGGTTAACATCCCTGAAAGTGCCCAGATGCTGCTTCCTCCTGCCTGTGATACTAAATCAAATGCAGCTGCCTCTTAAGCAGCCACCTCTGCAGCAGGATGTTGTAAAAGTGTCTTTTATAGCCCAGGCTTCAGAACAGGGCATCATGCTACACCCATCTCCAAGTACAAAACTACACACTGGAGTGTAAGAACCTGCTGGTTTAAGCTGTTCTGCAGCTCTTCTGGCACAGCAGCTGGCACTTCAGCAGTTCTCCATTTAGGAAAAAAGCTCATAAAACACTCTCTAGGAAAATAATTGCACATGGCCCCTTGTTTCTGAACTTCTTTAATCTTTCTATGAGATAGAGCAACCATAATTAAATGCAATATTCTCGATGTCAAACTGAAATTCATGGCTTTGATAAATATTAGGCGATTAAGCTATTTATAAAATATATAATTTGAAAATCTGCCATTTAATTTTACATAACTATTATTTCTACCATGCAAAGGCTGCTCTCCACTTGGTTCAGCCTGCTAGAAAAGAAAATTAATAAGGATGTTCATCTGAAAGTTTAAAACTCTTAAAAAATTCAAACGAACAGAGACAAAGTCTCCTTGGGAAGAAAGCAGTGTAAAAATACTCTTACAAGTGAAGTGACTTCATTATCCCCTTTGAAAATGACTTGCTTGCTTTGTGAACAACTCCCACTGCAAATCCTGGAAATCTTACTGACTCTTCTGAGAAAAAGAACATTTTCTATTTAATGGTGCAGTTAAAAAGCTCATACCAGAAGGTCCACCATGTTAGGCTTATTATTCCTCAGTGTCTTCACAGCATGGAATACATCAACAGCCCTCTGATGTCGAAGCATTTCACAAACAATACTGATTGCACAGAATGTCCCACTGCGGCCACCTCCATTCCTGCAGTGAAAGTGATAAAATGGCTCAGTTACAATGGACTCTGTGTCACAAGTTTGTGCAGCAACAGGGATGGCTCCAGAAGGCATGACTTCCAGCAGGGAGAAACCACAGAACATTCCTGGCCCCAAACGCTGCCGAGCTCTAGGCAAAACATGATTTTTAATTGGAATTAGCGTGCTGAAAGATCTCAAAGCTGTAATTCAGAAGTCAGCAGGCTGACAGCCTGGAGGGGATTGAATGGCTGAGTTTTGCACCACCCTTCAGTGAACACTGGAGACAGCACAAAGAGGATGCTAAAATAAGGATAAAGTACCTTTAGTTTCAGCTCAACACTGCTTTGCATTGTAAACACACATGGCTGCAATGAGCATCAGGCCTGGAAATGCCACAGAGAAATCAATCTTTGAGTTCTTTTATTCCAGATTCTGGTGCTTTCCTCCTGGACACAAAGGCATTTCAGAGGAACCACAAAAGCACCATAAGTCTCATTGTGGGAGTCCTGGTGGCTGCACTTGGTGTGGCACTGGGTGGTGCTGCATGTCCCCCTGGCTGATGATCTCAGCTCCTGGCAGCAGAAGAGGGGCTGGCTGCCTGCAAGGATTGCTTCCAAAGGCAGATGTATTCCCCCTCCACCCACTGTTATCAGAGGACGAGAACCCGAAGCGAATTGCTAACAAAGAAGCCAGGCACAAATGTTCATATACGTGATCAAATACAGTATTTAATAATACTTTATCCCTGTTTTTTTTTAATCTTCAAGAGAATCGCTTTCTTTCTGGAAACCCCATTATTTCTACACTTATTCTAATCAGAACCTCTAGGCTGTGCTTCACTGAAAATAATAAACCTTAATAATTACCAGAGTGCAGACTAGTTAGGTAGCAGGTCTTTCAAACAAGCTTTGCAAATGGTTGATTTTCAAAGGAAGATACAACGTTGCACATCTGTCACATCCAGGCACTATGAAAAGAATGCTCTCTGCTGCCAAAACAGTGCCTGATATTGTGGGACTGTTTGAGAATTTTAATTAAAATAAAATCATTTAAAAGGATTATATTAGAGCTTTTTCTTTCTTTACTGCCTGGAAGTGACGCATGTGTGATGTTGTACAACTATTTAATATCATCAGCCACCTCAGAGATAACAGTAATTTGCACTTCAAAAGGGTCTTTTCAGCTAAAGATCTCAAAACATTAATTAATCACACTGCACAATGCTCCTTTGATGAGAGCATTATTATCCCCATACTACATATGGGGGAAACTGAAGAGCAATGACTTGTTCAAGGTCAGTGATAGTGGGAATTATTAATAAACTCTTAGATTTTCCTCCATCATTCTGACATGGGGTCCCAACTTCTGAACATGGTTTTCCTGTTAGCAGGTCCCTTCTCCATCATGGCAACATCTTTAAACAGAATACAACTTCAACCACTGAAGACTCAGCCTCAAAAGATCAGCTACTTCTGAGGGCAAAAGCATGCACAAGTATTAAACTGTATCAAAAGAAGAATGGTGGCAGAGTGAATGAGAGTCTGCATCAGTGGAGCACGAAGTCACAGAGGGACAAAAATATATACCATTATTTGAGAAAGGTAAGGCAATTACAGGATCATCATAACTGGTCTATCACACCACTTTTACTCCTGTGCTTTACGCCTGCAAAATGAATCACCTCTCCAAAAGTACTCATTTCTATGGTCCTTATCTGCAGAAATAAAAGGTACATTGTTCTGAAGGCACATTTTTGATTTACTGTGAATAAATACGCAACTTTCCCATTTGCAAGAGTCGCTGGACATTTTTATATAAAACAGAGTTAACTTGAACCCATCATCTTTTCATAGGGCTCTAACAAAGGACAGATGGGGAAACTCATGAATCTATATTAAAATTACACAATTCCTCTTGCATTCAAAGCTTTTAAATGAGCAGTTGTATTATTTATTCAGCTCCAGATTAGACAGATGCCTCTTCACCTCGTCACAAATCCTTTCAAGCCTGGCACAAATTCTGTGACAGCATTCCCGCACCTCCCTCTCCCGTCTCCAGTACTCACAAGCAATGTACAACCGTGCGTCCCTCTCCCCCGTTGTACTCCTCCTGCCACTTGTCCACCTGGCGGATGAGCTTCAAGAAGGAGCGTTTGGAAACGGGAGTGTCCCTGTACATGGGCCATCCCAGGAACTGGAACTGCTGCACCATCCGATAGCCGTCCTGGGGCTGCAGAGATCCGGACAAAAGCAGGACAAGTAACGGCATTGTTTCGGGCACGTCATTTAGATATTTGCATCACTGAGGGAAGTTGTTCAAGCAGATAATTGCTGACAAACTGTTAAAGTAATTTCAACTGCCCCCAACGATTTATGAGTTTTATTTCCAAGGGAGTTACTAGAATAAGAGTTTTTAAAAAGACTGTTGTACAATAGGCTAAAACACAGCAATAATACATCTGCATGATCAAGGAAATAATTAATTAATATGACACTAGGAACTTGCTAGGAAAGACAGAGCTGCAACATAACTTCAATTATATACTTCTTTCATATATAAGCTTCAGTATTTTCAAGAACGTTTAAATGATTCTGTCCCTTTTTTACAAGAAAGGTCAAAACCTCAAGATATTCTGAAGCACAAAACATTAAAAAACCAAACAGAACCCTCAGATGTTCCTGGCTCATAAAAAATATCTAACTACATTTTATTTTATTGTGTTCTACTGCAGCAGTCAGAAACCCTCTGGTGAAACTTTACTGAACAGTTGCTTTATGGTGATTCAAAATAAAAAAGGAACACAGAACAAGTGATAGTGGCAGGAAACTACAGTCCTTTGAAAAGGGCATAATAAACATGCACATGAAAACTGGTTTTGTAGTCTAGAGTTTGCCACTTCTGTGCAAAGTGAGGGCATTTTAGTACCACTCTTAAAATGAACAACACATAGAAACACTGACATTATATTTTATTCTCTAGAGCAAGAGTGGATAGAGAGAATGTAAGATACACAATATGGGAATAAACCAAACTGGATGCAGAATTAGATGCGCTCTCCAATTGGTTTTGTGTGCTTTATGTCGAAGTCTGGAATCTACTGATTTCCTGTCCAGTTCCTTTCAGCTGATGGACCCTCTTCCCAAAGCAGATCAGCCAGACCCAATGCCTGCTGAAGGTCACATTAATACTGCTGGAGGCCGTGCTTTTTATATTGCCACATTTACTGCAAAATGCCAGGCCTTCAGAGTATTAAAAAAGTATTTGAAGCTTTGCAATCTGCTTCCCTGTTTGGATAATAACATGGTTTTGGTGTCTTTCCCTGCCCAGCGAGCCCAGGGAAGTTCTTGATTTTTTTTCTGAAGGGACTGCTGCTTATTCCTAACTACAGCATTTTGGTAGCTGATATAAGTCTATTGCAAATGCTCCCTGGACTGGAACAGATATGTGGTCTGTGGTGGAATCTTCTTCCACTCAGCTTGAAAGATACGCCTTGTTTAATCTTCTCTCAACTTTATGAGAGTATAAAAGCTGGATACAAGAACAACCTGCTTGCCCTTCTGAAGTGGTTACATATGTTATGAAGTGTGGTTAGTGGGACAAGATCTTCACTAAGAGGCTGAGATTACTGTTGAAAAACATGACTAGTATTGGTGCATAGCTTTCTTCACATAACACAGCATAGAAATATACTGGATGGCTAATTTCCAAGTATTGAGAACAGCATTGATTTCAGCATTTTTTGGCTATCATACAATCTGAATGCTGCATTTATTTTATTTGCATTTAACACACTTGAGATATGTATTAATTTTTTTTACTTATATTAGACATAGAAGGCTTTTTTTTCCCGTTCTTGATTGTGGTGTGACTCACTATTGCACCACTGCTTGCAAAAAAATAAGCTGAAAAATGAAAATAGTTCTATGTGAGTTTAGCTTTCATTTTTATCATTTGAGTAGACTCAACTCCTCCACTGTGACGAATTTGTATTGCAAATAAGGTCCTTACTCTGGCTGCATTATAAATTCGGAATATCCGGCTGATGATGTCTTCTTCCAAGTCAGCCGATACAAACTCCACCTGAATAGGACCATGCCGGTGAACTCCATTTTCTGGCCAGTACTGAGGACAGAGCTACAGGAGACCATGGACAAAAAAGAACACAGTTGGATTTCATGCTGCCTCAAGAAACTTTCCTGTGTTGTAATTTGTCATGCATGTACTACTGGAATTCTTGCACAGTATCTTTATAAAATACACGATGCACCAAGCTCAGTTTTGAGCACTCTGCTTTAATAATGTCTTTTCATGTACTTAACATGCTGTTTCTTGCTGCTGTACTTGCAGTGTCTGGTGTTTGGAGTAAAACACTTCTGACACTCAACGTTAGTTCTACAATATATTATGATGAGACAGGGAGAGGCTGAGAAATATTGCCATGTCTTGGAGACAGAGCAGGCTAAAGACCAAAGCCCTGGTATCTCCAGCTGCCCTGAACAGTAGCTAATAATTCAAACTGCATTAGAGTGTGTGATTTATATTAGGAAGGGTACATAAATTCTCAAAAATCAGGACTTAATTTTCACATGTATTTCACCCGTGACTGATGATATTGCCTAATATCACCATTGCTTTAAACTTTCAATAATTGCTTAATTTCATCTTATTAGTGGCACCTGAAAATATTAATTATGCTTTCTTCAGTTCTCAGAAAAAAATTACTTCTAGGTATCTAAAGATCACCAAGTAAAATTACTATTATCTTGCACGGTTTTAGTGTCTAATAATATGACAATGGCTTAATCCAGGAACCAATTACCATCTGTGTTAATACTTTAAAGATTGAATCAACACTTTGCAAGAAGGTTTTTGAAGCTAGAATCTGCCTGTCCATGTTTCTTCAAGAAAATCCTAATGAATTTTTTTTTTTTTTTTTGCCAGGGATATTTAGAGCAGTTTAAACATGTAGCTTTTGTAAGCATTCACCAAAATTAAATATGAACTCATGAAATTTTGTTTGCTTGCAGAAGCATTGATGTCATATTTGGAACTTTTTATTTCCTTCAGTTAAACAGCTGTAGTCTTCATTCTGCTGCATTGCTGTTGGGTGATCCAGAGCAGAGCTGACAAATCACATTTACTCCAGATGTTGTTTTGCATTTCTTATAATACTTAGCCCTCAACAAAGCTGTTTAGAGATGACTGCATTTTAGGAAAACATAATCATTTACTGCACCAATTAAAAAAGAAAACAGGCTCTGATTTGCAGGAGATCACTTTAACAAGTTAAACCCAGAAATTTGAAGTAGTATAATGAAAATGTATTTTCCTTTTTTTTAACCCTCCCTATGATTTGGTCTGCTGAGACAACTGCTTTCCAAATATTGTCTAAATCTTACACAAATTTCTATTATGAAATATGCTGGTGCACAGGGTAGCAAAATGCAATGCATACAACTGCAAACGCCGGTGCTCAGATCATTTAACATGTGCACAGTTTAGTACACATCTTTCAAATACACAGGAATACAGTTCCAACAGATCCCTGAAAAATGCTTGAATGATAATAAGCAGAGCTGTTTGCTGGGGCTGTTTTAGGAAGCTAAGATTTTCAAGTTCTAAAGAAAGCAAAAGCATTTAAGTCTGCACATTTTGCATGCAAGTGATGCTAGCGACTCTCTTCAAGTCAGAGTCACTGTGAAGGGTTGAATTTCATTTCCCAATAGACTATAACAATCCACATAAATGGTAATATCTAAACAGAACTGTAAACACTTCATATATACATAAATAATAATCATAACAGTAATTATTAATAAATCTGAATGTAATGCGTGTTTTTAATAAGCTTTGCCCTCTCTCCACTTCTGTTTGCTCTGAGGGCTTTAAGATTTATTCCTAATGAAAAGATTGTTACTCCTATTAAGAGGTACAAGGTTTAACATACTGCAGAGGCAGGTGAATTAACTGCATATCCCAATAGCTTTTAAATCCTGTGAGGCTAATAAATGCTTGGAATAGCCATGCCCTATTGTAAATTCAAAACACAGCCAACAAATTAAAAAACACTCTGTTCAGCAGTCCCTAACAGTCTGTCTCCCTTGAGTCTTTCCTTATTCACTCAGAAAATAATCTTAGATTCATGAATAAAAGTTTTGTCTTTCATTTCTATTTCTCCTCCCTGTAGACGCACAGGGCTTAGAATCAGAAATTCAGGCTTTAAAATAGTGTGTGGAATTCCTACATGTTCCTTTGAAAGAACAAAAGGAAGATCAGTATATTTAAAAAAAAAATTCTATATGTTAAAAAGAAGAGGAAATTTTTTTTTAAGTACATGCAATACTGAACAAAGCTAAAAAGATTCTTGATCATTAAATTACCTGCAGTCTGCTCTAAAAAATTAGAGTCGCTCTTAATCAATAATTAACAAATATTTACATGTTAAGAATCCAGATTATCACCACATTATTCCAGCAGAGGGCTGGTGCAGTTTGTTAGAACTAAGGAAATGATATCTTTTTAAGAAGCTGGAATTGTGCAGTTGTGAGCCAGGCTCTAGGACACTTAGTGATTAATCCTGGTGATGAAACTGCCAACCACTGGGTTCGCTTTTCCAATTTTCTGAACAACATGTACAGCATGGGTAACTCTTTTCTAAGGTAATTACATTCCCCTACACGTTTTGTTGCCCTCTTTTCCAAAGGACACTTAGTCTCCAATCTTTAGTTCCTCTCTCCTAGTTTAGCTCCTATCTCCTTGCTAGTGACATCTTTTTGTGCAACACACAACACAGATTTTCACACTGGGAACACCTATTCCCTGATAAGGAGACCAAAATTGTTGACATGTTTCAAGCAGGGTAATGAATAGCTGTTGGCTTCTGTTCATGATTTTGGCCACTACAGCATGTTTCAGACTTGAGTCAGAAATCTACAACCATAATTTTTGGGCTTTAGTAGCCCTTCCCAAAACATGTTCTCTTAGAATAAATTATAGGTGCATGCACCTGTGCGTGTGTGCACTAACATGTTGGTGGAGAAGCTGCTGATGGTCTGATTTATTCCTCTTCCCCTATGAGTATCTGCAAGCTACAAATCAATGTTTTAGTGTGTAAGTATTTAATGTTGTTTTTACAAAACTAATTACGTCCTAAGGTTGTTCTGAAAAGCTGAGGCACTAGCACTACTCTTTTGAATGAAGCATTTTTCTGGACTTACTTGTGCAGGATCCACATCATTCAACATAACTACTGAAGTGCAGTGATAATCTAGGACCAGTCTCCAGAAATCTTTGACAGTATTTGGTAAGGGATGCTGTGTAACTATAAAAGCTGATGGTTGCTTGTAGCTCTGCAAAGAAATAACGAGATCATGAGAAGAATGGTAAGAGAGAAAAATCCATTTAGCAGAATGTCAGTCATAGCCCCAAAACTTCAGGACTGAAAGCATTATTTCTATTTTCTGTATAATTAATATATTGTTTTCAGCTCTTTCCTGAGATCTTATATGCTTCAAAGTTAATAAACTGTATTTGGGCAGGATATAACTTCTGCAGATGTTATATTTCTAAAATGTATTTCATGCCACAGGCATAGAGTAAAATCATCAGAGGTTTTTGCTTTCAATGCAACTCCTACAAGATTTTGAGCAACGGGTTTTGTTTTGAGCTGTTAATGGACAGATTAATCTTGGCTGTTTGCATTTAGCTCTAAACTTGAATGATGCCTGTGAAGGGAAATATCTAGTTATTCTTCAGAAATATTGTTAAAATTCTGGTCTATCTGACAGCAGTGAGGATACCCAGGGGATAAATTTCAGTGCTCTTTGTTTCTTTTAGTACCAGAGTATGCCATTGACTGAGCTTTAGCTGGAACTTTTCCACTGTGGATCTCAAACCAGCATTTTCACTGACATCCTTCTGAGTGTTGGAAGCTACCGTGGCCACACTGGGCCAGCTGTTGGGAGGGGGAGACACTGCCTTTGTGAAGGAGGGTAGGGAAGTCTCTACATGCCCTGACCTGAAAGCATTTGCACCACAAGAGAGACCCAATCAGATCAGCCACTGCAGGCAAATGGTGTGGCTCCCGTGAGGGGCCAGGATTTGGACTTTGACTTGGATGGTGCCAAGATGATGGTGGCAGACTCTTTCTGGTGGTGCCCAGTGAAAGGTCAATGACCATAAGCTAAAACACAAGTTCCAACCACAAGGTGAGGAAGAATTTTTTTACACAGAGGGTGGCAGAGCACTGGACAGGCTGCCTAGGGAAGTTGTGAAGTGTCCCTGTCTGGAGACATTCAACATACACCTGAACACGTTCCCATGTCACCTGCTCAGGTGACCCTGCTTGGCAGGGGGGCTGGACCACATAAACTTCCAACCATAGCAATTATGGGATTTGGTGATCCTTGTGGGTCCCTTCCAGCTCTGGATATTCTATGACTGTCCTTTCACAGACAGTCACTGAGGAGACCACAGAAAATGATTCCACTGTGTTTTGGGTACAGATGCAGACATGCAAAACTCTGGTTCTTTGTTTCAACAGTGAAGAAGTGAAGCATCTTGAAAGCAAGTATTAAGGCCCTGTTCTTTCTGAGCATTACTTAATTCACAGCACAAAACAGTACTGAAGTCTCCAGGAAAGAAGACAATGTAATGGCACAGTTGCAAATGGTACATTAAGGCAGCTGTGTTCTAATATGAAATGCCATTGACCTACTGTGAGAAGCCAGACAAGTCACTTACACTTCTGTCCTCACTTTCTCTACATAGATAAACACAAAGATACATTTCCCTACATTTTCATAGGAGTGTTTTGAACTTTGGCTTATTGTAGGAAAAGGCTTTGAGAACTTGGAAGGAAAGAAATGAAAAAACTGCAATAAACTGTTATTACTCTAGCTTCACTTTTTAAAAAGGCCATTTACAATGTGTTCCTTCCTTACTAACCTCTGTTTTCTTGTTGTTTATGTGTTTGACAACCATAATGACTATAGCTGTAAATCCTCAAAAATAGGCTATAAATATCTACAGACTGTAAAGGCAGTTTAAGTGTCTTTTTACTGTTACTCTATTACAAGGATTAGAATTGCCACAGATGCATTCGGAAAAAAGCTCCACACAGACATGCAGAGGAACCATTCATTCAAACAGAAATAAACGGGAAGGCTGAAGTAATGGCTTGTGTACTATCTTGTGTTGACAGACAATTTTTTTTTTGTTAATTACTGTTTAAATTATAAACAAAGGAAACTGAAATATTGCTGCAAACCTTATTATTCTATTTAACTGCCTCAATCTCTTAATAGGTAACTCTTGTTTTCCCAGGCCAGATGGTTAAAAATTCAAGCACTGGGGAGAAATCCAGACAGATTTAATTAATCAAATCTCCCTGAATTGCTCTCTGAGCATGGCTTTGGAACCTTGGCTGTGACATAACGTATGTGTGATCCTAAATGTACTTGGGAGTTTAAAGATTTTGTGCCATGCATCTGGGAAGCAAAACAAGCTAGAAGGTGTTCCTTCTTATGCCGGCTCCATTTTCTAGCACGGCTCAGTCTGGAGGGCTGCTTATTGCCTTTTTATTATTAATGACGTGGCGGGGACTTACATCCATCAGGGCAGCATTGATGTAGTTACTGCTTTCCCCATCTATCGTGATGAGGAAAGGCAGGCATCTGTCTGGAGGCAGCACATCCATACAGCGATTCTTCTCGTGGTTCCGCGGCAGCAGCGCGATGCTGCAGTCTTCAACGCGCAGCGTTGGAGTCACCATGTTTAAAGTCTTCCAAAGAGAGCAAACAATGCAATGGAACAATTAACACAGCAGCGAAAGCAGCCCAAAATATTTAACAATAGAACAGCTCAGCATTCAGTTTCAGTGGGAATCAATATGCACAGAAATGAAAACACATCAGAGTCAGCAGGGTTTGGAAGCAGAGAAATCCTGGAAGCGTACGACTATGAAAAATAACCTCAAAGACAGCTGCAGCCTGCCTTCTGGAGAAAGGACAGTGGAAGGATTGCCATACTTCCCTCGAGTTAAAAGAATACTACTACCCCACTGCCTTATTTTATGATTCAGCATAACTTTAGTAGAGATGACTGACATGTTATTTTTCCCTTTATTGCAGCCTTTCCCTCCTAGACCTGTTACAAAATTCATATGGCTATAAAAACTTAAGCAGAAGTCTTTAGTATAGCTGAACTCTACAGCTTCTAGGAAATGTAAGCCACTACTTACCCTAAATTCCTCTTTGATCTGGCTTGAGTTTGTTTGAGGATCTAGTTTATTCATTTCATAGTAAGCAGACCTAACTTGTGAAGCTGGAATGGATGTGTCCCCGCAAAGACAGGCTTCCAGGATAGCATCATGGATGAATACATACTGTTCCTGGTAAAGCAGTAAAATAGATAGTTACTGACATGGAGTGCATAGACCAATAGTATTTTGGTAAATAAAACATAACAACTAGTATGGTTGACACTTCTCTCATCAGTTTACCAGCACTGAAGCAAGACCAGAAGTAAAAAACACAATTTAAAACTTTATCCCACTCATTCAGAAATTAATATATAAAGATTGTCTTAAACTAACTACAGGGAGTTAGAGAAGTGCAGTAACACTGTAACAAAACTCAGAATGTTTCTGGTTTCCTCATTCCTCTGGCTAGTTCTGTAGGTGCTATCTTGAAACTAAGCCTCAACAAGATGTACTCTAGAATGAATTCTTCCCAGAGAGGAAACAGTCCTGATTTTTCTTATTTTTTAAGAAACACTGTGAACCTTCAGCGAAGCATAACTGTACACTTGTTTGGGCAGGGGTTCTTCAGGTTTGTGTGGAGATTATTTTCTGCATGTGACTGAGTAAACTACTTTCTAGAGGGTGCCAGCTACAAAGCTCCATGGGTAGAAGAGCATTTTTTTCTTGCACAGCAGTACTCCAGTAGATGAGCAATACCTCTGTCTGCACCATGTTAACCCTCCGGGATCGAAGCTCTCTCACGCAATTGTAGATGTCTACGACGCCTTCTCGTTCTGCCATATCTAGCATGATGTCAATGACAATGAAACATCCAGTTCTGCCAGCACCAGCACTGAAGCAGAAGAAGAGCACAGTTAATGTGTAGCAGCGCATTGGAAATGTAAATGGTTCAGGGTTCATCTCACAGGTACTTGATCAACTGGATGATTACTGAAATTGAGCAGGGCATTTGCAGAATCAATTTTTTAACTCTCACTTATATACTGTATATATGTTTGTTGTATATATAATATATGAATTCTTGTTTACAGTTGTTTTTTGAGTAGAGCTCCAGTGACTTCATCAACCTGTGTGCGGGATACACAGCAAAGAAGAAGCAAAAGTAGGTCTTGAGTTTAATGCAGACCACAACAGAGGGATTTCTGTGGTACCCACCTGCAGTGAACAACCAGAGGGCCGGCACTGGGCGGACTCTTGGACTTGACCTGCCGTACAAAGCCCAGCAGGCCCGTGGCGTGGTACGGGACACCGTGGTCTGGCCAGCCCGTGAAGTGGAACTGACGGATCTCCCGAATCTCGTGAGCGCCTCTCTGTTGGAAACACAAGGGTTGAAATCTTCAAAAGCCTGAGCCCTGCTGCAAAGCATCCACCCCCTACCAACACAATCTGTACAGACTGCTGGAGAGCTTCCTCATAGCAGGAGAGTAAGTTCAAAGGTTAGGTATCTACTGGTTTCAAAGCCTTCCAACAAAATCAAGTAAGTAAGCACTAGATTGGTCAGAAACTTTTAGCAACAAGAGAAATGCTCATCTCTACATTTTACTAGGCTGCTTTGCAAACTGTGGCCTTAAGATGCATGCCACAGTCACTGAACAGGTCAGCAGCAAGGCTGAACACAGAGCACAGATGACTTTTTTCCCACTGCCCTCCACAGGGGTCTTGCTGCTGACTTCAGGGAACTTACAGCTTCAGCATAATTTTTCTTATCATTTGTCTCCTTCATTGGTCTGAAAGAAAAAGCTGAATAATAGAAAACTTTTTTGCACTTTCAATCATAGGGGCTGTGTTTGTAGCCCTCCACATGCTTACCCTTTAGGTGATTTGCCACAGTCTAAAAGGACATGGATGTGGTGAGACAGGTATGAATGAGAAGCAGATTGTGTAAGTAATTTCCCATATGACTGTGGGGAGCAGTTTGGATTTTAGAAGTGTGTATGCTAAGTTTTGTTTTCTTACTGCTTGTATTTTCCCTTTCCCCTCTAAAAATGTAGCTGCCAGTATTTTATTCTCATTAGAAATCCACACACTGGAGGCCATCATATACAGTTCATAAACAAACAGCAAAATTACAGAATTTCTAGGCTGGACTAAATGTCCATAATATTAGTAACTGGTGGTTTACAGCTTTTCTTCCTTATGTATTTCCTGTCTTGAGCTGATTTGCATATAAAAAGTTTTATCCTCTTTGAATAATAAGTAATATAATCTTCCTTATTTACTGCTATGCATTTGTCTAGAAGTTACAGTGTTAGAAAAATTTTGGACATGCCAATGCTACTGGACTAGAGAGGACTTAGTGTGTGTTGGAGTCTTTGATGCTCTGACAGCTCAGGCTGGAGGTCTGTGGAGACAGGGCATGTGCTCAGAGGGAACATCTCATTTCCCCTGGAAATTGACACAAAAGGCAGGCCAGGGAGAGGATTAAGAGCATATGAGCAGTGGTGTGGACTGAGGAGATCACACCCTTGAAACAGAAATGACCTTATATCCTAAAAACCAATATTAAAACATTGAAATCCAGGAACAGATAAAACAATTTGCATTTTAAGGCAGTCTAGCAAACACATTCAAATACAATTTGGTCCCTGCTCTCTGGAGATTTTAGAGTGTGTTAGTTAACACATCTCTGCCACTGTAAGCAAGGCCTTCAATTCTGTAAACAGCTCTGCTTAGGTGAAGGTAGAATTTCAAACACTTTATATTGTTTGTAACCACTGCCCATGACCCTCAAAGAAACAAAGATCCCACAGAAAAAAGCAGTGCCATGACTATACCAGCTGAGGAATGAAGTGAGCATCCATCAGTTCTTCATGCTGTACACAGCCAAGATTTTCAGACAATTCATAAAAACCAAACTGCCCCTCCAAAGCAATGTGCCTGGCTGCTACACAGATCAGGTTGTGTCCTGTGCCTGCTCTGCCTTAGTTGTGAAAAGGCTGTTTGTCAGGCTGACTGTGTTTTGTCTGTCATTGTTAACAGCTACTTAGGAAAGGTTTTGCATATAAGATAATTTTATAATGAGTTTTCTTATTATATCTACAAAGGAATGATTTTTATATCTAGCTTTCCTGCTGGTTTCTAAACCCAAAATAGCACACAACTACATGATTCATAAAAACATATGCTCAGCTGGGAAAGACTATACAGCTGAAACAAACAGAAAATGGTGTACACTGCTAAACCCTAGGATGTTAAAAAATTCTACAAAATCTTATGCTGCTGCTTTATGTTACTATTCATGTATGATTTATTCATCTGAGTTAACTGTTGTGCTGCAAAGAAACTCCAAAGGAACTGCTTATTCATACAATGCAAAGCATATCTAGGAAACAGTCTTCAAAATCAGACTGCACTTTTGGGCTCAATTTTCTCAGCATTATGCCCCTACTACTCCATTAAAAAAATCTTGAAAAACTGAACTTAGTGATCAATTTATCTTCAAGCAAATCAACTTCTAGGTTGTACTTTATGAGCAGGTATCATCTACAAACAGAAAGGAGGGTCAGAAGGGATGAGGGGTCTTGGAGAATTTGATTCCTCTGATTTTCTGAACATCTATGCTGTATCATATCATATCATATCATATCATATCATATCATATCATATCATATCATATCATATCATATCATATCATATCATATCATATCATATCAAATGTAGGCTGCAATTGGATCTTCCTTACCCCTCCTCCTCATCTCCAGCACAATGGACAAGGCCAGTTCTCTTCACGACACCCCTGCAATTCATATGTGCTAAATCTTTAATCATTCTGGATTTCAGATGCTGTCTGCAGGACTAACCCTGTACCAACACAGGGGGTTAGGCCACCTAAGGCACAGAACTCTTCAAATTTTCCTGTTGAATTACTAAAGTTCCTGCTAGTGAAATTTGCAAGTCCCTTGGAACAGAGGCCCCAATATTAAATGTTACAATACCACCCTTCCATTAGTATTTTCTGCATGTTTGGTTAGGGTGCTCTCTGTCTTATCATGCACCCTGACTTAGGAAAGGTGAAAAGTATCAATCTCAGTACACCAAAAATATAAACTTGAGAGAATTATGGTGAAAGAGATGGACAGACTTGATGCTCCAGTACCTCTGGAGGAGTTAAAAAATATGGAAAATAGAGTCAAAACAAATGTATTTTACTCAAACTACAGTGACACTGCTTTTAGAGGCTTACTGAAAAACTACCAACTATTAAAAAGCAAAGTCTAAATGAAATCTTTTCAGATGGAGATTTTAAAAAAGAAATAAAATGTTTAGTGCCTTTTATCTCTATCTGTTCTAATGCACTTATTCAAGACAGTTTGGTTATGTTCAACTGTAAAATCATCTAGGTCTTTTCTTCAGCCCCAGTTAAGAAGCGAAAAGCTAACATCAAAGCATGAGCTTAAAATTTGAAGAATAAAAATCAACTACTGCCTCATCTACTTCAAAGTGCAGCCAACGTTTCTCATCTGTTTATTAAAAATACCTAAATGCAAGGAAACAACAGGCTTGAGTGAATTCAGTATACAATATGTATAGTGGTAAACATGATACAATATTTCAATTCATTCAAACCACGTAATTCTATTATCATTACCCTCAGGTTGCTGTATTGATGCATATTTAGGTATTAGATTGAAGAATAAAACAAGACAAAGCCCTAATTCCTTTGTTACTCTGGAGGTGTGTACAGAGACCCTGTGGGGTAGTCTTTTTGGCAGTTTCAGGTACCTGGGCGCAGGATTCTTTGATGCTGAACATTATGTTCTTCAAACCCATAAATGAATATTATTTCAGCATTACAGAGAACCAATAAATCACAGGTACTGCAAGTAAATCAAAAGAAGCTTTCTAAGCTAATTAGTTGAAAATCTACTCATTGTGATGGAGCATTATTTCTGTGTGTCATTAGGAATATCTAGTCTTAACAAGGAGGCCCTTTCCTTGGTGTTCTGCAACTCAAATGGGTCTTGATACATGCAATTTAAACATTTCTGTCCTTTAATGAATTCTGAATGAAAATGCTGAGTTGACACAAATTCATGGTACCCATCACCACTGACCAATCCTGCCTGTTCTCACTTTCACTGAGTACCTTATTTGTTATTTGTATGTTTTCCATATATTGCAGCTGGGGAGCTGCAAGTTCTACAAGCTACAAAGCATCAAACAAATGCGTGGCATTATTCTAACAAACAGTAATACAACACAATGATTGGAACTCCCCATGTAAGGATGGATTCCACGTGAAAAGGGAAATTGCCTTGAGATGAACAGTAATTTGTTACAACTCTGTCTCTGCAGACCAGGCAGCCCCAGCTCAACAAACAGGTTCTCCACCACAGACTTCTGAATAATGTTGCATGCAGCCTCTGGTACAGACAGAAAATGATTGTGGGGAACGTAAGATGGGAAAGCAGCACAAATGTGGTTTTCAATTGATTGCTGGGAGGGAGGCTTCGATTTCTCCTAGGCAGGGAACATCACTTTTTCTAACTCAGGCAGGGGCCAACAGTGATGAAAAGAACAGAACAGTTGCTGCATTTGAAGAAGAAAAATACAGATTACCATAAGAGGGCGGTAGTCGTTTACCCAAGAATACCTACAAACCCAGGATGTCAGTCAAAAGATTTAACTTTCCCTTGTTGAATCTGTAAGTTACTTTGGCAGATACCACTGTATTTAAGAAAACTGAATTTGGAAACTTACCTTTTCTACAGCAAACGTTCGAATCACATACTCAGCCAGCAGCTCTGTTTCTATTAGGGTAACTTTAATATCTTTATATATCTCTGTGTCATCTGGCCAGTACTTGCAGCATTTGACCTTTAAAAGATACAGAAGAAATTAAGGTTCATTTATTTGAGAAGGTTCATACAGAATCTATTTTGCATTCTGTGCAATGATTTCTGGTTTAAAGTGCAATCATGCACAAACCAGTCACATTTTCTGCATGTGGAAATGCTTAATGTTTGAGGGACATTGCTTCTTCTCTTTTAAAGGCAGTTTTCAGAGTTGCACATAAGCTTTGTGTTGTGCTTAGTGAAGTAAGGCAAATTAGTTTGGAGCACAAAGGATATTTATATCCTCCACAGTTGAGTTTAGTTAACTTCATTTCTAACTGTGCTTTCCAAAGCAGTGTGCCCAGAGGGACAAATACCACAGAATTTTTATCCCCAACATCTACTTGTTGATTTGTCTCAAAAATATCTTTCTACCTTCCAAAATAAAAGTGATTTGCAGGCAGGAAGGAGACCTCTTGCAGTTCACAGCTTCCACAGTAGGGGTAGAGAAGGGGCAGCCACTGATCTCTGCTCTGTGCTGACCAGTGACAAGACCAAGGAACGGCCTGAAGCTGTGCCAGGGGAGGTTTAAGTTGGGCACTAGAAAAATATTTTTCACCCAGAGGGTGGCTGGGCACTGGAACAGGCTCCCCAGGAAAGTGGTGAAAGCACCAAGCCTGGCAGAGCTCAAGAAGTGTTTGGACAATGTTCTCAGGCACATGGCATGACTCTTCAGGATGGTGCTGTGCAGGGCCAGGAGCTGGACTTCAATGATCCCCGTGAATTCCTTCTAACTCAAAATATTTATTGTATGATTCTCTATTTTTAGAAAAGCACCTGTTTTCTCAGATTAATTTCCAAAGGAACTGATGAGATGTCAAATAGCAAAACTCAGTGCTTGAATTCAAGAGCCGACGTTTATGCCCAGGCCTTAGTTATTATAACTCTACACAGTTTAACTATTAATTCACTAGATAACTCCAAACATTATGGGTAGGATTAATGTAACTTAGCTCAACCTAAACTGCCATTTATTAGAAGTGAGTGGTTTGAGGACTGTATATTGAGGACGATGCAGATAGCTGACAGAGTTAGGAATTTTCTCCTCCTTCCCATTTGTGTGGACAAAGTGGTGGGCTGGGAAGTAAGTAACACATCACTTACATCTCCCTTACTCTGCTTTATCATGGTAATAGCTATGCTATCACTGCTGCATCTGGCCATCATCCAGTGGTGCAGTACATGTTAGGAGTGGCATCTGTTATACATCTGCTGCATGGAACAGTTTCTCTCTTTCTCCCACCAAAGGGAAAACTTAAAACTGATCTTTAAATACATGTAAATCTGGCTTACCTAAATACACACTTAAATGAGTTGGGGAAAAAGCTGAACATTTTAAATATTCAATGTAAAACTGATAGAAAAAAATTAAACTTCACAACTAATAATAGTATTTCTCAAACCTATTTTCATGCAAAAATATTTGGATTGCTACCATGTTTAATCCCGACCAAAAGGCAAAACAGATGAATGTGTGTATATGCATATACAGCGAAAACTGTAATACAGGATTCAAATTATTTATTTATACAAACTCCAGGTTCAGTATAAGAAGGATTATGCAGAGAGTCAAACCCTGTCCAGTAGAAGAAAATACATTTTCTTAAGCATTTGTTTCTAGAATGTAGTTGGTAATTGTGTACAATCCTTCTTTACTGTCTGGATAAATAGGAGGTCTTGCCACATCACAGTAGTGACACTGGCTGATAAAACAAGAAGTTTGTCCAGGCAGGGTCAGTAGTTCTGGCCCTTATTCTGACTCATTAGCAGGATAAAATTAAAATCTGAATAGAACTGAGTTGAAGGGCTAGCAAAACACAGACCCACCCCAGGATCCTTTTCAGACAAAAAGAGTAGCCTGGTCAGAAGCCCTGGCTCCCAGCCACAAAATAATATAAGCATCTTAACAGCTTGTTCCTGCTTACACAGCTGATGGAAAGCTCCTAGAGCAGAGCTCAAGCTCAGGTAGCTTTATAAGCAGGTTTTAATTTATTTTTCTGTGCTTGTCTTCAGTCTAGTAACCACATTAGTATTGGCTAAGAAAATTTCTTTATAGTCTTCACATTTTATCTCGTATTAAGGCTGGTTTCAGGATGACTGGCAAGACCAGAGCTCCCTTCCATGGCGAAAGGCTTGGAGCTGGGACCCTGGACAGTGCTTGGCACTCCTGTAACAGGGCAGGGTAGCAAGACTGCTCCCCCACCAGCATGGTGAGCTGACAGGGTGCCAGAGAGGAGGAGGAGGATTCCACCAGCCAAGGACCAAGCTGAGGGCCATTCCCAGCATCCCTAACAACAGGACCTCTGGCAGATGTGTATTCATCTCTAAAACCTATCTATCCACTGTAAGCAATGAACAAACATTTCAGAAGCATTAAACTTTTGCTGCAAGCAGTTTAGTAGCTACTGCTACTATTTGTTGCATCTACTTGATATTTATTCATATCTTATTTTGTTCAGTATTTCCAAAAATCCTCTCATAGAAACTAAGTGAAAAACATTGAATGCTCATTGTTTTGTCTGTGTTGTTAAATTGCTCAAATCCCTCAGGCCAGTAAACTGACCCTTTTATAGCCATTGCCAGAAGCTCCTTGAAACAGGGTTTTCCCCCCTATGGCTAAGATGACTTTTTGACTCTTTATGAAGAGTAAGACAATTCACACTGCCTCTGGGCTGGAGCAACATGCTGACAACCCCTTCTCTGGAGCTGATTCCCTTTTCCTGCCTGTTCACATCTCTGTTCCATAGGTGGAACCTGAGCCACACAGAGAGGGCCAGTGCAGGTAGGAAGGGAGCATCTGCAGCCGTGATCCCAGGCACAGCACTGCTCATCAGCACATCTCTTTGTGGCTAACTTTAGCCTTGTTTCTTTCTGATGGGTGCCTGCCATCCTTGAAACAGCTCCAGTTTAGCAAAATAAACAATCAGGATGGTGGGGAGCAACCTTGGCTGAATTAAATTGCTCCTTCCTTGAAAGAAATAATGTTTATTTCTAACTTGGATGTCCAGACTGTCTGGATTATGGCTAAGAACTAGGGACAATTCAGAAAGACCAGTTTAGAAGACCACAGTCCCCACATGTTCTTATGTCTCTGGATTTGATTCCACTCTTTTTTAAACCTTATTTAAGATGATACAGTGGAATAATTAGGGAAGCATTGGGAGATGTTGCACAGAAGTTACAGCCTTTTGTACCTCATGCAGATTGGGCCTGCTGGGGATTTCTTACTCTGCTGCACAGCAGATTTTGGGCACAGAGCAGACTGGAGCTGAGCAGAAGGATCCATGACAACACAATTTCCTGAAAACTCTCCCAAGTGCCACAGGGGCTGTAAAAGCCATGGGAACCATGCCAGAATTCAGTCAGAGCCACAGACCAACTGATGATTCACTCTCGAGCAGAGGAAAAAAGACCCAAACCCAACTTGATTTTAATTCAGGCTTTTCTCCTCTTTTTTGGCTCTTGTTCTGCAATGTTCTGAACTCTGGACCTGAGAAATCCACAGACACCTGGTGAACCAGTAGTCAAGTAAATGCTTAAAGGTCCATCTCCCACCTCCTCTAGGACCACCCAAATAAATGCAAAGGTGTCTTAAAGACAGAAGTAGACTAACTAGTGTAAATCAAAATCACATTTATAAATGCATATTGGATCAGGGCCTTTATTTGTAAAGAAAAGACAATTGCAACAAAATAGAATATGGTTTTACTCATTAAATATGAGTAACATTGCTGGTAGCATATGTTCATTTTTTCTTTTTAGCACAGCTTTAGCTACCATAACTTGACGAATCTCTTTTCCATTTTATAAACATTTTGTAAGTGTTTTACAAAAAAGCCTTACTAACAGAAGGTTTAACTAAATAATTGATATATGATTCCAGAACTGAATATTAAATGCACTAGATCTTTTCCAAGCAGTTGCTACCACAACAGTAAATATCGTCCACAAAGCAGAAAATATAATTTTGAAATCTCATCTGAGCAGAATTATAATTGAGAGTTTGTTCACATGCACCTCACATTTGTATCCTACCAACATGCCAAAAAATACAGATGTTCATCACAAGATGAGATAAAAGGATGATTGCCAGAGACATAATGAAAATGCTCTGGTTTAATCTATTCATCCCAAGGTACACTGTCCAATTGTTTCAAACATGTTTATTTTACTAATAATTTTAGAAATTTGGAGAAGGGAATTATTTACTTCCACCCTCTAGTTCCATCCCCCAGTAAAATAGTCTAATGTGTGAAACTTAGAATTAAAAATGAAGGTGGAAAGTTGTTGTTTCTAGATCTAAATGTAACAAATAATGCAGGCTGTGGATGGCTAATGAACACAAATTGTGACTTCCAAAGCTGTATATTTAACCATTTGGCAATGTGACACATGTAGCTAAAGGCAGTAGGAAAGTCAGGACAGTAATTCATTTAGCTAGAATTTGGAATAAGAGTAATATTACAGACTTAATATGTGAGCTGGCTGTGCAATACACTTTGCAGTCCATATAGAACAGTTTAAATAACACTGATTATTCAAAGTTTCCAATTTCCTTTGATTCTGAAATATTCTTAGCAAAAGGGTGATATAACTGACTATGCCCTGCATGGATTGACATTAGTGAAGATCAGTATTATACATTCTAATTTAAAATTAATCCTGAACTAAGTAATGACGATAAGTCAGACATAAATTTTGAAGTGAAACCTCTTGGCTATGAAATGAAACAGCCAACCATGCTCACTGGTAGAATTTTAACAGATTTTGCAGATGTAGCTCGGTTAACAGACACTTCTATTTGGCTGACTTGAACTAAAAGAACATCCAATAACTGAAACCATTTTTATTTAAATACTTTTCAAACAAAAATGCATTACGATATAAGAACATTTCATATGTTATAAAACAACCTTTGACAGGAGATAAAACCCAGTCTTCATTTTTTTTTTCATTTTCCTTTGTTTGCTTTTGAGCAAGTCTGTTATTAGTTTTATACCTCGTTCTACACTTACCTAAAAGAGGTGTGGAAGACTATTGAGAAATAGTATATTTGAGATATTGTTTGTCACCATCAGATGAATGGGTCTCTGTGAAGTCATCCATAAGTCTTTATGATGTTCACAGCTGCCAGAGTGGGGAGAGATGTCTCCATGAATTTTACTAGCTCAATCTAACTTCTTCCAGGGATGACTCAGAGCTGACATAGTTCACCTTCTGCTACTCCAAGCTGCCCAACAGTGCAGCCCTAAGCTGCATGGTGGGTGCACTCTCATTCAGCCTCTGCCCAGAAGAGCTGTCTTCTCGACATTTCCAGCAGCAGCCATAAATGAATGCTTTCCACCTGACAAAATGAGTGTGATCCCTTTGTTCTAAAGACTCAGGTATTCTGTTAGCATGCCATCAACCTGGCAGAGTGGGTTAGGTGAAATTAAGATGACAGGACAAACCCATGGTGTGGCCTTCCTTTGACCATAAAGATTTGGTTTAGAAGAGTTGCTTTAGGGTAAGGCAACCCAAGGTGAAGCTGTTCCAGTGTTCCTGCCTCCACTGTTAATACCAGCAAAGGAACATTGATTGTCTCTGTTTCATTGCTTATGTTTAGGCAATTTTGTGCACCTCGGTACAGCCCTGAAAGAAGAAAGGTTGAGCACAGAACACATGAGAAAGGTGGTCTCATGCCAAGATGAAGGATGGTTAGCTGGAGCTCCTCAAAGCCTGTCTTAATTCCTGACAAAACTGCGAAATCGTGAAATTTCTCAGATCCTGTGCCCCAGGGACCTGATGTGCCTGCATTGAGCAGCACAGCCTGTGCTCTGAACCATGGTTCCTTTCCAAGAGCAAAACCATGCCATTAGCTGGGTACAGAGCACCACCTACTTAGTGGATTGCCTTCTGGCTCTAAAACCTGATCATCTGATGTTAGACAGCTCTACATGTTACTCTACTGGGTAAAGCAAAACTGTGTCAGTGCCTCTAGGATACTTCTCCCTTCACAGAGAGACAGCGAGATAATTTCAAGAGACTGCTGAGACAAGGAGACTTGAAGTTATGAAGACATTTTGCTAACCCTGACATTCTGGATTAGAGCCTGAAGGACTCCCTCTTGGCAAACTGCACCTAAAGTTGCATCCTACACCTTGGTGGCACTTCAGTTAGTCCAACAAAGGGGTCAGTGCATTTGTGTACCCTTAAACCTCTTAAGTTCATTTCTCAAAGTGAATTATCTCAATTGGATTAGTAAGCATTAAGATATCAATCTGTGTTGATTAACATTCTTTTAAACATAGCTTTTACTGCAGATGAGAATACAACAAAACACTGAGAGCTGAACCCATGACTGCTCTGAGTGACATGGGACAGTGCTGGATGCCTCTAGTTTGATGTTCTGTTTCATGATGCTAACTCTGCTAACCTGGGCACGTCTTTGAAACAATTGCAAAGAGCCCTTAATTCTCTTTCCTGAAGAATGACAAACTAATTTTTCCCTAAGGGCTCCTTCCTTACTATGAATCATGCAGCAATGTAAACTTGTTATTTATGGTTAAAAATCTAGAAAGATGAGATCTGTTGATGACTAGAAGGGTTCCCTGACTTGAAAGATTGACAATAGTTTCAAATTTTGATTGGTTTTCTGTTTTTCTCATTGATATTCTGTAAAAGTATAAACTGTCCTCTATCCAATAAGAGATACAGGAATTACAGTGAAACCAAAACTATAATGACAGAATATAACACATTGTGTAAGTCCCATTTTTGGGGGGCAAACATGATTAGGAAAAAAAATTTTCAGTGGATGTGGAAGGACACTATTTATGTATTTAAGAAGTTGGGACTAGAATTACCTTGAGGAAGTAAATGGATTAATATAAAAACATTTCCCCTCTTATTTATAAAATGTGGTTTCTTTCTTTCAGTAGAAAAGTTAAAATGAAACCTTAGTCACCAGTATGCATACAAACTCTTTGGCACACCTCCTAAGGAGCATTAACACCAGTATCCTGAATTAATTCCAATGTAGGCAATTCAGCTTATTACATTTAGAGGAGTTTCAATTAGACAGAGTGTTCTTCCATTTATACTAAATACAAACGTGCTGTTTGTGAGAAGAGCTGAAGAGTCAGTGTTTCACCTCTGCAAGATCACAGTATTGGGTGATCTGAATCTTAAATACAATTTGAGTTTACCTTTGTTTATCAGAAGGACCTTCTGCATGAAAGATTCTCAAAACTTGTAAAATGTGTACGTACAAACTTCCTAGTAGCTTTGTGATGAAAAATTTTATTTTCATTCTAAGTGTGGGTGGTAAGTCCACTGAAAGTTTCAGACAGTTTTATGTTGCTGAAATTTCCTATGAAGATTTTGCTTTTTCTTTTAATCTGTTTCCAGTAAGAAGTCTTTGGACAGGGTTTTATTCAGCATCTTTTCTTGGATGTCTAATCTCTGTTGATAACACAAATTATCAAGTAGATCTGAGGAAGATCTGGTTCATCATAAAGACTTTAGGATTTTATTTGTTAAGGAAACATTTTGGAATCTGTTTAAGAAATGTCTCTTGAATGCTGACAAATGCTGCACATCCTGGGAACCCAAACAAACATATGACTGCTTAGGGCTGTGCCCATACAGACTTTCCGAGGAAGAGCAGCCCTTTTCTGACACCATTTATCTTGTAACAAGTAATGCTTTTCAGCAAGCCAGCATCAAGGAGATATTGTCTCTGTCACAAGACCATTGTCTGAATCTGCTCACTGCCATGTGGAACCAACCCAATACTCTTTTAAGCATGAAAAATCAGAGTCATCCCCATTTGTGCAGAGAAGTGCCACATACATGATATGTCAACCACAGGTGTAGGAAAACAAGCCAAGGAAAAGTTAAACGTGTATTCTTCCTTTTTCCCTATGCAAATACAGCCCTTCTGGCTCCTGGGAGGGAAATGTCACCTAGGAAGAGTGTGAAATGACTACCAGGAAAGAACACTACTCCTGAGAGTAAGATGGCAGGGAGTTTGGGTAGCACAAAGGTGTGGGCACAGGCATGGGGGCTATTTACCAGCTTGTGGCTGACCTTCACTCCCCTTTGTGTCACATCCACTCTGTTGTAGTCAACCTTGCTCCCTTTCACAAAAAGGGTCTTTTGTGTTCTTATTAACACTATTAGCACTGGCTGTTTTCTAATTCTGAATAATAATTGAGAAACTCTAATTACTGTAATTACTATGCTCCTGGGGTGAGGTTTTATTTTTTATAATTATTTATAGTGAGTTTGTTTGTGAATGCTTTGTTATATTAAAGGCGTGATAGACAATCATAAGCCCTTGCAGTGCATTTATTTATAACCACCTCCACGGAATTTCACCAGTACATTTCAGCATTTATTAATCAGTTATTACTAAATTTCTTCTGCCTAAAGCAAGTGGGAGAGAAAGCAACTACTGAAAAATTACAAATAATGTGACATGCCAAGTTTGATTCTGCCAACTAAGTATTAGTACCAACACAAAAAGAACAAAGATGGAGGTGACAGCTAGGTGGCACAATTGAATATATTCTAAATCTTCCCACCATGCCTCTTCAAGGAAGACAGAAATGTTTCAATGTGTGCAAACACTGAAACAACAAATCAAGAACAACCTGAGACTTTGGCCCACACACAGGCACCTCAATCCCTTTCCCATTGCTTTTCTGGGCCTTTTGGAGTTTGCCTTCCAGAATAGTCTCTTGGAGTAAGCAAGATGTTCTGTGTCTATTTTTTGATCAACCCCTGTGATCATAACATCATCACACTGCTGGATAAAAATCTCTGTTTTTTACAGAATAATTAATCAGATTTATCTCTCAGGTAAAGATGCTCTCTGAAATTACACTATTTTCAGTTGCTCTACCACTTACAGATATGGGCATGGAGGCCTCTTGCATTAATATAATCCAGAACACATTACTTTGAAACAGCTTGTTGCCACACTGATGTAACTGATTCTTGTTTATGCTTTTTATTCATTAGTGTGTGTCTTGGAAAATTCTGATTCTTGGATCGTTACCATTAATTACTTGCCATTTTCTTTTTATGAACTTTATTGTGAGTGAAAAGTTGTTGATCTCAGCATGAAGAAGACAGAGACCTTTTTCCAAGGTTGCTTCAAGGGCTGCTTATTTGTTTAGGTTTTTTTTTGGTAAAAGTTGTTATGTCAACCTAGGCCAACGTTAACTAAGCGCCACTTCATCATCCTTTATCAAAGAACTATTCATGCAACTCAGCAATGCTCTTTCTAAATGACTGTGAGACCTCATTTAGGTTTTTAATAAACAGTCACATTCTAATGAGGTCTTCATAAAACTGACTAAATATGTTTAGAAATCATTAGCTTAAATTATCAGTACAAAAGTCTCCTTAGGGAGCCCTGAAGATTTTGTGATAAGACTTCTGGCAGATGGATTAGTGTAACAGCAAAAGCAAGCTCTGAATTTCCACACAAGCAGTGTAAATGTGAGTGACTGAGTAACAGGCTACTAGATAAAGAGCTAAATGTCCCTCAGGTGGGTTCATTAAAGAGAGAAAACAATCAAAACACATTTTGGTGCCATTTAAATACCAGGTGCACAGCAGTCTGCAGGTGCCAGAAACACTGACAAGGGTCCCTCTCTGGAACACACAAGAGCTTAAAGGGATGTGTGGCTCTGACAAGTGTGCCTCAGATAATGACAGATATTGGCAGATGTACCCAGACCCTGCTGGAGGGTAATGCAGGGACTGAGTCATTTGCAGCAGGTGCCTGCATTAGGGACAGCCTCATGGTGATTCCTCCAGCAGCAATTAAAACAGTCCTGATGCATAATGCTCCAGGGCAAGAAGCAAGTTCCTAGCACTGATTTAATGACTATTCAGCCAGTCCTGGTAAACAAACACATATACGCCCCTCAATGATTAATTCATGAAGGCTGTACATCATGTGGCAAATATGTTAAATTTTGACAATTCCTGTTTCCTAAAAATGCAAAAGAATTTTCCTCCTTGGCTTACAATGGGTCAACACTCTTTAAAAGTAAAAATAAGCAACCCCTATAAATCTTATACCAGTGAAAGCAATAGAAATAGAAAATCTCAAGTTTGGGAAGGTTGTAAAGTTTGCCCTACAGGAATGCTACTGAAAGTCCATTAAAATCATTACTACTCAAGGTGGCACAGAGCTTGTGTTAGGGTCTGCAGGACAGATGGTGTGTTTGTAATTTGCCTCCTTGTTGCTGATGATTCCAGCTCTGGGAGTGGCACAAAAGCACCAATGGAGGAGTGAGTGCATTGTTCTGTGGCTCATACAATTTTATTTCCATTAAAAGCTCATTTCAATTTCTGCTCTCTGATCTCACCTATGCTGGCCTCCAGAGAAAGTGAGAACAAAGTCATTTCTACCACTGCCAGAAACAACAAAGCTGCAGATCTGTATCCCACTAAGACTCTTGCACCCTGAAAAAAATCTCCACTAACCATTCCTTGCTGCTGTGGGAATGTGCTGTGCACCTAAATGCTGTGAGCAGAGGCTGCCAGCACTGGCACCAAGACTGGTGTCTCTCTTGCTGACATCCGACAGTTCACTCTAATTGGTGCTTCCAAGTACTGACTTTGGGAAAACAGTATGTGGTTCCATGCAGAATGCTGTTTTTGCTCTCAGGCTTGTTTATTCATACCCTGAAAACATCCCTTTTAAAGTTGTTCGCTTGAGCACTTATGAATGTGTATAAAGCTTTAACAAAGAGGTTTGCTGGAGAGCTTCCTATTCTTACCAACCCATCCATTTTGAATTGATACGTGACCACCCAGCTATTTCTACCTTCTTCCTCACTCAAGGGACTGTATTTTTAAAGCAGCCTCCATGATCCCTCTTTGTCTCTGCAATTTGTTGTACAAGTGTTCCTGCAGCAGGTGTTAATTGCAGTCACAATCCCCATTTTTTTTTTACATCTAAAAATAATACTGGCACCTGATCTGTGAGCAGGCTTGAGCACACAGATATCTAAATGTTAGGATTTATATTATCAGTTCACAAAGGACATATGGAAGAATAAACTGAGATTGTAAAACTAGACTTGCTCAAAAGGACTTTAACTCACACCACATAAACAGTGCTCTCTCCTAATGCAAATGCCACAGGGCAGAGGGGGTATCAGACACTCTACCAGTGTAAAATTAAAAACATCTCTTAAAACTGTGCTGCTCAAACCAAGATGTGTGCACTTGACTTCTTATTTCAACACTTTGACTTGCAATAATTGCAGTAGTTCCCATAAAAACAGTGGGATTTTTTTCCATATAAAATGAAAGCTATATATGCCAAATTCCCAAGCAAATTTTCTTGAAACATCCCAGATGAGAATTGAGACAGCAGTGCACAGATAAAGCAGTAAATGAAAAGACTCACTTATTGACAGTTGCGTGAAACAAAAGAAAAAAAAAAGGTTCCATTCAATACTTGTTGAAAACAAAATGTGCAACAAAGACTAGAGTTGGAAGTCTATTTCAGAAGTTACCAAGAAAAGAAAGAGAAGCACACATAATCAACCAGGTAGCTCAAGCTTTCCTTCACTACCCAGCTCCTGAACATGACCTCCTGATCAACAAACAGTTCATAAATGTGCAACACTAATTTTCTCTGTTTTAGTCCAGAAGGCTTTCAGGAAGGAAAACTCAAACAAACCAGACCAATTTAGACAAATACACCAAGAAGTAATTTCACAGCTTAACTACTTTTCTCAGACAACTGTTTCAGAATGACTCCCCCTTAGCCTTCCTTAAAAAAAAAAAAAAAAAAAAAAAAGATTCCATACCTTGTCCTGCAACATATTTACTGATTTTCTTAAGACAAATGGTATATCTGAGATATGTATAAACATATGATACCTCCCCTCGTTGTTAGTCTTTGCAGACTCTGCTGTACAGAATGCAGCTTTATCAGTTACTTTGTCATTGTGCTAATGCTATCAAAACCAAGCATCCAAGGCATGTTTAAAAATAATTGATAATGAACCTCTCAGCACAGGAAGTCATACATATTTTATGTGCTATACTTAGTATGTAAGCACATTGTTGGTCTTTTATTTAATTTCAAAAAGCAAACACCTTGTATGTCTTTCATGTTTTTAAGTACAAAAGCCACTTACCCTTCCCACTTCTACGAGATTTGTAACCATGATTATGCTGGCTGTGTTTTCATGCCATACCATTCTCCAGAAGTCATATATTGTCTCCTGCATTGGTCCTGAAACAATAAATCAAATGAAAGGTTAGTATCTGAAAATCTCATGATTGGAAGCTTGTCTCTGGGGAACTTTGTGAAGCCGTGACTGTACACATATATTCATATCACTATCATCATATTTTTCATTTAGGGTCAGTCAATTTCTTTTCTGTCATCCTACCTATCTGCATTTAAGTATTTTTCTTCTGAAATACTGTTCTGAAACAAAGTTAGTTCTCCAGCACTTAGGTATTTATCTCCATAATACCCAGAAGTGGAATTATAAAAAATGGATAACATCACTCTTTCTTTTAGCAATTGGATGATAACCCAGGGAAGGTGTATTTGGAATGAAATGAGTCTCAATGGACTATGTGGCCTTTCCTGGTTTCTAATATTTTTCTTAGTATACACTATCCATCAAATTAGCCAAGCTCCTAAACTGCAGTTCCTGAAGTGAGACAGAAGTTACAGTTTTTTTGCTGAAGTGTATCACTTTGCAAAACAGTGAGGAAAGCAGCAAAGAAACCTGATGTGCCACAGCAGAGTGCCCTCTGCAGTGCCTTCCCCAAACTGTGTGCTCTGTTCATGAACACATAGGGCCTCCTCCAGCATGGTGCTGAAGCTGGGTACCAGTTCACAGGAAATGCTACAGAAATGTACAATATTGAGAAAAAATCACATCTCTCTGCATGCACCTGGTCTTGCCTGTTTGCAGCCTACATGTCTTACCCGTGGTTTGTGCTGTGCCACCCTAACTTTAAACCAGTGGTTTAAAATCACTGAGCCAATGAGTAAACAATATAAACAATAAGCTTAACATCCATACTGAATCCATTAGTGAACTGTCACATTGCAATAAACAATTAGGGGCTTATTTAGAGGAATGACTTAAATCAGCTAATTGGAGAACAAATGGATAATGCATTGGCCTAATGTTCCTCTAGTAAAGAAGCCAATACTCTTCAAGCATTACCAAACCATACATTGACAGATTTGGGCAGTTTGGCACCCATATTGTGTACTTTGAGCTCCCTTTGAAAATAGAGCCTTCACTCTGAAATCGAGTATTTGGTGGAAAATATACTAATGTATTATTACGATATTGTCTTGGCAGAGGGCTTGGACCAGATGGCATTTGAAGATCCCTTCCATCCCAAACCATTCTATGACTTTGTGACTCATGATACTATAGGCAAGCCAAAACCAACTCGCTAGGCAAATAACATCACAATTATGACATAAATTAGATATGAAATTTAAGAAAAACGTAATAAACTAGACCTCTTGAAGTTTAAAAAATTGTATTTATTTAAAGCAATTCCAAATTATGATTTTTCCACCCAAAATTTGCACAGATCATTTAAAGAAGCTATGTATTCTCCCCAGTTTTATTTATCTTTAAAATTAAGCATATATGAAGAGTTTCATAGGTCTCCTCATAATTTTTGTTTCCTTGTAGGTTTCCTTGAATTGCTTACATTGGTCATGTAACAGGAGAAAAATTTAAAAACAACAGGAAGTCATGACTATTAGAAGACAAGAAATGTCAGAAGGTCTTAAGAGTAGAATTAACAGCAGAATCTAAAACTACAGTTTCTGAAATGACTAAATTCAAGCTGGTATTATGGCTGCAAAACTGAACACCTTCTTTTTCTTCTTTTAATTAACAGAACAGAACAGGTGATACATTTGTGAGATTTCATTCTGAATTTCAACAAGAGTTTAATTGCTTTCCGTCATATGGAAATTTAGAGCAAGTATTTTACTTCTACCTGTGTGCCTGGATATGTGATACAATCATGGTCCAAGTGCAATTTTTAATGTCACAGTAATAGAATTAGTATATATTATAGTGAAAGTTTAGCTTGTTTGTGTTTTAATATTCTAGGATCCAATGTAGCTTTCTTTGGCCATTAAAGTCATGACAGCACTGGAAAGGTTTTGTGCCAGCCTCTCCTACTGAAATAAGGAATCAGAGGATTCCACTCACGGCAGGAAAATACTGTCTCTGTATAACTTTTTCCTTCCTCTCAAATCTGAAGCAAATATTCAGCTAAATTACTACTGCTATTATCTTTCAAGGAGCACAGCTAAAAGCAGGCTTAGGGAAAGCTGGTTTTCCACACAGAATAATGTAGAGCCCTGGAAAAAGTTTGCAAGTTCACAACACATTATTAACATCACACTTGATCAAGGACAAAAAAAAAAAAACCCACTATTGCTTCAAGAATTCTGGCTTAATGGAGAAAATCTAGATGGTTTCCCTGCATTCTGTCTTCATAGGACTGTGTGGTGTTTTAATAAATTTAATCTGAGTATATTTTTGGTAATGCTGCAGGAAAGGTAAGAAAAGATCCTCTGTCTACACAGGTCTTGTCCCTTTGCAAGAAGCCAGAATCTTTGAGAAACTGGGATGATGTAGCAAGTTTCTTTATGTATTAATGCAGTTTTCTTTCCCACAGATTCACTTGAGATACAAGACATTTGAGACATACATTGTAGCACTCATTTCTTTTTGACAGCTCTGGGATAACCGGCAACAATTTAATCCTAATTTCTTTTTTCCCCTAGAGACTACATAATTTGTGTTGTGATTTAAAGATTCCAACATTTCAAATCCAGAAATCACAAATTACAACTGGGAAGAGATCCTAAACTATTCCTGTAGATGTTGAATTTGTCATTCTCCATAAAGAAAAAAAGATTGTAAATGATAAGAAAAATAAATCTTTAGGAAAAGTAATGTTTTTTTACAGGGCAGAAAAAGAGCTGAGCTGTGATAAGTCTTTCAAGCTTGATTCTAAGTGTACCTCTAGAAGAAATGTCCTATTCTGCAGTGCAGAGTATGGTCTTGTCAATTTTACTATCCAAATATGACAATCCTAACTAAAAGTGCTTGACAGGATTTCCTGCCCTCCTTTCATATTCTCACACGTTTTCTTGCTTTTGGGTCCAATTCTTATATGTAGTCTCCAAATTTCTTTCACGTTCAGGAAAAACACCTCAAAACCAACCTTAAGTCTCAGAAAGCAATTCTTCTATATCCCATTTTTGTTTTCATCCTAACATTTAAAAAAATATGTTCTGACATATGAATAAATTATTACTTTCCTCCAGTGAGAATTGAAAAGCTTTAGAGGCTAGGTAGGGCTGTGGGATTTATTGTCTTGAAGAACTGAACAATTTGATTCCAGAGACGCGTGGTAGGCGGAGAAAGAGCCTATAATTGTTCTAAGCATCAGCTAAACAGATATGTGCACAATAGGCAGAAAGGTTATTCTCAGCAGTTGCCCTCTTGCAGGAGGAGAAGGTCTGAAGAGAAGATACTGTGCTGCTCAACAGAAAGCCTGTGGCACACCCTATTAGCTCCACAATACAGCACTTGGTATCAAAGGTCTCTACTGTGAAAACAAAGAGATCAGCAACACACTGCAACCAGAAGATGAAAAGCAAAGGAAAATAAGAAAAAGAAATCAACCCTCCAAATCCCTAGCTAATTAAATGCATTATTGAAAAAACTCAACAGAAATTATTGGTTGTATATATTATGACCATTGGTTCTATTACCAGCAGTAGTTAGTTGCTGCTCTGGGAGCAAAAACATATTAGGAAATGGAACATCACATTTATGAATGTGATGAAAGCTTTTACGAATGGTTTAGACTCTTAAAAGCTGTTTTTGTAACCAGTTTTCTAGCACCTCTATTTCTGCTTCCTATTGTGAGACCCACTTCTAACAACTGGTATTGCCTCTAGGGTATGTGATCAATTTGAATGTGATGAACTAGCCCAGAATATACGAAAAATTTTCAGGTGTAGGAAACAAAGCAAGCACATGAAGAAACAAGTAAAGCCTGAATCCTGCAGCATACATAGCACTTACTCACACAGAACCTTTAAATCCATGGGTTGTTTTTCAATTTCTAGAAAAGCAAGCAGCTTAGACAAGGAACAAATAGCTTCTAAAATATTTTTCTAGCATAGAATGTCAAATCCACAAGCTAACATTTGGTCCACCTGAGACCATGTTCAGTGATAGATATTAAAGCTAGAAATGTGCAGAAATTATCAGATACCCTTAAGCTCCAAAGGCTCCCCAGGGACAGTGCATGGGCAGTGGGAGCCATAAATATATTGCTGATAGAGGCAGGGGACTGACAAGAAGCAAGAATTATACCTGCAGCATTTAAATTCCATCTTGAAAAGAGGGCAGAAATACCCCTTACAGTGAGTAGACACAACCACACTGCATGAGATGGTGATTATAAAGTGGTCCCTTCACCCACTGGTTACTGCAGTTTCTGGTAGCAATGATAGCTGCCTTCACTTTTTACTGAAGCAATACCTGCTGCTTACTACTGAGAATGCCTACAGCTTGACTACTGAAAGACACATCTAATGTGCCTACTTAGAGGGAGCTGCAGTTTAGCCCTCATTCTTTTTCTGTGTATGTTTCCTTCAAAATGAGCTTGAGATACAGTGAGTGTTTTCTTATTAAGACATATGGCTGCATGGCAACAATAACAACAAAAGCCCAAAAGCAATGATACCCTTTTTGCAACTACAGTGTCAAAAACTCCCAAACTCATTATGTAGCAGAAATTGTCTAAAATAAAAGCATAAAACCAGAGAGGAATAAAATACTGGGAGGGGAGACTACAAAGTAGTAGATAAAAAAATTGAAGAACTCTTGTTTTCCTAACAAATCTTCTGGGACAGATGTAGCTGTTAGTAGGATAATTTATTTCACAGGAGGAAGCAAAATTTCAAATTTGCACTGCCAGTCCAGAGATCTGATAATCCATAAGAACACGTTATCTGCTCTTTTAACCATGCTAGAATTTGGAGGTAAACACCCCTTCAGAAAAGGGTATGTAATAAACTGCAGCTAATTGTCACTTACTTTAAATGTCACTGGCTGCAGGCAAAGGAACATCTCCTGTAACTGGAATACATTTTTCCCTACTCAACAGGGCAACGTGCCCAAGATTTTACCAACAGGAATTTGCAGGTACATCATTATGTGACCAAATTTTCCAGACTGTTCAGCTCTCTTAGTCTCCTAATTACCTCATGAGAAGCTCATCACTGGTCAGCAGCTCTGCAAATCTGGACACCTCCTTAGATGACCAGGTGTAGGCTAAGGATCTTTGAACTGAATTCTGCTTTTTCAGAAAGTAACCTGTCTTCATCTTTCTACCTAAAATAGTCAGCTTACTATAAAGAAAAGGTACAGATCCCAGCTGTGCTGACTTAGCCAACTTGCAAGATAAACTGATGGTTCAGTATTTTTTATAATTCCATGGCCACACAGCAGTACAGCTGTTGCTGAATCATCTTCACCTTCCCAAATGAGCTGGTTTCTGAATGGAAGGTACTTTGAAGATCTGCTCAATTGCTGATAATCCGATTTTTCAGGAGCAGTCTTTACCATATGCTTGCTGAATAGTTATGGTAGCATGTGTTGAACTTGCACTCATGCTTCCAGGAGCTCTTAAGGATTTAATGCCTCTGTGAAGTCCAGAACAAAACTCTGCTATAAAAACTTCAAAAACTCAGGCAAAGATTATGCAGTTTTTTTTTCCTCGAAATAGGTTTAGACGTTTGTTTTCTATGGTAACATTTATACTTAAGTTTAAAGGTTAAGATATCACTACCCCATATGGGCCCACTGCTCACCACTAGCTATCAAAATGCATACAGATCAGTCTCTTGTGTTTTTAGGTCACAAGAAAATAATGATGAAAGAGAATCAGGCCACATAACCTAGAAGTCATCTAATGCTTTAATAAAGTCCTCCCAAGTCTGTTCCAGAAAATAAACCAGCATTGAGGGTAAAAGGTACCCCAGTGCCATTCACCTGTTTATTTTTACTGAAGTCTCCTCCAGGCCTATCACTGTAACAATTAGCACACTAAAAAGCAACAGACATTTGCACTGGCAAAACCTGGCCATTAATGCTTTGGTGTTACTTAATAATTGTTAGTTTCCAGCTGTCATACACATTTTATGCACTAAAGAATCTCAGTGAAATAAATAAAACCCCTGTAATGAGCTGAAAAACAAGTTCTTGCTTTTACCCCTTTACTTCATTTGAATTCGTATTTAATTCTGATGTTGAATGTGGTGACATTTGAAAAGCACTTTCTAACTTTAGCTTTAAAAGTATTAATTATTACATAATCTTCAACAGGGTTATATTGTAATTATACAGCTATGCTGGATTTCCTGATGAAATCTTCCTTTTCCTTCCTCTCATTTTTGAAAAAAATTAAATAATCGAAGTTGTGGATGGCTTACCAACAAGGCTGGTTCCCTACACATATGTTAGACCAGCAAGGATGCCTGAAGCTATGTCTGCTTCATGTGAGGTATGGAAAAATCCTCTGCTCCAGTCTTAGCCCTTATTTTAACAATTCTTCCATTGTAGGAGTTTCAGAGATTGCACAGAGAGAAGCCAACTGCTTGCAGAGGCAGTAATGACCTCATAGTCAGCTGAGAAAAGATACCATTTTGTAAGCAAAAATTCTACTGGACCTTAATTCACAAGCAAATAAAATAGTTTGTTTTCTCCTAACACTAGTTTTAACCCAGGCTTCAGAACATACCATACATATCAGATGTATCTGAGTTGCAATCAGTCTGCCAGTTCTTTTTTTGGCCTTTTGCAATGACACCACCTTATAATGCTTACCCCCAAAACACCAGCATGCAGCAACACTGTTCCACAGTTAAGTCACCTCAGCTATACCCAAATGGGTTAATCAGAACTGAGATAGGAATTCAAAATGTGCTTTTCATTACTTCCTTACTTACATGGATTGTCAATAAGAAACAGATCTGACTGAATCCTGTTAGCTTGATATTTCCGGAGAACGCTGCTCATATATCAAGCTGAAATGCTTTACTGGGACAAATCCTGCCCAGTGCAGCTACTGGCAACGTAGAGACTTTCTACTGTATCCTTTGCTCTGGAAAAACACAGCTTTCTCTCATTACCAGCCAAGGAGCAGCACAGTGAATAGTAATTGGCTGATTTTCAAGCACAAACTGAATCCTACCTGCTTCGAGCTAGCCAGTCAGCCAGCCCTGCTGCATGCACACTGCTGTATGTGAAAATTGGCTTTCACAAAATGAAATGTTCAAAGTGCTTTCAAGTCCCATTAGCTTTCAACAAGGCTTAGATTACTAAGTGACTGTGGAGCATGTGGAAATTTTATGTATAGCTCCCACGAGACTGACCCTTGCTTTGGCTGGCTTTCTATACCACCTACTCCTATATTGAAGGAGTCAGCACTAGACCTCTTACAGAAAGAAGGAAAAGACTGACCTGTAAATTCTCTACCTCTTTCCAAAAATAAAAAGAAAACAAAAACATTGCTATTTACAATGTACAGTAGTGGGGAACTGGAGTCACACTGTTTTATGAAATAATTCAAGTGTTTCACAAACAGCTAAAATAAAAACCCCCTCCATTCTGAATTCCCAGTTTAATATAAAGGTACTTAAAAATATTATCCTTTGGGCAATGATAAAACTGATTACTTCAGAGTTTTTTTCCTTTAAAATTGCTCATTTCATAAAACTAGATAATCAGTTTGAAAATGCATAATTTCCATATGCATATTCACATACATATCAACTGCTGCCTAGAGCTGGATCATTTCTCTTGCTGGCATTTCCTCTGATCCTATTCTGCAATGATTCTGTGGCCAGTCAGATGGAGAAATGTGGTATTTATTCTCTGGAGTATCATTTGGCATTTTCTTTTCTTTATTGATACAGATCTAACTAGGCTGGAACAGTTCCCACCTCAATGCAGTATTTTGTCTGCATTATGGTACTATCAGAAATTCCAGTCTGGGACTGGAGCTCCATGCAGCAGAAGGGCAGAACATATGAATTGCATATGAAATGGAATACACAAAAGGTGTTCACGCCCCTCACAGCCATAAGAAGCCAAACACATCTTGAAAGACAACAGAAGCAAGGCAGGGTTTGAATGAACTGAACAGTCTTGGTACAACACACAGCAACCACAACATGACAGCTCCTAAAATTCCTGAATAATCCTACCTGTTCCTCTCCATGTCAATATTTCCACCATTTTCAGAAACAAGTCACTGCTGTACTTATTTTAAAGGCTGTGACCACGCTTTATTTGTGCACTCTTGACAGGTGCTATTTAAGACATTTTTATACCACTACAGCAAATGCTGCCAGCTAAGTTTCCATCTAATAAAGTGTTACACACTTATTGATTGACATTTCTCCACGGCTAGATTTCCAATACCTGCTCAGTTTGTTCTATTTGAACAAAATAAAATGAAAATGTCATATGGCTTCCCAAAGAATAAATAGCACACTTCCACAACACCTTTTGACTACTCACAGAAGTACTGCAGACTGGTAACAGAGGAACTGGCAGCAACAGAAACTGTCCAGATTTAAACAGCTAGCCTGAGAGGAGACAAAGCTGGATGCAATAAAAGCAGTGTACATAGTACTACTGTCCATTTATGCATCCTTATGCCACTCAGGAAAGCTGCTTTGATCTTAACTGTAGGAAACTAAAAAAACACAACAACATCAAAACAGTGTAGTTGTAGTTTAATGTTCATCCAGTGTAATGAAGAACTCTTTCTTTCATATAATTTGCTTGTCCAACAGCAGAGATGTTAAGTGGTCTGTTTCTCTCATTAACATCTTCTCACACTGTGTAAATCCAGTATCTTCCAAATTCTGAACTACATGTACCACTCCTGGGGTCAGGAATTCCCTAGTGAGCCCTATGTGGGATACCTGAATAATGCCAGAGCTTTGAATCTTCACCTCTCACCTTTTAAGACAGCACTGCTAGACAGTGGCTTGCAGAGAGTATGCTTCAGTCTTTTCTTCTACAAAACAGAAAAGCTTTGACTAATGCCATTGTAACTAGAGGCCTTGGTGTATTTTGCAGCAGTATACTGGCTGGAGAGAAGTAGGTCTCACTCATACATGGACTTTCTTTCTCTCTATGTACTGAAGTTATTTTAATTGCTTATTTATAGTCAAGCATGTCAGAAGAATGATAGGTGATTCATCTGGGAACATGAGACACAGGTATGAACACACTCAGATGGAACAGTAACAAGAGGTATTGGCTCTCTGCCCGAGATCACAGCTCTGACTGAAGGGTTAATCCAGGAGGCTTGAGACCATGGTTCCAACATGAGCTGTCTTTGTGAGAGCAGTCCAACAGAAAGTTTGCTGAATCAGTGTTTTCCACTAAGAAAGCTGTTTATGTCTCTAATTTGTGCATTCTTGTCAATAAGCGTGATTTGCATCATGGAAATATGAATACCTATTAATCACTCATTCTAAATAGCTCATCTGAGCTTGGAAAGACTAACACATAAAGATTTTTTTTTTCTTTTGTAAAAAACATGCTGCATCTAGCATTTCCAAAACAAAAATCTTAAGTAATTGACTTGCTGGACTAGGTTCTTCATATCAACTTGTAATGCAGAATCAATTTTGATGATGGATGAGAAGTTTAAGATCATTTTATCCCCTTCAGTAGAAGGTTCCTTAGGGAATGGACAAAAGAACCTAATTACTCTTTTGCATTTCTACTTTCTATTTCCATGTTGAGTCAATCATAAGCATCAGACTGTAATAAAATCATCACTATTCTCTAGCTCAAAAATACGAGTTCATTTTGGCTACTTGTTTCCTTTATTTTTCCCCAAGGACTTTATTGTGAAGGAATGTTGCTCATGCATGTGAGTAAGATATTCATATGCTTTATTTTTTAAACTTTTACTGGGAGTTTAAGTGCACTAACATGAACACTTTACCTAGATGAACAAACAAGATAATTTAGTCTACATTAAAGCCTAAGTAAAAATGCTACAAAAAACTTCTGTCATAGTTTATTGTCCTGATAAATATCTCATGAGTGAGATGTATCACTCACAATGTATTTTTATATTTAAGGGCAGAGAACATCAGTACATTTATTTCTTCCTCCAGAAACAGTCAGTAGCAAACAACAATTGGTCAGATCAAGATATGTACAAAAGTCATTAAAATAAATGTGTATTGGGTATTTTTCTTTTCAATGTCAAGATAATTATGATTAAAAATCAAATCCGTGTAACCAAAAATTCAGCACTATTCTTTGTTGTTACTTTTGGGACCACCTGGTTATTGTCAATACTTCAAGTAGGAAAGAACAATGTTAACCTTTTAATTTTGTTTTTTTCAATATATTTTATGGGAGACTGCAGTATTAGATATACACTGTAAACAAGGAATGCCATTCTAACATGCCAAGTGTATTTGTGCTTAGTATAGACACAGTACATGAACAGAATGCAACAGAATGAGATTTAGAAGTAGCAGAGGGAATCTCCACAATCTACATCTGAATATGCAACTGCATGGTAGAATACAGATGGACAGGGAATTAATTAATCCAATAAGCCTGTATCTTTTCTTGCTTTCAAAGACAGTGCTACAAGATCACTTGGACTGTCATGTGCATTGGTAGCCATATCAATATAAAGATTCAGTTGTCACCAAAGAATATATAAGAGAGAAAAAACAAAAGATTTCAAAGATTTGTATATGGTCACAAGACAAAAAACAAAACAAAACAAAAAACACCAACAAACCCAAAAAAACCCCCAAAAAACCAAATAAAAAGCTCCTAAAAATCCCAACCAAAAAACCCACAAACTCCAATCCCCCCAAAAAACCCAACCTCCCCAAAACTGCCAAAAATCCCCAGCCTTGTTTCTCGATACATTTATTTCTGAAATGCATTATGTTTTGTAAATTTGCTACACTACTTCCTTTCCTTTGTCTAGCAGATGAGAAGACCAAAAGCCTTCTTCCTCCAGACTGCTGAAGACCATCTGGTAAATAAACTTCACAGAAAAAAAGATGCTTTGATTATGCCATTTTTCTGATGAACTGCATTTCTTTGCCTCTTTTCTGCTTTAGCACTAGGCTTCACTGATGAACAGGTGGGTTAACAGGACTCTGTCAAGGGTGCTAAGTACCCTTCCCACCAAACCCAATTTATGTCTGATTTTTTGAAAAAGATGGAAAACTTCTCATCACACATCAGATTTTCATAATTTTCCTTTAAAATACAGACATGCATGTGAATTTCTCTGGGTGTATACATCTTCCTTGAACAAAAAATGGATTCTAGTGCATAATATAGGGCATTAGTAGTCAGAGTAACACTAATAAATGGTCACCTTTATAGTGTTCTTTTCTGCAAGTGTTTGGTTCACAAGGCCAGTGTGCTCAGCCCTCAAACTTCAGAAAGATGACAACTTCCCTGTTTGCAGAATATATTTTAATTTACGTTTTAAGTTTGTCCTATAAAGAGGACAAATGTATTACTTTTCACACAACATTTTATTTTCTACATTACAATCAAGAAGCATTTTCTTTTGCCTTATTTGCCTCTACTTATTTAATGCAGACTCTCATTTCTCTTACTTCTTCATTCTGATATGCAAAGATCTGTTACATTTTTCTAGTCTGATTTTTACAACACAGAAATCAAACCAAGATCTTGTCTTTGAGACAGAGATTTATCTATGCTCTGAAGTCCTTCATGTCTGATTTACTGTAGCTCAGTCTGTGTGGGGAAGAGAATAGGAAGAATTGCTTCTTCTTCCTCTGTGGCATAATTTTTTCAAGCCTGTTTCACAAGCCACATTGACAAGCAAATGAAAGAACAGCCTGGATGGGATTTCAGAACTTATACTGGCAAATAAATACTAAGTAATTATTTATATAATATCTAGAGCTTGTTTGTACTTTCAGTGAATTTCCAAAGGTATATATGAAAGGTGGGCATTTATTATGTACAAAATGTAGCCACACATGAAAAATGCAAGTGCCTTCACCTAACAATGAACCTATCAGCAGTTTTCTAACACTGCTCCTGTGTCACTTGGTCTGTACACAGAGATCCAGGGAAATGAAACACTGCAACAAAGCCTGAGCCAACTTTGTATCAGCAAACCATGCTAGCTCTGCATTTACAGTCTTCCATCTGAATGGAGTGGCTCATTCCCTGCACAAACAAAACTGCCACACAGCTGATTATGACAAACACAGAAAAATAGAGAAATCATGAAAATGGTGAAAGATAGTTGCTCTGGCAGTTATCACTAAACCCTCCTATGACAAAGGAAGAGCCAGAGAGAAACTCTGGTATTCTCACCTACCACGAAGTGGTAACTTGTAAAAAGCTGATGGTTACTAGTTTTTAGTACACACTGTTTCTTTTTGTCCTCAACACCAGTATAACTATCAGTTTTCAACAGATACTCAAACATAATCCTTATCAGGATTCTTTGGTGGGTAATGGTAGCAAGTGAGCTAAGGTAAATTCACCATATGGCTTCACAATACAACCTGTAGATGTCACTCTCACATGTAAAGGGTCTATTACTTCTGTACGTGTTCAGGTAGGGGCAAAAAGTAACTTAGGCATTTGTCACTGCTATTGCAAACCAGGTGAACTTGGTTCTATAAAGCCTCACCTTATCAAAAGGGGGCTTAGAAGGGGCTCATCTCTCTAACTGAAGACAGATGGCTTCAACCACCTTTTTAACGTTTTGAAGATTAAGAAGTAAAGTACAGCATCAAACACAGTTGAATCTTCAAGATTAATACAGGTACACAGAATTCAATCACTTTGTATACATATCAGGAAAACAACCTGGCTGTTTTCAGTCCCACATCCTGCAAAAAATGACAGCATATATGAAACTGAAAAATTGTGGACAACTATTTTGCCTTGCTCTTATTTAATTCTCCCTGAAGTAATTTCACATGTTATTATTCATCTGAAGGCTAAAACCATAGAAGCAAAAGTTTCTTTGTAAAGAGAAGTGTGGACTTCCACACTGCTGTACTTGTGACAACTTTTGTGACATAAAAACAAAAAAACATGCCAAGGAAGTTAAGAGTATTGTTATTCAATGCACTATTTCTGCTTCAGATGCCTAAAAGGGAAGTTTCAGTTTGAAAGAAAATGTGTTTTTGTTTCTGAAAGCCCTTATTAAAATGTTCACTCAGCACATAAGAGTTGTACGTGGAAGAAAGACAAGTATTTTGCAGAAAAGAGAAGGAATATGAAAGGGGTTATTAGAGAGGCAAGTTTATGCTGTTGGTAGTGAAGACTGTAAACATTTTCCTTGTAAATATTTATTTTCAAAAGTTTCTAACTTATACCTAAAACCTCCTCCTGACTGAAACTTGACTTGATGCCTGTCTCCTAAATAAGCAATACAGAAAGCAATTCTGCATCTGCTTTACAACTGGATACAGAGTGGGAAAAAAAAAAAAAAGAGGTTGAAAGGCTACACTGTGCCATTGTATCTAAAATTGTTTTATTTTCAGGAGTACCTTTTTCCAGTCATTAAGATATGCTCTGAAGTATTTCCACCAAACATCTCAGATCTGGCTGCTCTGCATGCTGCAGCAAGCAGAGACAATCTGAACTGTGGGGAGTATTCAAAAGACTGAGATGCACAAAAGAACATACTTTATATATAAAGACATGCAACCTGCAACCTGCATGTGAGTAATCTGCTGTTTCACACATGACAGACCCGCTTGAAAACTAGCCTTGGTGGAAATGGCCATGAGTGATGCTGTAGAACTGTGTTAACATTCATTTGTCACTCATCATTTACAGCTGCTGGTGCTGTGGAGGAGAAAGCTTCCAAAACCCTTGACAAACACCAGCTAAAATAAGCTACAACATAGGTGACTGAACTACCTGAGCTTCAGGAGACACAGAACAAATAAATACAAACCAAATTATTTTTTCCCTGCTCAGTAATCAATTCAGAAACAAAAACAATCAACATGTTCGATCAGAAGTCATACAGTAGCCAGAACATCCAGCACTGTGTGTGAGAATAAGCACTGTACAGATATTCAACCTAATGCTGTCGTGGAAGGACCAGGTTAAAATTCATTGATTACATAACTCCTGGAAAAAAAAATAACCCTTAGCTGCCAGTAAATTAAGCAGATAATACAAGAGCTCAATATTCTTCTATAAAAAGAAGAATTATATCCATAGGAACAAGGGATTTATAAAGCAAAATAATGAGTTTTAAATTGCACCAGCCTGCTGGTTCTGCATGACCCAATATGCTGGCTTTTGATGAGGGAATCTTTTTAATCATGGTGACTCAGGTGTGGATCCCATCTGTTGATGCCAATTACAGCAGATCACCAAAAGTCTTTATTAGCTGTAAATTCTGTCTACCACTCACATTATACTTATCACATAAAGGAAAATTGTTTTTAATTTAGTAATTGAAATTGCACACTCTGAATGTATTAGTCTTAGAAGCTGAAGTAAAATAATTTTGATATTTAGTTGAGAAAGCCTCCATTTAGAAATTATTTTAAAAAATGTTTCCTCCTGTATTTCAAGGTAGCAGCAGGATGCTATGAATGCCAAGGTGGAAAGCTACCATTCTGCATGTCAGACTCTGGTTAGTATGGAAGACAGTAACACTTCAATAAACAGGTGATTAGACAACTCCCAGCTCTGCTAAAAGCAGATTGGTAGTCTATTACAAACTGATTAAATTTGCCACTTCTTCACTTCAAACAATTATATTTGCTCATTAACACTTGATATGTTGAATGCAGCTTAAGAACATAGGAAAATTAAATATCAATCATTCTAACTCCTCAGAGATTTAAAACTGACTCACATAATGATATTTTCCTTCAAAGAACAATAGGCATGTGCACCTGTGAAAGCTGCTGTGGAGGAGAAAAGGGAGGATGGGAAAAGTTATTTAAAGACTGAGGAAAAGTAGATGCCAAGGGAATTAAACACACAGCTTAACTGCTGTGCTGCACTGATGTGTTTGTATAAACCTGATGAAAATGTGTTCTAAAACAGAGCATGAACATGGCTGGCCACAGTGCAAGCTGTGGCATGTGACATGCTTGTTGGCAAGGCTGACATAGAACAGAACCATAGAATATCCTGGGACCTGCAAGGATCATAAAGTCCCACTCCTGGCCCTGCATACACCAGCCCAAGAATCCCACCATGTGCCTGAGAGTGCTGTCCAAATGCTCTTTGAACTCTGGCAAGCTTGTGCTGTGACCACTTCCCTGGAAAATATGGAGGCATGGTCTGACATATGAAACAAATGTGTTTCTTTCATAGTCAGAGAATCCTAAAGGAGATCTCGAGATTACTCCCAGTTACTTTATCACCTTTGCAAAAGACAGAGACTGCATTTTACTGGAAGTGTGCTTTGTCAGGAAGCTGAGTTATTTACTCACTAGAGAGTAACACTAACTAGTCTTTAAACAACTGCACCTATCAGGATGTTGCAGAGAACCATAAAAAACAGAAGAGTATTTTTAAACTCTATTCTGATGATGGGAAAGCTGAGATAAAGCAAGAAAAAGAGACTTTCTTATGCTTCTTCATCAGGCCACAGACAGAACCAGATAAACACACAAACTTTCGAGATCAGTATTCTTCATTTCTATGAACTAGAGGCACAAACCTGCTTTCCAACTGGCCTTAAAAAGTAAGATGTGGAAGATCTTAAAAAAAACATCACTGCCAGATAATTCTGAGCTTGCTGTAAATTGAATGCTTATTTTAAAACTAATTTTACATTCTTCAGAGAATGTGTTTCTTACTCATTATACCATGAGAGGAAGGGATTAGGCACCCCCATATGCACCTAGCTGCATCTACACAGAAGACATTGATGTGATCCACCTCCAAAACTGACATCTGAAACAGTCATATATCCTTTACATCTTGGTAGAATATTAGTTTCTAATCCTCTTATTCTCTTTCTTGACAAGGTACTTTTTGACACCATATGAGAAAAAAGCATGGCAAAGAAACTGTTGGGATTTGTTGAAGGATCTGGTAAACAGAACTTCAGCACATTATTCATACATAATTACATACTTGGTTTAAAGACCTGAAAGTACAGAACTTCAAGCTTGGTATTTGCTATTCAAGTATTATGATGATTGTGATAAAAATGCTCATAACATCATGATAAAACAGAATTTAAGTTTTCTTTAGGTGGGGACCTAAGATATCTGGGAGATCTGGTAAACTTCCTGATGAAAACTTTTTGAAAACTACAAGTTGAAGGCCAACTGTTTATTTTTATATTTTAGATTTAAATTAAATGTGACAATCAACATAATTAGGTAAATTTTAAATGGAACAAACAATTTCTTCTTTGAAGAAGAGGGTGTGAAAGTCCAAAAGGACTAAATCAAATGTTGCATTTTTGTTCCTGTCTTCCTATCCTATGGCTGAAACCATGACACTGGCTTGTCTGTAGAGACTGGACTAAAGAATGTGGTGGGTGGGGACTGGAGGCAGCCAACTCTGGGATATTTAAGAAACAACTTAAATCACAGCAAGATGCCTTATTTGACATGGTCAACATTTTATTTACTTCGATAAAAAAACATTAAAAAGTATGTGATCCCTAAATCCAACACATGTTAAGATTATTGGGATCATATTATACTCAGTACTCCAGCTGGGTCCCTTAAAAGGCTGAAAAAACATCTATGGGTGGAGCTCAGCTTTTTCAGTTCCATGGGCAAATGCATGAAGCTTTGTCACAGACTACCTATCACAAAAAAGATTCCTTCCAAGCAGTGGAGGAGCAATCAAATTTTCACACACACTATCCAAGCATAGGCAGGAGATTGGCATATTGTTCAATATTGTGACTAAGTAGTCATAGAAGACTCATTCTTCCCATTTGTTCCAGCTCTGAACTTGACCAAAAAATAAATAAGGACTGCATCAGAATGCACAAATTATGTCTTTGAAGACAAGTACAAATTGAAAATTAATCTGAGTGTTGATAAAAGAATAGGCTCTTTTTCTTGAGCAAGCTTTTAAATGACAGGCTGTAAAACTGTCTCTGTAGAACCCTGTGATGAATCCTCCTGCCAGTGTTCAAATGTCTTTTGGTCCTCTACCAAAACTTGCTAGCTGAAGAGTTTTGTATTTTAAGGACCTGGAGCCTAGTTATCATTGAACAGTTAAGAGAACATACATTTTCACAACACTGTTGTCTCTGAACTGGTACAAAACATTTCTACCATGACTCTTCTTTTTTCATGAGTAACATAATGCCGAGTAACTTCTCTGAAAAAGGATGCATTTTGCTTTTTTTACTCCAAACCTGTTTTAACACAAAGGTAAAGGACTGCTTACTTGAAATACCTGAAAATTCAGCAATAATTCAGGTTCCTCACTCCTGCCTAAGTGATTGATCCAACTCTACCCTGGATATTGACTGTGGCAAGAAAGCATGTTAGAGAGAATAAGATGCAATCCAAGTACCAAAATCTCTTAGCCTCACATAACCAGAAGGGTGATAACTTACCTTGTGTAGCAATGTAGTGATTTGGTCTATGATAACCCTAGAATAAATTGAAAGGAAAAAAAAAAATCAGCAATTTGCACCTTGGCTATGTTCCTCTGAGTGAAACTTCATTTAGGATAGTATTCAGTAAATGTCACAGCAGTACAAATAATGTATTAGATGCAAAAGTTCTTTTCAGCTGGGGAAGGGCAAGTGAGAAGGTAAACAAAAGCAAATGTGTTTTCTGCAAAATATTTAAGTTGCAACCTTGTACTTAAGGGGCCAGAAGTAATATGTTCTTTCAGTCCCTTGTTGGCTCTGCTGAAAATGAAATCCACTCTAGCTCTTGCAGTTAATGGTATCAGGTGCTCATAGAGTCTGAGATGTACCTTCACCTATTGCTGTTGACTGCAAAGCCTATCCCCTTTTTTAATAGTTAAAAAATGTCAGATTTGCATTCAGCCTGGGGAAGGCAGGAGGGCACAGTGTTCACTCTGCTGCCCATGGTGATTTGTTTATGTTGTATTTCTCAACAATAAAAAAGAAGATAAGCTCTTTGATTAAATAATTTGGTATGAACATACTTTTTCAAGAAGAACATAATACAATTCTGATGAAAAGAGCAACTTAATCATAAGTTGGCTAAGCAACTCTATGCATTCTCTGCAACATGGAACAGGTTGCCAAAATGTAATGATAGCATTTTTACAGTATTTGAATTTCTGATGTGATGGGAGTGTCACCAGAAGTTTAGATCATGCACCAATATGCTGATCAATTCAGTTGTAAGAGTGTTAATATCTGAACAATGGTTATGATGCATTGTCAGTTATCAGCAGGAAGAACTTAAAGCTGTAGCATGCATGCCATTGCAATTTCTGTGTGAAAAAGCAAGGGGAAATGCAGTGATACAAGGTGGGAAAGAATCAAAGAAGATACTTTGAGTATTACAGAAAGAATAACATGAATTACAAAATTGATTTCTTTACATGACATTGAAGTAAAATTTGGAAGTCTGTGTGAACTGAAAAGTGTTCAGAGAGTGACAGAGTGGGGGTTCTTTTCCTGCTATGTGTTACCTAATCCTTAGTGCCTGGGATCAAACATTTCCATTTCCCAGTGAAAAAAAAAGCATGGAAAGAAATACATCATAACCCTTGTGTCTATGATGGTGCCCATTCCCTTATTAACATGTTATACTGACAGCACAACAACTCTAGTAATAACTGCATGCAAGAGCAAAATTAAAACTGCTTCTGTAGTAGAAAAACCAGTGTTTCCAACAAAAACCTGACTAGCAAGATTATAAAAAAACATGCTGTGTTTTGTGGCAGAGGTGTCTTTGGAGTATGCCTGCAGTCCTCCAAGCTTTGCAATGAAGCCATCTGCTGAGGATGAGGAAAGGACTTTTTTGGTTCTCAGGCATTGTTTTTTTCTAGGGCCACATTCTCTCCATCCTTTTGTACTCCATAAGCAAGAAAAGAAAAAGGTTTCTATGCAGATACCTATCAGCATTTTATATGGGACTGTATGATCCAAATCTTTATTTCTCACATCTCATAATATTTTAGAGTGACAGAAGAACATACTACTAGCCTAAAATCAGAACAGTCCTGAATGTTGGAGAAAACGTGAAAGTGAATTCAAATCTAAGTCCCCAGTGTGAATTCTCTCTTTCTTTTCCTGACAGATTGCTCCCTTCAGAGATTAGTGTGGCATATAACTAAATATATTTCCATATGTGCCTTCACTGCTTGGTGACTGTGCTATTCTTTCAAATAGCAAGGGACTGACCAGAAATCTGAGCTTAATTTAATGATTCTTGAATATGTTTATAAACATCAGTAACAAGAGATATCTTCAGAAAGTTCCCTCAGACTTCATACTGTTACAACTGAAGTACCTACTTTTCGTGTACAGCTCTAGTTCCTCCACATTCTGAGAAAAAACATCTGTTACATTCCTGTTTCATACTAGTAATTAAATTTGAACTGCAAAATCTGACACCATTTTTCAAAGATGCAACTGCTGAACAAGAAACCTTTAGCAGGCACAGTTTCCTATGAAGCAACACTTGTTTTACTTAGCCTAACACCTAGCACTCCATGTAAAGAGTAAAATTACTAACTTTGCTATCCATGGACTTCTGGCTTTAGATAAATAATATTGACTTTTTAATGATTTTCAATTCTACTTCTGAGCTCATTCTTTCAACCAAAACACCTTGTCTCTTAAAGAATTTATTCTAATGTAAAACATTAAGTTAACACAATGCAGAATGAACAAAGAAGCCACTTTCAATAATTAAACAGCCTACATATTTAATGAAATGTCTTGCTTGCATTAGAAATACTGGTTAACAGCTGCAGAATATACTTTGAAGGCGACTTAAAAGTGCAGAGATGACAAGAGACTGCAAATCTCTGCATTAGGCATTACAGAGTTTTGTCACATTAATATGCAAACAGCTTTCTGTTAAATGTGGAATGATGCCAAGCTGTTGACAGAAAGTGAAAATAACATTTTGCTAGCCCATATAAGCACCAGCAGGCAAAGTAGCCATACAGTGTTCCTGGCAAGGTTTCAGTCTAGTGGCAGTTGGAGGAAATGACTCATTTAATTTACTGATTGACAAACCTTTGAGGCTTTTTTTTTTTTTTTTCCTTTAGGGCACACCTAGCTTCCAAAGATAGCTCTCTCCAGTGCTAAACAATGTTAGCAGCTGTTATTAGCTGTGGTATTTATTACAAATTGTGAATAATGTGAGAATAATAAGAGTTCCCTCTTTGACTGAGCACAACATTAAGCTTGTTGACTACATCAGGATACGCACATCGATATAATTCCCATTGATGTAATCAGAACTTGTTTCTCCTTCAATAGGCTGCAATCTCACTCGAGAATGATCATCTGAAAAGGGAACAATGGAGAGGAAAAAAAGGTAATTAAAGACATATTCAGTAACATAGGCCTAATCAAAATATTCCTTTATAGTGAAACTAAAACCTTAGCAATTGCAAGTTCATGCTTATTTTGTTGGGCATGAAAACTACCTACATTTAATTCTAATTTCAGTCATTCACAGGCTTTCCAAATCCCCTCTGGTTTTCAGTATGCATTTCTTAAACCTTATAATGTGAAACCCATTAAAATTATGATTTTTGCCTTGACCCCCCCCCACTTTTGTCAATAAAGTATCATTAAGTTGCCAAAGATTTATTCATTTAGAAATGCTTCTGCCAGTACTCAGAAGGAGTTGAAGTCACTCAAGACATACTGCCACCTCAAGAGTTTTTGAAGGAAACTCATTATCTTTTCAGTAAGAGAGAAAGGAAAACAAAATAATGGCAAAACCCAAGCAGTAATACAATGGCTTTGTCATTGAATTTTGCTTCACTGTGGTCATCTGTATCTGTCCAGGACTATGCAAACACTTCCAAATTTATGTTTTAAATTCCATTCTGAATTGTAGTCTGGCATGAATTCATCTCATGACAGCTGCCTCATCTTCTCTATGATATAGCAACACTGCTAGAGGCTTGTTCCCACCCTGAACAAGAATATCTGTAGCCTGGCAGGTCTCCTTCTTCTCGGAGACTTTGTAAGCTCCTCTTGATTCTCTTAGTTAAAAAGCAACCACAACCAATGGATTTTTCAGAATGCTGCACAAGTTGTAGATAAAACAATTTGAGGGTAGGATCTCAAGGTGGAGAGATGTTAAGCAGCCACTTTATTCCTGCTTTGTTTATGAGGTACTCTTGCTAATTCGATATCTGTGTATTATTGTTTTCCTGCCTGCCTGCTGAGCTAATATTACTTGCAGCTGAAGACAGACGTCCATGACAGTCATTACTTTGCTGTAAATGTAAATAACCATTAAAGCACCCAAAACTTGCCACCTGTGTTCTGAACATCTATTTCTGAAGCTTTAAAATTCCTAAAAGGTAACAAATAAATGAAAGAACATGAAGTGGCTTAAAAACCCAACTCCATTATAAACAGCAGAATTCTGGCCCACATTATGGTGGAGGAAGAACAGGCAAGTGCTTCAAGTCAAGGGAGAAACTGGTTGAGATAAATTCTTTACCTCTTTCTCTTATGCTCCAAGTCTTAGGAAATAGAGATCTCAGAGCCTCATTTATTTCCTCAGGATTCCCTTGGGAGACAGAAAGGGTGTGCTACATCCCCAAACATAGTAAATCAGAATGAATTAAAATTCCATCTCCAGGTTCCACACAGGTCTTATACTGCTATTTTCTTGGAATTATTTCACTCAACAGCCTTCAAGAATGAGGTTTTCAAACATGCTGGAATATTGGAATGTTATGTTAATCAGGTCAGCCTTTTCAGCCTCTTTTCCAGTAATAAAAATGTATAGAGCTGTGACTTTCCATTACATAACCCTTGCTTGTCTGACTCTACCAAGCTATGCTTATCCAAGTGCTTTGCTATTCTATGCTTAATTAAGCTATTTATCAGTTTCTTCAGAACAGAGGTTTGGCTCACAGATCCTTAATCCTAAAAATCCATCTTACTTAAGAAAGATACTAAGGAACTTTCTAAGCTCCAGCCATGGCTGCTGCTTTTACAGTTTTGGGATCTGATCCAATTTCTGCTAAAGACAGCAGACTCAGAAGTCAAGCTTGCTTGGACTCATGATATATCTTCATTCATATTTTCATGATTTCTTACATTGTTGCCTTACAGGCATTCTCACCAGGACAACTCAGGCTAAGAAAGATCTACATTTTTGCATTCCTTGAATTACAGAGGGCAGGGTACAGTTGTCGAAGCAAAAAACATCTCATGGCACTTCATACAGCCACTTAATAGCAGGATACACTGCCTGGCTTTCAGCAGCCACTGTGGAATAACACATATGCAGTGTGCTGCATTTGCTAGTCCTGCACAGGTGACCCAGATCACCTGAGATGGCACCACATGTCACTGAAACCCCTATTTCATCACCTGCATAGAAATGAGTTCCATATTGCACAAAACAAGCTCAGATTTCCCTCTAAGAAACATCTTAAAAATGTAACTTCCTGTTATTTGACTGATTTATACAGTTGAATAATATGCAGTACCTTTTCTTTAAATTTCCATTATTTTGTTACTTTCCTTGCAGTAACACTTTCTTTGGATTAAGCAAAATAAAGAAGTTACCTATATCCTCATATCAATTCTTTCCCTTTTTTATTCTCATGTGAATCATTTTTAGTACTGCATTCTCACCTAAGTTTCTGGGAATTCTAGAGGTAATGGACTGTCCAATACTCATTTATTTGCAGTGGAACTGGAGTGACTCCCTTATTTTATTACTTTGAGAGCTCAAGTTAACTCCTTACTGCATGGCAACACTTGTTAAATCCAAAGAAAAATCCTTATGTCAACACAAAGAAATGTTACTATGTCTGGGCTGTGCTTATGTCAAACAGATTTAAAACCAGGAGGTAGACAAGCCATATCCTCAACACGTGTGTTAATTCTTAAATAGTCTGTAGGTAAACTGCCTTTATTTTTAAGGTGTTTTTTTCCTTTATACTTCAGCTACTCTTGATAACTTATGCAGCTTTTAAATATTTTGTTTTCCTTCTTATTGTTATTTTGATACATTTCCATTAGGAGATCTAATTTAACTTTCCACTGATCACTTAAGCTTTTAAAATTATTTATCATAGAAGAAATTTGTCTTTGTAGAACATGGTAATAGATAATGAATATAAGCATTTAATTCTCTCTTGCTTCATGTTACCTACAACATGTGTATTCCAGCCTGCAGACTGTGATCTCTAACAAGCCCCTTGAGCACCTGGCTGATTAACATGCCTAACCAATGACCCTTTCTTGGGACATGCATTCCCAATTCTCTGCAAATCAAACCTTTTATAAATGTCTCAGCCAAAATCTTTAGCTGCTTTTAAAAGCTGTGATCAATACTCTCTTCTCATTTAGTCAATATTGAGTTAGGAAAAATAAATACAGAATCCTTCCCATTCCCTCAAGATCTCTCCTGAGATAAAAACGAACACATTTTACCAAAATCCATGCCCAACTCCACACAGTTATGGCAGAAACACAATTTTTTCTTAGGTGACAAAAGATTCATTTAGCAGGTTCGTGTTTGGTTTAGTTTGTAGTGAAAAAACACAAAGGTGTTCTGCTCAGTAAATAACGTTTTCTGTGGGTGACTGGACTGTGATCATGATTCAACTTTTAGCCACTGTCATACAGAGGGTAGGGCATGCTTGTAGCCAATTAAATGCACATCACTTGGGTAACATAAAGCATATTACAATCTTGACAAGCTCCTGCAATGCTGGATGCTTGGTGGTACCATTTTAGTTCCCTCTGAGAACAATAATGACTACAAGCAATAATGTAGCAGTAGTATCTTGGGAAAAATTAAAACAAAGAGGGTTAATGGATAGAAAAAAATACTTTGAAGGAAAAAAAATACATTTCATTATAATCATGGACCCACAGCCAGTGGCATCTAAACCACTGTATTTTTAAGTCTTTGAACATAGCATAAAAGGGCAATTTATTTAAATGCTTTTAAGCTGCTAAAGCATATATTTTATACAATTATCTGGGACAAACTTTCAAAGGCAGACCATTCAAATTGTACCCTTAGACTGTGAGAAATGCAATCACTTATACAGGAGAAAAACACATAAAATAATTAAAAAGTTAACTACTCCATTTGCATACATGTATTTAACAACAACAAATGACAAACTGAACGACAAACCGTGGGCAGTTTCAGCTTTTCTTTTAAGATACTGCTTTTAAATTCTAGTAGATCTCAATTTTGACTTGAGTTGTCTTTGTTTTCACAGCCACATAAACAGGAAGTGTTATTGATAAAAACTCCATCCAACTCTCTCCCTCTGCAAAATACTGAGGACATTTTAAGTAAATAGAGATCTAAATGTACTGAATTATATTTGGCCTCCTAGAAAGCCTTCAGTATCACTTGTAATTGTCATTGATTTGTGTATCTAATATCTTTTATGTGTTCACCCTTTGCTATTCATCACTTGATTACCTCAGACATAAACCATTATAAGTTTTCTGGTTTTCTTTAAGCAAAGGGTGTCAAAGTGTAAGACAATGTCTAACATGACATTAAAAGAGGGGAGTGACACACTAAACCTGACTACAACAGAAGATCTATTGTAATAGGCTTGGACTGGGAAAAAATTCACAAAGCAAGGATGAGCATAAAACCACTTTGTATTTCTTAGTTTTGCCTTTGATATTTTTATTCAAATGATTAGCTGTTACTCATATAATATATTGCTACATCCTCACAAAATACCAATTTTGTTACACATTAAATATTGCTTGGAGGGAAACAAGCAAAACCGTATCTAGCTAACTTATCTGCCTTTGCATATGTGCCAGCCCATAATGATAATCACATTTCTCCAGAAGATTTAATTTCCTTTTTCAGTATATAGCACAGTGCACATCAGAAATACACAGCTACACTATCACATCCACTCAAAACCATGTGGCAGATCATCTCTTGCTCAATTTGCCTCTGCCTCCACGTTCATTTCCTGTGGGTTGTCACTCTGCAGCAAGCTGCAGAGCTGTTTTCTCTTTGCAGACAGCCTCAGCCCAGCTGGGTCCTCTTCACATCACCTACTGCAGGTCACTAAGTTGGGAGCTGCTCTCTCCAGGCTCTTTACACATGCACTGCAGAGAGGACTTCCTGAGGTGATGACTCAGAAGCATTCAAATGGACTCTATTTTGGAGCCCTTTCTCTAGAAGACCTGTCCTTCTCTCTCTCAAGTCCTTGTGGTTCACTGATGGGGAAATCCAGGCAGATATGTGCCTGGACAAGCACCTAGGATAGGAGCTGAAGTTAGTGCAAATATGCACTACATTCTCCTCCCACAGGTCCTCCAAATACTCAGACAATCAGCATGGCTTATTCTTTCCTGCTGTCCCATGTACCTGGGGTTCTATACGATTTCTGAACTCAGCAGTACCATTAAATGATCCCTCCTTAAAGACCACCTCTCATTTTCATGCTTACAAAACAAGGTTACTTCTCTGCTTATACTTGCTCATGGTTATCTGGCTGTCTGTTAAAAATATACATATTCCACATCTTACATTTAGATTTTTAAAGTGAAAAAACATCATCTCCTACATCAACACTGAGAACTTAGCTTTAAGTGCAACAAGAGCAGTGTGTAAACAACATAATTTTACTGAACTTGATATATTTCCTGCTTCCATGTTCATGTGCAACATCTCTAGTCACAAAACTTTGGAACTCTCATAATGCAAGATTTAGGAGTCACTCAACAAAACATGTTATCATCTCCTCAAGTAATCTGATTATCAGTATGTCTAATCCTTATTAAGTCAGGCATTTTTAAGTAAAACATAAGGGTTATCTTTTTTCTTTAGGGTCTGTCTAGCATAAGGCAGGATAGTTGTCTCTGTTGTTGTGGAACACTTAAGCACCAGTATTGTCTGCTCCTAAAATATCCAGAACCTAATACCAAGGCATTGATGTGATCATGGGCAGTCTTAGGCTAAGCAGACAGGAGCAGTTTGGGACCTGTTAGAGCTGAGTAATGGTTAACAGTGTCATTCTCCATTAGCCAAACACTGATCACAGAATGGAAGGTATACAGAAGGGCAGTTGAGAAAACACATTAAATCTGACAGTTTTCTCAAGGAAAAAAAAAAAAAAAAGTAACATTTCCCCTCATTTTTATATTCTTAATTAGGGAGAAGGAATATAAGCCTGATGTGAGCACAAGGCTGGTGGTCATTCTTATCCAGATCTGAAGGGATGTTAACAAAGTGCACAATTATGTTGTCAACACTCACATGCAATGATATTCCCATATCTATTTTTCATTCTGTTCTCATCTTTCTTGGCTGAATCCCATGGTGCAGACTGTCCTTCAAAGAAACTCTAAAAAACAGGAAAGAAAATGACATTAAGAAAAGCAAGCAGCAACAGTTACCTTATGGCTAAATGAAAGAGAAAGGCAAACAGTACTTGTGGGTATTGTTGTTGAAGTGTCATTTAACTGATTCATTTATTGAGCAAAAATATGAGTCTCTTGTTTAAATGGCATTTATGCATAGCTCCAGATGTTACTTAAAATTTGACATGAGATTATCTGTGTAATAGCAAGAAGAATTATTTGCAAGTGAAGTGCTATTAAACCTTTCCAAATCTTCCTTCTTGCAACACTGAGAGTCCTTCACTTGTGCTATCCAGATTCCCTGTATACTTCTCATACACACACGTGAAGCTGAATAGCTTCATCACCAGTGTTGGAGCTGCTCCAGTATTTGAGTGTAGAAATTACAGACTGTACTGGTATGTTTTATTTTTGACATACCCCAAGTTTCACTTACTTGTTAGCAGATGACCTCAGGGATCAAAACATACACAGACATTTAAAAAATCACGAATTCAACTGGCACATGTGTGTCTTTTTTTCACTTAAGCACAGTTTACAACATCACCACGATTACTTTCTCAGAGATAAAATCAATGTGATTTTGGGAAAGATATAATCTCATATTCACCAAACTGCTGTCCTTTAGCTAATAAAGATGTAAATAAGAAAGTTGAAGGTGCTAAAAGTTTATTTTTACATTAATAAAATACAGAAGCTGCCAAAAGGGCAGCAAGCAAGTTATTATGCCTTATATATCCTGTGCTTTCTGTGGTATAAAAGATCATTTGCACAATCTCTTAATTTATGCTTTGTATGTCTAGGTAATATGATGCAAATACATTTTAAAATCTCCTATTAAAATATTAACCTTGTAAAAAATACTTAGCTGCAAAGCAAACTACTGGAATTCCATCATGATTATGGTCAGTCTTAACTAATGTTTTTTATCTTTTTACTTTATCTTTTTTAATCAGTAGATTAAATCTTTTGTATCACACTAAATAGAGAAAACACTGGGAAGTTTGTATCTCTTACAAGATCTCAACACATTCTGAGTGGTTTAAAACAGATAATGCCTATGAAATTGTCTACTATTACTGTCGTTTGCCCTCAAACATAAAAAAAAGTTGTTTTTCAAATCCCAATGATTTTCAATAGCAAAGAGCATAAAAGTCAAACCAAACCCTTGATCTCTTGCTGAAGTCAATGGAACACAAGCACATTCAGTGTTTAAAAAGGGTATTCTTTTCACAGGTTTACTAAAGTGCTGGTTTCCAAATTATGATCTAGAAATTCCTGGGAATACATGGACTACTTCTAAAATGTTTCTAAATAGCAACTCAAGGAAACCAGAAGCCTTGTCAGTGGCTTCAATTTGTTTTTCCTTCATCTCTCCACACTTCCTTAGATAATATTTAATGGTTTGGAAACTGAAATTATTAAACCCCAGTAATACAAATAAATTTCTCTTTAATCACAACATACCATCGTTGGGTACAGCTCTGAGAAGCACTGATTGCTACCAGGATAGAGAAGTGTAACCCTGTAAATCCTAAGATGATTTCCAGCTATGGGGCTCTTTGCCAGAAAGGTGTGAATTGTTATCTGATTACAGATTTGTTGATGGCATCTAAAGCAAGCAGCTCCTCCCACTCCAGAGCACTCCCAGCTCAGGCTGGATGGAAATTACTTTTCTAGTAAGTCTGACCAAACTGCATAAGGAATTACTTCCCCTGGGCAGAGATCTATGTCTCAATTTCTTGCAATGTTCACACTCTCAGACAATGCTGGGAGATGAACAATTAAACACAGTTAAAGGCAAAGTAGAGATGGAAATGGTCAGCAGCAAAGCTCCAAAGGCACAACTAACTAACAATTCATCTGATCTAAAATTTGATGTGGATGTTGCCTTTCAGACAGCTAAGCAGACTACTGAAAATTCTAGTTTTCTCACAGGCCTCCTAGGGACTAATGCACAGAATTGATCCATAAGACACTACCCAGCAAGTGGTGTTGAGTTTAATTCAGTGAGCATTACATGTGCTGTTACAGAGAGAGAGTCCTGCTGACACAGCTTCTGAGCCTACACCTTGAAATATGGAACACCCAAATACTCTCAAAGGGACATCTTGCTTCTCTCTCTCCCACTAATGAACTTTTACAAAATCGCTTTAAACCAATTAAATAAAGTAAATCTCTGAAGGCAACTGGGAAAGATTTAGATGGTGCTGAATTCAGGGAAGAAATACAATGGACAATGTACTGTTTTTGGAAACCTGCATGCATCTCATCTGCAATGTACAAGTTCTATTTCTCCCAAGTGTTTGAAGCTTCTGAAAACCATGATAACTTTAATGAGCCTTACAGATAAACCATCTCTTAACAGCTGATCTGCAACACAGATAATTCTGTTCTTTTACATAGATATATATCAAACCTCACACAACAGCAAAGACCAGGAAATAGATTTATATTTCCAGCTACTGCTTACTGACTTCACTTTCTTTATTAAAAATTTGTTACAGAAAAATAACTTTATATATTTGTTTTTCTTTTGAGTTATCAATAAATTTGTGAATGAAATAAAACATATCACAGGGAAAAGAAGACATAATTTATGTATATCCATTTTTCTTTTTAATTCATTTTGGGATACACACTGGTATTACAGTGAGGAGAATACAGCAAAGATAATTTGAAGGAAGAGGTATTATAGTGCAAAAGCATAAAAAACCCAGTTATTGTAAAAGACAGCTGGAGTGTCATTTCCTAAATTCCCTGTGTGCTGCCATTACACAAACTGCAACAGAATGATAATCCACAATGTATTATAAGGAGAAATCTCATTTGTCCCACAAGTACAGAACAGAGCAGATATTTCATAACAGATGACCTGTCAAGATCTTTCCTTGCTTGTGAGAAATACACGTTTCATTACAGGAATTTTTAAAAATCTCTTTCCTGACATATCACTCTCCAGGGATGCTGCTGCACAGCAGCCCACACATTATCTTTGTGGCTATTCATTCTAATTCATCCCCAGAATTTTCTTAAAATTGTGGAATTTTAGGAAGAAATATGGCCCCCAAACAGCTTCACTCCACCAACTGCTTGGCAAGGGCAATGGAGAACCCAAAATGAGTATAGGACATTTCTCAAATAATTTAAATAAGTGTTTCTTCAACTCAAAATCACACAGAACCATGGCTACCCAGCCTCTGTGATCCTGAAAAATTAAATGCTCTCCAAGCTAGCTGTTGTTACAACAGACATTTCAGTATATGTGTCAACTGCCACTCTGTTAGTAGGCAATACTACAATAATTAAACACTTTCTGAAGAAAGATTGATTACAGAGAACTGCTTTATATGCAACATAAAAACTGGTCAGTGATGCAGCAGGAGGATCATCTTAGGATGAATGTGATACTTCTCATTCATACTTTAACTCAATACTGTAGTGATTTCCATTAAAAATTAAATATTTGCCAAGGGCTTATTCACTGTGACCCTCAGACTAGAAAATAACTGCCTTATCTCAAATGAGAGGAGGAGATAATCATTGCAAATACAGATTATTTTAGATTATTCCTTTTCCTAGTTTAAAATTCACAGGGCAAAAAAATACTGGAAAGGACCTATATAAAAGTACAGTTTGAAGAGGCTGGAATGTGGAGAACAGGGTGAGATCTTCAGAATAAAATTTTGATCACTGTTGATTGTCATCTTTGCCAACACACTTTCTATCCTAGATTTCATGCTTTCAGATAGGGATACTTACAAAAATACATCTTTGTAAGTGCTTTAAGGTCTACAAATGTAAAGTGAGGAATTACTATTTTTATTATTAATCAAAAACCAAGCAGTAACTTTTCCAAAGAATACTTTGCAGTTGCTAGGTGACAACAGTGTAGTCTCTTACAATGCATTTACAAAATATAAGCTCTTACAAGCAAAGAATATAAGAAGTTAAGGACATCATAAATCTCTGCCTACTTAATAAGCAAGAATATTATTTGTAGGTACAAAGAAATGCTCTTGCACTGTGTAACAGTCTCTAGTTTGACCTGTGGATTTGTTTTTAAATGTATCAGTCTTTATGATATCTGATTTTCTCTACTGACTGAGTTTCTTCACTGGTAACATTCATTTTCCATTGCTATTTCTAAAGAACAAGATTATGATGTATTTTAACAACATTAGTAATTTGACCTATCCAGTTATAAATACCTCTGGATTTGTTTTTAAGTTATATGCAGAGAGTTATGCAAGTTAGGCCAGACTAGACAACTAACAGTAATTCTAATGGAGGTTCTTGTCTAAACCAAATTAGCTAGAGAAGAAACTTATATTTCTACTACAGGCCTTTGAGTTGCAGCTAAATTAGATGCCTAAAATGCCCTGAATTTAATAGTGAAGATTCATTACTAGTTTAATGCTGTGTCCATTTTATATGTGGAGATTACAGATGGGAAGAAATGAATCCATGAAAGTCTGAGTTAAGATCCTCAGATCACATTAGACTCTTTGCATTTACGAACTCTACTAAATACACATTTAAACAAGTCCATAAGTATTTGGAGGACAAGGATCTTCAGGCTCATTTAATGAACACTGCAAGATTTGTGAGTGCAGTAAATCTGTCAGTTCATTGGACTTTCAGTATTCAAAATCTGCTAAATATCTGGCATGTGAGGATGTTCTTGTGACTTACCAACATTAACTGTTTTTTTTTTTTAATAGAAAATTTAATAATCATGTTCTTTTTGTTGATAACTCAGTATTTAGACACTGAGGAATTAAAAAGGGTCACTGAAAGGTATGTTAGAAGAAATCTGCTAGTCACTTTGAGGGAAGCTTTCATCATTGAAAATGCATCATCTGCAGGTAATAGATCTCCCCAAGTGCTTGTGAGCAGTGCTAAATGACTTCACTGATGGCAACCCCTGGTATGCAAGCAGCTCTTCGTACTTCAGTCACTGCTTTGGTCACTGAGAGCATCTGTGGATGACAACCTGCCACTAGAGAATATATTCACCATCAGCTTTTCCTTCCCTGTCACCTTCAATCACTGAGAATTATGTCCAGTTTTCAAATAATGGAATTTAAAAAAACATTTTACTGTGCCTCACCTTGAAAAGTGTCTGTTGCAAGAGCCAATGTGAAAATCTATCTAATCAATGTAAACTGCCTTCAGCAGCAATAAAGCACTTACTGGTGTGTCACTGTAGCCTAAATCTGAACACAGAGGAAAAAAGACCCCAAAACGCAATAAAGACTATTGCAAATAGAATATATTGATGTTATTGCTAAAACCCCCTTGTTCAGATTTTTTTCTGAAAAAATTAGGCTGATAGTTTACAGAAGGTTTTCTAAGTGTTATATGATGTAAGATGCAGATCAGTTTTACAGCAGATACAGAGTTAATAGTCTGAAATACAGCACCTCTCTAATATTGTTCCCAATGCTCCTTTCAGTGGTAGTTCCTCCTTGAACTGATGTTAAAAAACCCAGAAACATCCACTCAAGGGTTTGCATAGCCAGAGGTAGGAAACAGTCTTTTCTTTCTCAGGTGAATTTAGGTTAGTCTGCATTACGCATGAGAAGAATACAAAAACTGAAGTCCTTCTGGTCTTTTGAGACATTAAACATCATACTCACTGCCTATATTAAATGTTGAAATGGAAGGGGAACTATTACCTCCTCCACTGACTAACTTCAGCATGACTTAACACTTGGATTTCAAAATAAGGAAAAATCACACAGATAAGACAAAATAGAGAACTAATTCTGTGATTGCATTGGTGAGCTCATTTTTTCATAGGCAGTGCTTTCAGTTAGTGCATTTCCCAGTGTTTATATTTTTAAAGTCACAGGCTTTTCTACTCCCTGGACAACTGGGCAGCCTAGTCAATCTATAGCAGGCCAAGGAAAACACACTAAAATGATCAAACTGCTTCAGTATTGTACTATGAATGACACAGCTACTTACAGCACATAGTGAATTAGCTCTAGTTGACAATAGCATTGGGAAATATACATGAAATTTAGTTAACACTATGGGACAAGAGAGTAGCTAACTAACTCATTAGAACAGGGAAGTAACTTCAGTGAAAGTGACTTGTCAGTCACTGTGAAAATTGTGAAGGTGTTGCACACCTTCAGGATAGCAAGTTGTGAGTGCTACCTATGGTGAAGGCTGTTTTTTAGATGCTAAGAGCATTTGAACAAGATAATCAAGAATAATTTTTTTCCCCCACCCTATCCTATATATGACAGTGTCTGGAGTTGCTTGGGGAAAGGACCCAGAGGATGAAGTGACCTGAGAGACTGTAGGAAAATGTGTGGAATGGCTGGAACCACTACACAGACCCACCCAAATTCTTTCCTGGAATGTGTCCTCTCCTGTGGAATGGAAGTTGTGTGATTTGTGAAACTGCACATATTGGTGATTGAAATATTTTGGTAGCTTAGTACATTTAGTCTACAGTAACCAATTGCCATTTGATCTTAAATCATGTCAAGGTTGCAAAAAAGAGTATAATAGAGTATCATACTCCTGTAATAACTAATGAGAAATTACTTTCCACGTATTTTTAATCCAACCTATTTATGAGATCTGGTGGTGTAACTTCTTTTCTTGATATCTAACATTGAAGATAATACTTGCAACTCACAGGTAATATTCAACAGCAGGAAGAGAAATCTTTATTGATTATGCAGAGCAGTCTAAAAGATTTGACAGATAACTTAGTTTTGATAGGCTTTAGGAGCCATTTCCATTTTACCTACCTAAGTTTTAAAAAGTCCATTACTTTAATTTCTTTAAAATTCTTTAAGACTACCATATAAGGAAAGATTTTAGAAATATGGTGAATTAGTGAGAGGACTGCAAAAGAACATACAATTAAAATTCTAATTTAGAAACTTATTCCCTGGCATACTAGAGAGCAATAACTTAAGCTCATTAATCTTCCTAATTTATTTCCAGCAGCAAAATATAGTATGTTGACAAGATTTCATGATCCTTTTTTATAGAAAGGACCCTCTGGGTACCATATGCACACTTTCACTGTAACTAATGTGCAGGATATATTATTTTTCACTTGTGTGTAAAAGAAAATGAAGTTTGTCTGAAGCAGGGCTTATTTCCTCTTATGAAAATGAATTTCCTGCTTTTGAAGGATTTAATAAATATTTTTCATGTACAGCATGTGGGGTTTTCTTATCTCCCCATTCCTCCCCAATTTTTTTTTTTCATTCACTCAGTATGTAATTAAGAGTGCAAACTTGAGCAACACTCATGACTGCAATGTCTGTAAACATAAAGTGAATGAACACAGGCTGCTCTGAATACCAACCAGTTCTGTGTTTGGATAGGAAACCATAGAAAGACACTGATCACCTCACAGGCACTATCCATCCTTCTGTGAACAAAACTATCTGCATCATTATTCATTAGCTGTGCCATCTCCTTGCTTCCTCTCTAAGCTGTTCCATGTAAGGATGTAATTACACATTGGTTGTACACACGAGTAAAAAATGGTGCACAGTCATTTATTTCTCAATGAGAAATCCTACCCACCAGGACACAGGTATTTCTTCACTACAAGGAGGGTGAGGCACTGGAACAGAGAGGCTGTGGATGCTCCATCCCTTGAAGGGTTCAAGGCCAGGTAGGATGGGGCTCTGAGCAACCAGGGAGAGATGTCCCTGTCCATGGCAGGAGGGGAGGAATGAGATGATCTTTTATGCTCCTTCCAACCTAAACCATTCTGGGATTCCATGATTTACAAAAAAGGTCACTTACAGTCCACTGAATGCATAGGTAAGGTAAATTCTAAATTGACTTCTTTATACTGTCTTCAGAAGGTAGCATGTAAATACCTCAGAGGACTTGGACAGAAAGAAAATACTCACTCTGTCACTATGACATGGCTTGAATGAGGCCAAAACAGAGAGGTATCTTAAAATGCTGCATGAAGGCAGAGCCATTGAATTTGAGCTAATGCAGGTCTCCAAGGTACCATTATGACCAGATTTTTCACCTCTTGTTTTTCATTTCCAATTTATTCAGGAAGCTCTTTGTTACATCCCTTTTTGCTAAGCAAAATATTCCTTCCACAATGCTGCTTAGAGGTACAACACTCCTAGATTTTCTTTACTGTATTCTGAATGTTAGCAGGCAGATGGCTTCTAAAAACTGGTTTTAGGTACCTTAGAGCTTTGAAAACATTATTTGGAATCTTCTTGGGCACTTCAAATTTTAATTCAAAAAGCTAATAAAAGATGTAAATATTTTTTCTGAGTCTAGCCCATTTTTCCTCCTAAAGATTAGGACTTTGATATTTGATTTACTTAACAAATAATAAAAGCTTGTCCCAGGGAATGGTTTCAAACAGCTAATGAAATATTATTAAAGATACAATACAATGTGCTGTGAAGAAAGAAGGGAAGGACTGTGAATTTGTTCTTCATATAGTAAAGAGAAGAGTTTTCAATTGGTTTAAAATATAACAACAACAAAAAAAAAAAACTAAAGGAAGAAAGAAGAAAAAGAAAGAAGAAAAGAAAGAAAAGAAAAGAAAGAAAGAAAAGAAAAGAAAAGAAAAGAAAAGAAAAGAAAGAAAAGAAAGAAAGAAAAGAAAAGAAAAGGAGAAATGAAAAATTCAGAGTGAGACAGAAAGAGGGAGAGGAGAAGAAGAAAATACAAAAAAAAAAAATAGTCACCAGAAGAGAAAGACAACATTTGACTGAAGTGGTAACCTTTGTGTTGCAGTCATTAAAACTTTCTGTTCACTCATGTTTTACATAGTGATTGCTTTCACTTATTGCCTACATATGCTATGTAATGAACAAAACAAGGCTTAAACATTTCAAGAAACTTTTCTGAAGTGGGAAATACTTTCCATAGGAAAAGATTTCTTGACTGATGTTGGCTTGACTGCTGTTTTAAGCCTGTGACAGTGCTCTTTAAGCAACTGTATTATTTGAAAAGAGACTATTTAATACCTGTGCACTTCTGCTTACTGAAGATTGTTTCTTATGAAAGGTGATCAACACTGAACTGGTGGACACATACACTGATAAGAAAGGTGACTTCCGACACATTTTTAGGTAATCCAGTAATATTTTTGTCTGATTTTATCTGAATACATCATTGTAATTGAGGCAGTTCTGAGCTCAGAATGCACAAGAACTGCCTGACTTTAAATTATCAGCTAACCCAGGCACAGAAAACCAGATAAGATCTTCAAATCCCCTGTAAAGACAAGCTGTTTGCGATTTAGAACCACACAATTTGGAAAAACCTTCAATGTAATAAAATTCCCTGAAGGAACACAAAACGGCATGTGAAAAAAACAAAACAAAAGCAAACAAACGTTAAATTTGAAAAGTGAATAAACCCCTCCCCTCCCTTCATCCAAGTTGTAATGTACACACAGCTGATCTAACCTTTCAGAAGTGATAAAGCACCCCTCAGATTTGGCTCACTAAGTGGGCCTCGAGGGTTTCCATGAGTGTATCTCGGCTGCTCTAGTTAATATAGTTTGAATAGAAGATAAGAGAGAAACAAAGCTTACATAGTAAGATTTTAATTCTGCTACAAGGCAACACTGACATCACATTTAACTACAAGATAAAAGCCAGAATACGCTGGCGTGCACAGATGGAACACAAATATTTTGCACACTGTTGTTTTTCCCTGTGGATAAGATAGAACTTTTCAAGGGAAGTAAGAGCAGTAGGGTATGCTAAAACAAATAAAGGTCTACTTGCAGTGCCCTTTAAAAAAAGGGATAGCACTTCATTGTGTTGGCTCATTACATTTCTTGATCTTCAGAGGAAGCTTTGGTGCCTCACTGTCTGCTTTGCTTGTGTGCAAATATGCTGTTTGCTAGCATATATAAAGTCAATCAGTCATTCCTCTGGGCTTGACTTTTAGACCATCATTTTCCTTGTTCTAAAGAAAAAGATCTCGTATCTAAATACTGCATGTCCACTTTTGCTGGCTGGCATCCAGTCCCTGAGCTTATCATTTGCTACACTGTCTTGCAGTAACAGGTCAGAGCCACTGAGAACTTCCACAGCAACAGGAGCTCCTGCTACCTCACTATTCAAAAATCCTGGCTCTGGGTTTTAAAGTTATGCTTCCCTTTTCTCAGACACCTTCTGCAGGCTCTCACTCTGTAATTGCTTCCTGTCAATCATCTTCCCTTTGGACACCTGCACGCTCACTGGAAAGGCAGATAAAAACTTTGAAAAAATGGTGCTGGTCCTAGACCATTTCCCATTTGTCTGAGAAACTACACAAAGAACAATACAGAGTATTTAAGAGCACATAAAGATAATCAGCATAAAAACAGTAGAGGTAGTAATGGGATTGGCAATGATGACAAGTGTTGCTGTCAACTGTTAACCTAATTTTTAGTTTGCTCACTGTACACTGACAGACAGCAGACCTTCAATACAGCCCCAAGACTACTCATTAGAACAAACAGTGTCTGCTTAGGCACACTAATGAAGAGCAGCAGATCACCAGCCTGAATTGCCTTATTTTGATGTTTGAAATGCATATACAGCACTTTCTCATTCCAACAGAGGGAACCCTGCAGAAATCCATCAAACAGCCTTAAAAACAGGCAGTTCATTCAAATATACACTGGATCAAGGTTACCCAAATGACCCAGGCTCAGCTAATGGGTAATGTGTAGTAGAAGCACTCTGTGGAAGTTAACAATGAGGGAGGGACTAAAGGGGTTGCTGTCCCTAAATGCTCTTATTTAAAGAGCAGTTCTGCATCTTTCATCTAACACCAGGTATGTGGTACTAATATTTTCTCAGTAGGAAAACACAATGAATATGTGACAGTTCCACTACAGAATGTATTTGCAGGAGCTTATTGATGGACATTTGGATTGTCCAGTTCTCTTTCCATGTAGTCAGCTATTATATTCCTCATGCAATACAATGGGGATCTCTGAACATCCCAGTGCAAACATCTCTTCCTTTTTATTCATCACTCATACTGCTACATTCAAAAGAATACACTCTGCAAATGAAATAAGTGCTGAATTAACTAACAAAAAAAATCTATCTCCACCAATAACAATGGAAATGGGAATTTGAGTGTCATGAGTTACTTAGTGGGCAGATGTGCAACAAGAATGTCTTTCCTTCTCTTGTTTAGTGGTGTTCTACAATTGCTGTGTACAAGTAAAAGCACAGTTTAGTAAATTAACAACCCAAATGTAATACTGCAAATGGACTCCAGCACAAAAAAAAAAAAAAAAAAAAAGGAAAAATGGCATTGTTTGACTGAATGGTCTTTTTTTCTAAAGGATAATATGGTGAAGGCATGAAGATGAGTTCTTTATGAAGTAAAGAGAGCGGACTGAAAAGTTACCAAGTCTTTGTTAACACAAATAGATTATGAGAATGAAACTTAATGAAGAAATAAAGGGTTAGTAACAAAGAGAAAATCAGTGCAAAATATTGTTTATATTCAGCCCCTTAAGATAGAAAAGGAGCAATCTTAGTTCTGCACTTAGATCTCACCTATGACATTATTCTGTGGATTTTTTTCCTATGTGCAGGACCCTTCTGAACATGTCACCCAGTTACTCTTTTGTTCAGATTCTGATCTAGCTGAGAATCAAACAATTCTTCAGTAATGAAGATTGAGGTTTAATGACTTGATGTGTAATTTTAGCTTCTGCAATCTGCTTCTTGATTTTATCTTTTGCATAAACTGAACAAAACACAGCAATTTATCAGCTATCCGTGGACATTTCAAGATTTATATACATTGCAGCTTTCAATTTTTATTCTACATTTCCTTTCATTAGAACACTGCAGTCAAGCTAGATTAATTGAGGCAAGCCAGCATTGTAACAACTCTGTTGAATAGCAGCAGATGCCTTTATTCTCTGAATCCCTCTATAAAACAAAACTTAAAAATTTGAGTCTCTATATAAATATTTCCCTTAGAAGACAATACAAAGATTCCAGGCATCTGTTTCTCATTAAGCCAATTACCAGTTGTTTAAAATAACAACCCAGTAAAGTCCATATTTATTAGATTTATTAATGAACTCCATGAGCCAAGTTCTGCAAATGGAACAAGATAAAATGATGAAGAGTGAGCTAGATGGACAAGAGTGACCTGGCACTGAAATGTCCCAATCCTGACATTAGGTACAATAATAAATATCCAATCTGAACCTCCCCTGGCACCAACTTGATGCTGTTTACTTTTGTCCTGTTGCTTGTTACTTGGGAGAAGAGACACACCCTCGTTACAACCTCATTTCAGATAGCTGAAGAGAGAGGTAAGATCTCACATGTCCCACTCTGGCTCCCTACCTTGCCCTAAGTCAACCTGAATAATAGTTCTATAAGAATATATTTACAAATGTATCTGAGACAATACCCCAAAAATGTATGGTTTGGCTTTTTTTTTTTTTTTTTTTTTTTTTTTTTTTTTTTTTTTTTTTTTTTTTGTATTAGGTACCTGAATTTTGAAGCTATCATTCCCTGTAACTTCACTATAATTATAAGAGCTGGCAGCTAAAATTGTCATATCACTTAAAATACAAATACTTGATATATCAGATCAAACTTGAATTCTGGCATAAATCAAGATAATTTTTCTGTTTTTCATTAGAAGATGCTAAAACTCTTCCAGGCATGAGCAGAGACTGTATGGTGAATGGAGTACTTCACTGCTTTATGCACATGAATTTCAGCTTTTAAAAATGTGGTGTGTACAATCAAATATGGTGTGACAATCAAAATAGTACTTTCTATAGAGTATTTTTTTCATTTTTCTTCGTGAAAACAGAGATGAACCAACCTTTTCAGGTTTTTTTTCCAGTATTATTGCACTATTAAGCTTGAGTACTCCAAAACACTGCTGCTTCACACTGAAGCAGTCATAGTGGTAGCACAATCCAAATATTTCATGGCACCAAAAAGATCATGCTACTATTACACTTCAAGATTTGTCAGTCAGGTTTCCAGGGACTCCAGCAGGGAATGAGTGTAAATACTGATGAAGCACAAGCAGACATCTGTGTCAGTATGCAGTTAGACAAAAACTTAATAACTACATTGGGTTCTTGGCCCTTGGAAAAGAACCATTTCAAAAACATTCAACCACATCCCCTACAAGATATTTAAGGCAATTCCACTGTAGCATACTTCAGCTAAAAGAAAACATACTCCTAGTTATGTCAAAATGAAAGATCTATGCTTCCCAACTAGACTGTCCTTCTACCTCAGTGATTTTCAAATATTAATTAATGGCAGGAAACACAGTATCAGTAACAAGAAATAAAAAAATAATCCACAAAACAGTTAAACTTTAAAGAAGCCTTAAATCCTGCACATAGCATAGCTTTTCCAGTTTTCTTTGTGTGCCAGAGATATACGTGCTTAGTAAATACCAGTAAAATAAACACAAATGCTGTGCAAAAAACTGACAAATGGAGGGAAAATACGTCAATCTCAAACCAGATCTACAATTAAACATATAAAAAGCAGAGCAATTTATGTGATTTTCCTTGTATTCAAACACTTTTGTATGTTCTAGCTACTCTCGCTTCTATAGACTTGATTCACTATGTAACCATCGAAACTTGAAATTCAAGCTATTGATGGTGCAAAAGAAGAGACAATTAAAAAGTCAGTGGCAAAACTGAAATGTGCAGAAAACTACTAGGAAAACAGCAAGGCACCAAATTTGCTTAGATTAAAAATATGTTTCCCAGTGCAAAACCAAAGCAATTGCTTTGGTGTGCTTTTGAAGCTCAACCTGTTTATCAAAATTCAGATAATGGTGCTGCTTTTGCCCTCCAAAACATGAGAAGAAGTGGCTTACTATCCACACTAGGAGTTTAATTCCACTGCCTCAATGTACTGTAAATAATACACTCTCTTGAAAGGGTCTAATTAATGGAAACAAGATTCTTTGCAGAGTAAAGCACTGCTCAAAATAAAGGCTCAAGGATTAGGCTTTAGCATAGCAACTACAGGCATTTTATATAAAAGCATAAGTATTCTACAAATGAACTTTTTTTTTCTATTTCTCTTTACAGCATCATCAAGCTGCAGCCCCAGTCCACAGCAGTCCTGCAGTACAACACTAAGTGGACCAGGAGAACAGCTAGTAAAAAAACAAGAACTAGAAAACACTGAGGATGCTATCTGATTTACGGAGCAGTTTTGTGTTCTTTATAAACTGATATTAGTTCTATAAAACTGACTACCAGTATGGAGGTAAAAAAGCCATTTCATATCACATTGTTTTCTGTGTATATACAGGAGCACAGGTTTTTCTTTTTCCTTTTCATGTAAGTTAACAGCCATACAGGGTCAAACCAGAGGTCCATACAATTAGTTTTTTTACAACAGAACTAGTAGCAGATGTTTACAAAAAAGTATGAAGAATAGAAAAAATAGAGAGTGAATCTTTCCCCAGCATGCCCTTTTAGCTTCTAGCAATCAATAGCTTTCCTGAGCAATCTCTTCCTCAGCCAGAGACTGTACACAGCCATTGTGTTTAATAATAAATTTGTCGAGCCCATTTTTTAACCCATTTATAATTTTGGCTTCACAGCATCTTGAGGCAATGAGCTCCACAATGTAATTATGTTCTGTGTGAAAAATATTTCCTTTTGTTCACTCTAAACCTGCTGCTTAATAGCCTTGTTGGGTGCTCCTGATTCCCTGTATTATAAGGAATAATGAGTAATTGCTGTTAGCATTGCAGAAGTAACACTGATCTCTGGCACAACTCAGAATATCCTAAGGACATATTACAGCCAGGAATGAGTGATATATCACTGTCCTGGAAAGAAAGTAGAGACTTGGCACTGGAGCTGATAAAGTGGCTCTGTGTCACTTTTTAAGGATTTCCTTACTCATATAATCTTTATATGGTTTATTATGGCAACCTTAGGGAAGCTGTGTACAACAGCATTACACAGAGCATAATAGCTGGAGTTTGAGTGGGTGAATGAGCAAAACTAAAAATCTGAAATGCAGAGTTTTGCTTTAGTTTTCTTTGTCCAGTTTGACAAGAGACACCAACGAAAACCAGAAACAGCTGCAGATAAAATAATCAAGGCTAAGTGAACAAAAGCTCAGCAGATATCACAGCCTAATGCAGAGGACAATGCTCTGGAATACCTTTCAAGCAAACAATACACTAAAGTGTTCTGGCAATGACTAATGGTTGACAGCACATGGAAGAGCAATACTGGGATCACAAAAGACTGAAGAACTGTTGCATGCAGACTTTCTCAAGATTAAAAAGCATGTGTCTCGACAGTCATTCTTAGATTCAGAGGACTTTGGAAGGACATAAAAATCTAAAAAGAACTTTTCACTACAAGCTTTCTCCCATCTATTTAAGTCCCTTCTGTTCTTTTCTAACTACTCATGTGGGGTTAGAGGTGGCTGCTTTTACTGCTATTTCCTGAGTAGTGGATGCAGGATCTGACCTACCTTTCTAACATTTGTTATGTCACACTGGAAGTCTGCTGCTAGGCCATCATTTTTGGCAAGGAAAAGCAGAGAGATGGCTCATGTAAGTATTTAGTGTAAGCAATCTGAATCCTAACATTATGTCATATCAAAACTCTAAGCTCTCTGATACAACCAAGTATTTATGCATCAAAGGCAAAGTGTTCCTGTTGTCATCTCCCAGACTAATCAGAAACTATACTTACTTCAGGAACCGATACTGCACTGTGTGGAAGCTTCCACCACCCCAAAGCAAGCAGTAGGAGACATTCTATTCAGAAAGGAACCCTTTACACATAGGACAGAGACATAAACCTCCTGTTTCACAAAAAGAGCTAATGCTCCCTTTGCTACAGGCTCCCTTTGTTAGCTGAAGGCAGGCACAGCTATGTCTGCCTCTGAACATCCCCAGCCTGTGCATCAAGGAAGGTACTCACTTCTTTTTATTCCCTTTGGTGTGTGGTGTAAGAGCAGAGATCACCTGTCTCTTGGAGACCCACACATCTCTCTTGTAGATATTTCTATAATATCTTAAGGACAGTTATTATAGCACAGGCAAACACCTAAAAGCTAGATGAGTAATAACTGAGTTCGGCTCATTTTAACAGAAACATATGCCATTTATTTTTAACAGAGACCAAAGCAGAGCACTGTCAGTCGTGATTCTTTTTAAGTTAAGGGGAAGAAACTGCACCATTTTTCTGGACAGATACTCAAGCTTCTTCACCTTTATATGAGCATATCTATGATGTCCCTTGTGTGGCTTCCATTTAGGTAAATAGTAAAATGTAAAACAGGAAAGAAGGTATATTCAAAGCAACTTTAAAACAGACCTTTAAATACCTTTAAACACATGCTTAAGGTCTTCCCTGTCTTGGCTTCCAACTCATGTTGTAGACCTAAACTTTTCAGCTTTTGTGTGTGGATTTATGTCGAGTGACTCTGACCTGCTGTTTCTGTCTTGAGAAGAAGTGTCAATATTATGAATTTTCATCAGTCTTGAACTGAGCTGCAAACCCAGTAGCTCCAGTAATTTCACATGTTTGATGAGGCCATCATGTAATTTCTGAAATACTGACTCTCACTGACAGTATTTCACCAGTCCCCAAAGCCAGCCTGCTTCTCCTTCTGCTCACCTCCTGGGCAGCTTTGCTTCCACGGGTACTCTGGACATCCCATCAGCTTTGCCCTGGAGGATTTTCTAGATTTTCTGCCCATCCTCACCCTGCTAATCTTCGCCTGACCAAGGTGCCTGCATCTCCTCACAGCTGTTTAACAGCCCAGGAAAGGACTTGCTATGGACCCAGGGTGACCTCACTGTTAATTAATAAGAGAGATGCAGAGCCAAGCAGCCCAGAGAACAGCACAGCCCCACAGCAGTGCAGGCAGGGGCATCACAGAGTCCCAGTGTGATGGGGAACCAGGGGAGCAGCTATCACACACAGACAGAGGCAATGGCAGGAAACCAGCAAGAGAGAACAGAAGCTTGCCAGCCCCACTGTCTGCCCAATTATGATCTGACAGGTTTTCAGTGGACTTAACACAGCCCACAGACTCTTTTGGGCCCATGATCAGCATGCTGAAACAACAAAAAAAATCATTCCTGCTAGAAAATGATGAGCATCTGTTCCATTGACAGGACAATCACTAAAGCACTACAGGAAACATGTAAGAAACCTTGTATTCTAGTTACAAACTTTCCTAAAAGATACTCTGATCCATATGCTACGTAAAAATACAAATTTTCATTTCCTGAAAAATTTGTAATGACCAGTCTAACTTATTTTAAACAAATGCATTACAGAAGATATTGCATATTTTACATATGCTGTGGATAATCTAATGCTAAATGAAAACTCCTATAGCTAAATTATGCTAATTTGATTTGAAAAGTGTTCCTCTCACTTTACAAACAGCCAGTAATAATGTTCTGGTCATGAGACCAGCATTGGACTAAAATGCCTAATTATTTGTAGTGAATAAATGCAACCTATAGAAAACACAGAGTGTATATATAATTAATAGATTATAATTGCATTTAACATCATCTGCATAATTTAAAATGGAATAACTACATGACTGATTTTTTATGTCTTTTTAAAGGCCACTAATAAAATATGAAGAAGGTAAGAAGGCTTATATGAGTAGGAAGTAATGAATAATATCTTGAACATTAAAGCACAATATATTATTCTGTGCACATAAATTGGACCAATTCATTTTTGCAGGTGCAATGGGAAAAAGTATGGTACATCAGCACTTTTCAAAAGTAAATAGTATGTTAACTGAAGAAGGGATTACAGATTCTGATCAAATATTCAATGTCTTATTTGAATAATTAATAAGTCAGGCTGGTGCAAACATGCAGCAAATAGCCTGCAACGTTTCAAAAACTTTTCTTTCTTCCAAATCACACTTGTCTCTAGCATTTAGAATGTTTAACCTATCACCTTACTGCTGTGAGCATTAAAGCCATTCTTGCAGATTTCCCCATGGAAACTCACATTATGACTGAAATGATGTTCAGTGGCCTCATTTAGTTTCCTACTGTTGTGTCCAATAGCCTATAACAATACACAGATTGGCTAAATCTGAAATTAAACCCTGATTTCCATAGGTACGGTGAGAGCATAGATTTGATACCAGCAAAACCATACTAGCAAGATCAGTCAGCAAAAACGACTTCACTAATGGACAAATTAAAATATACTGAGAAGTCAGCTTAGAACAGTTTGACAGTTTCTCAACCTGTGGCTGCCAAAGGGATGAAGACAAGACAGGCAGGAGAATAATGTTCAACAGATTTCACATGCTAAAATAGTGGAATGATGTGTGAGTGTTTGTTATTAATAAGAATATACCCCTGTGTACATCCAAACATTGAGGAAGGAAGCAGTAGGATGAAAAAGGTTTATTATTCCATTAATATTATATAACCTCTCTGTTAATTACCTGGACTTATCCCATGTGGATCCAGGATTTTCAAAGATCTGCCCAGAACTAAGCTGACAACAATCACTGAAACTTGGAAAATATTTCTTTTATTGCTACCATTCTACATTGCACATGCCCACAAATCTTTCCAGAATAAACTGAGAAAGATTTTGCAGTGTCTTCAGAGAATAAATGATCCTAATGATGGAGTCATAGGGCAGGAAAAAGGGGGGGAAGATTAAAACCAGTTTTGAAATACTGCTGTGATGGCTGGACCTAAGATGGGAAAAAGCCCCACAACCTCCTAAAGCAAATTGAAACTTTATTACCATGAGATAATGAAGTTCCAGAGGCACATCCACAAAACTGTATGCAACAGTTAAAATTACCTATTTTAACTTTTTATGTAGGCTCACTCATTAAGGATCAGAATAACATCAGAGGTTCTTATCATGCTTTAAACTGGGCTTTAGATTTTCAGCCCAGCTATGCTGAGATATGAAACAAATGTCTGCTAAACATCTGATCATAGAAAAGACACCCAGGGAGTCTTCAGGACAAAGAAAAATGACATGTTACAGCACATTTTTCCTTGCTGACATATTTTGTACTCATTCTATGTTCACCTCAGCATGAACCAGGACTACCAGACTCAGTAGAAGCAGTGAATGATTGAAATAGCTGCCAGAGCTCCTACATAAGAACAACCTGCACTCGTTTATCCATCCCATTGATCAGCTTAAGAACCTGCACCTCATGACTTTTGAGTGCACCAACATTTATCTGAGTGGATCAATACCATCAGTCTCTGTTTTAACTGCTTAGAGAGATACAATGGTCATCAAAGATGCACTTTAAAGATACCAGGCTCTCCTTAAAACATGGTCTAACTTTACATACAAGAGAAAGTCTGGCAGACTTTAATGAAGAAAAAAATTTGGCTGAATTATGTATCCATGCTCTTGTTAGGTGTCCTTGCTGCCTGAGATCATACACAGTTCAGACTGTTTAGGCTGCTGAGAAGAAGAAAACAAGAGGTCCATACCCAAGTAAATCACAGACTGATCAGCACCAAAAACAGCTGAATCACAGCATGAGCAAACAGCTGCCTATACCCCACTGAGAGTAATTCTAAGCATACTGGAAGTGTTCTAGCCTATACACCTCTGCAATTTTATTATTCAAACAGATAAAAGCACAAAGCCTTTCTAATGAAGCCATGACCTGCCTAAATCTATTTTCTGTGATAAGAATAAATTCTAATTAAACCTGCTTAAACAAAACAAATTAGAGAGCTGTTTCTGCAAATACATGCACTTTTATTTAAATTGGAGGAGAATGCATTTAGGAGGAGTAGGAGAGGGAAAACAGTGTGATTTAGAAAGTTATGGAACATCTTGAACACTGGGCAGTTAACCACACTGTGACATAAGGCAGTGTCACGTGAATGGTATTAAGCACTGTGACAGCATTTCTCATCCACGGGAAATCTTTTAAGAAGTGAAATTCAGGGTGACAAAGAATAGGTTTATAATTGCATAAAACTCGCTGACAACAGACATTGAGCAAACTAAGTGTCCTTCCTCTGAACGGAAAACAATCCCAAACTGCCATACAATTAAAATTGCTGAGAACTGATTCTTGCTGATCAACAACTGTAAGTCACCCATTCTTGTACAAGACTTAAACAGATATTGCATGCACTGGGAAGCTGACACGACCAACAAAGGCTATTCACCAGTGAATGTTGTTTCAGGTTTGGGATTACTTTATTTCAACAATTTTGTATTGATCTGGAGCACCTTAGGATTTACAAACAAAAACATGCTTTGTGGATAAGGCAGTTGCTCGTTTTAGCTGCTTCTTTCAATCTCCCTACATATGATCTTCTCAGTGCCAAGTCTTCCAGTGCTCAAGTGTCTGGAATAATCCCACCAGGAACAAGCTACCTGGTATTGTTGGAAGGCTTTTGCAGATCCCACAGCAGGTGTGAAGAAAGTGTTTATGTCTGAACAAAGTGCTTTGATGAAGGAGGAGTCCCTGCCTTGTATAAAGGACTTCTATATGCCCATTTGTTTGGGTTATCTCTCATTGTGTATGACAGAACACTTACATAGTAATATATGGCTTAACCAAAGCACCACAACTTTCCAGTACTGAAGATTAACAATGGAACTTGGCATTCTGTGATTATTCTGGGCTCCATCTGAACAGATGAAACTTGAAAAAATAAGCAATAGCAGTGATCTCTATGGATGAATATTTCTAACAATTTTCCATGCCATTTTCATTGGACAAGTTCCCACTATTTCACTTCTATCTCTGCCTAATGAGTTTTCCCCTGTATTACAAAAACAGAGAGACACAGTTCCCTGCTCCTGGTTCTTGAAGACACAGATAGTGTCCTTCCTTTATTTACACTCTGGATTAATGCCCCCATCCACACCCAGTGTTCCAGAGTCTTTCTGTTTTCTGTATAACTTTTGTCTCATGGGATAGAAAATAACCTGCACTGATTGTGGTATTGTGTCAGCTGGTGTTGCAGAATATCAAATAAAATCAGACAAAAAGGTGTGATAAAAATGTACAGGTTGAAGGTGAGAAAGATTAGTTGGAGTCACAAGGAACATGCAGGAAAAAACAGGGCCAGCTGGGTCCTACCAGTAGCTATAATAACATAACATGACATTAAAAAAAATACTCAATTTTCCTACTATTTTCAAGATTTTAGAATAGGGCCCCAGAAGCACAACTCTTAAAAGTGTCATGTGGCAGCAAATTTGTCTTCCAGCTGGAACCAGAGAGAAAGAAAAGATGCACTGGAGAGTGGGTTTGACTGACAGGATTCTAGTCTGTTATGGCTTTGCATGACAGCAGAAAATGAAAATTGTATCAGACTTCTTTCAAAGTCAGACATTATTCTAAGAGTGGTTTGGAGGGAAATATTCCAAAAGTAGGCACCTGTAGGGCAAACATCCTCCATGAAAACATTCCTGCTTGTCTGAAACACTTTCTGCTTCCCCAAACAAGGATCTGTATTTCTATTGGTTTTAGAGAGTTTGCCCCACTACTTTGCTTCTTAAAACCATTTTGTATTTATCCCAGATATTCTACCAGCCAATGAAATTTTATCAGCAAGTTTTTTTACCGACGATTACCAAACCTACCTTACCATATCTACATTAGCCTATCTTCTGAAGTTCCATTTAAATGAATACACTGCTATTAAGACAGAATTCCTTTCATTATCCCCAATTATTTTCAACACTCATCTCCAAATTCTCTTTAATTTGTCCATTTTTTTATGACCACCTTTGGCCACAACTACCTAAGGAGTAGCTTGACCATGGCCAGAAAATCTATTTTTAAATACTTTAATCAATCTCTAACAGGTGCTCTGAAGTGTTAAACTGAAATGAATTGTTTAACACACATTAGATAATATATTTAATGTTCCTGACCTTGAGAGGCACCCTGAGTCTGTATTCTTCTATTTAACTATGCTAATTTAGACAGTTACACTGGTGCAACACATCAGAAAGAAGACCATGCAGCAGAGAAGGAACATATTCAGTGCAGTTTATCTTGACAGTATATAACAGTACTGTATTTGAAATAGTATTGGTTTAATGATATAAAATAATTTCTGGACTGAAACAGTTAACTGCCAGAAACCCTTGAGAAAGGATGTGTTCAATAGCAGGGGAGGAGAGGGAAGATGAGACAGACACTAGGGAGGAAAGCCTAAAAGATAAAGCTACATGGAAGAACCTTTTTTAAAATTATGTTATTGACACAGTCCTGTTAGTGGTAGTAAGTGAGGCTGATCTGAGCAGGACCCCCTTTGCAAATCTTGTCTTTTCAAAGGAACCTCTGGTTTTGAGATAATGGAAGCTCAGAACTCCCTGTCATGGAACATAATGTAAAATTGATTTTTCCAGGCTCTATCTACACAAAGTTGCACTGGTTTAATTAAAGGTGTGTTTTAAAATCAATTTTGTTAAACCAGTCCAAGCTCCTGTGTGGACACTCTGAAATCGATTTGGAACTGTCTTATGCCAACTAACCTTAATTTGGCAAAGAAACACTTTAAACTGAGTAGTCACCAATTAAAGTTGATCCAGAAACAGGGTTAAAACTAAAACTTATCTGAAATTGTAAGACTTTAATGTATTTATCTGTTTTTGCCCTAGCTATGCCAAACCATGCTGGCCTCCAGTAACCTAATTGATCTGTTTAGGAAGCAGATAAAGTCATTACTTGGATTTATGGTCCTTTGACAATGGACATTTGTGAGAAAGGATATAGTGAAATCCCTGTGAGAGTACCCAGTTTAAAACCAAAAGGCAGCAGTGTAAGGAGGAAGTGATGAATTGCAGAAACCACTTTTCCCTTTTCTCGTTACTTTGTTTCTTTAATGCAGACAGAAGATGAGCAAGGAGGCTCCTCCATGACCAGTAAAAGCTCTCCCATGGGGTAGTATTGGGGAACAGATTAAATAACACACAATCAGTGTAGGGATGTTTGGGAAACCAGGCCAGTGTTATTCTGTCAGTCTAACATCTAACACCACTGCAACCAAGATAAAATCTCTCCTTTCTTAAGGGTCTGGCAGGGGATAGAAAGGATTTTAAAGATCCACTGCAGACTATGTGGAAGTTTCCCCGAGTTCAAGGATTGCTGTGCAATCCTGATCATTTGCACTCCTCTAGGCTGCAAATGAAGGTCTGCATTAAGCCCACAGCTTACAGAAATGCATTGGTGTTCTTTCCACACCTGAGAAACACATGGGAAAGCAGCAGTGAATCTGCTACTAGTGTGGCCCTAAGGACATGTCTGCATGTGCTCTGGTTCTACAGACCAGCACAAAATTGGTGACACTACACAAGAGCAAGGGCCTGATCCTGCCTACAGGAACAGGCACCTTCTCCCAGGAGAACAAAAGGGTAGAATCCTGCAAAATTGGGCCTTCCTCCAAGCCCCAGAGTATTGGGAGCTATAGATACTCAGCATCTAAGTGGGTAAATCCTAATACAGAGCTGAGCAACGAGCAAGGAGGTACCAGCCTGCCATTGCTCGACAATGATTTTTCAACATTTATCCTTTTTGTCAGTTATGCTATACCAAAAACTTGTGCATGACACCAACAGGACTTAAAATTAAATATATTTGCTTAGACAGTGAACTATAGCCTGAATTATTGAGAATAGTGGCCCTAATTATTAAGTTTTATTTTAAAGCACTTAAAACTATGCATGACAGCAAGTGCTCTGTATCTTCTGAAGTGCTCCTAATGGGCAATATGCTACTTTACTTTCTGTTCTGTTCCACAGATTTGTTTTCAGAGTGAATCCTGTGTGAATTTCTCCTGAATCAAACTCTTTCCCTGGTGAGACTATATAATCCTGTTGTCTTGTTAGAGCAAAAACCATCTATGAGACTTCATTCTAAACAAATCCCCTGTCAAACTATTTCTTCCTTTTCAGTTGGACTTTTATCCTTCTGATAATATGTAAGAAAGAAATTCTTTTGTTGTCTAGTTCAAATCTGTGTAGAGGACAGTACGAGTCTGACAGAAATGCAAACGAAGAGATTTGCAACCTTTGCAGAGCTAGAATATACTGGGCAGTCACTCACTGCATATGGAGGAAAAATGGCATTACTGCAGTAGTTCAAAGGAAAAAACCCTCAAATATATGACTAGTTATAGTTCATTCTGATTATAACAATTTCCATATATAAAGAGAAGTTTTTCAGTTCCAGCTTCACTATTTTAAGTCCTCCTTCCCTGCCACTCTTAACAAACTGCATGCTGATGTATTGCATCTACTGGCATTAGTCATGACTATACCTACTGTCTGTAATGGGTTGCCATTCATCAGCTTGGTAGGCTGAAAATTAAGTGATTTTCCTGGAAATTGTTTCTCAGCAGAATCATATGATCCACTGTAGTTAAAAAGCCATGTCACTGGTTGCACTATAAATTCCATTTTATGGTCTTGATTTTATTTTTTTTAATAAATTAATTGTAGTTTTCCTCTAGGCTTAATGCTGGTATAAAAGGTTTTGGCTGATGAGCAAGTATTTTCCAAACACAAGAATTTTCCATTCTATCACTTTTAAATAACAGTGGCATAAAAAACCTCACAGAAACAAACTTGTTTAAGACAGCCACATAAATGAAAGCTGACAAGTGATTAGGTCCTCCTGGGAATGAATTGTTTTCCACGTTCCAGGGGAAAAAATGTCATCAGTGACTTTGAAAGTGGCCTGAAGCATGGGTTTTGGAAATCTAATACTACAAATACCAGTTTAAACAATTATATATTTAAGCAGTTTTTATAACATGAAGCTGACATGACAAAGCGTGAAGTTCAAAAGAACACCATCTCTTGTGAAATGCAAGCAGCGTGCACACTTGTAAAAACTCAGCATCAGGCACAACCAACGATGCAGAAGTCACAATCATCAGATCCTCAGACCTGACACTTACTTCATACTCCTCTTTAAATCCATAGCCTTCTGCACACTTCATCTGGGTGATGTGCTGTAGCAAGTCAGCTACACGGATGGCTGGGTGGAGCTGTCCGGTCTGGTAGGGCACATCCACTGGATCTCTCTTCTTGTAGGTATGGGACTGGACCAGGCTGCTTGTGTCACTGGCCATCGTGTGGGTTTCATCTAGAAAAGGAGGATCTCATCACGTACTGCATCACTTTCGCTTATCAAAAGAAACAGAAACTACAAAGATTTCTAGAGGAATGGCAGAAATCTGACACCATCAGCATTGGTTCTGTCTGTGAAGGCTACACCAGAAGAACACTAAACCCATGAGCAGTTTACACACGGAAATTGCAAGACTGATCAGAATGAGGCAAAGTCCATAGTTCTACAATGGAAGCATTGCAGAGCAGTCCAAACTCTAATATTGTTTTAAATATTGCTAGCTGTTTGCAAACAAATTTTAAAACAGGCATTTCACTTTAAACTGCATAGAAGTTTCATTCTGAAACTTCAACAAGTCCCACGGAATGAAACTGGACTTGTATTTTTCATAGATTACTAAAGTGCTGTATTTTACACTGCAAATTTAGAGCAAATGTTTGGAGTGAGCAAAATAAAAAGATGCACAAAATGGCTTATGGTTTCATCAAGCTAGGACTGCAATGGAAATGTAGATCTGAAAACGACACTCGGAGACAAACTACAAGAGGACAAATGCAAAGGACCATCTGGTAAGGAAAAATGTCTTGGCTGACTACTGAACATGCTTTAGGATCACGGTGTATCATGAGCCACCACATTAGGCATGGAATGTTATATGTCAACTGACATGCAAGCCAACAAACAGGAGACCCCCGTGGGCTGGTTAAAATTTTTATGAGACACAAACTTCTCCCAACCCTCCACATCTCTTCCATGGGGCAAATGGGCAACTTACCATTGATTGGCACTTTTAAGAAGATACATATCAGGAGAAAAAAAGAGGAGGAGAAAAAGGAAACAGGGCATAAGCAACAGTACTACATTAATAATTACATGTAATTTTATGTTTTTAATTTAGTCTTTACAGAATGATTCCCTAAATGAGTCAGATTCTGATCTCAGTTTCACAGGAGAAATTAGATTTACTAAAACCAAGGTATCATACTGTGAGTCAATTCACACAGATGAAACTGAGATCAAAACCTACACTTAGAAGTAAATAGATGTGAAAGTGCACTCTACCTAAGGAAGCAATATGACTTGCTTCCTCTGTAGATGGAATTCTAAAAATTTATTCAGACTTGGCATGAGAAAAAGCCCACCCCAAATTCTAAGGTCCAAGAATCATCATAAATAGTTTATCTGTTTGCTGAAATAATAATTTTGTCTATCTTAGAATTTTTAAATTTTAACCAAAATCGTTAATATGGTTCTTTGATTTATTCAAGCTATTCCTCTCTGATTAAACATTGAAAAAAAATACTAAATTTGTAATTATAAAAAAATAAGCCATATGAAAGGGAAGCATTAAAATAATATTTCCACATTCATAGGTTAAATATATTATAGCAGAAAGTTCAACAAATACTCTGTATGAAAAGATCCCAGATTCTCAAGTACCAAAAATACTAACACACCCTGTTAAAGGTGAGGTTCTGGTCTTAGTTGTACTACTGAAAATTGACGTTAAAGCCAGAAAACTCAGTGAATCATATTTCAAAGATGGTTTTAGGCCCTCTCAATTCCCACTAAGACAAATGAAATCTGGTCCTCTCTAAGCATACAGTCAGTATGAACTATGCATTGACACCTAAACCAAAAACTGCAGAGAAAAATGTATGGGTATGAGTATGGCCACTTCACTCCTTTTCCTGTCAGTCTGCTAATCTGATCTAATGCAGATGGAAAGGGATTCATCTTCTAGTCATAAAATTTTACAGTTTTTGTCTGATGTGGTATAAAATTGTACTGCAAAGCACCTTGGGATGCATGGCATGAAGCGTGGTATACAAGTGTAGGTACAGTATGTTGCTGCTGAAATGGCACCTGAAAACTACAAGGTGGCTAAGACACAAAAGACAAAAAAAGGTGTAGGAAGTTGATAATGATTTTTTGCGTTGCTTATTTCAATTTTAGAAACAAGTTAGAAAACTTGAGCATTTTTTTTCTTTTTTTTGCAAACTGCGAAATTCTTTGCAACACAGACTGTTAGTGACTAAGATGAAGGCAAAGTTATCAAAGTCTTGTACTATGCAAGCACCAGTTTAATACTTATGAATCTCTTTCCTGCAAGCTCCCTAGTTTTAGACTAATTTTCCTCTCTCCATTTCTTTATCTCTTATAGCTGCATTAATACAGAAGGAGTTATCATTTAAGCTTTTTTAAAATAAAGTGTTTTTAATCCTTGGTTTATATTATACATTAGAAGCCACATATATTACAGTTTTTCACTTTGCCTCTGAGCACTGCAGCATGAGCTTTTCAGGCTGTGAGTTTTTCAAAGGGTGAGCTCCTCCAGATGCAGTGGCCATGTGCAATGGGAAGTTTTCCAGGCTTAAATACTCCTACAGCTGCAGCTGTCCTACCATACACCCATTCCTGTAGAGCTATACGGTATTTATTAACTAATATACTTTGGAAACTGTAAGTGTGCTGTGGCTTTTCTATCAGATTTTGAAAGCTGAACTCAATCACTCACCAGACTTGTACCTTCCCCAGGAGGTCACACTGAGAAGATCACTTATTTCTAACTACAGGCTTGATCCTGCAGTTTAATACAACTTCTTTGGATAGTGGAAGACAGCAAGAGCAGGTATTCCTTGTAATTAAAAGCCTGCATACCTTGTTAACAGCTGTATTCCTCTACCAGTCAACCACAGTTAATTTGATTTACCTCAGATGCAGCACTATTTCTGTACAGACAGTCATAAACACATATTGGGAGTGAGAGCTAATGTGAATGGAGCACCATTCATAAAGTAGGACTAAATTTTTAACATCTAAAGTTAAAAAAATATGTATTTTACACAATGAAATAACCAAAATATTTTCTGAGATGAGTAAGCACAGGTTTGCTGTAGTAGGCCATAAAACATACAACATACACCTAACTAATTAAAATATTTCACAGGCTTAATAAAATTAGAGAATTTATTTTTCCCAGTGTGTGTTTGCCTGATAGCTGAATTATTTGCTCAGAGATTATTTCTTGAGGGGGAAAAAAGCTAACAAGTAATTTTACCTTTGTTATTTATATAGAAAAGGATCACAAAAATAACCAAAGAAAACATTAACTAAATAGTACAGATAGGAAATCTCAAAGTTTTTCTCCTGATAATAGTACTTTTCTCCTTGCCCACCCACAAGGTCAGAAAGAACATCTACTGCATGAAGCATTGAATGAATGCTAAAGCACACCAAAAAAAAAAAAAAAAAAAATCTAACATCTCAGGCAGTTAAAAGGCACTGCAAATTTCATTTGCATGCAGATTATTGCATTGTTACAGTCACTACCATTACCTTCTTCCAGATTTACATAATGTATAAAACCAGTAAAGTCCCTTCTCAAAGTTATCACTCTGAATTGCACTGCACTAAATATTCTTTCACAATAACAAAATTTCAAGATCACTTTCCTGAACTTTAACATGCTTCACTCTATGTCTGTGTAAGCCTGTTTAATGTACAGTTTAAGGGCAGGGATCAGTTAAGGGGTCTTCAATTTTCTATAGTGATTGGAAGAAAAAGGAGGATAAAGGAAAATATTTGTTGTGAAAATATAAATCGAAAAGCAAGTAAATAAATAGGCTTAACAGTTAAAGACTTTGACTTCCTGCTACAGTGCACTGTTATGTTTTGAATTACTATTAAAAAACTGACTGTTTAGTTTAAAGTTAGCACGGGAAGGAGGTGTAAATTAATACAAGCCACAAAGGGGTTAGAGTTAAGTATTGAAAATGCAACAGCGTCTCATGCTTACTATTTATCACTGTGCAGAAACCTCTCTTTTTTTGACATGGGATAGCAGATTTTCCTAAATTCCAAGTAGAAATGCTTTACATTTTAACTGTATGTTTTTAATTTACAGTTTTACAGTCTTATTTCATTCCTGTGACACCTGATGCATTATAAACTATATACTCTGTCATGTTATCATTTTACTGTTCAAAATACCATCTCCTCTCTGAAACTTCACTTTTTGACAAACACGTCAGAAAATCTGCAGAATTGACAGAAGACATGATAGCTGATAAATGGCCAGAACTGTATTTAGTCTGATTTTCTGTATCCTGAGTAGTTTTAACTAGGAAAAAAAATTATTCTTAAGAAGTGACATCTTCAGTTCTGAGATAAAACAGAAAAAAATGAGAAAAACTATTTCAACTGCTGTGATAATCAAATTCTTTTGTGTCACTCCAAATACATGCATAAACATTTCCTTGCAAATCCACTTGTTAAAATTATTTGTCTTTTTTCCCCCTGACTTGCACTATGACAGTAATCAAACCTGCTAATTGCCCTTAGCACCTGAGTGTAGCCAAATCTACCACCCCTCCCTTTAGCATAAAGCTCCAGCATTTTGCATACTCGTGTCTGCTCCCCAAGAACTGCAACTTCCAAAATTACTTCAGCAATAAACTTTGATAAAGGGAAATGTTCTCACCTAAAATTGCAGTTGGCACAAATGGATCTGTCATACATCATAAGCAGGTCAATGCAGGAAAGGTAAAAAGAGAGAGAACAGTAAATGATTGATACATGTTCCTGAGTCTTCTTTCAGTAAGCTACTGTTAGCAACCAGTATGTTTCCTATATACATATTAAATGCTGATGGCAAGAAGTACAATAACATAAATATGAGTGCTTTTATTATGGAAAGGGCTACAGAGGGTGGAAACCAAGAAAAAAACTGGTTACCTGGGTAATAAGAATTAGGCACTGTTGTGCTCAGTGTGTTAGTTTTCATTGTAAATGAAGATGGTGAAGATACAGCTGCAAAGAGAAACAAAGCTGGTTAGAGACAGAGATATGATATGAAGCCACTTAAGCTGAGTGACACAGCAGATGGGATTGACCTGACTTAAGAGTTCATCCTGCTGTGTTTCTTGCACTGGAATCAGGACCTAGGGAAAACCAGGCAAGTCTAGTGAATGAATGAGCTCACTGAATTTGATCAATTCTCTAAAAAGAAGTGTCATTGGAGAAAGCATTTTGATTGCTGATGGGAAATACACTTCTTAAATTACAAGATTAGACTGAATACTGATGCTTGAAACAACACATCACAACAAGAGGTGTTTTTGACAGAAGCTTTGATCATTAGTAAGTTTTCCCTATAATGCTGTAAATACCTTATGCAAGTATTCTGCTGTAGTTTATTTTTTCCTCTCCTTTTTTTATTTGATTTGTTTAGACAGGTGGATAGTGTGCATAGAGATTGTAACAGACTCTGAATATTACTCTTTGTTTAAAGGTGGTTTTCAGAGAGTGATGTACAGACCAGTTTCACACTGGTATTGAATCATTGAACCATTTGTAGAAGCAATAGGAAAGCCCAACAGGCACAAAGTTCAGTTTGCCCCTAGTACACAAATATCATGCAAATTACCATTGTAAACACAGATACATTTAACAGGTAGGAGTTAATCACAACATTTTACAGGATGTTCAGCCAAAGAGTCATTAGAGGCTTTTAAGCAAAGCTCCTTGCAAATTCTGCCTTAGTTGCTTGTCTACACAGCTCAAATTCAGTCTGAGCAGTGAATGTAAGCATATTCTGGGTACCTATAAACAGAATAACAGGAATGTGTAAAACAAAACAGAATTGAGGAAGACGGGATCTGCTGGATGAGGAGTGAGATTACTCTGAGATCACTCCTGCTGGCTTTCATCCATCTTTCTTTCCAGTTCATCTTCTAGGGCAAACAGCTACTAGCCCATTTTTATATGGGGATATCTCAAAACTGGCTTAAATAATGCTGAGAGTTATAATCTGTCCTATAAATTAATATATCTGAGACCATGTTCCTTTGATTATATCTCCAGAATGAGGAGATTACATTTCCTTGGTGGTGAGAACAGAGTGATACTCCTTTTGGGTATGGACACAGAGATTAGTTGAGGTCAGGGCTGCTGCAGGTAATTAAACTTGCTAGGTAGAGAATGCAGGCAGGTTAATGAGCTTTCATAGCAAGGAGGAATGTTGTAAATCTCGAGTACAAGGCCTTACAAAAGATTACTCCTGAAGACTGTCAGTGTGCACCTTCTGGTGACCACGTTTCTTGTGGAAAGTCTAATTAGAGGTTCTAGCCCTCGAGCAGCATGAAAAAACTTTTTATGGCAATCATTTCAAAGAGGTTTGAGGTGGTTAACATAAAGAGGATTTAGTCCCAGGAATTCATTGCAGCTTCATTTGTAGTTATGTCCATTCAGTAGCACCACTGGCAAACTGTACCATGATGATGGAAGATGAAGTAAAACCTCTTGATCTCTTCACAGAAATAAGCAATCTCATTAATTGCAAGGGTATGTTCTCACCAGAAAGGCAGGTCTGATTTGAAAGATCTATTTCAAATCAATTTCAAAAGTAACTCAAATGCAAATTAACATTGCAAATTCTAAGCCTAATGCTGCTGAGAAAAGTCTCACTGTATAAACCTCACAGAGTGTTTGTACAATTGAGCTCATCAAAGATAAATTCTTAAGCATATTATTAAAGAGTGGGAGTTGGGCCTTGCATACTATTAGTATTTGAAAAAAATAAATTAATCTTTGACAAATTCTGTAGAGTTAAAAAAACCACTGGCATACAAAAAAACCCTGAGGTTCCTTAAGAACCAAAAAAATAAAAAAAAACCTTTTTGAACCTATTCATTCTTTTAAGCATTCTTATAAAATACTGTTGTTTTTTTCATGGTCATTGCTTAGGGCCAACTCTCTGACAGGAGTGAGACCTTGACTAAAATTCTAATAACCCAAATCTTATTTATTTTCAGGGTAGATCCAAGAAGACCCATGATATTTGAGAATCTCATGAAATTGCAGAACAGATAAATCCACTGAGTTCTTCCTTTGCACAAGCAACAGAAAGAGCATCATCTAGAATTGGAAATAATAAGACAATCAGATTATCATTATTAAGTTATTATATTTAAAAATAAATTTGTACTACCAAAAAAGAAAAAGTGAGAAAAGGAAGCATTTGAAGGACTTGGGACAGCATGAAGGATATAAAATTTTCAACATAATGGAGATTGGAGAAAGGTAAAACTACTGTTTCAGTAATGTCACTGCTCTTCTGCAGAAGAAAAGGATGGACAGAAAAAAGCTCAATTATCCTTATTATTTTTAAAGAAGTCTATTCTTGATGTCTGACTGTCTTACTCATTTGAATAGACACTGTAATGTGCTGCACAGTGGGAAACTCTTGGTCCCATGGATTTTCCATGACTGAGTAATGAGGAATATTTTAAAAAGCATTTGCACCTTTCTTTCACCTTCAAAAAAGAAAAAAAAAAAAAAAAAAAAAGGAAAGAAAAGAAAAGAAAAAACTTACATCTCCCATTTAGATTGTGCGTGTCCATGAAAGAGAAAGCTTCATCACAGTTGGTGCCTTGCTCAGTGTAGCTTTTATCCATTGAATTCACCATCACTGTCATTTCCTGCCGAGTACTACTCAATGTCTCTTTCCGCTTTTTAGCCAATTTTCTTAAGAAATAAACGATGAGGAAAAGAAAAAGGAGAAAAACAACTCTCAGTAAGCAGACATAATCTTCAGGTTGTTTACATCAGTACTGTAGTTTGTGACCGTATGATTAAGTAATATTCACATTTGTTTCTGCATTTGTGGAACCTTAAATTTATTTTACTTTCATGTCTCTCACTCTCATAATCAAGGGATAGTTGCCAGTGCACTGGCATGAAGTCAACAGCACCTTAATCCTTGGGGACCACCACTGAATTAAAGGGGACTACTTGGTTATGAAGGTGATGTGAGCTACACTATCACAAGCTGCATCTGATTAAACATATAAATAAAAATGAAAAGACGATTTCAATGGAACTGACAAATCAGTACCAATGTTCATGCATGTAGAAGAGTCTGGAGTGGTTTCACTGAGACCCTGTGGAACACAGTAATCTGGTTTATATAATACCATATAGTATATTTTGGAGCTCTGAATACACACTGCACACTCAAGAGACATTTCAAATTGACTCACATTCCTAAAGACTATTTTCTGTCACTCCTGATTTCAGGAGAATTATTCACAAGAGTTAGTTGCTTCTCAGCAGGAGTGGTCTGTCAGAGACAAGATCTAAATCTGATATTGCAATAGTGATTCATTAAACTATATAATTGCCTTGGATGCAGATACCTCTTTTTGTTTTTCCAGATCTATCTGTTTCAGTCTAAAGTCTCACTTCTCCCCCTGAGTTATGCTTAGATATATCACAAAATAACATGTTGAAAACTCTTGGTTCTTCCTCCAACCTCTGTGAGACATCTGTAATCCTGATGATAGTGGGTCCCATGACTATTTGGCTTGTTTCCCTGGCCTGTGATTCTCAGACCAAGCCTTTATCCAAGTTCTTGGCTACAGCCTTAATTTAAATTTACCCGATTCCTTCTGTAAAATATCTTCAAGGTATGGTTTTTAAAAAAAACAACTGCTCCACAGACTTCCCTTTTCCTGTCTGTTAATTCAATGACTTTTCCTCTGTGGAAAACATAATGAGCCAGCTCATATTCATCTGCCAGCAGGATCTTTTACATATCTTCAACTAGAAGTTACAGGAGCTTAGATAATAAGCTGAGAGGTGATCACCTATATTCCTTCTGCTTCTAGAGGCCAAAAGTATCAAGCATAACCAACTTGAGCTAACTTTCAAAGCCTTTCTGTTTGTTAACTCTTATGAAAAGATGGTTCCCATAGACAAAATTTCACAACAGCCTCCCCTAGATTTTCAAACATTTGTCGCCTCTCATGCTACACAGGAGGGGCTTTCTGTAACTCTCCTGACTGATATCTCACTCTTCCACTTCAAACCACTGCCTTGCAGACACAACTACAAAGTACCAATATTACAGCTCCCTATGCTGATCACTCCTGCCTCAGTCTCCTCGTGCTCCCCATCTATCCACCCATTATCCCCTATCCTTCACCTAGATAAGAAACCATGTGGACAGGAGCTGTGGTTCTGATCAGTACCAATGTAGTACCAAGCTCAGCAGTATCTTAATACAAGTAGGAATAGTAGTATGTGCAGGCATGGTATTGGGTCACTGGACAGGAAAGTATTAAGGGTCACATTTGGCCCTCAATAAGCTGACAGATTGCCAGCCCCTTTGCAAGAGCGTGTCCCGATAGCTGAGAGTCAGTGAGGTACAGTGTCTCAAACACCTGCTGCAGCACCTGCAGCAATGAGCAGTGTTATGCCTTTGGCCACCCCAGCTCAGGAGCCACCTGTGTTTGCTTGAGCCTTTGCCTACTCTGTAGACTTGAAGATAAAAGTGGTTCCTTATTACTCCACAGTGCATAAATGCACAAGGGAACATGGTCTGAACTCTTTCATATCAGAGACAGCTAAATTTCATTCAAGCACTGTAAGTAAAACAAAACTTTAGATCTCTGCATCCTTCAATCTCCCCTCTCCTTCATATCTCATTGTAATAAATAAGTAATATATTATTCAAAGTAGAATCTGAGACTTATCACCTAATACACGAACAACGTAATGGAAGTCCTTTGTAAGGACAGGCTTATCAAAGCAGAAACATGACATGGTATTTTTTTCCTCTTTCACCCTCAGATGGAAGTACATTTAGATGGCAGTCATGCATGGCTTCCCTTCCAATCCTTGGCTCCCATGCTCAAGCTAAAGCAGATTTATTTTTTAAGTCGGTAACAACTGTACAGTACTTCTCAATCTGAATCTAATTCTGGAAATAGGTCTTGCGGGATAAGTTCAAATCTGAAACAACTTACAGGAAGAGAGCAATACCAGCCAGACTTCTGAACTGTGAATACAAACACCCACTGGACTCAGGAAAGTAAACTTTAGCTGAATATAACATTCCTAGCATTGGCAGTTTTTAGATTTTGCTGAAAGTGTTGCAATACTGCAGTCTATGCATCTCATCCATTCCTTGGATCTTTCAATCCCCAAGAGGGTCTAGCTATACAAGATTTAATAAACTCCTAAAACCATGGTCTCTCACATCTCCACCACCACACACACTCTTACATTTGAAGTAAATTTTTTGGGAAAAAAAAAAGGTTTAAATATTTGATCATCTTCACTCATGGAAAAGACACTTCACAGCTACTATCTGATGTTTCATCCTTCTTAAAGGAAAAGAGACCTACAACCAAAGGGAAAACATGAAACACATGGAAGCTCCCAGGATGATTATCTAGGATGAAATTATTTTTGTAGGGAAAGCAAAAAGACCAGCTTATCACACAAATAGTGTCACCATGACTATATGAAGAAAGAGAACATACTATTTCAGTCCCAGGAAAAAGGAGCCTGATATTCAGAAAAATCTCAAGACTAGCTAAGAATTCTACTTAGTTGGAATTCTAAGGCACAAGAAATAGCAAGAAGTGAACTGGTGCAGAGGTTAAAATATAATAAAATACAGGGCAGACAAAATACAGACTTCCCCTGCAAAACTGTGTGGGATTTTATTATTTACTCTGTTCTGTTACAAATATTAATAAAAACAGTAGAAGAAAGTAATAAGCTAAACAGTTCATCACAATCCGTCCCCATTTTATCTACCATGATGAAATTCTCCAATGATTCATCTTCTCCTATACAGTCCTTCCTTGTTGAAAGGCTCACTCTATAAAATCTGTGCAAGCCTAACTGAATACCTTTCTCAAAATCCTCCTTTCCAGTGACTTCTCCCTCAAACCCTCCAAGAAACCAACTACAATAACTGCAAAGTTGCTACTACATTGTCAGCCTCTATCTGGTTCATTTTCCATCTATTTTCCTGCATCCCTTTTCTCTGTCCTGTCTTAAGTAACAAACTCTTTTGGACCTAGCTTGCCTTTTCTCTTTGTGTTTAAAAAGCATTAGGGACAAAGAATGAGGCACAGTGGGACACTATCATAGTTAGAAGAATGTAACAACAGTAAAAATAATTTTTTTAAAAAATGGTGACTGGGGTTGTAATGAACTCAGGTCCTGCCAAAAATGTGCCTTTAATTTCAACTTAGGAACAATGAGAAAAGCATATCAATTTGAATCTAACAAAAACTTCCTGCTTCTCCATTTCATGCAGAGTGGTACTCTCTTTATCACTATACCTCCTTTCTCACCAAACAAAGAAACAAGATGTTGCCACTTCCCACAGCTCCAGCAACTCACTACCATCACCAACATATTAATAAATGAAGTGGGATGAAATCTGTAGTTATGCTGATAAAGGAATTGGGCTGAATTTTTTCTTTCAATTATGCACTGATCTACTGCACTTACTGTAACTCAAGCTAAAACGGTTGCTTCTTACAAACTTATTGCTTCAAATTTCACTTTTTTGCTTGTGGACAAATCACAGAAATGATTCAGATGAAGAAAGGATTGGGGGCTTTCATGTACCCAGTAGTGCAGTGCACCTGTAGTTGCAAAAGCCTTTTAACAGTTTGCTCACCAAACTTTAAAGGAATCTGAACTACATTAAGAAGGATCTCTTAGTAAAATCCTTTATCAGCTGGTTAAAAAGATGCAATACCAAGAGTAGGGTTAAATGGTAATTTTTTCACAACAGAGATACATTACTAGTGGCTATCCTACATAAGTGCATGTTGGTATTTGCACTATTTACCATATACACACTGACCTAGAAAATGTCCAGAATCTTCTTGAACAAAAAATAATTTTTAAATCGTAGTAAAAATTGGAAATAGGGTTAAAAAGTTACAAATTTATCTCATGAAGTAGAGTGACTGGATATTCACTTCAGAGAAAATTCAGTGTTGAAAGATATAAAGTCATGCATATAGGGAAAATAATCCTATTTTCCTATAAACACACAATATTGCATCTAAATGACTTCATAAAATTCAGAAGAAAGAAATCTGATAGTCACTGATTCTTTGAAGACAAGAAGTTTAGCACTATGTACAGTAAAAAAGGCAAAAAGAAGACAGAAATTACTATGTAAGGGAGAGAGAACAAAATGGAAAACGTGATTAAGCAATTGTATAGATCTATGGAGCTTCCACATTTTGAACACTGCATGCAGTTCTGACACATGCCTATCCAAAAAAGATTTCACGAAGTAGAGAACATATACAGAGAGGTGATATGAAGATCAAAGGAGCAGATCCTACCAGAAGAGCAGTAATCCATCCAAAGATAAGGAGTCCCTAGTTTAGAAAGAAGGCAGTGGAACTGAGAATATGATAAAAGTATATAAAAAAATCATGAAGAAAACTAAGAAATTAATAAAGAATCACTATTTCTCAACAATGAAAGAACCAGAAGGAGAGAGTGTATAAACTTTTTAAAATATAACAGTAAATATTTTCACAAAACCCAGAAAATACTCTGCTCTGCCTTGCCTTGAGTCCCATGTACATTTTTGGGCACCACAATGTTAAAAAAGACATTAAGCTATTAGAGAGTGTCCAAAGGAGGACAAAGGAGATGGTGAAGGGCCTTGAGGAGAAGCTGTGTCAGGAGTGGCTGAGGTCACTTGGTTTGTTCAGTCTGGAGAAGAAGAGATGGAGACAGACCTCATTGCAGCTGCAGCTTCCTCATGAGAGGAAGAGGAGGGGCAAGCACTGATCTCTGCTCTGTGCTGAGCAGTGCCAGGACCTGAGGGAATGGCCTGAAGTTGTGTGTGGAGATGTTTAGGTTGGATATCAGGAAAATGTTCTTCCCCCAGAGGGTGGCTGGGCACTGGAACAGCTCCCCAGGGAGCACCAAGCCTGGCAGAGCCAAGAAGTGTTTGGACAATACTCTCAGACACACGGTGTGACTCTTGGGGTGTCCCGTGCAGGGCCAGGAGCTGGAATCAATGATCCTTGTGCGTCCCTTCCAGTTCAGGATATTCTATGGACATTTTGTAACACATCACCACTAGCACTCATGAGATATCCAAAGTTAATATGGGTAAAGGAAAATTGGATTAAGGGCTGAGTGAAGGACTTTCCTTCACTCTGTTTCTGTATTCATCTAAAGATCCGTCAATGGTCACTATCACAGACATAGTATGGACTTTTATTCCAAAATTTGATCCCAAAAGTTGTTTACTGTACTAACAATCCCTTCAAGAGATAATGCAGGAAATAGGATTTGAATACATTATTTGCTTTTTGAACACTCAGAATTACTCACTTTTTAAAATTTTTTAGTCTACTTACAATACCACCTGTATTAACCAAAATTATTATTATTATTATTGTTATTATTATTATTATTATTAGTAGTAGTAGTAGTAGATAAGTTAAATTAATTACTTTGTCCATCTATTTTGGCTGCCTAGGATATGCTAAAAGAAAACTCATGGCTAATTTTGGGGAATCTGCTTCAACCTGAAAGAATTTAATAAGCATAACTGATTCAGCAACATTCAGCATAAAGATGCAATGTGATAAGACTTCTCCACAGGAAGTGGGTAAAAAGTGCAAAGATAACAGACTTGCTCCTCGTTTACTGAGTTTTTATACATTTTTCCAACTTATGTTGAAATTATTTTTTCTTGAAAAATAAAACAATTCTTCTCAATAACTGATTCCTTTCCTGTCTTAAGCAATGGGTCATCTAAGGCAGAGACAAACCCACACATCACATATCATTGTGAGAATTACATGTGCATGTCCTGGTACACATTTGGTAACACTGGATATTATTCTAAACTGAATTAGAAAATTCAAAGTGCTTTTTTCTATTTTTAGAATTTATGTTTTTCTTTATTTGGGAATACTTGAATTTCCAAGGCCTCATTTGTACTCTTTATGTTGCTTTTTATTGTTAAAAACTCCTTACAGAAAACAAATTTTCAGAACCTGAATATCAAATCCAATTCTATCAAAACAGTAAATTTCTTTAGGTGTTATTAAATAACAGTAACTACAAGTAATTAGTATTTTAATCTACTTTACATTTCTTATCAAAATGGCAACACTCTGCACAGGACCCTTCCTATCTCCCCCAAATGGACTGAGTCACAAATATGAAGCAACTGAAATCAAATAAAGAAATGAAATACAAACAGCAGTTTATATTAGTGATAATAAAGTTCTGCTCACCTGAACTTCTGTCACTCAGTTTAACATCTATGTATCTTATACTGAAATGCAATATGCTCAAGACTGCAATGTCACAGTGACATTAAACTGTGTTCTGTCAATATTTTATCAGACAAAAAATAAGGCTAGGAGAAATATTTTTAAAGGCACTACACTTTGCAGCAAGAACTACAGAACACTTAATAAAAGACTTTACAAGCTGTTCCCACTTCAAGGACTAGCATTTCTAGGGAAAAAGAATTGTTAGAATTATAAAAAAGCAAAAGGTGGCAGAATAACACTGAACTGTGTTGTTCCTTGCTTATGACCTCTTAGTATATGCAATCCTGTACTAGATTATAAAATTATTCTTTGTCCTAAAAAGTTCAATATATATTTAGTATTGACATCAGAACAGTATGGAAGACTGATTTAGAGATCACAAATATTTTAATATAACCAAGGGTGCATAAGCCTTTTTACCCAATGTACACAGGGGTGGTTTATTATAATTTATTTTAGGTGCCTTCTCTTTGTTCTAATTATCAGCTTCCTGCTTCAAACCAAATGTTAACATTATTGATTTAATTTTTATCATGCTCTTACATTCTCTTATAAAGAAAAAAGAACAAACTTTAAAAAAATGCTGTGATGATGTTCAAATTTTGTAAACAGTGATCTGATACCACAGAATTTAATTTTTGCCCCTTTTGTTCACTGTGGCCTTTGTTTTTTTGACACAGAGACATTGGATGAACTTTCAGACCAGGAAGACATTCCAAAACTACCAGGACTGACTGTAAAGAGGGAAGAAGAAAAGAATAGAAGTACAGGGATGAGGGGAAGGATTCCTTTAATTTACAGAGTTAAGGGAATTGAGTGCAAGTTTTTTACATGAAGGTGGAGGTTAACAAAAGTGGTTTTAATTTTTATTAGGATAAACAAAACCACTTTTGATTTCTGTGGTTCTTTCTTGGCTTTTTACTCACTGCATGTAAGATCTTCAGTGGTCTATCTGCACTTTTTTGTTACTAGTGGATTGGTTCATTAGCATCATGATGTTAGAGTGAAAAAGAAAAGTTACTTAGACAGAGCCCAGTATCACTTGTAGCTCACGGGGAAAGTATGGCATGACTTGAGAAACAGTGGCTGAAAAAAGGGAAAGAGGATATGGAGGTGAATGGGAAATGAGAAGGAAAAGATGATGGAAAAAATAAGGTACAGCTGCAGTCAGAGAAACACCTCATCTACATTTGCTGCTAAGTTTTCTTTCTTGAATTCGAGTAGACAGCACACAGTTTGAGATTTGCCTACAGTGACATCATCAAAAAACTCTTGTTTCTCAGTTTCTGCTTTGTATGAACTCCACATCAGGTTACCTGAGTTTCTGCAAGCGAGGGTTATAATAGCACCCAAGCCAAGAACACCTCAGGTCAAAGGAGGCATTGCACTGACAGAATTCACTGATGCAGAGGAGGAACACTAGAGACTTGACCGACTGCAAAAAATGGAGCTATGCATTGGTGCATCAGATTAATGTAACAACATTTATTTGAAATGGGCTGACTCTTGTCTTAGCTCTCAGAGAAAGTTAAATTTGTGGTTGCAGTTTAGTTCTTGCATGTCCACCAAAGAGGACCTCGATGCATTTTAGCGTGATTGACAGGTTCTCCAGGGAAGGCTCTAGGCTACAGCAGCAAAAAGGAATTTGAGAAGCTCTGGCAGAACTTGATGTCTGCAAAGCTGCTGGCTGCAATATTTTTAGCTCAAATTACTCACTGGCCTTGGTCTTCAGAAAAATGCACCCACACAATTAAAAAAAAAATTCGACAACCTTCTGCCTTCCCAATACAAAAAACCAGTTATGACATGTGAGCAGCAATATTTCCCAAAATTTACTATTACCTAATCTTGACCACAATCTTGAATACTGTAAGTAATGAACTGGGCAATAAAATGTCCCATTCTTCTCAACTGAACTACGGAAGGAAAAACAAAAAGCCACAAATACTTTCAATTTGTTACAAGATTTAACAATTTTTTAATATGGATTTTAATTTGTGGTGTACTTCTTATGAGCCTCAAATTAACAAAGAAATAGTGAACACAATGTTTAATTGACCTACAGGTCCACCTGAATTATAGGGGTGCATAAAAAACACTCAGAATATTAAAACTTGTTTTTTTCCCCACAAATTAATTACAAGGCAAATGCTTATGAATCTGTTCATTTTACTAATGACTTATTTACTTAAATGATTAGAGCAGCCATGTAGAATTATTTGCAGGATGAGGATCAGGGTGCCACTTAGAATATGGAGGAGGCCAAAGTATGGCAAATCCTTTATGAGGAGAGGGAAAAGTCCAGTAGCCCAGCTGCAACACTTGAAGGCCTTTCTGACAGCAAAGGAGACGGAATTTTAAATGTTACGTGTTTGAGAAGGGAATTCAGCCTGGATTTCTCTCAGTAGACAAATCCTGGGCAAGGAGGGACTGAGAGAGAGCTGTGCTTGCTCAGCCTGGAGAAGGAACAGCTCACAGGGGATCTCAGTGCTATTTTAACAACCTAATGGGAGCATATGGAGGACACAGAACGAGACTCCATGAACAAGGTGAAAGGACAAGACACACTAGACACGAGCTGCTATTCAGGAAATTCCTACTAGAGCTTAGAAAAGTTACTGTCACTGCTGGGGTAGTAAAACAGTGGAGCAGGTGCTAGGAAGGGTGGAATCCCAATCTTTGGAAATACTCAAAACTCTGCTGGATAATCTCCTCAGCAACTCAGCAATTATTTTAAGTCTGCTTTGAGCAGGAGGTCAGAAAAGATGATCTCTAAAATTCCGTTCTGATCCAAATTATTCTAGAATTCCCATTAAGTGTTCTGGTAATAGGGCTTGTTCATAAAAAGAAAGACATGGGGATTTAAAGCATTACAGATTTCAACACAATCCTCAATTGTGCCTTTTCTTTAAACAGTAAGATGCAGTCAGAACCAATACAGAATAATATCAGCAAAAATTACAAACACTCCTTTTAGTTAATGATTTCATTCTTTAAGCATTCTTTTCTGCTGCTTGTACTAAACCACCTTTCTAGCACAAGGACTGAAGCTTGTGTAAATATTTTTATCAATAAAGCTTTTTCATTAGAGAGCTAGTTATATTCACGTTGAACTGCATAATGAGAATGTAAAAATTTTCCATGAAAAAAGACAAATTATGTTTTGATTTTCTAAAATGATATTAATAATGTGTTCTTATTTTAATGAAAATTAAATGTTCCATTTTCCATTATGTTTAATTTGTATTGATTTCTGCTACATTAATTGTACATAAATGTATAATGTCATTCTACATTACTTCTTCACAGGCTTCTGTGACAGTATTTCAAGTTTATTGAATTTAAGTATTTGAAGTCTTTGAAGAAGGCCTTTTCTGAAATGTATGGTCACAGGAAAATGACGCACCTGACCTTTCCTCTTGCCTTTACTTTCTCCCCCATAAAAAGAAATTTCATTCTCTTAGCTAACTCTGTTTGAAGAAGTTGAAATGGAAATTCACAGAGATCCCACACTTTCTCTTTTTTTATCATATATGCCATTTTACTTAGACTCACAAAATCACTAAGGTTGGAAAAGACCTCCAAGATCATCAAGTCCAAGCTTTGACTGACCTGTCAATTAAAACACAGCACTAAGTGCCACATACTGTCGTTTCTTGGACACTATCAGGGATGGTGACTCCACCCCTTTTCTGAGCAGCCCATTCCAATGCTTCACCACCCTTTCAGCCAAGAAATTCTTCCTGATGTCCAACCTGAACCTCTCTGGCACAGCTTGAGGCTGGGTCCTCTTATATTGTTGGGGTTACCTGGGAGAAGAGGCTGAACCCCACCTCACCCCACTGCAGACAGTTGTAAAGAATCATATCCTGAGTCCCCTTTTCTCCAGGCTAAACAACCCCAGATCTACATTTAAACAGGAATACCTAGGTTATTTTGTATGCAAATTAATATACATACCCAATCTTGTTTCAAAAGCTAAAACTTTAAAGGAACCTATGTAGATGAATAAAAGATGTGTATATCATAATGTGCTCAGAGTTTTTTTCTCCACAGTACTGTGTAGTTGCTTATTAAAGACACTGCACAAGGAAAAAGAATATCCTATTTATAACACGTTGTAAAATATGTATTTTGCATTTGACATTGCAATTCCCCTTTGTCTCAACAGCTTTTCTTTTTCCTCTTTGCCCCCATCATATTATCCTATGATTGGAATAAAAAACTGAACAGACAACACCAGGACCTACTCAGGAGGAGGTAGTTGTGTGATGTGTAGTGCCAGACAACATGAACATGAAAGGTTTTCACAGGAACACATGCACGACAGGTTTTGAAATTCTCTTCCTGAAACTAATTACCATTTTAGAAAAGGCTGGCTAATGATGAAAGAAAACACCTTCTTATCCCATAGCTGTCAGGTTTAAATAAAGCCTCAAACTCCCAGGCATAGTGTGCATTGTAGGTGTCCAGAATCCCTCTGCTTTCACAGACCAAAACAAGAGGCAGTGTTAAACTAACACGAATTTATTTTGGGATGGTTTTGCCCACACTGAATTTTCACCAAATTTTCTGAGGTGTTCTAAGCATGAGGAATATGAGGAATTACAGAGATGTATGGCAGATGTGTCTGTTAAGATACATTAGCCTCTGTCTTTGCTATGATATTCTCAAAATCCTTAAGCATGGCCAGGCAAATGTCTTTCTTTAAAAGTCAATCTGCCACATAAGCATTTCTTTACACAAAGAGAAAATCCCTAAACTCACAGTGCATCACTACCTGAGGCTGATCTGGGTATGGAACAGGTGTCTTTTATGTGAAATATCTTGTTACTTGTTACTAACCACTATGTGGTTAGAAAATTTGTCTTGGAAGTCCCAGTGGAGGAAGGAGATCTCCAGATCTCTCCAGCATCTAACAAGTTAGTTCTGTGCTTACACAGGCTCAAGTTAATAGAAAGCAATAACAACTGTGACAGTTTTAAATGCAGATGTTTTTCCCTTAAGGTATTTAGGTCTCTATACAATCCCTCTCTCACAGGCCAAACACTAAGGCATTTGAGGTCAAATTGCCTGTGGATACACATCAAAAGAAGCAAGCTTGTGACAGGCATGGTCCTGTGAGGCCAGGCTGGATGGGACTTTGAGAAACCTGATCTAATGGAAAGTATCCCTGACCATGGCAGGGGGTTTTGAACTAGGGGTATTTAAGGTCCCTTCCAACTCTAACCATTCTATGATTTGGCTTTATCAGTATAAAAACATAAAATGCCATCAAAATGAATAATTTAAAGCTCTCTGAAACATCCCTTAAAAGAGCTATCATTAGCATATTTTCTATTTAGGTATATGTAAATTTATTGTATCTATTGTACCTATTATATAAATGCATGCCCATATGTAAACATATAATTAAATATATGTAGTGGAAAGAAAACTGAAAGGAAGCCGAAAGGAAAGGTCTGACAGGCTTAACCTAATACCACTCATTCACTGCTTTGCTGATCCCCAGTACTGGAATACAAAAGAGGAAAAGCCTTTCTCCTGATGAAAAATTCTGTTGTGTTAGTCCAGATGTTCTGGTAAACAGATAAATATTCTGACCTAGCTCCTGTGTAAGTCCTGCAGTGGGAGGTACTTCTTCAGCTCCTGAATATACTGCCCTCTGTGAAAGACAGACTTCCTTGCTCACACCGACTTTTGATCCAGAGTCCTCACTTGAATAGATATTTTTTGCCTCTTTGTACCCTAATACAAGCAACCTGTAGAAAGAACATATTTGCTAGTGCTGGTACTGAGCATTCACAAACTTGCACATATTTTTTTCTGCACTACCTACATTCTATGATGTGTCTTTCACTTTTTTCAAGCAATTCCCTCATTCAAGACTTCTGTAATATTCAATATACATCAGCAGTTCAAAATATCCAATGCATAGTTTTAACCAGTCTTTTAGGTGTCTGTCTTCCTTTGCTTCCACAAGAAGTAATCTGTCTCAAGGAAAGCCACTGACTAAAAGCTCAGAATAGGCAATATTCAGTCACATAAGAAAGAAAATAATTTCTCCTAAGGGGCTGCTGAAATTGGGCCATCCTCTTAGGGCAGGTAGAATAACTACTGGGATGCAATGAATGAGGATACACCTGGAGCATTTCTGGAAGTGCACTAATGCACCAGCAGTGCTCTGTGCTCACTGTGGGAAGGAAAGCTCTGAAGAGTGGATCTTTAGCAGCATGTAAACCATTCAAGTGCTCTCCCAAGCCATGGGTATATCATTTAATTGGCAGTGGGAGTGTGGTGGCAGATGGACTGATGCTAATCCAAAGACATGACCAGAGGAGGAAGTGCTCCAGCTGGGACCCTGTGTGGCTGATACTGTTTGGTCAGCCTAAGATGCAGCTGCACGCTCATCCAATTTTATCCCACACAGCAGAACGCGACTCCTGGGAGAAACTGTCATCTGTCCCTTGCATAAAATGCTAATAACGTTGTCCAGCCCCTACTTCTCTTTTAGCAGGTATGTGTGTTGGGGCCTTTTGTGCTATATTCAATGGCTCATAAGGAAGATTTTAATGTGAGGCCTGTATGGCAAAGACAGCTGATTAATTCACTTTAGGGGCTCTTTACAGCATGCTGGAAAGGGCAGTGATACAGCTGCATACCATGGCAGCTTTAGGTAAGAACACTTCAAATATTTAGATACCTTCCTTTTTAATTCTGGCAAACTTGAACCTATTAACACCAAAGGCTTTCTTAATTAAAAGATGTAAGAAAGGTGTCAAGGAAAGCTTCTCTAAATCTTTCTAATACAATTTCATCTGAAAAATACAATTGGTTTTCCAGCCACAATAACTTTAACATTTGAAAAGAATTTTAATTAATGATTGCATATAATACAGGATTTTCACTCAGAGCTTTGCCACCCACAAGCAGAATGATAATCCAAAGACTGAAGAATCAAATTTTGCATGGAACTGCACTACCTTTAAGTCTATGCCTCTGTCACAGAAACACAAAGAAAAAATGAATGCATTGTACTTGTACTCAAATCTAATTCTAAATTCTGTGAAAATAGACTTTCAAAGACAGAACAACATCTTTTTATCCTTGGAAAAACCTGAAACTTCTAAACAGAGCTTGCATGGTAAAGTTCCTTTGAGCAGAGTTAAAGCAGCAAATAGTCATAGCCTGTCCCCTGATGAAATCATCCATCACAAAAATATTACATTTTAAAAAAGTGAGCTGCTAGGCACTGTGCTGTTCTTCAAAAGGCAACAACCTCAAACAACTAAAATACTACTATATAATTAAAAACATCAATCGGTTAGAATCTGCAGTTTCAAGAGTAAGGATACAATACACAGTCCAGTACTTCAAATACACTGAAGTATTACAGTTTACAGTAGTGATGTGATACAGCTAAGTACACTGAGATTTACAGATACAGAGAACTGTCTGAAGGAAGGTGGCCATGAGGCCAGAAACAGAAACAGAACTGAAAGGCTTTTGTGTTGAAAATAACAAACTATTCCTTTGCAAGAACAGACAGTAGTGAATTTCTAACATATAATGTGTTAGTGCTAAAATTAACTCTCCAACTCATCATTTACAGAGAAAGGATACAAACTGTGACAGCTGCAAAGCAAACTGCTTGTTCTTTATTAAAAAGACCCCAACAAAAAAATGGCATCATAATTTGTTAACAAACAAAGCATACCTCGTTAGCAAAACTGAAAAGAGTTCCATCAAAATGATCTTGCACTGCTGAAGAATGTAAGGGTTAATAATATCCTTTCTGAGATTTTATTGAGTAATACAGCACAGAATTCTCTGTTAAAGCTCTTCATGGTTTGGGAGAGGGTACTTGAGAGGGAGTGCCTGTAATAAACTGTAGGTTAGGTCAAGAGACAGGTCTGGGTAGGGGCCCCATTAGCAGAAATTAGAGGGACAGAGAAGTTAGCAGGAGATTGAATTGCAAGGCAATACTACCAGTCAATAACATTCGGGAATATGTGGGTATTTTATCCTCCTGGAGAACCTGCCAAATCTTTCTTTGCATTAAAAACAAAAAGCAGTTAGCAGGAATGCTTCTAAAATAGTATAGCATTTACTGTGGAACATGTTCTTTTCATATTCTGGCACAAGTGTTGGCATATTTTCCACAGAAGCAATAAGTAACCCATAATAGAATACATGGCTATGTAACAATAAAAAAGTATCTGCAAATATCTGTAGTGTTGTGACTGTTTTTTCAGACCTAAAGAAATATGAATACACAAGAGCAAGTTTACCACATTCATAAACTAGTTCAAGCAATTTGTCTTTAACATACTGTGTGATTCAAATTTTAAGTGGGATCAGATGTCAAACAAATGTTTTGAGTAGATTGACATTTCCTAGCCTATCTAGAAAACTTGTTAAAAAGGAGTCTTTCAAGGGAAATTATGAGCCTCCTTAAAGCTGACTTCAGTAGACAGTTCAGTGAACAAGGAGTTCAGAACAGCACATTCCACTCCTGCCCTTGAAGAAATGAGTGCTCTTTCAAGAGGTTACCAGGCTTCCACCTGCTAACTTTTACTTGTGTGAGACCAAATGTGAAAGCAGGATCTCTTCTACATCCATTAAACTCAGTCACTTAGTAAACTAAGTAATGGAATCCTCTCAGTGAAAAGATGACCTCAGTGCTGCACCATGGGTACTTGTAAGAGCATTATAGTAATTAAAAATTACCCCCCGACCGAGGGTAATGTGGTTTCATGCAAGTCACTGCATGGAATGACATTACCCTCCATCGGGGGGAATTTTTAACAGTCATTAGTCATTTTTAAGCTTACAAACACTGGATAAAAAATAGTGCTGTGATAGTTTCTTCAACAGCAAGGAAATAAGCAACTTGAAAACAGATGAGTGGACATCTGTGCAATTCATTAGGGACACATGTTCAGTATTCAAACAGTGCCTTCCTTTATAACACTGCAACACTATAAATAACAGTAAGACTGGGCAGTGGCATTGCAGTAGTATTTTGGCATAGGTGAATTACAGGTGAGGAGACTCTAGCTGAATTTAGATGAAAAGTTATGGTAGCAAGAAGCTAGATAAAGAGAGCTTTACCAAAATCCAGACTTAGAAATGCAGGATGAAGATACAAACACCTGGATGAGACACTTGGACTAAGTCTGGGTAGAATTTAAAATGGCAGTAAATCAGTATTTGTTCTACTGTAACAGCTGATTTCAGAAATTAGGCAAAGTTTATGAATTATAGCCATGTGCAGCTAAAACCAAAAAAAACCCAGATCTGTCAGAAGCAGACAGAAATGTTTGCATAACTTAGAAAATTATGTTTTGCATGTCAAAAAGAACCTGCAGATAGGAATGTATTAATACTGTGGCTTGATTCTGACAAGGACAACTTACCTCCCCTCTGCAGTCCCAGCCTGAGTTTGTCTCTGCCAAGTCTTTATTTTTTTTCACTAGGATCTATGAAGTTCATATTCCTACACAATGTAAGACTCTCATGCTATTTTTCCACTTTACTAATATCACTCCTTTTACCTGAGGGGTTTTAAATATTTCATGGAGTTTTGCTAATTAAAACTTACATCACCCCATGTGAAAGATGTATAGTCAGGGGATAGACAAAAACCACTCCACTCATCAGTAATATGGATATTGGAAGTTGGCAGTAGGCTGACAGCAGTGCTAGTCTTTCCACAGTAGATGGAGAAGACTGTTGAATTCAGCCAATAGTTGAAAGGATTTCAGCAGGATGAATGTTATCACCTAAATGGAGAGCTGGTTCAGGAAATGGAGCTTTGCATTTTCAAACAACTCTATTTATGTGCAGTTCATCCAATGGATTCAGGCTTTCTATGAATTAATGTCCTGTGTTTCCCAAATATTGTGTTCCCAGATCTCCTGTGGGTCCACAGCACCTGCTCCCCAACTATCCCCAACTAAATATCCCAGCTACCTATACTATTGGTATAATGAACTAAGTAGCACTAATTGCTGAAGAGTAAGAAAGCTAAAATTGGATGAAATTTAAAGTGTCTCCAAGTATCTGTAAATTCCTTAAGATGATCCAACAGATGGGCAGAGTGCCTCTCAGTGCTGCACTGGGACAATGATTCAAAACAAACATGGACTTTCAACTTAGCTAAGAATTTAAAGAGAATTTTGCAACTTAAGCTCGATTCAGGATTACATCTAAATCTACTGAACTTTAAGCAACCACATGATGATAAGTCTCATTGCAGTTATTGATCACTCCCCCTGACAGAGTGGGAGCTAATCATGTCTTGCTGTATTTATTATTTTATCCCCTCCATCTAGTGCCCCTCTCTTAACTTACCCTGCCCACCTTTTCTGCCTGGTATTTTGGATTTCAGGTTCAGTAGTGGTAAGATCCTCACTAATTAGGTGTTTGAACACCTAGTGTGAAAGTGTGACACAAAATAGCTTGAATGGTCTTCAGGTATTCTTTGCTAACAATTTTAGATTAAACAGCAGGCAAAAATTTCACAGTACATACGAGGTAAGCTCAGTATCCTCTGGAGGTTCCCATCTCTCTCCAATATTGCAAAATGGAAACTAGGGATAGTAAAACATTATATTATGTTTATTTATTTAGGATTTAAACTAGAAGGAAATAATCTGATTCCAATGACTCTAGTAGACAGTGGCACATTAATTCATCACCTCTTACCTGCCCCAAGTAGTTCAGATCTAAAAGTAGTGTGGAGCACAAACAGATTGGCAGACACATTCATAATATTTTATTTCTGCACTGATCATAACATTTTAACTGCCAAATAAATTGCAATGACTGGCTTAGGTTGACATGCCATACTAATGCTTCCCTGCTAATAAAACCAGGTCCTAAAAAAAATTAGGCAGAGTAGTTCCTGGCAATTTGAAGAATTATTTAGCATGCATAACCACATCTGAAATATTTTGATTTGCTTCTTGGATCTAATGCATTTGTTACTTGCAGGTACTGCCAATACCACACGAGTTGAGTTATTAAGAAGCAGGAGATAAAAATAAAAAGAAATTGCTCAGTTTCTTCTTCACTGTGTGCCTTCATCACACTGTCTTTCTACTGGTTTCATAAAGAAAGAGAAGGAGTGTAATGGTTAATCCATTGTTTATTCAAAACCACCAACAGAAGTTAATAGACAGTTATAAACTAATTGAGTGCGTCTGTAGTGCTATCTCCTCATTCATCTCGCTTATTCGATTTAGCTCTGTTAGTGTTCCATATGGTACAGTGCCCCTGCTGCTAGGAACAGTCATTCATTGCAAAAAAACCCCCTGTAACAACAGGAAGCTAATAGTTTAACTGTTCCTCTAAATTTGTTTGACAAAACTGACATTTAGTACGCCACGTCACGTTGTCAGTAATCTGCAATTTACCCTTAGGCAGGCAGTGGATGCTCATTTTATTTACCTCTTGTAGTTAAAAGCATAATTAATATTCCACTCTGAAACAAAGATTAGAGATTTGACAAACATTGCAATTTAAACTCTCCATTATAGCAAACATTAAAATCAAACATCTTTCACACACACCACTGCATAAAGGACATGTGTAGCTGTAATTTAACTTTTTAGTCTTTAATACCACAAACTAATTTCTGCTGTCAGTTTAATGAGGTGGAAAACACAAATCTTGTTGCACTCTGTGCACACAGGCTGGGACAGTTAGACTGCAGAGAGCTTGAATCAGTTTGCCTCACAGTGTTTCAGTCAAAATCCCGAAAGTATTGTGAGTCTAAAAAAGAAAAAGCTTAAAAAAATAAAAGTTTGTTTAACAAAAGGTTTTAATAAGTATTTCAGGAACAAAAACCAGTTGTTTTCTGAATTGCTGGTGGTGAGGGCTGTAAGTGCACAGCGCTGCCCGTAGCGCAAAGACCAGCTCAACTCTCCAAAGACTGCAGGAGGAGGCTGTGCTTCCCTCCCTGCCTGGCCTCCTTCACCCTGCTTTGCACACAGCTCAGCTTAGGCAGCCACTCAAGCCATTTAATCATGGCTTAAGGCAGAAGCAGTTTGCAGTGCTTCCTGACCTGGGTCAGCTGCCAGGCTGGAGGCAGGGGCTTGGCTGGCACTGCCTCTGCCCCTTTCCCAGCACCTTCCAGGCCAGGCTGGCATTCTCCTGATCTCCTTCAGCATTTGCTCTGTGCCCAGGGATTTCACACGTGTATCAAGTGCAAACCCAAGTGCAGAGCTCCCTGCTCCCAGTGGTTCTGCTCTGTGTGCAAGTCCCACACCAGGCTGCTCAGTGGCGACTGTGGAACAGCTGATTTATTGTGCCAGATTCTGTGACAACAGGGCACATCAGCAGACTGGCAGAGTAGGGGGAGCTCTCACAAAAATAAATGACTGAGGCTTTAACTTGTGCTAATTTCAATTTAAATTCTAGCTCCATAAATTCTGTGTGACTGATTAAAATTATTAACATGTAGAACACCTTTAGGCAACCATGCTGGCTCATTAAACATGGAAGCCTAGAATTATCTCCACTGTAACAAATGTGCATGTGGATGTCTGTGTTTCAGAGACATACATCAGGAATTTCAATTTTTTTTTGAGGAGATTTTCTTCACAGAAGCACTGATTATGCAAAAAAAAAAAAAAAAAGACAGCATAAACTCAACAAAGAGGCTGCTGTTACTGTCTTCTCAATCCATCCTATGTAGTAACCCACTGACTCCTGACTCCTTCACAAGACTTCATTAGTCACTGCCAACTTCAATCTGCTTCAGTTATTTTGCATTCAGCTCCCAAAGGAAAAGCACTCTCCCCACTGATCACAGGCTAAACTAAAGATAAACTGGCTCATTTTATGACACATCAAGCTAACATGTCCAGAATCACACTAACATTACAAACCAGGAAAGAAATCCCTGAATATATCTGACCATGTCACAATACTAAATAAGAGAGAAGTTCATTTTTAACACTGGGTCTCCAAAGCAAGTTTTAGATGCAGAGAGGTTGGTATCAGCATATTATTTCACTTCTACTTGTCATAATGAATGCCTGAATGTAAAAGAACAATCTTAATAGTAGAATTATACTTTAGAAGAGTGCTGCTGATGTACTACCGGAGATTCTGTGAATAAATTATTTGAATGAACAAATATTTGAAAAGGCTACAGTAATTGCATGGAAGTTATTTAGATTTTTATTTAATTTTAAATGAGATGCAGTTTATGAAGATGTATAAATCAGGAGATAAGCAGAAGAGCCACAAAGGTCAGAATCACAGCTGTTGATAAAGGGAACCTCATTAATCATAATGTAAGAATTGCCATATTGGATTAGACCTGAGCCCAACTGGTCTTATATCCTGCTTCCATAAACTTCTGGATGTTTCAGGGAAAATCTAAGAGCTATTATGAAATGAAAATGTGTAAAAAACTGTTTCTAATCCCTGTTATCAAGAGGTTATTCTAGATTTTGCAACATTAACACATCTTTCAAAATGCTTCTTTTAACAGTATGTACACCTGAAATTTAAGTTTTCCCTCTGCATATTCTACAAGTTAAAATGCAGCTTAATTTAAAAAGTATTCCCTTCAAGCTTGTATTAGCTGACCTATGGAGAATATAAATTACTAGTACAATTTACAATTAATTGATTTGTTTTTTATTTGATTTTGTTTACTGTACCTATTTTAAAGCTTTTCTTTTAATGGTCAGTGCCCAGTGTTTCAGCCCCTGCTCATGTACCTTATTCTGTGCCTGACTCTCAAATTTGTCTCCCCTTTCATTACTCTCTTTTGTATGATCAAATTATGAGCAGTTTAGAGGTTTACAACTCAGATGCTCGTTTGGCCCATCCAGGCTGAATTCTTTCACTATTTATTCTAAATTGAATTCTTCCCCTTTGTTATGAGATTGACTGCAACACAGACTCTTGAGAAGCCACTTGAAAGCCTTTTGTGATTCTGAACTGGTCTAATGACAACGGATAGATTTTACAAGAGCAAAATATGACAGAAACTTGCATGACACAAGAATTTATTTCTTTCCAAATTCTAAGTAGCAACACTTGACACCGCTAACTTTTCCTCTTCTAGGTTAAATGGAAAGAGAAGATGGCCTTCAAGGAAAATCAGAGAGGCACAAGCACACAGTGGTAGCCCTCACACCTAATTAGTGTCTTCCATTGGCTCAGCATTACCATAGCAAGACGAGGGAGGGGCTTCTTCCCTTGGGAGTGTCTAGAATGACGTAAAATCCATTCCAACCCAAGGGCATCAAGGGAAAATGAGAAAGCCTGACCTTCATTTGAAAAACTAATAAACACATAGGGAATGCTCTCAGCTTTCTTACTGGTGCCAAAAGCAAAGTCCTTAGGTGTCAGGGTCTTGTAAAACCTGGTTTGTATCAGTGGTGGACATAGAGATTTGCTCTGTGCATCACAAAAATCACTGCAATTATTTTACCTGGGCTTTGTACGGCCCTCACTCTTCATAAACTTCCTTGCTCTGATCATGCTACAAGCTGGACAAACCAACACAGGTTGTCTTAGGACTCTTCTGTAGCTTCATAAGAAGAAGAGGAGAAAAACTCACATTACATGCACTTAACTTTTTTTTCCTCCTTGCCCTACTTTTAAAAGAGAGATAAATACAAAACAATTGCTGTGGCACCAGTACAGCAATAATGAAATCCCTCGCATTTTCATGCTCTTCCAAGTGATACGCTCTAATCAAGAAACCTTTAACTGCTGTGAGAATGGTCTTCAGAAGAAACAAAGACAACTGTGAATTAAACATCCAGTTTGAAGGTCCTGTTTGAAATGCTCCTATCTCTGAATGATGCCTAAAATTAGTTTCAACATTCGCATTCTAAACGCTGAGATGAAACTTACGAATAACAGTCTAATGGATTCTAATTAACACAAATTTCTGGGATTTTTTTTTTTTTTTTTGCCTAATTTAAACAGCACAACAAAAGCATGTCTTATTTCTTGAGTCATTCAAGAAGCTCTTGACTCTACCTGTGCCAGTCTTTTGAGGTATAATTGACAGAATTCATAGGAGTTCAAGAAATTATAGAATTCTTACTGATAATGTCTTTTCAGCCTAGTATGGGGGAATCTACCATCAAAACATTCAGCTTACTTTCTAACTGTGAGCCATGGCAAATGTTTTGCTAAAACTGACAGAACTAACTTAGATTTCTAATCTTTTGCCTTTAAGCTTCTTCTCAAAGAAATGCAATTTTCTCAACATGGAAAATGTCACCTAATATAAGCTCCACTTAGGAAACTGAAGTTCATTATACACCTAAAATGAGACTCTATCATATTATACAGAGTATGCCAACATTATGTCCATAGATGACTAGGTAGGCAATTAAATATGAAAGCTAACTGAATAAACAGAGGTATTTTTTGCAGTCTAGATCACAGCTAAAAATGTCTTTTTTCTGATCTGTCAAATTATTTTCATATGTATGTATAATACAGATCAGTGTACATGCATCTTTCTGCATTACCAGACTAATGGTACAGGGCAACACATTATATCAAGGTTTTCTATATTTCTATTATATAACCTCTTAAACAACCTTTTCCAACTATAAACTCACATTATAGGCAAATAGACAGTAAACTGACTTCACCATTATATGTTTAATTTGATGATGCATATGGCTCCTTTTTAAAACCTTTCCCACTGAAGTAATTCATTCCATAAACTTAAATGTGCTCTAGGACATTGCCGAATTGTAAATTGCTTTTTTTCTTCTTTCACAAGAGTCTATTAAAATTTTTGAATCTGCTCTGCCATTGACATTTGGGGTTAATGAGTGCGTTTGGGGATAAAATCTTGCACTGGTAACTAAATATGTGAGTGGGACCTATATGTGTAAATGCCTGACACATCTCAGGAGTCTGTACCTCAAATCCTTTATGAAAAAATTTGGTGTTATAATAGCTATAGGTTCTTGAACTTCTCTTATAAAACTAAATTATTTGTTCATCCCACTTATCCATTCTTTTAAGAACATTTAGGAATTGGACAAAAATTTTCCACACACACTCTCATTTTCCTTTTAGAATATGTGATTTACAAACACAAAGGCTTGGTGAGAAGTGCACAGAAAGCTCTGAAGGAAGTGTTTTACATTTCAGAAAGGCTAATGTAGGCATCTATCACTACAATAGGTAAGTCAAAAGCACTTATTTATTGTTCAGAAATTTGGGAAACTCTATGATTTAACTGGTTGTATCCTCAAAGAATGGCACAACCAAAGCCATGGCATTATTTCAACACTTTCAGAGGTGATTTGTGTCAATACAAATATAAACAAAAAGTCTTCTTGATCTGCTGTGAAGGTGGAATTGTACTATGAGTTCACTGCTTTATCACAAGAAGGGTGTGAATTTAAGATGTGCTGACTGGATTGGCCACAGATTTTAATTTGAGAGTGACATAGATGAAGTTTCTCACTAGAGGCCTCTTCTAGCGTAAACACATTTCTCTTTTATCTCTAGATGTTTCTGAAGTTCCTGAGATTCTTTAGTTTTCTAAGATACTTGGCACCTAGTTGAAAGCTGGAAACTTTGCAAAAAAGCTCTTGCCAGTGAAGTCCTACTCATACATGCTGTGTTTAGGCTCTGTACACACTGTAGGAGTGTTTATGTGTCTCTGGTGGATGAATCATTAGGTAGCTAAAGCTAATTGAACAGTATAGAACTGTTGTGCTGGAAAACTTAATTCTGCCTGTTTCAGACAGCACCTAAATGCACTTCCTTGACAAATGAGTACAACTGTTGATGGTTTGGTGTACAAGGCACCTGCCAGATTTCAGTCTTTAATGGATGCTGTATCTCAGTTCTGTGAATGCAGCAACATTCAGCATTTGATAATAACCACTCATGACTACAAGTCATGAGACTTGAAGTCCCATAACCCAGCAAGAGAGCACCATTCTGGGGGTCCCCAGCTCCAGGGCCCCCAGCGTAAGAATGACCTGGAAAGTGAATCCAGAGGAGGGCCACAAGGATGCTGAGAGGACTGGAGCACCTGTCCTATGAACACAGGCTGAGAGGGCTGTTCAGACTGGAGAAGAGAAGGCTCCAGGGAGACCTCATTGCAGCCTTCCAGTACCTAGGGGGGGACAGAGAGCTGGGGCATGTAGTGATAGGAAAAGGGGTAATGGCTTAAAAATGAAAGAAGTTGATATAGATTAGATATCAGGAAGAAATTTGTCACCTAAGGCACTGAAATATGTTGCCTGGAGAAGCTGTGGGTGCCCCATCCCTGGCAGTGCTCAAGGTCAAGCTGAATGGGGCTCTGAGCAACCTGGTCTAGTGGAAGGTGTCCCTGCCCATGGCAGAAGGGTTAGAATAAGATGATTTTTAAGGTCCCTTCCAACCCAAGCCATTTTATGATTCTAAGATTTTGCTTTTTTGGCTAGAGTACGTATTTAATTGACAAGTAAATGTAATAAACTCTAAAGTATTTAACTTGACAGTATTTAGGTCAATTACAGCACAGAAATCACTCCATAAAAGCAGCAGTAAAGTTACAAGCAGCACAGGTACAAGCAACCTCAGAAATTAGATACCTTTTGAAGTTTTCATATAATCTTTTTGAATACTGTACCTATCTCCATTACGAGACCTGAGCATCACAGATCACAAAGAAGTAAGGGAATTCAAAGGAATAAAAGTAACTTAGGATGAAAGAAAGTTGAAAAGAATAAATCAGCATACATGGAATAATAGGCTGAAGATGATGTATAGATATGGAACTTCCAATCCAATCACTCTTCTGAATCAGATGCAAATACAATTCAGGTAAGTTTTAAATGAACTGCAAGGATTGACCTTTCTTACCACACCTTCCACACAGCACACTTCACTGATGCAGATACCAGGCTGAGAGCCATCTCCTTTCATCTCTGAAGCTTTCCTTCCCTCCTTCCTCTCCTCCTCTACACAACACCCACCCCAGAAAACTGTTACTGAATCAAGGTATGCTCATCCCTTTTTTCCACCGCTTTGTAGTCTGTAGGCAGCCATTGTGCTTTCAAAACTAATCTTCTTTCTATTTATATATCAATAAAAGAAAGCCTAGACTGCAGCATTTCACTAAACAACTTCAGGGATTTGAAAAGAAAACAAGCCTATTTCACTTCAAAATGTCAAGATTCAATTCACCCTACCATGCTATTCAGCACACACAATGAAGGGATAAAATATATACCAAAGCAGAGTGAGTGACTACCAATCAAAAAATGTCACATTTAGGTAAAAGGCTATTGATAAACCTGGGGGAAGAACTGGAAGAAGTGGGTACTAATGACAACAATTATACACATACACACCCCTGAGGGGCAGGAAAGAAAGCGCTAATTAAGTCTGTAATCTGTGTATCTTCAATAAATATGAACTGACACTAAAGAAAAGGAAATGAGTTCACTATTGTCTCTGTTAGCACCCACAATACAGTGATAGTATTTGTCTGTGTTCTGTTCCTACAAAAACAGCAATGGCAATTTAAGTAGAGAGACTGTTTGAAGATTTTTCAGTTTTCTCCCCCCCCCCCTCTTTTCCTCTATCTTGGATGACTGCCTCTACTCTAAAGAGATGATTGCAAAATAACCTAAGGAGGACACTTTCAACTTCAATACTAGCTACTAGAATTCCTCCTTGTCTTTTTCCTGCCATTTTCATGACAGTATGTTTACTAAGAATGAATTCATAGACATAAGCCAAGAAACAATAAATCACTCCTATATATATAATGAAGATTGGTCTTGAAAGCATAATTTTGAACAGTCTGCAAGGAGCTTAAACATTGGAGAAATGCCTTTCAGCTGTTACAGGTATGCTCTACATAATTTGCAATATTTAATTACTTGCTTACTTATCACATCAAAAATGCTAGCAAAAACCTCTGCTGTTTTAATGCACAGATATTTTGATCACACATTTTTTCAGTACACATATACTGTACCACTCAGCGATTTATTCTATTCTTGTTTGCATTGTGCTGTAATGATTCCAAGCAGTTCAAAGGAGTAATCTAAATACTGCAAAGCACACAGAGATCCACGATTATTTTCTGCTGTCAAAATAGCTACCTTTAACTTAGTTTTAGATTAGCACAAGACTGTATATACAGCCAGAGAAACAGGAGAGTCTATCTGGAGAAAGACTGCAATGTCAGCTAAATTAACAAAGATGGAATCAGTGCAACTTGCTTCAATGAACCAGTTATGCCTTCTCCTCATCACTGTGAAAGCTTCATGTCTGAGTAAAGACCCAGGACTGCAGGAACAGTGACTATAACCTCTAACAACCCACGTATCAAAGAACAACACTGCCAACCAGCATGCCAGGCCACTTCTTGGTCTCCTAGACAGCAGTTACTATGCATACTGTGCATGCTAAAAGGCATTCTCTATGAGACTGCCTCTTTCTACTATTAAACTCCACCATCATCTCCCTGGTACTTTTGTCCCCAGTTCATACTCATTTCCCTGTACTCCAGGATATTTATAATGCTTGCTACCCATCAGTAAACTTCATTAGCACATTTCTGGGTTTTTCTGTGACACGATGAATAATGGCATATCAGTATTTAGAGTGATACTTAACAAGCTACTGTGTTAAAAAAAGGGTTTTGCCACTAATAAAACTAAGCATTGTCATCTCTCCTTTGATCACTTTGTGTGCTTCCATCTCTGCAATAACTGCCATCCTGCCCAGTTTAAGGAATAACATCCAAATGGTACTGCACCTGTTGTCTTACTGAATACAGACAGACTGACCACTTACATTCCTGCTCTGTAGAAGATAATTTATACTATGACACAAAACCAACCTATTAATTTAGCATGACCTACCTCAGAAAATCTACTTTCATATGATTTACCTTTAGTCTCTTTTCCAAATTATTTTATTAAAAAAGCTTTTTAAAGTCTTGAACAAAAATAGGTTTATCTAGACCAACACAGAGTTTTTTTCTAAGGACAGGGGCTACATTTGATGTTTTCCTGTTACACAACCATTCTGACTCAGTAATTCTATTAAAAGCCTTTGTTAGTGGACCTTTCATTTCATGTGACACATCTTTTGGATTTTGAGAAGGTGCATAATTTGCTTCCTCCAGCTTGAGACTCTGAGTTTTGTTTCCACCATGCAGGGGTAATTTACATTTTAAAATTTATTTTCTTAATTTTAATTTATTTTATTTATATGGCAATTTCCATACCTTTATTCATGGCAGTCATTCTTCCTACAGGCATTTATCCCCATGTTAACCATGGTTATAAGACATAAACATAGCCTTTGTTCAACCAACTCTTTTCAGCATGGAGACCAGGAAGAATCAGCATAAGGAAGATAAATCATGCATGCAGAACAGATATTATGTTGTATGGTTCAAATGATTTTACTCACATCTTTGATGATTTGCTTGGTGAGTTATGTAATAATTGAACCTTATGGTAATAACCTTAATTCACAGTGAAAATAAATTATTTTTGAAGAATACTAATTATGCTGATTTTGTGGTTTCAATCATCCCTGTGCCTGAGTTCTTACTAATTTTACATCAGTGCTGGTGCTTTGATGTAAAATATTACACTGCTCTGTTCCAGAGAGACACAGAAAGTCTGACTTGTCCCAGGACATGCAGGAAACGTTTCAAAAAAGGCAGAAATTTTAACACAGCCTTGGGACACAATTTGGAAGTAATTTTTCCTTCCTATTCTAAGTCCTATAATTTAATAGAAAGTTACACACTTATTTCTAGTACCAAGAATTTCTGGTAATAGCTGAGAGCACATTTAACAAATAAGTAGAAGACCTTGGTATATTATTTATCATCAGATTATGATAATCCATCAATATGATGCAGCCTTAAAAAGGAAATTCAATTTCTGGCTGTAACAGGACAGACATTTCCAGAGACAGAGAAGTATTAATGTCAGAATTGTCAGTGTACAAGGCACTGGCAATAGCTTATATGGATTTTTTCAGATTGAAAAAAAAAACCCCCGAAACTCCCTCAAACTGGATTAGATATAAAGAAGGGGTTCTGGGTTATCTAGAGCAGAGACTTTATTTAGCAGAGGAGAATTTTCAGAAAGCTCATGTGAGGAAATGAATTCCACCTACAGATATGACACAGACACATGAAGACAACCTACAGCTAGGAAAAAACTTCATGACTTTGTCAACCAATAACCTGGAGATAAAGAGAACTCCATAAATTAAAGGTCAATGCTGCCATGAGAAAAAAGTTTCCTATAAAGTGTATGTGCTGGAAGGAGTCCAATATGGACCAAGGAGGTCAATGTATGGACCAAACTTCAAAGCAGAGGAAACTTCCCAGACATAAAAATTTATGAAAGCAATTTTATGACATGAATATGGAGGAAGTGATGAGATTTGATGAGCCTTCTAGTCTGAGGATCCTATATTCTTAGAAATTTGTGTGCTGTGATAATGAGAATAGCAGGAGCAAAATTTTCATGCATGACACTGCGCAGATGTTTTTTTACTGATTTATACAACTTGGCAAAGAGAGGTATTTCATATCAAAATGGAAGGTGCAATTTTTCTGTACACAAAATTTTTGTGGCAGGATAAATGGTATGTATATCTGTTGGAATTTTGTGGGAATCAGTATTTGGCTATTAAGTAACCATGCAAATTTAGTGCATTTTAACGAAGTTTTTACACTATTACAACTTATTTTCTTAATATATCAAGAAAAATCCACCCAAGATGGGCCAAAACTTGACAGTGCATAGCTAATAAAGAGGCAGTCAATGAAAGCAGAAAGAAGGTAGAACATAGATAGATAACATGCTAAACTTTTAGCTCGTGACTTAGCTTTCACTCATTGTCAACAATTTTTGCAACTGAGTTAAATTAAAATTTAAAGAACCTAAATGAAGACTGTTTGGGTTAAATGGAGCTGCCACTCCTGGTTAGGTGGAGAAGCTTTACAAAGCAAGGGCAGATGCTGCCTGTTTCACCCTGTACTTGTCTTGCCTGATTTATTCCAAAGAGAAGACTTGTAGTAAGAAGTTAGTGAGTACAACCCTCCATGACAGATTTCTGCAGAAACATGTCTGATCTTTAGACAGATGTGAGTGCCAAAGACAGGAGCAGACATAAACAAGGCATCAGTTAAGCAATGCTGATCACACCTAAGCTTCAAATTCAGTTCAGTTTGCTGCATAAGGATGTAATTTCATGTGGTACATCAAGGGACATGTTATGAACCCCTGCATACCACAAATGCCTTGCCTGAAAGGTCAGGAAAAGAATCTTTATTCTTAGAATGGATCATACTGGATCCATCATAATGGATCATGGTAGAATATGATCTGTGCATTAGTAATTAAAGAAAAAAAGCCCTTCCCCCCTCATTAAGTGTATATTAAGCTGAGAACTGCATATTTACAATCACCACTGACTTACTGACAGAGAGTTACCCACCCTCTGCTGCCTGAGACAGAGTGTGAAGGGAGCTTGGTGATTCAGTAATCCTGTAAAAAGGAAACCCAACACTGAATCCAGCTGTAAGTGAATTGAGTCAAGCACATGAATGTGCTTCCTAAGCTGAAGCTTTGGTGTTTGGTCCTACTTCCAGAGTTTTGTGTCTGTATTAAAAGGCTAAAGTGGATTTGGGATGCATATGAAGATGTGATTTAGGCCTTCCATGACTAAGCTGGCTATTTTTTCACAGGAATCAAGGAGGAAGTTTCCTTCTTACTCTTCAGGAGCAGAATTCTTGAGAGGATATTAGAAACAGAACAGAATTGCATTTCCATTGCCTTTGCAGTGGACAAAGATAATCTCAGCTAAGATGGTCATAAAGACTTTACTTCTAAGATACCTCATTTAGAACAGCTGGATCAATACATTTTGGATGCATTTTTCTGCTTTCACAGTGGAAAACTAACATAAAATTGACTTAACTGGGTAGTTAAGTCCAGTTAATGGCTAGTTTGAATCTCCAAAGCATCACAAAGCAGTTGGAGTGTACTAGTGAATCTGGCATTTACAGTTTTATTTTGTCTTTATTAGCAACATTCTAATGAGGTTCTCCTATGTCTAAAGTATATTTGTTTTAAACATCAAGTCTGTCTTGAAGTATTTTGGGATAAATTTATGATCTTGAATTGGATTTTGTGATTTAAAAAAAAAATCCTTTTAACAAAGAAAATGCATTTTCTCCTATGATGCCTGTTTCCCCCCAATAAAATTACACAGTTCATATTTCATATAAGCAATATGTACACAAGGTATCTTAGTTTTCCAATTTATTATTTTCTTTTTTTTTTGCCCACCTCTTCATACCAACTGCAGGAGCAAGCAGCTATTTTTTCCAGATCCTGCAATTTAATGTTGAAGAAAGTATCAAGTGCTGGATTATGAAGTCTGGGGATTCAGATATAAAATGGAAAATGGCTTTCTCATATGTAAAATTAAGAGATGGTCAAAAATACTCCTTAATAGAGGATTTATTTTAAAAGTTGCTTGAGTTATGTATTTTATTTTAAATAGGGCAGTTTTTAAAGGTCAGTGAATGTTGGTCTTTAATAGGTTTATAGCAACTGGGGGCAAACTGCAGAGGCAGGTCAAGATGCAGGAAATCTGCAACACAGTCTGGATGATGGACCCTGAAAACATCTTGTGAGATGTCTGCTTACATAATGTATTGCCATGCAAGGGTCATTTGCAAATTAAAAGCATGAAAATGCTGATGCTTCTCAAAACCATATTAGCAGAACCACAAGACAGCATGTGGCCCAATTAATCTTGTGAACTCGGCATTAACATATTACTAGATCACAATGTAGATTACACATTTATGAGCACATCAACATCCAATGCTGAGTAAAGTATGCCCTGGAGGACCTCTGAGTGTAATTTTCTTCTTCAAATAAAAACAAAGGTTTCAGAGCAATGGCCAGCAGCACCTCCAGGCTCAACAAGAAATGATGTGATCATATTACTTCCAGTTGCCACAAATGGCTGCTTCAAAATTCTATCTACAGTTTCAAATTAAGCCTATGATTACAATGATTAAAAAAGAGAATCTATCTACAAAGAATTATTCAAAACACTTGGAATTCAACATTTACCATGTACACATGATGGTATGTTGTTATCACTGGAGGAAAGCACACCAATATATATATGTGTGCTATTTAAATGGTTGTTATGTTCTAAATTAAACAAACAGTAACAACATCCTGAATTCCACGGTTGAGTCCTGTGATTTCTAACACTGCCTGTAAGATTGGTACTGCCTAATATTACTTTCCAACTTTACTGTAGAGTAGTAAAATATTCAACAGATGGGTAACTATCAAATCAAAGGCTGAGAAGGAACAGAATGCATGAGTCTGGGATCTTAGCTCATGCTCGATAAAATATATCAATATTATGCTCGATATAATATTCTCAATACATCTCAGTGCAAAGATACAGTAACTCTTTCTTGCTCTAAAGTTATTGTCACACATTTTTTTCACTAGTTTTTGAATCAAAGAGCCTTTGTGCACAACATACCTGCTTTGGGAGTGGGTCACTGAAAAGTTGATGTTCAGCCTGCCTTTCAACACAGACCCACCTGAGCAGTTTTCAGGTCCACAGCCACAAAAGACCCAAGATCTGCCCAACAATACTCATCTAACAATGAACATGATGAACACACCACTTTCTCTGTAGGCAGATAGGAAACAGTCATGCTCAGTGTTTACAGAAACCTTCAGGCAGGGCAAGCAGCCCTGAGACAAATTTGCCAGTGTCAGAGTTTGACTCAATTTAGAGCATGAAAATTTTGTCTTGTCCTTACTCCAGTTAAGCTCTAGATGACCACATCTATGATGCTGTTCCATCTAGAACTGATAGCAACTACAGGTAAAACAGCAGACTTAGAAACAATTTTAGCAGCCTGGCTTCTTGTGCATATCCTGAAACTATACTGAATTGCACCAATACAACTCCTTTCACTCTTCATGAAATGGGGTTTCATGGAAAGCGAACACAGAAAGATCTAGGTCGGAGCCCCACAGTACATGTTCCTTCAAATCAGCTTACATACTGCCAGCATTCTGCAAGAGACCTCAGGCTCAGGATACATCCAGTCCCCAGAACTGTGGGGATGAAAAGATGTTCCTTCCAGCACACTTTCACATTTCGCATACCACATACAGCTTGCTGAATAACTGCAAAACAACTGGTAAGATTTTTCACATTTCATTTAGTGAAAAAGCTCCATGTTACTCAGCTGTAAACTGATGACACAGCCTCAACATCCAATAAGAAAAGAGAGGAAGTAAAGGTTTAAGGTTCTGTTTGTACTGTTCATGAGGGATAAGCTTTAAAAAAATTTGAAAGGTCATTCTGAAAGACAAAAAGTTGCTGAGGTTATTTCCTACTTTATTTCTAAATCTTAGGATGTTCTGCTTACAAAATACGTATCACAGCTGCTCCTACCTTTTGTCAGAATGATTTACTGTGCCAGATTCTAAACACCTGTGATTGCTCTATCAAATGCATTTCTGAAAATAACAGGACATTTTGCTAGAAGGGACTCAATGATTTCCATATGATGATGTGATGTGGGGATAAGTGTCATCAGACCAGCTGTCTTCACAAGGTTCTTTCCAATTTAAATTATTCTGTAAGCCTGTATTTGCTTACCTACTGATACTTCTAATGTCCAGAATAGCCCAAACTTATAAAAAAAAAAAGGCTACAAGTAAACAAAGAATTATAAAAAGGCTTATCAGGAGTTTCACTGCTTCTCTCTAGAGGTCTGAATATATGGTAGGAATTTGTACATAGTTGGTACCTCAGACATGATGGGGAAAAAAAACGCAGTAAAACAATTCCACATCATCTTTCTGTTAACTACAAACAAATGCCTGTGCCATTTTCAAACTGAGTAGACAAGAATTCCTCTATTGCAATCGCAGCAAAGAAACAAGGCCTAACAAATAACCATGGCTACTTTGGAGAAGTCAAGCTATTCCTGTTCACAAAGTAGTTGGTGTATATTGCTTCCATCATGTTGTGTCCTTGCTCATAACAGAACAGACAGAAAGCATTCTACTTTCTGCTTTCTTACTTGCTCATAGGACAGGTGTTAACTGTGGCATTATGTAAGTTTATGAAACATCATAAATTGATTTGTTTTGGATTTCTCTTCATTTTGCTGTACATCTGCTGACATTCAACTCCATTATTAAAAATTCAGTTTCTACTTGTCTGGTATAAAAAATATTAACATATTTGATGGGAAAATACCATTTACACAACTGATCTTCAAATAATTAACTGTTTTCCAAGCAACAGAAAAAATAATCGCTGTGAAAACACTGCAGATTTGCCGTATCACAAAGTGTTGTGAATGTTTCCAAAGTGAGGGGTTTAACAAACAAAAAGGACCAAGACTGAGGACTAAGTCTAGCTGAAAGATGAGATACAATCACCTGACTTTAGAAGTAGCCTATTAAGTGCCAACTATCTAATGAGTAAATACCAGGTGAACGTGAACTCGCTGACAGTTATGGAGAGAAAAACAGCTGTGTCAAAATAAACAGGTACTACAGAAATTACATGACTGCTTTTCTAAATACTTTATGCTGGCTGGATTTAGCTTTTCTGCAATTTACCAGGTCTCTTCAGGAAGATGGTCTGTTTCTTTCCTAAAAGTAAGCTGCCAAAGAAGTTGCCTGAATGTGAGGTTTGTCTGCAGTTCTGATTTATCTTAGATCTGTTTGGCGTAACTGCACGTGTGAGAGTAATCATTAAATGCCTGAAATAGTGCTACACCTATCTGAATGGAGCAAAAGGGGAGAACTTTCATAAGTAGGAGAGGTACTGTACTAATAGTCAAGAATTCTCTGTCTTTGGAATCAATGCTCTTTCTTACATTTGGATGAAGGTAGAGCATTGAGTAAATAAATTGCAGTAAATAAATTATGCAAGCCACACATACATGAAAAACGAGCACGTGATGGCTGAGGGACACATTCAGCACAAGTACTTTTTTTACTGTGAAAAACAGACTCAGATACAGAACTCTGCTTCTACTTTAGCTGCTAATTTCTTTGTGAAACGTAATTATTTTTAAAATTTTCCATGAAATTTCTTCCTGAAATGCAGCCTTCTATACTGTTGCATTGGCTCTACTTCTGGAAGCTCATGCATCTATCACACTTTTAACCTTGTTATCCCATGTAACCAAGTAAAGGTAAAAAAAATACATTTTCTGAAAATGAACATTATCTTCAACTCCAGGACCACTGAAAGGCCTGAAGTGCAGTGCTCTTCCCTTTTCTTATGGCTGCAGTGTCATTTTCTTGGGAACTACTCATCCTTCTTGCTCCTTGTAAACTCATTTAACACCTGAAAATGCCACAAGATTATGGTTTTTTACCATTATTTTTCTATGTCGACATGAAAATGTAATTTCCTTTAACCTTCTACATGTTGCCAAGAATGAAAAAATATTTTGCGGCCTGGTTCAGTATAGAGAATCAGTATTCACATGCACATTTCTGGCAGAATTTGCTGCAAAATTATGGGTTGGTTTAATGCTATGGAATAGAAAAATGGCAGCTGCTGCTGCTACAATAAATGGCAGCAAAAATTCCAGCTGTGGATATGCAATCCCTCTTTGAGTGTAACACAAGAAGTGATATTTCCTATGACTAAATGCAATATGCAACTTTGGCTTGTTTCTCTCTGATGTCGTGTTTTCAGCTACTTAACTTTCTTCAGGATTGAAAAAAACAGATGCTCAATGCACCACTCCCACAAACAAAAGTATCCATGGAATAATTAATGAAAGCTGTGTAATTTCTTTTTTCTGTTTGTGAATCAACCCGTAATTTCAATCTCTTCTGATTTCTGTATAAACATTTATTTTTAGCTTCAGAGATGAAAAGCTAACTGGCTTGGTAAAGAGACATTCAAAAGAAATAAGGCATAGGAAAATTTAATAGCTATTAGATATAAGCATAAAAATGCCATCTGTATATAAACTCCAAGCAGCGTATAAGAAGAAAAAAAATGCAGCTGACATGTTTAAATGTCTATATTTCACTGGCAAATTAGCTACTGTAGGAATTTTCCAGTACTTGTAATAAAAGATATGACACTGTCTTGTAGTGGAGCTGATAGATGGTGAAGGAAACATAACACAGTCCTGTTCCCTTAGATTTGCAAAGACAGAATTTAATAACAGAATGTCTTGTTGCATTATATCACAGACTTAACCACCAAAAGCTGCAGCTTCAAATCTGGGCCATCCTGAAGCTTCTGTGGACCTCTGCCACCTCCTCCTTCAAAGCTTTTTATGCCATATGTGGAAAAATAGTAAGTTCCATTATCACAGCAAGCCACAACAGGTGACAGGTCTCAAGCTCCCCTTGCTGTAGCCATCTCCACTTCAGCAATACCAGAAGGGTGAGTGTCTGGCACTAAGTTGTGACAAGGTGTGGGTATTGCATCCACAGAGGAGAAGGATCACAGTTACCCCTCCTCCCAGAGTACCTTTGCTGCTCTATCACCAAAAATTACACTCCATGTGGTACCAGCTAATTATTTTTCTGGTTGAATGGATACGTGTGGATGTTAGGTTCTAAGACACATTTGTCAGCAGCTGAGGCACTGTCAGATGAGGATTTTTCAATGCTTTTCCTTCTACTGAAAGTGCTACCTGTGTCTTACAGATATTTTCTTTCACTGGTTTGCCTCCTGGGACATTTCCTTAGCTATTCCTTCTGGGGGCACATTTGTTCCTTGATGAAGCATACAGCTGCATCCCAGTCAATGGCTAAGCTGAGGAAACCAGGATTGCTCATTGGTGCCAGGAGCCTGCTGCATACCCTGACTTCATCCTGGCTCTCAGGTGAAACTGAGAAGGATCATCCCAAAGTCCAGAGGGGTTGGGATCCAAATTAACCAGCATACTCAAAAAACTAGTGCATATGGTTCCATCTGTCTTGCAGAGGAGGACTTAGTGGCCAAGGATGCACTGGTCTTGCAGAAAAGCATCAGAATGTGAGTGAGATGAACTGGCTGCTACCAGTTCAAAGTCATTTGTCTCATGTCTCACTCTTTGGGGTCTATGTGTTGCTCCAGTTGTCTCCTGTAGAAAGGAGCTGTAGTTGCCTCACCTCTTGAGACTTGTTACAAGCAGAATGAAACACCCTGAGGCACCCTAGCACCAGCTTCCAAATCTTCCCAAAAAGTTTTGTTACAAGACAGACATATGAAGAGTTGAATTGCTCACTTTTTAAAGATCATACATGCAGAGAATCTGAGTAATGCACAAGGAGGGCAAAAGCTTGTTTGAAGATGAGGTCATAGCAGGCCATGTAGCTCTTCTGAAGTGAAGTTTTATGGCTTGTTACATCATCTTAAGCCCATAAAAAGCCCACTTCAAGATAAGAGAGTGAACATTGCTCATACTGCATTACTACTACAATAGTCTGCAATAATGATGTTATTAGAGAAGAACACAGGACTACATCAGCCCTCTTCATTTTGAAACCTGGTATACATATTGGATTCCTGATATATGGATTATCATCAATATGTTGGCAAGTAGATATTGATAAGACTTTATCCAAAAGAAGACTCAAAGTTTCCTCTTCAAAACTTGATAAAAAGCCACAGCTCAAAATCAACAAATGGAAAATACTCCAAGGAGGTACTTATTTACCAGGTATTGGGACAAAAGCCTGAGGAAGTTTATTGTGCAGAGCACATTTACATGTACCCTTACAGAGCTTCAGATTACAGCTTGCATAGAGGGACAGAGTATGAAATACCTGGTAGCAGTATTCTGGCACTTCACTTCCTTCACTTCAGAAACATCCTCAAATGATACAAAAATAGACTTGCATTACTTTCTGACATGACCAAGGTTCTTCAGTTTTGATCTACATACAACTACATTAATAATAGATTAAGGGCTGCTATCAAAGCATGATCACATGCTCCAAAAGGAAGAAACTACAAAGTAAAGCTGTCGAATCACTCTCACTAGCTAAAGCAAGGGCAAACTAACTGCATCTGAACTTCTAGGACATTTGCTGGTCTATTCAACCTCTCTAACATTTCATTCCTGACTTGCATGTACATGACACAAAACAGCATTCTCCTTCTTACTGACCTTGGACAGATAAGGAAAGCAAGGACTTATTTCTGTAAAGATGACAGTATCATTGTAGGACATAATTCAATAAAACAAGCATCTACAGAGAGTAGGAGAAACTGTGACATTAATATTTTGTTAGCTGATACTGAATAAGTAGCATGTTACAGGTTTAGTTAGTAACTCAATTCAGTTTCTCAAGGATTACTCAAAACTGAAGGGATGATATCACTTTAAAATACAAAAGCCAACTACACTGCTGTCTCAAATATACAAACTAGTCTGTTTAGCCTGATTTTTAAAATAGCTGTTTTGATTTAACTTTTTGATTTAACTTCTGATAAACATCCAACAGCAAAACAAGCAACAAACAGAAAGCCCTTCACTGTCTCCTTCTGCCAGAGCTCACTGGAAAGTCTGCAATGTGGACACCAAAACCAAAACCAAGCACACAGAACTTCGTAAAATTACAACAAATGGCTAAAATATGCACAGATATTTCCTTTGTCACAGACATGATCTTCAGGAATATTCACAGAGAAACACAGAATTGTGAAGGCTGGGAAAGACCTCTAAGATGATCAAGTCCAATGGTAAAATCCTTGATCCCAGGTACTCTGGAGGGCAGTGAGATATGGGGAAGATGCAGACAGGCCAACTTAGCTCTGAACATCTGGTGACTCATCAGCAATCATGAACCAGGACAGCAACCTTTCCTGCTGAATTCTGTTCCTGCTTAGTTACTCGAATATATACACTTTTCTTGGCTCTCAGATGATGCAAGACAGAAAAGTATTTCCATCAAAGGAAATTCACAAGTACCAAAATAACATCAAGTGACTCTTCATAGTGTATGACAGCTTCCTGGACTACTGCAATTTCTCACCCATATTGAAAAACTTTGAAAAAGGGAAATTATTTGAGCATAGAATTCTAGATACTCCATGAGTAGACAAATACAAGATGTATATTGTGAAAATCATACTCTATAAATTAAGCCTAGATTTTCACTAGATTCTGTCAGGACACAGCAGAAGAAAAACCCATTCTCCCAAGAAAGAGATGGAGGAAATGAAAATAAACACAACGTCAAAAAGGGAGAAATATATGACCAAAATTTTAATCTGTTGCCAGTATTTTTAATCAGCTAAGCAATAATGTAGTGATAGGAAACACAAGAGATTAAGTTACATGGAAAACAGCACTTCTCAGATGAACCTCTGTAACAGAAGAAGAAAATAGTGACAACCTTATAGAATATTAGATGGAATGAGCACTAGGCTGAGAGTAAGAATTTCTTGTGTTAGTAAAAAACAGTGTGAGTCAAAAATAAAAGGAAAATAAGTTTTATTATTTGCATCCTGTATTGAGGATGTGTATTCCTCTGTAAATAATCAGAATGGCAGCTGAAGGCAAAGTTCATAGCTGAAGTGAAATATGTGATTAACCAAGAATAGTGTATCTTGGAGTGCTCGCAGTGGACACTAACCTTTCATTTATCATTGAGGTTAATTTCTATTTCTGAGGGTCAATAACTTAATCATATTTGCTTGAGTTAATGTTGATCTTCTATAATCATAGCAAAAAAAATGTAAGCAATGCATGTCTGAATGGAGCTAATTTAATCATATGACCTTTTCCATCTTATTTTCACCCGATGGCTATATGACTTCTTCTAACCAGACAGCAAATTACTGGGCTGTGAGTGGCATAGTATGCTTAGCTAATTTATTCTTACATTTATGAAAATTATGAAATGTTAAATTAGTGCATTATGCTGTTTTACTGTTTCCATACCTTTATCAAAAGGAACTTTTGCAGTATCTGGGCTTTCCATAATGACAATTTCTTTTGTCAGAAGAGTAACCAAGTGTCAAAGAGTTCAAGCAGTAAAGCTAGGATGCTGATTATTCCTACTGTGGGGAAGGCAGCTCAGCAGCCACTGAAGTGTCAAAGCAGCTAGTGTCAGGGAAAACACTTTACACCTCCCCTGGTGCTTTTGCAAGGGCTACTCCTAAGAGAACACGTGTTTCTGCAAGCGTGTGTTGGCAACTCTGACTGAGCTGCTCATGTCTCCATCACTGATTTTCAGGTACTAATATTCCAGTAACATATATATTCTGGCAGAGCTGGATCTCTGTTTAGAAACACAAAGATCAAATCTTCTCAAATCCAAGTGATGGTAAAGGATGATGAAGCACTTTGCCTCTCTGACTATCAAACCTCTGACAGCTCTGATACTACTGCTTTGCAGCAGTTAATAGCAATCAAAATCTAAGTTAATGCTGAGAATATGGCCCAAATGAACTTTCATCAGCACTGGTAAGCACAGAAACCAGAGTTCTTGATCCCCACGCTCTTTCCATAACCTATTTGGAAATATTTTTTGAAATCGATTGTGACTAGATTTTTATGACAGGAAGAAGCTTTCTGGAAAGAAGTGAACAACAGGATTTCTGAAGGGATAACTTCAAACAATTGCAAAGCTATAGACTGGATACTGGTCTGAAAGGTTCTGCAGAAGTATTAAAATTACAAAACCTCTGGAAATTGGGGGGAAATTGCAGGGCAAAGACAGACTTTCACTGAACAGCCAAGTTTTTTATCTGCCACCACAACTCCATCACTACTCAGTTAATTTCTCTTATATCGAATGCCAGCAGTTATGGAAATATTTAGAAATCATCAAAACTTGCTTTAATAAGCTATTATTTAGATATGAAAGACTGCAATAATATTCATGGTGACTTCATCACATTGCCAGAACTGTATCTCTCTTTGTATGTAAAAGAAAAAATGTACAACTGGGCGATGGATAATTTTCAGAAATCATTATGTAGGACAAAAGAAATATCCCTTATGAAATAAAAATCTACATTCTACCCATGTATGCCTTGCAGCATCACATATTTATATGAAACACAGTAAACCAGCTAATTTATCACAAAACACAAGACAGTGATTTACTGGTCCTTTGTTACACTGAGAGAAAATCTGGAGTATTTTGAATTTTAGTCTCATATAGTTAGGTTTTCCAACACCTCAGCAATTCTGTCCAGTTGAATGTTGCACCTGATTCCACACACAACACAACCCTCTAATCATCAGGCACAGAGAAGATGGATCCCTATTCTTTAACCTTTAATTAGTACTTAGCTACATTAAGCATGCTGAGGGCAAGATTAGCCATAAATGCTTCCAGGGGCACTGTGCACTTACTAGTAACCGCTGCACGTAGAAAATATGTATTTCACTCAGAACCAGCAAGTGGAAAAATATGTAGCAGAGAAGGTTGGACAGCATATAATTAAACTTGCTTTGCATATTAGGTGAGCAACTAAAGCAGAAGCCATCACTCTCTGTCTGTGAGCACCTCCCAAGGTTGCTGCAGCAGAACCACAGAGCTTTGCAACACCAGGCAGGTAAACGTGACCAGTGAAAAACAGCCTTTGTGTTCTGGCAGGGCTGAGACATCCAAATACATCCAAAGACAGGACCAGATTCTGCATGGTGCTGAAGTCAATGGGAATTGAGGGTATTCAGCACTTAAAGGAATTCACACAGCAGGCTATCTGAACAGGCCTTGTTTTAGCTATTTTAGGCAATCAAATTTAAGTGGTTATGCTGAGTTTGTTTTACTCATTTGATGCTGACTTTATCATTCCAGGATTTTAACGCAGTGAAGCTTTCCACTGTCTGGTCAAATTACCAGATATAATATACGATATTTTCTTTAAGGATATGATTTTAGGGAGCATGCTGGTTTCATTGCATTATACAGTGGGAGAAAACATATATTTATAACCTTAAAAATCTCATCTAATACAAAGCAATCACACCCCAAATAACTAAAGCAGTATGCTTTACTGAACCTTTCAGTCGTTTTTTCATGCATATGTCAGCATGTAAATCTGAATGTATCATCACCCATGCTAACTCAAGCTCTGAATGTTTTCTATAAGCAATTCTTTCTACTTCTAGACTCCATGTCACTGAAAAGAAAACTGATAGTGATGCTTAGAAATTAATTTATTTCAGGTATGCTGTAAGAACCATAATCAGCCATAAATCCTTTTGCCCTATTTGCGTTTACTGAATTTGCCTTAATTATACTGCTGCCTAATTATGAAGCTCACTCTGGAGGGGAACTCGCAAGAAGCAATGATGCAGAAAGCAGAGGACAGTTTATTCCACTTCATGGATTTACAACTTTCTGCTACTGCAAACCATTTGGAACAGACTCTATTTGTGAGGTCATTAACATGTAAACAGTGTCACACTGAAGACGCATGGCAATGACCTACCATGCTAATGAAAAGTGATATTGAGTTTGCTAATTCAGATAAGGGTACACAGATTGCCTTTTCTCTAATGTGCAAGGGCCTGTCACAGAAATAAATGCACGGTCCTTGTTGCAATTAATTTGATTCTTGTTCTTTTAAAGCTTTACTTGTAGATTTAATTAAAGCTTTCATGCAACATGCACTTTCAGGAAGTATCTATGTTTAATGACTTTTTCTCCTAAATTAAAGAAACAAGTGAAGGCTAAGATTCAAAGAACAAGAGAGCATAAAATGAAAAGCTATGCTTAATACAGTAAGCATCACCTTGTTTTGACATAAACAAATATGCAGTATTTATATACATTTCTTAAAATCAGTGTTATATTGCGGCTTTCATGGTGAAATAATTTTCAATTGCTTAAGATTTTTTTTTTTTCATTTTCGAATATAAAATATTGTATGTTATGTTTCAACCTGCAGGTGAATATTTTAAAAGCCTAAGCCAGTTTTTAGGTAATAAAAAAAAATGAACAAATAAAAAAAGTGTAGAGTTTTCCCAGGAAACCAAAGAAAAATCCCCAGTGCAAAAATCCCTAGAGAAAACACAGAGAACAAAGAATAAAAATAAGTCAATTCTAAAGAAGTATTTTTCAGGGCATGACAGACATTACAGTACCTGGGGCAGGGGTAAAAGAAAAGGAGATAAAGAATATGAGGAGTAAGTAAAAGGAGGAGCAGAGTAAGAAGAGAAGTAGATAAGAAAGTAAATGGCCAGGAGAATGAGGAGGAAGGCACATTAATGTTGAAAAAGAAGCTGGAAGGAAGACAACAATGGGAGGAACTATGGAGTAAGTCAGGTATAATCCTTCTCAGACACAGGACTGGACAAGACACTATGAGCCCAGTACTACTGCTTCAGAATAGGTTTATAGTGCTTTGGATTCCATCAAAAGGCAGTTGAAACTGCATTTACCTATTAATAAAAAAATACGCTCTCTGTTCTTGCTGGGAGCATGTATTAGGACCCAACATACAACCAACGAATTCTGTTCTCTATTTAATTATTTTTAGAGCACAGAGCAGATAGTCACTTTGGTTTTCTAACACTCTTATAGGTTTCTCTCCTTTGGTTAGTTAAAATTATTTTATATAATCTTAATCACATTAATGTGCAGACATGACTTCTCTCTATGTGCACAAGCAGAAAGGAAAGTCCTTCTGCCAGTATGACCTGGATGTTATAGCTAAGGAGCAGAGCTGCAATCTACCATGTATCATAAACGTGGCAATCCCCCCTGAAAAAGCCAGTAAATACAAAGCATTCAGTATTTAATCTGCTTTTGAAAATACACAGTCAGCTATGAACTTAGCTGATCTGAAGTGACTCTTCCACTGACAATTTCCAAATAGGACCATAAATGGCAAAATAGAAGTCTTTATACCTAAACTGTAAGCAGTATCTATGTAGTTGCAGCAAATACTGCAATTGCATTATTATACTCAATAAGCACATGTTGATGAAATCCATTATGGAAGATTTTATTTTGGGCTACTGATGTCAACATAGAAGGAAAGAACACTATCACTTTGAAATAGGAGGTGTGGAGTGGCATAACTGCTTTGGAACAGCTGATTCTCTCATTCCTGTTCAACTGTGAAAAGCATAGGTTGGCAAATGTTTTCCTCTGCCTTTTCTTCAGATAAGCCACATGTCTCTGTAGCTTCAATTTTTGTTTTCATGATCACAGGAATCAGGGAATGGGAATGAAGGACAGAAACTACCTCCCTCTGCAGATGAACTGAGTATAATCAAGACACTCCCAGACATTTGGTTCAATATCTCACGGAGAGATCTCAGCTCAAAGCAGAAACAGCCCTGAGCTTCAGTCACTAAAAAGAAAAATAAATGTACGTCTTTATGTTCAGCAGCTTAGTACTCATAGGAGCAGATATTTCACAGCAAAAGCCCTACAACACACTGCTCTGCTTGAGCTACTGCTTCTTTTTATTTGGATCATTGTGTCAGGCTGGCACAGGAACTGACAGAATTATGCAAGACTTTTTTGACAGTCCTATAGATTTCTCTCTGTAGCATACACTAAATGTTATAATAATAATAATATATTAATATAATATATAATATATATTATATATATAATATATATTATATATATATATATATATATATATATATATATATATATATATAATATAATAATAATATAATAATAATAATAGCAGTAATAACAAATCCTTTCTTGCACATTTGTAAATGAAATGGAGTCATGATTCCAACATATTGTGATTAATCTCACAAAAGATATATTCTTTTGCAACAGGGTGTCTGGAGCTGACAAAATGCCAGGCAGGCTTTGCTAGATAATCAAGTACACAGCACAGTCCATTCCTCTGGTTCTTAGCTTTTGTGACGTTCAAAGTTTCAAAGTTGATGGAATCTTCCCAGCTACACTTTGCAAGTGCAATATTGCCCTGAAATTATGAAGGATCCTGGTCAGACAGAGTCCTTGCACAGACTGAAGTGGAAACAGAAGACAAGAGCCATCAGGAGTAGAAGAAGAAAGCACCTAAAATATGATTCTGTATTCCTCATGCCAGAAATAGGTAATTAGTGCAACGACCAAGAAAAATGACAAAAAGAAAATTTGGAAATGAAGGATGATTTTGGTCATCTAGACATCACAGAAAGCAAAGAGTCACTGTTCTTCCCTTTGGGGATCTGTCAGTCTACTCTTTAAGGGAGCTCAAGGCACACTTTAGGTAAGAAAGGAAATTAGAAGATTTTCCTCATAAAATTATCGCTCAACATTGACAGATGCTACCTTGAGGTGGATCATCATTAACCTGGCCATAACCCCTGCAGACAGGGTCAAGAAATACATTTCAGGTTAAGCATCTCCCAGGAGATTCAGAGATAGAGAACAGATTTCAGATAACAAGCTCAACAAGAAAAATATCACTCAGTAGAAGCTTTCACAATACTAATGACTACAACACCTCAGTGCCCTGTGCTGGCATCACCCAATAGACCTGAACATTTTGTTACAGTTGTTCTTATCTGTACCACAGAAGTGATGAAGCCTGTGGCTTTCTGGAGCTACAGTCTTAGGGTTAGATTCACTGTATGATTCCTTCTATCCATTTTTCTTTCAGCATTTCTCTTCTGCCTGTCCTTCTTGAGACTAGGAGAAATACAATGCATCCTTCACCTTATTCCCTGTAGTCCCATCTTTTGCAGACATATTTCTTCAATCAGTTGAATATTTCATAATTCCATTTTGAAAACTAACACTTCCATCTTTTAGAAAAAATACAGGCCAACATAAATTATGCAGTGAGTTTTAGTCTTAATATGCTGCATAAATTCTCTACTTTCCGTTAACATTTTTACAATCACATAAAGTGTAATGGCATGTTTGGCTTTTAGAGAAACTAAGTTTCCAACACCGTAACTCCCTTGTAAAATAAATACTAATATTAAAATATGAAGCTCGCCTTCCTATTTGTGTATTTAAAATGGAAGCATTTAAATTCATTTTTGAGATATCTGTGTATACAGAATAGCAATTTCAGAGTAAAAAACACATAAATAGCACCTTTTTTTTCTTGAGGGAAAAGTCTGAAACAAAATGAATGAAAATGACTCATCTAATACCGTCTTTAAAAGTATAATTCAACAATGATGGTTGACAATGGCAAAATCTCAGTGCCTAGAATGACTACTGTTGACAGCAAGCATGACTGATTTGGGAATCAAATTTTTAAGAAATATAAAACCCAATGTCAACAGGCTAATTGAAAATTGATTCAATACAGAGTTTTATGGAGAAGACAGGCCACCCTGGTAACAGTACCTCAACAAGAGTCACATGGGATGGCAACACAAATACTCGAATACAATGGTAACTTCTTAAACACATACAGCTTCACTATCATCTCTTTCTCTCCCATATATATGTATCAGTGTTATATATAATAAACATAGGCTTTCAGGCTTATCTTACGAGACTATATGGACTGCACAATTTCTAAAAGCAATCTCAGTATCCAATTTAAATGCCATATGTTAGTTTAGAAAACAACACAAATCTTTAAATAGCAAGGAAAGAACAAAGACGTCTCTAGGCTGCAGACGTATTTATTTTTTCTACAGTCACATTGTTTCCCTCACTAAATGTCTGGTACCTTCACCAAACAAGCAGTGTCCCCTCTAAGGACAGAAAAATCTCCAAACCTCAGCTCATCTTCGAATTTATTGCTTGACACTAATAGAGCACAGACAGTAATTTGTGTTGTGGTTTAGGAATGGCATTCTCCAATTTAGTGTTACCACTGAAACCACTCCTAATCAAAGAGACACTCCTTCCCTCCCAGGTCCCTCCCTTGCCACAGGAGAGCAGAACTGGAGGCACAGAAGGTAAAGGTTGAGATAAGAACAATTTACTGGAAACAGCAATTGCTGGAAACAGCAATGAGATAAGAAAACAAACAGAAACAGCAACAATACCAATGACAGAGGGTAAAGAAAGAGGAAATAGAGACATGACCCTGAAAACACTGGCCACTCCCTCACACACTTCAAAAAGAGCTAATAAAATTTAAATAAATAATTGCTTAGTGATGGTTGGTGTGTTAAGGATTATTTACATTTTTTTCCTACCGTGAAATGGGAATTTATTCCTTGGCTACAAAGCAATACAATCAGATCCAAAAGGATCAGAAGATACAAGGAATCAGTATAAGAAAAAATTACTTTAGATAGATTTAAAAAAATATGTCATATATTTTAATTAAAAATAAAATCCTAATTCTGACCCTGCTTGCTATCTGTGCATAAAAGCTAGATATTGCACATCTGTACACATAGCATACAGCACATAGCACATAAATGTGTTTTTTAATGGTGATTTAGTAGAACACGCTTCTTCCTTATTTTGGACCATAAGTATTATCTGAAGATTTCAGTACGTTGGCATTGTAGACTTTACAACATGCAACAAAAACTCCTGGGACATCCCCATATCATTTAAGTCTAGCTTACAAGACAGTTACAGAAACCCATGGTTATTTTTGATTACAGGTTTCTATGATACAAGCCTATGTAACTCGGCATATGTAAAGGTGCAGAAGAGAACACAGGTGTAGTCTAACAGATCAAATAGTTCAAACATATTAGTGTTTTTATGTTCAATTCTCTCCTCCACCAATGCAAAGATGATCCTGTTCTGGTTCCAGGGGCAGTTGCAGTTAAGAAAATAGGACTGTTCTAACCTCTTTCACTATTTTTGAATTAGTACAGAAGGTTTAAATGTGAAGACTGCATATTCTCTGGAATTATCCACAGATCACTGTTTAGAGTTTTGACACTACTGAATTTTTGGAAACGTCATTACTTTAATTATTAGGGTCACTTTGCAAATCTACTAACTTTGTTTTTTCTGCCCTAAGTACTAGGTCAATGTCAGTGGGACAAATGAGCCAGAAATTAAGTCTCTATGGAGAGATATAGAAGCCTACACTGAGTATCTGCTGTGAAGCAAGAGAACTGCACTGAGAACAGGCTGCCAGGCTTCTGAGCTCAAGTTAGATACACAAGAAAAGCATACTTCAACTGGGCCTCAAGCTATCAAATTCTCATGAAAAGTAAGACATGCTTTCATGCACATTTATAAGAAAAAGCTTGATGTTTGTGGAATTTCCTTGCAGGAGGAATTTTGTCCCCTGTGTCATACACCAAGTACCAGTCAATAGAGCCTCTAGTCCTATATAGTCTACTATATTCATATTTTAATGCAGTATTAGGCTTTGGGATTGAGATTTCCACACAGATGATGCACCTGTGATGCACTTCTGTTCTAGGGCACCTATCCAGATGATTAGTGCTGGGACACACTATAGCAGATTCCACACTATTAAGATCTTGACACGATTAGCTTTGTATAAGAATATTGGATAATGATTGTCTCCTATTTCCCTACTTCACCTTTCACAAGCTGAAATGACTTGTGAAAAGGCACAAAAACATAATAACATTATGCACCTAACTGCTGTGCAGCACTGTTGTTGCATAAGTACTAATTTCAATAATAATCATAACATATCATTTTGATATCAAGCTCAAACTGAGGAACAGCATCAAAAGCTGCCTTCACAATTTTGCATTTTAATCTGGTATACATCCTACTCATAGCAGTATTACAGAAAAGAACTTACAAAAGCTACAATCTGTAACTATCTGCCCAAGAATCTGGGGTAAATTGAATTGAATCAAGCAACAGTGTCTGGAACAAATTCTGATGGTCCAAGTGCTCAATTTGTTTTTCTGATATTTTAATTTTCATGAAATGTAGTTGTTAGCTCCTGACAAATGATTAATGAGCTTCAAGGGCAGAATCTTTATAAAAATTAAAATCTCAAAAACAAAAAGCCAATGGTCAGCAGAGTGGTGCTCGCTGTCGCCTCAGCAACAGGCTTGCCTAGTCCATTTAAGCATAATTACACAACAAAATACTAATGCACTTTTCCTCCTTCAGCCCAAGGCACAGGGGTTTTGCCATCAGAAAATGTGTCAGTAGCAAGCAGCCGTGCCAGTGGCACCTGCCATGAAGGGAGCATCACTCACTGCTGGTGTAACTAGCAACACCATCTCCAGTCCCCTTTTCTCCCACCTGGAATCAACTGCCAAGTCTAAAGACCTGCTGCAGAGATAATGAGCACTACGAAATTTGCTCTAATCTCAAGAACAAAAGAACTTACAGAGGACTAACTATGTCCAGAAAAAAAAGAAATAATAAAAAAAAAATCTGCTGCCTGACAGGGGAAAGGTAAAAAATGCACCAGATGTCAGGAATGCAAGAGTGGGAGGAAAGATTGGCAGAGGTACTTAGGCCCATTAAAAAGAATTCTCAATAGCAGTACTCAACTATTTTTTCTCTAATATCTATTGACTGGCTAACTAGTAAACACAAGATAAAATAGAAATAATTCTCTGCCAAATATGCACAGCTGTAGGTCCACCTCTGATGATTCATCAGCAGCTCTAGGCATCTGCCAATTTTTTCTTTTTAAATTTTAATTTAGGATGGATCTAGAAGTGGCAGAGATTGCAGTCTGCTGGGGAAAAGGAGCACACAGCACACAAGCAAAGCAGCACACAAGACAATAGTAACTATTTCAGTGCATAGATGCTCACTTGGATGTTACAGCTTGCATTTACAATGACTAATCAGTAAATTTGAATATGATACTCAGTATAGAAGTGGTAAATTAGCAATGCCAGAGTACTTGAAATTATGTTTCTCAAAATACATAACATTTTATAATCCATACCAACTTCCTAAGCTAAAAATAAAACTGTAATGAATCCTGCATTCATCTAAGATTTCCACCAATTTCTGTGAAATTGTGTGATGCGTAAACAGGTGGAGAATTTGGTCCAAAATATTTCCTCCTACTGACAGACAACCTTGACTGCAGTTCCCAGGGCTCTTACTTCCCTTCTTTTGCCAGATGGGAAACAAAACACTATGAGGTCAAAATCCCACAATTTCTTTTGGAAGAGTTAATCAACCCAAGCTATGAAGTTACTGAATTTGCATCATACTAACAAAAAGATCTTTTCTTGAAGTCACTTAGAGAGTACTTTCAATAATCCTGAGATGCTCTATTCCATCCACTATTAACAGTCTCTGATTGCAAAACTAGGGACAAAACCTGTTCGTAAAACCTAAAGCAACCATTTCAATTAAGGCATTTTCCTCTGTCTGGGGAAAATGAGAAAAAATAAGATCTAATCCAATTTCTGTAAATAATGAAACAGTGTTTCATTTAATGTTCCATTTGTTTCAATTTTGGTTTTGACTTAGCCTTGAGACATGAATCATATTAAAATATAAATTTAAATATATTTACCTATTAAGGCAAGACTATGCTACATGGCTTACTGTTTTATATCCTTTTGACATTTTGAAGAACTACATTTAAATAGACTCAAATGGAATTTATTTTTTTTAAGGAGTATTTCATGGAAAATATGTCTTTTCACCTTAGCAACAGAAACAAATTTTGCAATACTGTATCTGTGGAAGAGTTAATTTTTTCTGACCTCCACATTAATACACTGCTTTAAACAACAAGTTTAAAAGAATTGCACTATACTTAAAGTGTCAAATGAGTTAATAAGAAATCTGAATTACCAACCACATGAACCTTTTCCATATATTGTCAAGTCTTGGAGAATTTCAGTTATAAGGCTTAAATTGTAGTTGCTTTTAATTCATTTGAAGAATGGTTCTGCTTGGTTTCTTGAAAACCAAGTTTTCAAGATAGAAAATATTTAATCTTTTTTCCATAAATTCTATAAATGAATGTTTGATGCTTTTTCAAAATATAAAGTGAAAAAAAAAGTATTAAAAAAGTTTGAAGAGCAACTAGAAGGAACATCATAAACTTCATATTGCATCTAAATAAAAAACATTACTGAAATATGTTCCTTTCAAGAGCATGCCACCACCATAAGTACTAAAAAACTCACACTAAAATTTATCTTATGCAAGTAACACCCCAACTTCTGTAACTATATGTAAAAATATCTCATAGGTTCCCATGACTTTTAAATCTGAGCTTTAATGAAAACAGGTAACTACTGGATAGCTGATTTTTTGCTGCTGGCCAACAGGATTATACAAGATTAAATGCATCTCATTTTGCAACTAAGCAAGACCCCCAGTACTTTGCTAATCTACTATGTACTCCTTGTACCTGGAAAGCAAGTAAAAGTAAATAACCTCAGAAAGGGATTTTCTAAATTCACAGAAGAACCCTTCTCATTCATCACCTGCTGACAACAGGGAATGAAGCGAGGCTCTGGGTAAATAAAGAAGCATATAATGGTATTACTAGGGACTGAATTGGAACAAAAAATTTGTTACTTACTGAAAGTTATGCTTCATCCTGCCCTCATTTTTTAGTGCTCTCTCCTTTGAAATTCACCCCAGAAATGTTAACTTATGATGTTTATGCATGATCAATTATTCATAAAAAAGTAGTAATATGTACACAGCAACAAATGAAAATGCTTGTACATGTCCCACCAATGCTGTAATTTCAATAGTACAAATGAGAAAGAAACTACTAAATAAATTCAAAAATAGTTACTTAGGCATGAAAATTTCTCATTGACATGGTAGTGATATCGATACCTACTTCTCAATTAAGAAAAATTCTTTACATAATGTTATTCAAAGGACCCTAATGCAGAGACCCTATGAGACATAAGAAACTCTTATAAAGCTAAATATTTCATTACATTATTGACCAAGTTGTTTTTATCTTGGTGTAACTTTTAAAAAGTATGTTTTTAAAAAGGAACTTTGAGTATTAGCATTCACTACTTAATCATGGAACAACATGGCAGAAAGTGTGTCTCTGATGACAAAGAAGTTACTTACAGGTAATAAGTGTAGGAGTGATAGCTTCTTCTGCCATGATGGTGGAAGGATTAGGCAGTGGTGGAAAAGATGAAATGGAAGGAAAGAAAAGTCAAATATTAATGTATGAAAAATCAAGATGAAACTGAGACCTGAACTGCTGACACAAATGAAAGGCATCAAGAATGTATATCTGGGCATATCATGCAATGTTTCTGAAACAGACAGGTAACACATCCAACCTCTGTAACACTCCAAGCAATACAATACATAACACATCTCCAACTGTTCAATCAAACCATCTTAAAGCACACCTACCTTAATGTTAGGTATTTAATGTCTGTTCATGTCTGCATACACTACACACAAATATTCCCAATTAAAGTGCTAAACAACTTCTGATTACACCTCACCTGCATTAGGAATAAGGATATAGAAATTCTAGCACGGTGTTAGAAGCTTAACAATACAGCAGCTCAGAATATGCTTTAAGTAGCTCCTCTTCCTGTCACAGCACTGCAGAATCTTAGCCTACCCCTTTTTTACTTAAAGCAGTCAGTTGTGTCTTTGAAAGGACTTGTTTACAGAGGGGGAAAAATCAATGGCCATAGCTCTTTTAATATTTCAGCTTTTAAATAACCTTTTAATTTCAGAAGGAAAATATACTTACTGTCATGCAAATAAAAGGTTTATCCTTGAGGGCTAAAATTGTATTGGTGGTATTTCCCCATGTGGCAGAGATTAAAATACAAACTGATCCTGTATCCATGTTATTCCTGCCCACGTGAATGCCACAAAAAACAACTTGGGAAACCTAGCACCATCACCCTGACAAATATGGGCTCAGTCAGTCTTGCAAACCTCTTGCACAGCCAGATACTCCACCTGGACATGCTCTGTGTGAGCACAAAATACAGAAGCCCTCCAGCTATGCTCTTCTGCTTTACATCCTTCCCTCTCTCCCTCAGTTATAAGCCCACTACAAGCAGGACTGCAACCCCCCAGAAAGGGCAAGTTTCAACCCAAATGAATTCCATATATTGACTGCAATTAAAAGAAGGCTGGAGATCTTAAAACATCTCTGAGCATAATGTCAACTAGCATTCACATGTTGCCAAGATAAAAGACTGAAAGGAACTATGTAGGCACTGGTAATTTTTACAGCACATGCATACAGCCCTTTGACTACAGAGGAAACATGTAAACAGGCCTTGCAAAGGACCATAACTAATGTTAACTTGCCTCTGGCTACATGCTTCAGGCATCCCTTTGAAAAGTAGGCTTTCATCAAATTTTCTCTCTCATCTTCTTTGTGTGAAGATGCCGTTAGAAATACTTCCCAGTTTTTATTCCCGTTTTTCTGATGCAACCAGTATTGTTCAAACACAAGAGGCTACACTCTGCATATTTAATCACAAGGGACATGTGGAAAATGTACACCTGCTGAAGTTGAGATTTAAAAGATCTCTAAGAATAGAGTAAGGGTCAAGCTGCAAAACAGTTGTAAGCCCCTTTGCATTCCACAGGGAGCACAGGATCAGGTCCTAACAAAGCACTTACCTGCACTATAAGCAAGCAGTTGTTTTCTAGTTAAGTCGTAATTATATTTTCCCCTACCTTTCTTTTCAGAATTATTCATTCTCTCACATTGATTTAGAATCTCATGACACTGCCAACCCTGCTTCTTGCCATATGTTGCCACAAGAGAGATTTAATGTAATTAGTACAAATGTTCTCATATTTCTAAAAGATGCATAATAATCTGGGAAACAACAATAAATACAATTAATCAGTGAAGCACTGCTGGTACTTATATGCAGAATTCTGCCAAATATGTTATGGAGATAAATTATTCCTTATGAAAAAAATGCTGAAAATCCAGGAACTTTATTGTGTGTAAATGTCCCATTAAGAATTTGTATAACATGAGAAAAATTGAAAGTCTCAAGCTTCAGCTATTTTTATATTGCTACAGTTGTGAGCTTTTCCATATAAAAGTCCTTGAAAAAGAGCACCAGGGTTTTGACTCTCAAAGAACACCACACACTGAAAGAAACGGGTAAAAAGAATACATTAAAATCCTCCAGAAAGTTTTACACTTGCAAGTTTTATACAAGCATTTCAGGCCACATGCTAAATCACCATTCTACACTGAATGGATTTAGCTTTTTTAAGAAATAGGGGCAAGCTCCATTTTTCCTCCTGCATAATGAATGCAAACCAAAGTTTCTGTCTATGTATGAAGTCTTTTTGTGTTAAAAAGAGTGATATGAAGATTTTGGCCAACTTAGGCTAAATTTTGTTATGACCATGGCTCTTCAGTCACTTCCTGGTTATTTTATGTCAATAAACTCTTCCTGCATATAGTGATAATATTAACTACTTTTAACTCCTTTAGGACTGAAGACATAAGTTCATTTCATGAATACCACTTGTAGAATAAGGCCTCACACAAAATTTACCAAAAACAGCACAGGAGGCTGACTGCAGAAGGACTGACCCATCAGAATGGAAATTCTTGGAACTGTGTCATTACCTCAGTGTTTTCTTTCATAATTTCTCTTTTGTAGTTGGCCTACAGGGAAAAGTAATGTTCAGGGAGAGGAGGTTGGAATTTTCCTTCAGCCTTATTATCTTCAATTTCTATCCTAAGTGTTTGAAATTGTTGGCAAAGGTGTATGCATAACTGAACAGCCTGATTTGCTATCAGGGAATTGGAACAATGCATTCCCAGCCCAGCTCCACTGAGTGCAAAACCCTTCCTTATCCACTGCCAAGAACCAAGGTCTCTGACTTAAACAGATGCCACAATTACATCCAGTGGAAACTCATGGAAGGCTCAGGCACAGAGACTGCTGAAAACAGAAACTAAGAACAGGCAAAACAAATCAGCCTTTTTATGATCACAAAACCACCATTTTACAACTGAATCAGAAGCCAGTGAAATGAAATTTTAATAACTGCTTCCTTACTGCACTCCCACTGCAGCAACAAAATGGCAGCACCAATGGAAACAGCTGCCCCAAAGACATAGAAAGGGCTCTTAAGCAAATGCTGGACCATTAACTTACCAAGTTATGCAAAACTTTTAAATTTAACTTAAATAGAATATAAAGAAAAAAAGGAAAAGGAAAACATAAAGCAGTAAGGGTCTAATTTATGCAAATTTTGGTTTAATTGCTATTGCTTTTCCAAAGGTTGTATGTAGCAACATTTTCACTGCTACACTTTAAGTTGACCAAAAGATGAAGTTACTTGGTACATTCTTTATTTTTAATGCTTTTTATAACATATTGTGCAAGTACATCAAAGACTGGGCCTTCCCTAAGATGTAACATTCAGGATCAGATTCAAAATCTACTTTATTGTGGATCAATTTTGTGTAAACACATGTATTGTTTTCATCTACTTTGTGTTAATTCTTATGTGAGAGATACAGAGTATATCTGAGGAGAGGAAATCCTACTGACATTATTTTAACTTCACAGAGAAGAATCACCTCATTGATATGACCATACTGGTGTTAGGAATAGCTTGCAGGTTCCTAGACTACATTACACAACACCTTTATGCAGGAATATTAATGGATAAAGATGGAACAGAATGGATAAAGAACTATGAACAACCAAGTGGAGAGATAAAGAGGAAAGCACTAACAGTCTTCCCCTGCCCCATGTGCCTAATTTACAAATTTGATTTACTTCAGTCACAAGCTGAGTGTCCATACAGAAAATGCTTCAGCATCCATGATGTTTCTACTCTCACTAGTGACTCCAAACCTAGCACTGGATTGCTAGGCCACCTAATATCTCTGGTTTATGATGTAACTATTTCAGAAGACAGTTATATAGTGCAATTAATAATGTTGCTTAATATGTATAATTATTTGAAAAACTTCTTTACTACTTTGATAATGGGCATATCCAAAGCATATCTGTGTTGCACTGAAAACCCTCCCTGAATGCTGGCCTTCTCTACTTGGATACTGAATTAAAAGTTCAAGAGACTGATCTGTGAAAATCTGGGGTGCCTGGCACCATCCAAGCAAAGAATGGTTGCTGAGTGAAATGAAGTGGCTATTGAAGGAATGTGCTGGACAAAGTCATGGTTATCACACAAGTGAAACTGTTTTCCAAATCTCTTGACAATGGAAATAAATGATTTGATATTAAGTTAATTAACCACTGTGAAGCCCCAGAGACAGTCAGTTTCATCTACTGGTCTTATCTGGAGATCAAATACACAAGACTCTTTTCTTGGAAGAATGAATAACACACAGTATTTGCTTTGGGATATGCCTTGGAATAGTGGAATGTGAATGGGATTTTGCTGTAGCCTACTCCAAACAAGACAAGTTTCAAAGCACATAGACTCAGTGCAGTGAAATCCACCACTGTAGCTCAGAGAGTCTGCACATAATAGTGCAGAGAACAAAGTGGTTCTCAGGGGAAAGGTGCCACAGAATTACAAGGTGTTATTTTATTTTTACACCAGTAAAGCTCTTGATAAAGTAAATGAAATGAAATGATCAAGTGCAGAAGTCAAATGGCACACTAGAACCGGAATCTTGATAAGAGTTCTTCCCAAAGTAAGCACCTAAAATATTGCAGAACTGCAAAACCACTACGGTCACACTAAGCTTGAGGCATGATTTTTACATTTTCCTCCAATGCATAATGTATACACAGGAACCAGGTGAAACCATAGGGGCCCTCAGCAGCCTAGTGAATTAATGCACCAATAACAACCTATTGAATAATCGGTTCATCTTCTGCTTAAGTCACGAGTGTAATTGTATTCAAGATCTTCTATGCTACAGTAGATGCTTTAGAGGCTTGGGACACAATATACCCACTCCTGAAACTCATTAAAGCCTAGTCACATCCTGTTACACAAATGAACCATTCTTACTTTCTAATATTCGCTTCAACTCATTTCAGTTTGTTTTGTTCAGGGCTGCAGCATCATTCTGGGACATGTTTAGGTTACTGGTATCATTCTTTCTGTACCACACAATGGAATTGTGTGTATTTGGCAACAGAGTTCCTGGACTTGTATTTTCAATAGTTTCATCTCCATCACAAGCAGATTTATTCCAAACATAATGCACGTTTTTTCTAACAACAGAATTACTATGAATAATAATTACTCCACTGTGGTAGACAGAAGGAATCAAGTATCCTTCTGCATTAATGCAAACACTTAGGATCTGAGCCCTCCTGCCTCTAATAATTAGATTATCCAAGAGTTTTTCTCTAGAGAATTAAGCAGGAGCTGGCATCGCATCCATTTAGCCAGAGACCCGGACACCTTATTCACTTTGAAACCATTTGGATAATTCTGCAATGCTCTCCCTTCAAGATTAAAAATAACTTGTCTCCCTTGGGTGAATACATTCTACCCTTGGCAGAAACACTTAAGGAGAGGCTCAGAACTGAACAGAGAGAATGATGAATGCTGGTCAGGAATTGTGTGAAGAAGGATTGGCCAGAAAATCCAAGAAGCCTTCCTCTCTGTGTGCCAAGTGCTGTGTCTGGCCCTAGGGAGGAGTTTGGGAGTTCAACTGTTAAAATTGAAGGTATGAATGATGCAAGAAATCGGAAGTGGGAAGAAAAAAGTACTGCAAAGTCAGAACAGATTTCAACCCTGCTACAATGTACTTTATTGAGCAGACTTGGTTACTGGGTCAATTCCATTGCCCCAGTCAGACTCACCCTGGGGCTTAAGTCTCAGTCTCTTCTGTATGGCATCTTTTGAGTGCTTTACATAACTCTTGTCATGACCTAGCCCCCAGCCCTGGCCACAGCTCACCTTTCTCTCCACAGAGCCCTTCTAACTCATGGCCCTGCTTCTGTCTTCAAGGAGAGTGAAAAGCAGCTACTTCTGTTGCCTGCCCTGAGGCACTGTCAGACAGCTGCCTCCTTTGCTGTGCACCTCCACTGCTCAAATTCTGGAAGAAATTCAGGCAGCTCAGGGGTTTGGACTATCTCAGACCTGCCAAACTAGTTAACATACAATTAAACCACACAGGGTTGGGATGAGCCAAATCAGGCCAGGATTGCTCTCAAAGGGAAAAAAGGGATAATTCAAGGGGAATAGCAAGGAGTGGAGGGGTTATGGGACACAGTAAGGAGACTGTGGCAGAAGTGGAAGGAGAATTTGTCACTCAGCCCCTTTACACAGCACTCACACACTCCCAACCCCACATCTCACAGTCACATAGAACCTAAAACCTTAATTCTATTCCCTAATTAATTTTTCCCTATCTAGACTAAGCTTCTAAGATCATGTGAGTCTTTTTCTTATCTGTGTCACCTCCCTGGCTATATTTTTCCAGTTACTATTTTACCTCTTACAGTGTTGAGAAAGGCAAACAGTTTTAAAAGCCTTACACTTCTAATAACATAGCAGTTTCCAAATGATATTCAAAGCAAAACAATCTCAATGTATGAACGTGTTGAACCAGAATTTGGAAACATTCAGCACCATTGTAGCATTTTCCTTTGTTTTCAGGGAATGAAGTTTATGCAGAACAATACAGACCTAATTCTTAACACAAATTACCTTAGCTTTAGCTCCTGTTTCACTAAGGATTTCTTTTACATGTAAAATGAAACTACATCTAGCTTCCAGCTCATTTGTTGAACAGGATGGAGACTCACACAGGACAAGATATTCTCCTATTAGAGAGTCCACCATGCAGTACTGACGTAAGAAGTGCTAAAATCATTAACCTTGGGTTGTTATATATGAAACAAAGACACAAACATTAATTCTCTGTGGGTACAAAGGTGGCTGGATAGTTCTACCAGTATCAAACTGAGTACTGCCATAGGAGATGGAATATGAACATGGACATAGAAAACATCCATTAATTGCTCACCTTTTCTTCATTACCAGCACGACCCCCAAAAATATAATGACGAACAGCAAGATGCCTGCAATGACTCCAGCAATTTTAACAGTATGGTCTGTCTGCTTCTCGGGCTCCGGGTCTGGTTTCCGAGTGGCAGCCCCTGTGGAACCGACAAAAGAAAAAGAGGAATGAGAAGAATAATAAAGGTGTTATTCTTTTGATGTTTATACCCTTAACATAATAATGTTATTAATCTTATCCAGGGCCAACAGATATCAGTGCTTGGTCTTTTAAGAGAAAATCTTGCTTTGATATGCATTGTTCGGAGTATAATTCTTTATATTGTTCCAAGACATTTTGCAGGACCACAATACAGGTGGGATACCACAGCCCTGACCCTTTATAGAAGCCTCTTCACAGATTCACAAATTTCTATATTTTTATTATCTGTGCTGGCTCCCTTTCCTTTCTTCCATTTAGAAACTTGCTAACAACACAATAACTATACTAAGCCTTTATTCAAATTTGATTTGCTGGAACATTTTCCTCAATTATTTTTCATAAATGAAGCTGTAATTCCATAACATATTAGCTTAAACACCTGGAAAAGTGAGATAAGCTCATTTACCATGCATTTTACCCACAATTGTTTTTTTACACAATAGGCTTTTTTTTTTTTTGCCTTTGGAAATCTAAATCTAGGTCACATCTGGTAGGAAAAAAGACTCCTTCTAAGCAATTTATTCACAAAGTGGGAAGCAGCTGATGATCACACCACTGGCACCTACATTTAATATCTGTTTAAATGAGATAACCAGTGCCTTACAGCAGCTACTGTCTTAGCTCCTCCAGCTTCTCCATTTAAAAAAAATAACATCGTTTGTACTGTTTACTGTATAATGTGATGGAACGTCAAATCCATGTCTGATGAAATATCCATTTCCCCTACTAAATGAGTTCAGGATGAAAAACGTTAGGAAAGCAACATTCAATTCACTAAGCTGATTTTATTTTTTTATGGACTTCCAATTTTTTTTTTTAATCAAAAGGTGTCAGCATTCATAATTTGAGGCATAAAGTGGACACAGGGATTTATGGGTTGCTTTCCTGCTATAGCTTTTTTTGAGAAGGGAGAAGGAAGAGTAAAGCCTAAGTGAAGTGTAATTTTTTCAGACCACATTCTTGTATAACTAACTGGGATTCAGAAAGGATTCTGACAGCACCAACTATATTTGAGTTGTTTCTTCACTTTCACTTTCTGGAAAGGAAGCAAATTAATGGCCAATTTACACACAGAGCTGTTTTTTGAACAATAGAATAATGCACTTTCAATGTTTCTTCTCAATTTTAACCAGGACATTCTAAGACGAAGAGTACTTCTGAGTGCCCACAGTTACACTTTTGGCTTACATCTTCAAAATTCCTTGCCAAGAGGAATGCCAGAAAAACCTGCCAGAAAAGGTGATAACCATTAATCAAAACATATCTAGAGCTAAATGTGGGAACCAGGTTCTTTGGAAAATTCTGGCCAAGGTATTTTACATGAGTGCTAAATCAGAGAAGATGATGTGCTTGCTGTCCCTATGCCCATTTTCACAAGAATATTAGTTTGACAGAAATATACACAAACTTCTCCAAATTGTTAAAATCCTTTCTTTGTAAAAATAAAGGATGATTCATACTTTGAATGAATAAACATTTCTATTTTTATTTTCCTGTATCATATACATGTATAATTTTTAAAAATTCTACACTGCAGTACTCTTCAAAGCACTCAAAATTAAAGTAGATATTCAGAAGATATCTAGAGCATGGTCATGCAAAAAACAGCTGTTGAGCTGAGCTTGGCCAACAGGAAGCAGTGAATCAAGTATGATGCAAATGGTAAGACATAAGAAGGACTCCAAAGCTCTCTTTGAAATCTAAAACCGAAGAAATAAAGAAAACTGTTAAGTTATTGACTTAACAAGCAAGTAGTATCTTTTCAAATGCAGCTTCTAAGACTGGTTCCTTCCAAAGCCTATTCTTCATTACCACCTGGCTACCCCAGCCAACTGGAGTACTCATCAGTAATTTGTTAAAAACAGTTTCTGTCTTAAGGTTTCATTCCTTTTGTTAAAGCTTCCAGCATGAGTTTTGGGAATATGAGTGCTAACAGTGAAATTAAGCAAAGGCAACCATTTATGGTACTATCCAATGTATCCAGTGTGTTCTATTCCAGTGCTCTGTCTCTCTTTACCAGCTCACAGCCCTCAGTTCAGTAGAACCAGCTACACGCAACACTATGCAGAGGAGATAATATCAAAATTGTATTCGAAGCACAAACGTTTTCTGCATATGATGGAGCACAACTTTCATTAAATGCCTTCCATCACACAAAGCATTATCCTGTTTGGAGCACTGAACAAGTGGTAAATCCACCACTAATGCAAAATTTCCAAAGAAAGCCTATACAGGAAGTGGCACAGAGCCTGACATCAGGACACTCAAACTCCCATATTGCATCATTTATTCATTATCCAATTGAGGAATCATCTCAAATTGTTTCATTTTCAAATGAAAAGAATTGCAATGCCAAGTTAAAAACAGGATGCAGCTTCTCACAGTGATGGACTCAGCCTTACAGCAGAAGTTGTCTTAAACTGGAAGTATGGTGTTTAACTAGCCTTTCAAAAACTCTTATCATTAATTATTACAAAATAATATTAGTTTTATCTCAATTCTCCTTTATTTTCATTTAGCAGCTTATTTATTTGCTGACAAAATGTTGGTCCACTATTGTTCTTAGTGGTTTCCAAAATCTGTTTGGGTAAATGAAAAAAACTTTCATCTTTTTTGAACATTACTTGAGTCTTTTAATATTAGAAATTTGGGATAATCTTTCAGCATTTTATTTAATGGTGCTTATTCATTTAACAAACCTCAGGGGTTTTTTACAACCAGATTCTGGAAAATTGCAGTGTTCTAATCCACTCTTCATAGCCTTAGCATTCTGTTTAATTTTATTCCAACATCAGATAGACACAAAGTTTTTTATGGTGTATTGTTTACAGTGAAACTTGCATCCCTTTATTCAGTGCAGTGCTCAGCTTTGATCCCTTTACAAGTTAAAAGCCATTCAAATTTACATTGTAGCATTTATCAAGACTGAAATTTGAGTTGGTACTACCTCCTCATTCAGTTTGCTTTTGTCCCACTGAAATTCTTCACAGCTCTATGTGAATTCTGCTAACTTGTACCATCTAGCATTATAATCAAGAGCTGCTGCCCTAACCCTGACTCTTCTGTGCATTTAATAAACATTCATGCAGCATTTAATATTAAATACTGAAGAATATTCGCTGTGACAAGCAGTGTCACTTTACTGCTCCCATGCTTCTGTTTGATAGGTAGATGTTGATCGAGTGATATTTGCCTCTCACCTCATAATAAATTCTTAGCTGACTTTTAACCCCCCCCCCACACAGGCAACTGCACTGGCACCATGGACAGAAGGGTGAGCTGTGCCTAAGGGGAGTGAGGCAACTCAGGGCAGTAATTCTGAAATTCATTTTGCCTCCTGATAAACTGCAATGCAGTTTGTGCATTTGGTTTTGTTTGCATGTTTTCAAGAGAGATGTGGAAATGTACTATTGCAAGCCAAAAAATAAACAAAACAAAAAAAAGAGGTGCTTTGATTTCTCTTTTACTCTGCTATACTGACAGATGCTAAAAATACTTGAGTGAAATGTAATCTTTCATTACAGAAACAGTGTTATCAATACACTAATTTATCATGATGATCTGGTCTTGGTAGTTTATTTCTTTATTTTATCACTGTTGTTTCAACATCTTTGTCTGACACAGTAATTTTTAATCTCCTTGATCATCCTGGAGCCTTTAGGAATATATACCTTTAAGACATGTGCCTCCAGTAAAATACCTGTATTTTATGAAAACAGTTCATTAAGTTGATGCCAACAACTGAGCTATGCCACTGCATTTTCCTCACAGCACTGGACCTAACGACTTACTTGGATTTTTTTGTTCGTTTTACTTTTAAGATTTTGATTCTACCCTTGCATACAGACAACTGACTCCAAGCCTTGAATAAAAAAACCTCAATTCTGTTTTCTGAGATTGCCTGGGCTAGTGGAGCTACAAGAATCAAGGCTAAACTGACATATACACTGTGGTGCACCTCCAGAAAGACAACAGGTTACTAAAGAACACTGAGTGCAGGATAGCTCAAGGGAGCTGCTTAGAAAATTAAAGGACAAGGAGATATTTCCTGCCAGTTTAAAAGAGATTAAGGTGCTCACTTTGGAAAGTCTTTACTTGATGAAAACAAACTAGTGCCTCCTGCTAGAAGTGAAAAACAGAGATACACTTAAAGATAAACCCTAAGGTGCTGCAAAACCCAGCAAAGTATTTCCCCAGGCTTCCTGTGCAGAATATAGTGGAAGACAGTAACATTGCTCCATACCCTTAGATATTTACTTTTCTAGTTAACCTCAGCAACTACAATTTTGCTTTTACTGATTTCCCATTCTTTGTGGCTCTCCCAGCAGTAGCATTTAAAATGTGAAATACGTTTCCTTTCCTTCACTTAGAAAAAATGGCATTCAGCTGGCCTGACTTATGACTTTTCCTCACGGATCCCATTTTGTTCCATACTTTGCAACCTCCAGTGAAAATATTTTTAAGCAGTACCCATGAAACATCCAAAGATAGTATTTCACTTATTTTTTACTCTCAGACCTATTCCATTAACTTTTTCTTAATGCTGGAATCTTCTCTGAAGTTTAGTCATTACTCTGCCAGTTCATGGCATCCTACTTCCTCTTCAGAATGAGAGCTGAATTATATTCTAGTTGCTATGTTAGTGTCTGCCAGAATTTGAATTCTTAAATGAACTTGTGCAGCTAAATTTATATGTCCACACAATGGGTTAGAAGACTGGGTAAAAAAACTCCTCCTCTCTCTTTGAAGAATTTCTAGTTCTGCCACTTCCTTTGGTGGAAAATTTCCCTTTCCTTTCTCACTCAGAAGACACAAGTATCAGGTTATCATCAACCTCAAAATTCATAAAGAATAATCTCTTGGAGGTAGCTTATGGATAAAAAAGGTTGCAGCAGAACCACTTTTCACTAAAATGAAAGCTATGGTGAATGAATTATGTGGGCAAAATAATAATTCCTTTAACTCTGAGGCAAGCACTATCTTGTTTTTCAAGAAATGAAAATGTTTTCCAGTAAAAGAAATGGACCTCTACCAAACTGAATAAACTCTTTCTCCTTCTCTCTTTGTAAATGAACAAAGTTTGGACTTGCTTTTCAATATTTCTTTCCCCCAAAAAATGTACTTAGAAATAACTGACCATTTTTCAGAAAAGAACAACCAGTAAAATAATCCTGGCTCTAAAGTCTAGGTTCTGCTGGTTATACTTACAAAGATGGGGTAAGATTCAAGCAATTACTAGCAAAACCTAGCCAAATACTGTTTTGTCTAAAGCTGTCTTTAAAAAATCCAGATGTTTTTTCTTCTATTTGAGCAAAAAAAATCCCTTCCATTAATTAACTAGACCAGTTTCATTTTATTTTTTCCATTCAAGGCTGACTGTAGTTCCTGCCTTTTGTACTTCCTTTCTGCAGCTTTACACTCTCAAAGGTACTTGCTTGGTAAGACACTTGCAAGCCTTTTCATCTACATTTTATCCACAGGTGCTTCAGTGACTGATGTAATGGCTAACCTTACAAGGCTTTAAGGTAGTAATACAGTTAGTTCAGATCATCTTATTTTCCAGTCAAACTTGAAACCAACTTTTGAGTTAGTAACTACCCTGTGATTTTTTATGCAGGCAGTGAGATTCAACTATCACATCTCAGCACCTACTTTTGAGTTATTTCAGAGAGTGAGTCAGGAAAATGAAACATTATACCCCTGTTTGACAGTTGCACTGTGATTAGGTGGCAGAAATCATGCAAAATGGTACAAGACAGAAGAGAGGCAAAGAGGTATGATGCTTCCTTGGAACACCCATCACTAGGATCCTATTGTCCCTGCCACAAAGTGAGAAGACTGAAAAGACCAGAGAACTTGACTTTAAAGAGTCTGCCCATGTTCTCCAAGGACAACATGAATTACAGAGGCTACTATCATTATTACTCCCTATTATTTGTGTGATAGTAGAAGCCGGAAGCTGTAAATCAGACTGGGAGCCCCACTGTGCTAAGAACAGAGTAGGCACACAGCTAAGTAATCTCTGCCACTAAAAGCATATGAACTAGCTGAGCTAGGCTGTAATAAGCAGGTGTATCAACCACAGGGGAAGGCAAAGACCCCTAAAAAGATGCATTTGTAACATCCAAGTCCTATCCTTTCTGCCCTTTTAACTAGCTGTTATCACTTGGCATTTCCAGTTAGTTCCACAGTAGAAACAGATCTTCAGGAGTGATTGGAGTGACTTACAAATGTTTAAATTGATGATGTTGGTTGGGGCGTTTCAAGGAAGGAAGGAACATAAGGGTTCACTAACATAAAGGTAGGAAAAGCAGAGTTGCCAAAAGTAAAGGGCTGAGATAAAAGGTAGTATGACAAAGTAAGAAAGAATGCTGATATGTCTGTCCTGGTATGCAAACAGATGCCTCACAGAGGTAGGTCCTTATAAATGTAAAATAAGCAACAGGAAACAAAATCCTGTACCACAAATTGCAAAACATACTGCAACAGGGCAGCAGTGTAAAATATCCTGTTTTCTCCAGAAACAGCATTTCTCCCCTCATCTTCATGGCTTCAAAAAATGGCACCCTCATTTATAAATCTGTAGCAGCAGCATTACCAGTGCTGTGAGAGACAAGCCAGTCCAACATGCTTTTATTTGAGTTTCAAGTCCATTCCAGATGCCAGGATTCGAGCCTGTCTTGGAGAAGACCCAAAACACATACAGATCTGTAGATGAAATGAATTACCACCCTGGCTCTTCTGTTTATACTGTAAGTGACTGGCATTCAGTCCTCATCTGCTAGCCAGCATGTACTCTGCTAACAAAGTCTTGGTTTTATTACTCCTGGTAGAATTCCAGTTAGGACAGAGTTCTCTCTTGCCATCCTTATTGTTTACTTTCCAATCAGCGCTCCTCATTCTTCTTCAAAACTGCAGGTTTTTGTCCATATGGTAGAAGTTATGAGGTGTTGTTGGGCAAGGTACACTTTGTGGTTTTGATCAGCATTTTTTCAGTTTTTTCTCTTTAGTCCTGTCTTGAATATATTAGTTTTGGAATTGTTGCAAGAGTAAGGTCTCTTTTTTACAATATTTTTCCTTTCTGTTTCTGGTTTCTCTTGGAAATCTTCATGCTTTTTCTACATGGCAGAGACCATGTTTTCCTCTTGTTTTGCTAAGCATAGGAGTCATTTAACTGTTGAAATCAACATAGTCTGATTTTCCCTCCTATGATGTGCTCAGCACTTTATCTTTTTCAAGTCTGGGAAAGGATGCAAGCAGCACTTACATTTTATCAGAAGAGCATTTTCTTTGCAATTTATTATCATCATCACAATACGTTTTGCTGTGTACAGATCCTATTTTCCCAGAAAACGTTTTCTGTATTTCCCTAGGACAACCATGTTGATTTGGTGGTTTTTTTATTTGGTGCATTTTTAAATACAGGAAAAAATGGACTTGTTAGGAGGTCTGAGGTAAGAAGGGAGCATCGAAAGAAGGCTCTGCTGTGTAACAAAAGTTCTTAAATATTAATTTTCTTGGTGATATTCTTTAGGAAAATGTAAATATAAGTGACAAAGAACTGTATGAAAAGACATGCAAAGAATTATTTCACTGATGGGTACGACTCATTTAACTGAATATCACATGAACTGGTAGATGATTCATATTGGTGCATGTGAGCAGAAAGACTTTTTTGGTTAAACATCTGTATTTCTAGTTGTCAGGAGTAACAATATTCTTTACAAAACATGCCTAAAACAAATGAAGTTCCCAGTCTGACTTTCTGTCCCATCCCAATCTAGTGGTCTCATCCCAATATACTATTAACATGATTTTAATCCAGACTATTTGGACTGGATTTTTTCTGAAGCCTGTATTTTTAAAAAGAAAAGACCTAAAACAAGCAAGCAAGTGTTGATAAACAACTCAATTCTCCTTTGAAACAATACCACCATCCTTTCTGCTAGCTTTCTTCTTTGCCTTTTCTTTTAAGCAAAGAAATTTAAATAATTAAAATTCATAAAAATTTTCCTCTCTAGTGGCCACCCAGGGAGGTGAAAGCTCTCATTCATTCTGGAAAAAAAGCATAAGTCCTCACACTTTAATAGCACTGAGATCATTAAGGGATGTTTAAAATACTCTCAATAGCTGTACCATAACCAGAAATTATTAACAAGTCTCAAATATACAGACACAGTGTATCTTCTTCTTGGAAGTAAATAATTTACTAAGGAAAAAAATATAAAGTCTCTGGAACTTTAAGCTTTCAAATGGCCCTAAAGGGTACTCCCACACACTTTAGTACATTTTAGGCAGAAAAAAAGGATGGTTACATATTTATAAGTACTCACTATGTGTGGCCAAAGAAGCAGTCACAGTGGTGCACATCACAGATCTCTACGCCAACAAATGGAAAAGCCATGGCAGCACATCTGAAAACAGACTCTACCACCAAAATAAAAGTTTAAATCCTCCTGACTTCTGTATAAAGATGAAGCCAACTACTACTATCTGACTACACAAACACATGGCCAATATGATGAAACACACATTTCTAATCAAGCTTGACTGAGGAGTAATGAGAATATACTTGCATCAAATTAGCTGTATGCATGTAGGTCTCATACTGACTAAGGATGAGGAGGTCAGAGAAAGAAGCATCAACAAGGGCTGAAACTGCAGGTGTCCCAGTACTCTGGGGCTTGTTCCCATGCTCTGTGAAAGAGTCATTGCAATCATTGGAAATCCAATTGCATCTTACAGCCCTGACTTCAGTGAATAAGAAGTCCTAGAGGTACATAATGTATGACAAGGGTAGCCTTTAGATCTAAAACATTGATTTTATGGTTCTCTACACCATCTCAAAGCAAGAATACTCAGGGTAGAAGAGTAACTTTCAAACTAGCTCTAAGGAAATGAAAGCAGACAGTCCAGATTTATCCTGTCCATACCTAATACACTTTCTAAGCAAGACAGCACCACTTTCAGGCCATCCCTACAGAAGAAGTGGACAATTTATCATCAGCTCCACTAAGGGTATTTGATCTTCACCTATTTCTGAAGGAGACCTCCTGCTGACTCCCATGCTTTCAACATTAGATCTACTCCTGAAAGTACACCAAGACATGACAAGAAATATCAGACACCACTGAAAATTTATTTCAGCTGTTTTCTAGAAACAGGAAAGGTGTGGATTTGAAGACTGAAGAGGACTCTGCCCTCTTCAGGGAAGATAAAATGTGGTTTTCTAGTACTCAAATGGCTTCTACCAAGCAGCCAAGAAGTGAAATCAGATCACAGTAATGTGTCTGGAGCTGACCTACTCAGGGTGAAACTCAGCTACAGAACTAGATGCTTTTGGCCTGGACAAACACAGTTATTTTATTTTCCATCCCTGCATGCAAAGGATCACATCCAGCATGGGAACAAAGCAACCTGAAGCTATGGGTAAGAAATAGGAGAGTGAGGAATCATCTTCTGATCTCACTGTCAGCCAAGGACTTAAGCAGAGGAACAATAATGAACAGTTCCAAGAGGAAACTTAGTGAAGGCTTGGTTACTTTGCCATTAGAAGAGGGGGGACAAGGGTAATGCAGTACAGCCCTTCCTTCTTCTGGGAGGTCTGAACATCCATGGATGTTTTGGTCTGTGCTGCCACTGGCTCAGAGAGGAGGCTGACATTCCTGGTGACTTCCACTACCAACTTCCCTTCACATTGCAATCCTTATGTAAGATTCTACAGAAATCCTTCAAAAACAATCACACTTGGAATTTATTTCTCGTTATTCACTACCCACATATTTTCTTGGAAGAAAGCAAAACACAGCTCATTCTACTAACAAATAAATGGAATTATACATGCAATGATGCATGAAGAAATAAAAAAATGTATTTGTGATAAATGTATAAAAAGGAGGAAAAAAGACAAAGCCTTTTTTATTTTAAAGCATTTCAGAGTTAACACTGTTTTCGGGCAGGAAGGTCAGCTAGAGGAACTGGAAACCAGCACAACAAAGGAAATATAATTCCACAGAATTCCAAATCCTTCTTTGTACCAGTAAAGTGTAGCAATTCTTTTGTTCGTATTTCAGAAATGCTTACATTATTGGCAATAAAAAAAATAATTCAGACAAAAATAATGTTGAATGCACCAATATTCTACTACAGTGACAAGAACAGACTAGGCCTTCTCTGAATAACTATCACTGATTTACATTTAGTTTTCCATTTATTTCCTGGAAGTTTTATGGGTTAAAGGAAAATCTCCACTTGTCCTGTTTGATTAAGAATGCCTTGAACAGCCATTTTTATCATCAGCTCTTTTCACTTTTAATTATTGACATATTTACATATTGACATATTTAGCAGTCTAATTCAATTATAGCATATGAAAAGTGCAACTATTTTCTTTCGTAGAGGTTCACAGAATTCTTTCTTTGCTTCTGACCAAACAGAATTTACTATTTTTCCTCTGTTTAACTTTGTGCTTCCAATATGAACTCAAAAGTTTAAACAGAATCTTAAACCCATGTAAGACACCAACTTCTGTTCAATTTTATGGAAAACTGTGACTCAACTTTCATTTGCACAGGAATTTTCTACGTACACAAAAACTTCTTAGTGAAAAAATCAGACAAAGGGAAGGAAATGAAAATTCAAAATTTCTGAAAAATGGAGACTTGAAAATGCACAGATACATCTGAGTGCCTTTCTCAGAGCTCTAAAATAATTAGTTCTTGCAGTAAAACTGCCATTAAGGCAGAAAATAACATTTTCAGTATTTTTGTCTGAAGAAGTTGTTAAAAACTAGTCAATAACTACAGTTAAGGCTTGCACAGTGTTGAATAGCTACTCCAAGCAGACAAATGTAGCTTAGATACTTACTAAGATTTGAGTTATTTCAAGGAAACTAAACTGAGTGAATTGCTGAAACATTATTTTGCCCAAGATATTATATTCTGTCACTTTTGGTTAAAGTTGACAGTATTACTCTCCTCTCTGCTGTGCTGCTCTGTTTAACTGTAACACATTTGAATGCTTGCCTATACATTAAAGCAGAGGCAATCCATATAATATAGCCTTAAACATATGTCAAACTCTCCAGTGGTACAAACAGATTTGCAGATTTCAAGAATAGATTATTTTAACTACAACCGGTCGCACATTTTATTTCAACTTAAAATTCAAATTGCTTAGCATTTTGTGAATACAGTCCAAAACGACAACTTTTCATAAACACTGAAATTCACAGGTTTTTTTAGTTACTACTTGTATCTCTGAGTTTCTTTGTCTTCCCTGGTCTCTCCTTAATTTTTCACTGTGGTACACACAAAACATGTTCTGTTTCAACTATAAAAATCAGAGGCATATTTTTTTTTCTATACAGAAATGAAATAATACACTATATAACAGCTATGCTCTAAAAACTGCCTACTGGTATTTTTGCATTGTTTTAGGTTTTCTGCTTCTCTGTACATTGCTGATGTTGACACATTTTGAAGTAGGTGTGATACTGACCAGCACCAGTACTAAACAGATGGCAGAGATTCCTTCAGTTTGTTAAGAATTTATCTTGGTCATTTCATTCATATCATTACTTTCATGAATGGGTTTTATGCTTCCATCCTCTGTAATGAGATTAAGAAAAGCTTCCTTTCCACCCAGCCCAACCTCAAACAGCCTCACAGATATTCTGACATGAAGATTACACATTACTAAGAGAAGAGATTATTTTTCAAGCCAGGATGAACCAAACAGACCCATCTTCAGCGGCTTACATTAAATTTGGATGACTCTCTTTATGAAAGAGATATTAGACACTTGGAACCATATTTTTCTTTCAGATATGCACTGGAATGCTCAAACTTCCAGACTGGTTTTGTACTTGGGGGATGTAACACAGCTCCTGCAATGCTTGATGATTAATTCTGTGGCAACCAACTTTTCAACTCCTCTGAATAAAAGACAAACTGTTTCTACAGTGGAAAACATACCTAATTAGGCTACTTGTCCTTCCCAAAGGGCAGGGAAAGGTTGATACTTTCTGCTAGTTCATGGGACCTTCTCCAGCTGTTCCTGTGCCAGGTCTGTAACATGCTTGCTCTGCCAGGACAGCTGAAGAATCCACGTCCACCTGGCCAACCAAAAGCATCAATGGCCAGAGCAAAACTGCTGGTATGACCCTCTGCAGCTTATCCTCCCTATTCTCCCACCTACACAGGGGAGCTGGAAGGGTCCCAATTCCAGAAAACGTTAAAGGGACTATTATTTTAAAACATTAAGTTTTTATATGCTTAATATAGCTAATATAATCACACTGATAATTGACTTCTAATCACTGGGCCATTTATTGTGTACAAATGGCAAAGGCTTGTATTTGTATTATGGGGTATTTCACCATTTGTGAAATGTTATTAGCATTCTTCTTAGGCCTTCTTTGTCTTATTGGTTAATTTTAGCTCTTCTTCAGTTGCTCTGTGGAAAATGTACTTATGCTTAAAAGCACAGATGCTTTGGCTGCACTGTCTTACAGAAAACCTAACATTTGACTCTGTAATGCACTAAGGGAAATAAAAAGCAGAAAAGGAAACAGCAGCTCCCATGGCACTCCTGTATCCTCTTAACATTTTCTTGTAACTATACTGTTTTATAGATGAAACTGTCACTGCAAAAATGACAAATATAACACATAAAAGAACAAAAATGGGCAATAAATCACAAATGACACTCCAGCCCATTGAAATGCATTCAGCCAGTGCTGCAGAAAGTAGGAACATTTCCTTGTTTTGCATTCTGCCCAACTGGGCAAGAGGACCAGAATCCTTGAACAATTGGTACAACAATTGTTGGGGCCATCACATAAAAACAGGCTTAGAATTTCACTTTGGAGAGTCAGATCCATTCTCATTCTGCTTTCCTTGTCATTTGACCTTGCAACAGCACTGCAGTATGGCTTTGACATTACAGCACACAGGTGCTTATTCTCCCCTGGATAACTATTCACAGTCCAACTAATGCAAATGTTGTCCAGAAGTATCAAGACAAGAATAAATTTCTAAAATAGTGCATTGAGCCTGCAGACAGACACATCTGCACGTAGGTTTGCTATTATAGACACAACTAGGAAATTGTCTCAACTAGGAAATAGCAGGTTCTACATTGCCCAAAATAGAGCTTCAAGTTTTAGCACATCAGAATACATCTGAATCAATGTTACATGGCTCAGGATGGAGAAAACATGAATGTGAATGCCTGTCCAGCACATGCTGTTGTATCTCAGATGTGCTGTAAAGCAAAACAATTGAGGTAAATAGCAAAGCACTCCTCAAATTTATGCTGTTGGTTTTTGTGTTCATAAAAACACTGTTTTCAGTAATGCAGTATAAAACTGCAGTAAATCCCTTGACATAAAAAAATTCCACAAAGTTGCGATTTAATCAATCAAAGATTTCAGTTTATTTTTTTCCACTTTTCCTGTGGAAAAAAAAGCTGAGAACAGAATCTTGCTATGCAGTGAATGCACATCTTAAGAAATGGGCATGCTTTATTATGGTGCTAACTTCATGAGGGAGAAGAAACCAACTGGGATTATTATATGACTCATTTTAACTTGTTCATAAAATATGGTGATCATCTAGACCTTAAGGTGTGCAGGATAAAAAAATTAAATTTTAAGTTTTTGCCCCAACTTAAAAAAAAACAACTTCCCAATTGTTAAGTACCAGTTACTTTACAAAACTCCTGACAGATCTGGCTGCCTTTGATTTGTACCAAGAATTTCATGTATGAAGAATGTACAATACAGAGCTCTCTCTTGCAGCTGGATATGTAATTAACAACGGGTCGTAAAAAGGGCGTTCTATGGAAATCAGTCTTAATAATATCCAGCAAAGTAGTGGCTGCTCCACTAAATCACAAATGGAAATACTTTAATTTAAATACAAGTAGCTCAGACATATTTCAACAATTAAGAAAATGCCTCGCAGAATGAACACCCTAATCATGATTCCAAGCATGCTACTTTATCAGAATGCTGAGAACAAAATATATGAGGGCCAAGTGAATACCAAATATGGCCAATTTAAACCTATTAGATGAAGTGTCTCTTACGAAATATTGAAACAAACTGCAAATGATTTCAGTCTTTCTCAAAAAGATGGTTATTCAACTTTGAAGTTAAGATCACACAGTCACATTTGTATGTGGTTTTTTGATAACATTCTACATTATTTCAACTGTATGTTAAGCTGTATTTGTTAAGAAAACATACAGACAGTATCACGAGTACTACTATGCTTCATGAATACATAATGTTTTTTCCTTCCAGATAGGTGTAAAATAGTTAAACATTCTCCCTGTCTGATGAAGGACAGAGTCAGTTGAGTGGATTTCAAGTTGGTTACTTTTTGTAAGGTTACACTGAAAGCTAAACACTATCCCCAAATTTGAATTCCTTAGGTACTAAGTTATTGGATCACTGATAATAATGTATTGACTAACAACACTAATTTTCCTGTTTTGGCTTCTAAGAGTGAAAATTACACAGTTGTTTTTACACTAGCTTACCTTATGCTATAACTCAGTTACACTGTAGGTATTTAAATGCAACTGCAAGGAAAAGTTCTCTTTGCTACAGGCTGCAAAGGCAACCTGGAGTGGCTGTCAAGATATTTAGGGCAACTAGTCGGTAATCATATAAATGGAAGACCTGCTATTTTTATGTGAAAAAGGAAGGAGAAAGGAAGGACAAAGAGAAATTAATAATGCATTGTTTGTAAACTGCACCAGTAATAGGCAAGACGAGTTGATGACGAGGATGGAGGAAATGAGTGCAAGCAGAATTGGCTTGAAAGCTGAGCTGTATTATCATGGTATTTGTGAAGAGGAAGACCTTTCAAATTTGGTAACGGAATTCAGAAATTCAGCCAAGATTTTAAATTTTCATTATGCAAGAAGCATCAACTTCCAATGTAAATAAACCCAAAAATGCCATCCCTGACCTTCCCCCTGCAGCTTATGTATTTCCTCAAATGCTAAAAGTTGAAAGTAATTTCTTGATCTCAAATGTAATTACTTTGATTCTGAGCAAAGAAGTGAGGAGAAAGCACTGAACAGAAAATGCTAAGTGACATTTAACAGTAACAGCTGTAGGGCTTGTGGTAACTACAGTTAGAAACAGCTCTATTCTTTAACATAAACAAATCCTTTTACAAGTAAATCCTTGCCACGGTCTTGAAATTTACAGGAGAAAAATGTGGGGACAATATGTATCACCCCCAGCTCCCTCATGTGTGGTCCAGTTTCTGTAAACCCCTTTTAAGAAAACCTTTGTGCTTCTCATGGATACTGCAGATCCCATCACTGCTGTATTCCCCGAAGTTGAAAAGCTGCCCTAAGGATCCGTAGACAGGATGGCTCCCTAGAAAAACAGGAATTCTTGCTGCTGTCATGGGACAGCCATGTGGGCTGGGTGAGGTTTCTTTGCTCATTATTGCAGTTGTGGCAAATGAGGAGGAGGATGTTTCTTTCCTTTTGAGCACAGAATCTTTCAAACATGAGTTGGGGCTGGGAAGATGATGAGGATATTTCAAAGACTTTCTAATACATTTCAGAGATAACTATAAATGCTGTAGGCAGGTATAATTTGATACTCTCTTTTTCACTACAAAATTAGATTCTGTTAGAACATTTTTATTTTTTTTTCAAGAAAAAGGAAACAAAACTCACAGATCTGACAGACATCCACTGACTGCAATGCCACCAGGGACAAAGCAATGAAATAAACACTTTGCCAGCTATCCTATGCTAGCCATATCTCTTTTCTCTCACTGTTAAATACTGTAGCCATCTCCTACCTGTGGAACAGACATTTCTCCAGTGTTACCTATAGCTACCCAGTTTTGCATTGAAACAAATTAAAAAAAAAGAAAGAAGAGAAATATTTCAATCTCCGCACAGAAAAACATAGAAGCTTATCTGAATCCTGTGATGAAGAAATCAAAACTTGTTAAAGTTCAAGGATATGGAAGAGATCCAGTCTCTTCAATGCTTTATTTGAATTGTCAAGTAAAAAAATAACTGAGGTATAAAAAGGTATATAACCGAGGTATGTAGACACTTCTGCCAAGCAGCAGTTACAAGAACAAGCTACATAATGGCATCAAAGTATGTTACTCTGGTTAGTTCATATGTTATTACACAATAAAGTATACATGCAGAAATTTTGTCTTGACTGACAAGGTCATTTGGGCATTATGGATCACTCAGCTTTGTTATTATAACACACACCCCAGAATTAAAAGCTACAGCAGATATGTCACTAATCCTCTTATCTTGAGCTGAATCATTTAACTGCCTCTTATTGAATGTAGCAGTATCCAGATTCCAGACATCTGAACTCTCTTAGACACCCTGGTAGCAACATGGTAGCAAAGTGTTTTCCCAAGGAACTATGCCAGTGTTCTTCAAAAAGGCAACGATTTTATCACACAATAAAAGCTGACAGACTAGGTTTACTCTCCCCGTTAGATATTTCATCACTTCAGGTTCTAGAACTTTTAATGCTCTTCGGTTCCATTTGAGAATAAAAATGTTTGCAAATCCCTGAAAGGTCTTAGGCATGGGGTTATTTTTTTCTGAAAAAATCAGTAATTTCCCCAGATTCATAAAGGTTTTCTGGCATATTCCGAGCCATCCTTCAAGCCACATACAGCCTAATAATGGTTCCACTAGAGTACTGAGTTTACTTTGACAATTTGATTTTATACCCTTATGTCTTGCTTATTCTCATAGGTCACATGCTAGGTTGTTTTATTTTAATCCTAGAACTCATGTATGACATAATAGAAAGGAATCTGTTTTCTTTATTTTAATCTCTTTCATATTGAAATTTTATCAGAAAACATGCCCTTCCTACCATGAACTCACTAATACTAGATCTTTGTCCTAAATCACACATGCAACACTTGAGCCTAAATTATTTAGAAATTCTTGTGTCTTGCTCTAATAACAGAAAAAAACCAAACAGGTACACAGATATGTATATTCAAACTTCCATTTAACTTATGGATGGAGCAAGATGAGATCTCTTTACACCATCAGGCTTGAAGGAACATTCCACAGGTCACACAGACAATGGGCACATGCAGCGGAGTCGTACGTACAGGGAAGTGTGTGCAAGTTTTGGTGCCAGACACACCACGGGATTTAATGGAGCTGAGGAAGAAATGATGAACAGAAAGAAACTGATTATGAGCAGTGAAGAAGGAAAAGGAGCCAAGGAAAGAGAGACAGAATGGGCATGATGAGTTGTCTGTAGTTGAAGATCTGACCTGTTAGTTGGTCGTCGCCTGCAGCAGGGGCGATGCGAATGTATGGTGTTGTAAGCTGAGTCACGATTATCGCAGCTAAGGCAAAGGAAGAGTTCCAGGTCAGCATGCACGAGGGAAAAAAAAAGCCAGACTGAAGCTATGCCAGCAAGAAGAATCTTGGTCAGTCATTTATTGTCTGAACTTCACAAATAAAAAACAAAAAACTCCCACAAATTCCTTTTAATCTTCAGTTGTTAGTGTGGTTATTCTGCAAATTAGTAAACTGTCATGGGTGACTTTCATTCAGGGAAAGGACTCAAAGCACATTATTTACTGCATTTGAGGAAACTGGAGACTCTTCGGCTCTGCTGGTCACAGCACTAAGCTTTTGGAGTGAAAACAAGTTGATTATTCAGATTACTCCAATAAGAACTTCTCCAAGTAATTTGAGCTAGTTTAATTTTATTTTCCTATTTCATAATACTACATTTTTCCAACAATCTTGAAAAGATAACTTTTATGTAAAGCATTTCTGAGCTGTTCTAAAAATGTGCACACTACACATATACTTAATGTTCAGCATTCAGAGAATGACAGCTAAAAGGGGGCACACTTTTAATTAGATATGTGTGTAACTGTCCCAGGTCTGAGTTTCAAGTTCACAAAAAAAGAGCTGAAAACCCTGACTTATTTGTGCCCTGAAATATCCAGACTTTTCTGACAGAGCTGTAACAACTACTGTCTGCTACAGACAACTATTACCATAGCTCACATTAATAAAATCCATTATTTCTTTGTTTTCCAGCAGTTCTATGATTGCCTCTAAATGGTTAAGCAAGCTGTGATACATATATATTAAGGAATATAAAAAAAATTAAAAGGTCAGATCCAACATGATGCAGCTGGAGAATGATGCAAAGAAAAAATATTGGAAAATTAAGGACAAAATTATATGAAAGATCACTCATTTACATAGAACAGCCTGGGTGCTATTAGAAATGTGGCAGCGAGAGAGGAAAATAGATCATCTACCATCTGCAGACAATTAAACTCAAAACTGCTGCTGCATAATATTTTGAAATATCCCTCTGCAACACTGAAATGCAGTGTTGATAGTAGCTTCTAGAGTACTGTTGCTATTGGATTTAAAATATTATAATATCCTTTTCTCTCTCATAATTAATGAAAGCCTTCCAATATTGCAAAATTAGAACAATGATGCCTCCCTCTTGAGAACTGCATTCCTAGGAGATAATCAAGATGTTTCTATCCAGACAGCATTGTAAGTTATATCAGGAAATACAGTGTCAATATAAATCACAAACCACCACAAAGTTGATAGTAATAGACTTGGAGGAGTTTTGGAATGTTTTCAACTTAGTCTGTTGAGATTTTACAGTCATTTAGTCTGAAGAAAGAGTAGGAATATGAAATCCATATTTCAAGGAATGTATGACAACTTTTATTACCACTGGTACAAAAAGCTATTCCTGATTTTTGTTTGCTTGTTTGTTTAATTATCTTGTCAAAAATAATGGGAGTGGAAACCCTGCAGTCTCCCCATTTGTATATACACCAAATAGTCACAGAGGTCCCAGAAGTCTTTCTCTACAGAAAACTGAGATCAGGAGACTCCACATCATAATATTGTGCTGTATGATCCTTCTGCTAACAAAGTCAGTGGCAAAAGCTTCCTCTGACTTTATCAGAAGCAGAAGGAGAATTTTCAGCTCTACAAAATCAAACATTCTCATCCTAATTTATACTTGTAATCACTGCAATCAGGATTTTTATATGATCTCTAAGAGAATACATTTAACAGAGATTTTGTTTGCAAAAATGAAACAGTCATAAAATAAGATCATTTTTTAAAAGGGTACAAATTGAGGTTTTTTAAATACACTTGATGGAATGAGGAAGTATTATCTAGCTACTGAGCCCAGACATGCATTTGACCCAGCAGAATTAGATTGCACTTTTCTGGAGACAGGCTGTACTTGTCTAACAGGAAACCTGTCAATATGATAATAAGCTATCTGGTGCACCTGGTCTCTAATAGAGCAACAAGGTTTAGTGTCTGCCAGTTGAGCTTGACAGTAAAGCACATGCATTATTCCTGCTGACATCAGTGGGAGGTAAAAGTGCACTCAAGGTACAGAACAGTTCTGCTGGATCTGGGACACGAACATTACATTTATATTACAGTTACATATTTTTACTTTAACAATAAGATTAGAAAGTGTATGGTGGGCCATGGAATGAACACTGCATGACAGTGATAAAACCAACTCTCAATGATCGTAAGAAGGTCTTAAGGCACCAACAACTTTATTATCTGGAGGTGAGATAATTAAAGGGAATATAACCAGCAAGTGACATAGCTCTGCTTGTGACATGCTCTGAACCCCAGACTGGTCCTCAGGGCAGGCTTCAAACAGGCTAACCACAATGAGGTGGCTTGGCCAGTCTCAGCTGGCTCAGTGGAGCAGCTTCATAGTTGCCTTGAGTAACCTTCATCCTAGGAAGGGCTCTGATCCTAGGAATGGCACAGGCCTTTATCCAGTCAAATACTTACATGTCTACTTTAAGATGGAATAATTGTGAAGCAGTCAATGAGATTATTCTGTGTCCAAAATTAGGTACATAATTGAATTGATTAGGGCCTAGCTGATCAGAGATGGTGCTAAGAACACCAAGGTTGTGGGTTATATCTCCATGTGGGCTATTCACTTAAGAGCTGGACTTGGATGATGCCTTGTAATTCAGAATATTCTGTGAAAGCATTTTCACACACATAATCTATAGTGTGTTTACTAATTCCAATGACAACACAAGGCTGTAGGTATTTTCAGGATCAGACATGAATTCAAAAGAAGATTGCACCAGTTTTATACATGAATGGCCTAAAGCACTTCCTCTAGCTTTAAAAACCTCCAAACTTGAACTTCTGAAGATAAGAGAAGCCCGTACTACAAATATTTCAGGAATGCTCCTAGTATGTGAAATTAGATGTAGTACTGGAGAGCATTCCCAATCTTATTTGTCAGGAGCACTAGAGCACATAAATAGATGGACATAACAAGCACACAGAGCTTAAGTAGCTTACTGTCTGTAGCTACACAGTAGTCTCAAAGCTCAGTGGAAAACAGTGCAAGTGTAAGAAATCTGTCAGAGCAGCCATTGCTTGCTGGGCTGCAAACAATGTGAATGTACTGAGCTGCACTGAGCTGTTTGCAGGGATTGAACAGAAGGAGAAGAGAATGGGAGAGCACAATTTTATGTCTTGTCTCAATGCAGGTATACAGTGATTTCTGGCCTACAGACATAGAGCACTTTTGCTGGCTTTTTTCTAACCCGAATTTGGGAGGTCCAGAGTGGGCAGAGAATTCTGCTTTTTCCTTAAGTATCTCTGTTAGGTCCAAAGGGAAAACATCTGTGCAGACAGCTACTTTTAATACCATATTAAAATATGTCATGGTCTCAATTTAATTTTTTAAAATTAGTAGATTAGAAATAGAATACAAGCATTCAGTTTAAAATAATGGAAATCAGTAGCTCCCAGGAAAATGTTGCACCAGGGACTATAAACACCATCAAGGATACCCCTGGTTTAAAAAAAAGAAAAAGTCCCCAAAACAACTTCTAACATTATTTTATTATGAAAAAATCTGAAACATGCTTTTAAAACAGGAATGTAGGGAGATTTGTTTAAAATAAAAGCTGCATTTCTCACATCTCCATTGCCAAATGGATTAGCTCAAAGTAGCTTGTTGCTATGGGAGCTATTCCAATCCACAAAGTTACCCTCATGTCTCAAATGATAGAGTAAAAACTTTCAGTCAAGTAATTTAAATAGTTGAACATCCATTAGTGAGCAGGAATACAAATCTTCAAAAAATTTAAAATCCATTCTTCTAATCATCTATGATTTCTGATATAACATAGTTCACTTCTAATGTCTCTGAAGCTACTTGAAAACAATACAGAATTTAACTTGAATCTGGAATGAATATCTCATCTGTATTATATTTGGGTTGAGTTCAGATATTTGAAAGATTTCTATGGATTAGTAAACAGTTAGTTAGTAATTTAAAATTAAAATTAAAATTAAGACTAAAACTACTTCCTTTGGTTTGGAAAAGAAAAGAAAAGAAGCCAGAAAGGAATCAGTTTGAAAAGGCATAAAAATGTATTTGTCACATTAGGGAGTATCCAGACTTTCAACAGGGGTAATTTTATGCTAACATTTCTGTTACTTTTAAGTAATTACATTCTCATCCACCCCATTTAGATTTAGAGGGGTGATGGAACTGTGAAGTCTACTTGTAAAGGAAATCATGGTGGATTCAGTTCCATAAGGGATAATCACTGAGACAAGCACGATGTCTTGCAAGGTACAGCAGTAAAAGGATGAAACAGTTTTTGTTTCATGCTCTTGCCAGGTGCCCAAACTGCCAGGTGGTATTACCTGTTCCTACTCACAGCAGCACATTCTTTTCTGTTCCTCTACTACAATTTCCACATATATTGTACTATTCCATCATTTATTTTTCAGGTTTTTAAGTTGCCACCAGTTAAAGATACTAAAAAGGTGAGGCGACAAAGACAATCACAGATAGACCTAGCCCACAAAGATAAACATACCAGCAACCTGCTTATCTTTCCATTTGGAGACAAAACCTATAGCCAGTACAGTCTCAATTATAAATATTTATCTCACAAATGGTAGTATCACGTGCTGACAGTCGAGTAAATATAGCTGAACTGTCTCATTAAAATGAAGAACATGATTTCTCCACTTCTCTTTTATACAGCAATTAAGTTAAGGTAATTGCTTACAAATAAGTGGCAATTTTTCACTATGGATGCATAGGCAGCTAGTATTTACTCTGCAATTGGCAATTTTATATATATATATATATATGTATGTATGTATGCAAGTACGAAATATTTATAGTGAGATCATATAAAAATCCACAGAATATATTTTAAAAGCCCTGTGTTAAAGCAGACAACCAAAGGTAATTAATACATTTATTATTAAAAACAAACAAACAAACAAATTTCTAAAATCTCAGCTAAGGATGCAAATGATTCTATGAAAATTCTGTCATATGTTTAGATATCTGTTTTAGCAATATAAACACTTCTGGAAGTTTCCAAACACCATGTGAAAGGAAGGTCAACAAGGTACAGAATACATGACATAATACAAACATACCTTTTGTGGCTACCCTGACGCAGTCAATTTTAGTTTCCTGTGTCAAATAAAGAGGAAAAAGGTCACACTTTGTGTTTCTAGACAGAGAAAGACATCCATAATTCTATTCTTAAAAGTACTGACAAAACGTCAGAAGAGAATGTGTCTCATTCCATATTTAACTGCTTATTAGCTAACTCCAAAGTATATTCATAATATGGACAAACACTGCTTGGGTATGGAATTGTAAACATTTCACTTAAGATTCCTCTGAAAGTAGAAAAAGTGAAAGATATTCTCAGGAACACAGGCAAGTGCTCAGCTTCTTAAATCTGGCAACATAATGACCTTGGGAGATTCTTCTTTTTCTTCTTTCTAGAAAGTATAGTTTGAGGCATTATGTTAGACAACTTTAGAAAGAAAAAATAATCAATGGTGTTCCACATTTGTGCACTGTTGGTGCACTGTGAACAAGGGACCATTATGGATTCTGGCAGAAAACATTTCCAAGCTGTCAGCATAGACAGCCAAAGCTTATCAAGAATTGAAAGGCTCTGGGTAGGTCTGTCTAGGAAATGAAAAACAATTCCAGGAAGAATTAGTCTGATGAAACATGATCTGTGAGGATCTTTTTACACACTTTTCATTTCACTTCCATCTACTTCTTTTTTCTTTTCCTTTTTAATTTGTTTGCAGAAAGGGACAAAAAAAAAACCAAAAAAAAAAAAAAAAGGAAAATGATTCCTAATTCAATCAGGGCAGCTAAATGAGAAAAAGGGAGATCAAGATGTTACAAACTAAGGTAACAGGACTGGACACGCCAAGACATACGTGCTAAAATCCACAATTGTGTTTGGCTTAAATGTAACGAAAGAAATCACATTTTCTTGTTCAAAGTGAGAAAAAAACAAGAAGGAAGAAAAAAAGCCAGTCAAACACAGCACTAGACAGCTTTTAGCTAATAAGACAGAATGTTAACATACTACTTTGCTTACTCACTACTGACAAAATGTGTGGTTTTTCCCTCCTCTTTCCTGTAACCTTTAATCATTAAGCAATATTGTGTTAGGAAAACTGTTATTTTTTAAACTTGGTGTGTTAAATTTCACGGTAACTTCATTTTCTCATTAGCAACTAAATTGGGCATCCTGCTAGTTGATGCCAATCATTTGTTTACACAAACACTGTATAAAATAATGTTGCAAGACCTACCCCATTGGCTCTGCTAGCAGCTTGAAAATAGATGCTGTAGCTCTTATGAGGAAGAAGAGGAGTATTCCAGAAACCACTGTAGGTTTTGTTATCACCAATAGTAAAAGGCTGAGCAGCTAGTAAACCATTGGCTGGAATCTCTGCAGCAAAGTAGTACTGGGAATTCAGGAGTGAGGCATTCTGGAAATGAATGGGCACTGGGTAGCACTTCAGGATCTCAGTTGTCTTTTTGGTCCTCCGTGGGCGCTCTTCCTCAACAACGATCTGATAGACACTAAGAGTGCAGAAAGGAAAGAACAGAGAAACAGTGGTTATTTTAAAACTTGGGCAGCCAAACCATCCTAAAAACATAATACCATATCAATATTTACTGGAAAGAAAAGACTGTTAAAGGCAAAGAACACAGGAAGAAAATGAAATTTTAATATTCAGGTGTATAAATCTCTGGAATAGATTCATGCTTTCTAATTAATTTTGTTCTGGAAAAAAAAATTAGCCATACACACCACAGCTTTTCAGACAAGTGAATGTACAGCACATTTTCTTGTTCAAACTCTTGTACAGAAAGAGTGTGCTTAATCAGTGCTAAAATATGGAATTAAGTATTATTTTGTTCACCAGAGCAAGTATAGAGCTATAGAGTCCCTTCTCTCACCTGTTCATGTTGCCTAAATGAAATTAAATTAGTACTAAGATAAAAATGAAGACATAAATTACACAGACACAGGGACCAGTGTTTGCTTAACTGTTGAGATTGTATTTACAAAAGCACCAAGTAAAATTTCAATGGCATATCGACCGTTGCTGAGCAAGTATAAAACACTTTTTGATGGAAGTTATTATCACTCAGCAAAGCACTTTTACACATCTTATAGATAACCATATTTTTTAGTTTCTGCATTCTGCAAAGCAAGTCAGTGCTCTTGCAGTCTCTGCTATACTGGGACCTACAGAGAACAGTCCATCCCACTCCACTGTAAAGGTGCTATGGACATTCAAACAGGAACAAAGAAATTGCAATTTCTGCTGTATATGCAAACAGTGTAATCATTATACCCTTGCAGCTGCCGTAAAAGACTGAGTCAGTGCTTTTAAATTTGTGATGTGGGAAGTCCAATGTCTCTAAAGAGGACTGGTTTACAAGTTTATTGCTTCACTGGGGACCAATGGTTCTTAATCAGTATTTGTCTCCTGGAATCTTGAATCCCAGTAAACAAGTCAGTATAAATAATTGATGCCAACATGTCCACATTTTTACGTATCATCTACATCCAATAACAATTTATGATCTTTCAAGTTGATAGTTCATAAAGACCAGCAATCTCTGCATAGGAAGTTTCTTAAAGATGAAATATCCACAGAGTCTTCTGACATGATACTCTTCTGTCATCTGTAGGTAGAGAAACATGTTTAAAGAAGATTCTGCCCAAAGTACAGGGACACATGGGCTGAGCTTCTGCAGGATCGTCTCAGTCTGGACCCAACAGGCTTTACTGACTTACATCCCTTCTGAAGGCAAATATGGTTTAGAAATGAAAGGATGGACTTTCCAGTGACAGGAGGGATGCTACTGGGGTTGATGATATTTAAAGGTTCCTTCCAACCCAAGTCATTCTCTGATTTTTATGACACCACCATTTAAAGTCTTTTGAGTCTTCATAGTCAAATATCACCAAGGGGCAGAAAATGCTGATTTTCTTCACCATCTTAGTGTATTTTTACCAGACTTACTGAAGCACAGTAAGTGGTGCCATAGACCTTGATGACTGTATTTTTAAAATCTAGCATCTCCAGTAAGAGATGCTGGACTTCTGTGCTCACAAAAAATGCCCAGAAAGTTTACACTGAGAATGCAATCAATATCTTTTCTTCTGCCTGATTTAGACTTTCAATATAGTGGAACTTTATTTTAATGTTAACACACTTAAACCTATCTGCCTTCAGAAAGATGTCTACACGTCTACAGTTCTCAGAGAACTGAGCAGAAAGAAAGTGTCTACTTTCAGTTCAACCTAATTGCTTCTCAGACTCCATTGATTGCAATAACTAAATACTTAGCTCACACGTAGACATCTAAAAGTGGACACTCAAATTTAAATGTTTAAATTTAATGCTGAGCTTCAAGCAGAAATCTAACTATGCATAAATTTAGTACAGCCAGGGACACAGAAATAGTCTTGAGGGTTCACTTGAAGGCTTCTGCCTGTACATTTTGCAGCTCTGTGCAACAGAGATATTCTGCTTCATATCAAGCAGAAACATTTTCAATAGTTGATTAATTCCATATTGAGTAGTAAATGAAGGTCAATCCACAGCAATCTTTCTTTAATCCTGTGGGAACTGATTTGTAAATAAAACTAGCCATGGAATATCTACACTAAAATCTTATTTTTTTCTTACAAATCAATTTTTGACATGATTTTCACAATTAATTTTCTAGAACAAACTAGAGTTTCTTAGAACTGGGATTCCAAGCTACTTTGAAGATGAAGACAGCATGTTGCTGCCCCTAACTATTAATTTGCAGCAAATCTACAATAAATACCATCTGCAAACTTAAATGAAGTATAGGAAAAAAAATGAAGAAGGTGATGCAAACATTTATTCTTGCAAGGTAGTGAAGCTGGATATGCTTGCCTAAAGTTGCAACAAATGTAAAAATCCCTCAGTTTCACTAAGGCACGATGGAGAGTAAACTAAGTCACTTCTTTCTTGCAGCAGGCATGAATGTAAGAGGGACTTCAGACCAGCTAAGATAACAGGACCTGTTTCAGTACTGGCTGAATGAGGATTCTCCTAATTTTTCACTCAGTGATTAATGCTAAAGATGGTTGATATTTTAGAAACAAATCTGCCATTAAAATGGTAAGTCCATACTTAGTTATACTATAAGCACTAGTCCTTGTATACCTTTTAGATGCCCTCCATTTACTCACTTTCAGATACTTTAAGAAAGAAATAAGTTGACTGGAACAATTTCAAACTCAAAATGTCTTTTAATCCTTACTCCATAAGACAAATTAGATTTGCAAGCATCTAGACCTCAAATCTATTTGCTCTTTAATAATTTAAGCACTGAAAGGTCAAACAACTCTTTTCTGTTCCCCTTCATCAAAGTCCAAGTGCTAATGAAAAATAACTAAATCCTATCTGCTGGCCAATTTCCACACTGCTGTTTCTCTGATGCAAATTAACACATTATGAGCACCTGGGTCAATGGAAACCTGACGGAATTTTACCAGCGATACTTTTTACATTTGTATGGATGAGATCATCTTGCTAATGAATTTTACAAAATTACCCCAATTACAATTATAATCCAAAAGCTTTCTCTAGTTCTTTACAATTAATATTGCTTTCTTCAATATGTAACAGCTGGACTGCCTACTCTGAAAAGGGTTCAAGCTCTCTGAATTGAGCTAGCACTGTGCCATGACTCTCTAATTCCTTCTATGTATTAGTCAGATTTCTAGCTTGTTTGAAATTACATTATTCCTTTTTCACACCTCTACATTTCAGAGAATAAAGTCTTCCTATCTATAATCCAGAAAATAAGTTTCTACACTAGAGTGATATGTGCCAAAAGCATATCAGTTATTGGCAGCATTTAGACTTGATTTTTTCTGAAGGAAAGAAATTTCATTTAAGTATAATTGACATTACACCATTTTACTATAGAATTTCAATGCCTTGGAAATTAAATATAAAATTTATTTTTATATAGACTGAATTTTGCTGTTTTACATTGAGAAAGGAACACATGGCAGTTACATTTAACCTAGGATTCAAATGCTTCAAATCTGGGGATTAAAAAAGGTAAATGGAAAAAAGAAAAAAAATTGTATTATTTTTACACTGATTTGAATTCTAACAATTCCAAACTAGTTCCAAATTTAAATGATTATGCAGAGATACAGATCTGAACACAATACTTAAATTTTTATTAGAAATTAGACATAGCAGGTCTCTTAGACATTTATTGAATTTGGATTGCTTAAATTGGAATGGTGTGTCAATGTCTGCTAAATATGCAAATTTTTTCAGAGTTCAAAAAGAGACACGAAATCAGAAAGAAAACATATTAGCACAGTAATAAAAAATGCTCAGACTACTTAGACAAATGACAATTTCAAAGAAGTTTAAGTATATATCTAGTCTTAACTATATGAAATGATGGGTTTAGTTAACCTCCTGAATCATGACATTATTCCACATTACTTGAATGCTAGAAATACAATTGTAATTAATCCAAGTCTCACTCAAAGTTACAAAATAATTTTCCAAGAAGGACCTATTGGATGCAAACATGGACTTCAGAATTCTTCATACAGGAGTCCTTAACATGTACAATCTAGGCATTTATTGAAACTTATTAATCTATAATTACACCTAATTCCAAAGTAATTCCAAATTACAAACAAAGTGAAAAGAAGCTTGATTACTTCATTATCAAACTGTCAGGTCTATTTTGTCTCTCTAAAACAGTCTTGATGCTTTACATGACTGAAGCATTAAAGAATTTTTTTAGAATTAATTTCACAGAAAGAAAATGCCCTAAGGAACTGAACATAGACAAAAACTACCTGAATTTATTTACTAGCCTTAATACAGCTGCTGTGTGTGATCCTAGGCTAATCAACCAACTACTATAGTCCTCAGAAATCCAGCTGTAAAATAAGAATAAGAAACTTTCTTATTCCATCTGGCCTGCTTAAACTGTTTAAAAGCTCTTCAAATTCTTCTTTTTATCCTCGATTTTTTCCCCCTAGGAAATGTACAAAGCCTGCAAAGCAGTTAAGGTCCACTAAGAGTGCCCTGATCAGGTGTGTAAACTGTTGGGCTGCCTTTGCAGACTGTTGTAGTGACAGTCTTGAGCCTGATTTGAAGTTTGTCTCCTCACTATTGCAAGTTCATGCTTTATTAGAAATATATGAAACTGGTACTATTTATAGATCTATTTCTGTATTTTGATTTGCATGCTTGCTTCGTTTTAATGCTTACAGAGTCAAACAATAGAATACATATTGACAATTATTTCAATTATTCATTCCAATTGCCCTATTTATCTGCACACTAGAATCACTTTACTGCATTCTTCTACTAAAACACCAGTTCCAATAGAGGGCAAAATTAAGAAACTCAAACCCCATTCCATTATCTCAGTTCTAAGTCCATGAATAACCTGACTGCTCAAACCATAGGATTCCCCACAGCTTGTAGGCTCCCCACAGTTTCAGCAAAACTTCTGCAGACCCTGAAAATTCTTCTGCCATACTGCCATTGAGACTTTTGTTTTGCTTATATTTTGCATCTAAAACTTCATGTATCTTTGCTCATCATGTGTTATGCCTAACATTGCTTCTTGAAAAAATACTGCCTTTGGACAGGTTTTTTATATAATATGCAACATAACTTCATCTCTGTCATCAGTTGTCTCTGATATGGTCGTATTATATTTATATGGATTAACACTGGAGATACGTATCTATTTCTCCATGCCCTTCTATTGCACTAGATTCTTGTAATTCATCCTGTAACTTCAAATTTTACAGTTCTAGAAATTATATGTAATTATACATATGTAATGTACCTTGAAATGGAAGAGGGAAATTACTCTTTAAAGGACAGGAATTAATAATTTATGGTTAGCAGGCAAATAGAAAAAGGCTACAAGAAATTGCCACTAACTCTCCTCCTACTGTGCAAGAGTCTGTGTATTTATTAAGGTGGATTAAACAAAGGTGATGAACAATCCCTGATATATCAGGTGACTCACCATCACAGCTACATAGGCTTTGCCAGTGGGTCAGGAGTTTCTAGCAACACCTAATATACAGTGAATAAAAGATACTCTGGGTGCAGTTATTTCCAGAACAGATTCCAGCCAGAGAATCAGCTGAACAGCAGTCCTGTCTTGCTGACCACTGTCCCTGTGACCACTCTCTGCATATTTTATCAAATATGCTGGTTCAGCTGCAGACTAGAGGAAAGACCAGTGAGTTTTTGATTAGCAGCAGGACAAATGAGTATACCTACTAATGGTGGAGAAGACTGCTAAAGGTAGCTGCCCCCATTTCAGGGATGTTTTATTTGGGATATCAGAGATTTTCTTTATGCAAAATACAGCATTCTTCAGTGTACCTTCTAAACAAAGGTGAAGAAGCTTAAAAAAAAAATCTGTTGCAGGAACATAATGTTCAGATATGAAAATACAGAACTTAGAGTGAAGAAAAACAAGCAGACTAAACAAAACCTCTAAATTGATGTTGCTGTACCAATGGCAAAAACAATGCTAACAAGTATTTTTACAATCATACATTAATATGGGATTTATATAGGGAAAGAAGTGATTTAGGCAATGCTTCAAACAATATTCACACAACATATAACTATCAAAATTCTTGCAACAGCTCCCATGTGAGCACTTGATGTGTCAGTGTTAGAGGTGTATTGCCTGCTTCTTTGGATGAGAGAAGGGAACCTTAAATCCTACAGCTTTTAGATTGAAGGGAGTCTTAAATCCTTGTAACTTTTTGTTTGCATCTTTACTTGAAGCTAGGAGGCTCCATGTAAACAAAAGCTTCACAATCTTTAGCAGGTTTCTAACTCTGTGCAACAGTTGTTGCCTCACAAGTGTAGGAAAGGTGCTAAGTAAATAAAATACTTTGTGCTAGCAGCTTGTTCAAATAAAATACTTAGTGCTAGTGGCCTGTTCAAACTTGAATGGAATGATTCTACTTTGCCACCTGCCTTTATTTACTAGCTTTGCAGGTCAAGAGATAAGTCTGGTTAGATTCTCCATGGCAGGGGCTGTCTTCTCAGGAAATACTATTACTGGCACCTCAAATTTTCAGCCCATGGGGAAAAAATCAAATTCGAGAAATCTTTCGGCATCAGACCTGGCATGAACACAAGAGAAACTAATACCATACAACACCTCCATTGTCATGCAAGGAGCCCTATTTCTCAGATCAATCACAGCAGAAATACCTAAACGGCTGTAAAGGAGGAGATAAGACAGCTTAGGCTCAGTCTCCAGAGACAGTGCCAAATGTAAACTCCCAGGTGTCCTAATAAGCTTTATCTTCACAGACCCAAGCCCACTGGGGAACAGGATCCAGTTTCTAATGTAAAATTCCTAAGCTGCTTTGTGACTGCCCAACTCCTTTGTATGGACGGTCTCAAAGACTTAAAAGTCAGCATTTACAAAGGAGATTTTCTGGGAAAAATACATCCAAGCAAACCTCTCCTTAGCGTTCCTATGGTTTTATACAGGAAATCCTGACAATTTTTCAAATGGAAAGCATTATGTCACTGGAAGTTAACGATATTTTGCTTGTTCTTTCCTCCAAGGACAGTCACCAGGGGAGGATATGACAATGGGTTCAATTCCCTTGAGAAGCAAAACATTTGCTACATAATATCTTAATTGCAGAAGAGAGATATGCTCTGAAAATGGTAATTTAATGGCCACTATAAGTTCATAACACATTCAAATTATTTTTTCCAGATGTAGAAGAAATAATACATTTCTCTTCTGCAAACCTGGACTCCCTAGGATTTAAGGGACACATCAGAGCTTTGGCTCAAAAAATTGCACAAAGAAAAATCTGCAAGGACAAGGAGACCATGATTCATGCTCCTTCCACTTTCCAGTGGCCAGAGGGGTGCCACCTAGTCCTGATGACATCAGGTGTTTAACTTGTCTTATTTTCTAGGACAGAGACTCATTGTTTTAGAGAACCTAAGCACACTTGTCAGGGGTAGAGGGCGTCCAGCAGATCTTCAGCCTTGTAATTGCAGGCAACCGCAACACCATCCCCAAACCCTCTCTGAAATGTTTCTGCCTTTAGATTCAGTTATCACAAATGACAATCCAAAATGTAGTTTTGTCAGTAAAGAAGGAGGTCTTACAAGGATTTCAGTTTGTAATACTTTGTTATTTGGCAGGACAATAAAGGGTGAGGCATTAGATAATCTGTGCTTGGTTTTACAACATATAGCCTGCTGATGGACTGCAGTTTTAACTTTGTCCCATCCATCCTTTGCAAAAAATCAATAAATTCAATACATATGCTAACCTACACTTATTCCAAAGAAGTATTATTTACTATGGAAACAACATATTAAAATCTATAAGAACCATTTGCCCAACATGTACATAAGTGGTAGTTAGACATAACGCCAACAATAATTGTGGCACAAGGGACTGCTCTGTTGTTAACTAAGATTTGTGAACCAGCAAGGGAATCAAAACTGTTCTCTCAACCCTCCCAACCCATCTAATCCTTGATAAATATTGATGAAATGATATTTTTTCTTCCTTGTTATACCACCCCATGGTTAATTATTTGCAATTATTTAAATACTGGTGCCTAACTAGTTCTTGAGAGTGTTATTACTGCACTGGCCTGCAAGAGTGACTGTCAGAATTACCATAAAGAGGATGACAAAGATGACAGGATACAACTGTCTCTTTACAACTGCTATGTACATTGCTACACCTGAAATTCCTTAATGTAGAGTTTTCCCATCCCTGCTCTCCCAGGGGCTGAGTACTCTCTATACTGATCAGATCCATCTGATGAGACACAATGTATTAGCAATTCTGCATGCTTAAAAATAGCCACATAATTCTACCTTTCTTCTCCATCTACAAGGTAATCATATACATATCTTTGTTATTTTGTTGGGGAAGTTTTTAATTATGGTTTCTTCTGCTGAAAAAACTAGATGTTCTAAAATATAACAATTTTTCTGAAACGCTTATAATTTCACTGTGGCTTGTAGTCTCTATACTTAATATAGATTTATGTATTTGGCTGCTTTTTCTTCAAACTCAAAAATGTCAAGAAAATATATAACTTTTTTACAAAGTCTGTAGACCTGCACAATACAAAATGAGTACAAAGTGTTAATAAAATTAACCCTACTTTAAATAGTACTGTTTCACAAGGAGTCAAAGTAGATTTCTATAGGTGTAGGTAATATGATACAAGAGAGCATTTCGCTCTATAGTGATAATTTCTTTTACCTATTAAATGCTGGACAAAAAAAGGACAATTTTGACTAGAGAGCTCACCTAATGTGCCCCATACAGTATCAGTGAGATCAATCTGTCAAATACAGGCTGCAGGTGACAAACTAAGTGACAAACCTGAGACCTGGCAATGCATTGTGGCGGCATTTTTCTCCCCTTGGGTATTTTTTGGTTTTTGTTTTTTGGTGGGTTTTTGTGCTGGGTTGTTGTTTGTTTTTTTTTTTTGGTGTAGTTTGGTTTTTTTCACAGAAAAGAGAGAAATGTTGCAGACAAGCAATTGTGCATATGAAAAGAGAAAGGAAAAGAAAAAGACAAAACAAAATTAATAAAAGATTGAAATATCCAAGAATACAAAAGTTTACACGAGGTAGGAATGTAGAAAATAAGAAAATAGCAGATAATGTACTGAAAACAGCTTTGACAGGTATCATCCTGTTTGGTAAATAATAAGTGAAAATAGAAAGTACTAGTAGGAAAGATAAAATAAAAATGAAGTCTATCTAATATAGATAAACTTTAAACAAAGCATTTTTAACAACTTACACCCAGCTACTCTTTTATAGATTATATGCAGTATGTTTGTAAAAGGTGTTTGATTTCATAGCTATATTATGAAGTCAAATACCTTTTACAAACAAATCGTGCATAATTTATAAAATTACTTTATTTCATAATAGAGTTGAGAAATCATATTATGGACTTTCATAAGCTGGGGAGGGGTGGTTTTTTATCCAAGAACGACTGCCTATGAGATCTCTTTACACTCATTATGATTTACTCAGCATTGCTTTTAATTGCTCTACCAACTGATACTTGGCTTCTTCCATAAATAACTCTAGTAAATATAAGCTCATAATCTTTTTGATAGGTATGTCACCATTAACTTTTTGGCAAAAACAAATCATCTCTGCTGACAGCTCCTTCATGTTGAAGGGACAAGAACATCCCATTTACATTGTCCAGGTTTTTTAAAAGGCCATTTTTGAAAATGGCCATGTTTCAAAGCCTAAAACACTACAAGCTTTACTGCAAGAAATCCAGAATGCTGTAATCCCATCTCTACTCCACATGTCATCTGTGATATCCAGCTCTCACTTCAATATGCTCAGCTCCTTTTAGTATCCCCAACAGTGGCTGGAACAGAGGTGACACTGCTGTGGCAGCTTCTGGGCTATGTATTGGCTTGCTGGTATGTGAACTGTAGCTCTCAGCTGATGGACCACATGAAATGAACCAACTCACACTCCAACACAGCCTAACCCTTCAGATGCTAATCTGGGCCTTTCACAGAGATTCCAAAGTATGTGAGAAATGTACTATTTATGCAACATTCAAAGTATTGCTTAAAAATTTCCAAGAGGTCCTATATTAATGAGTGAAGGAAGGAATATACAGGCAGATGAACAGGATAATACTTAAGATTTGTTTTCTTAGGAAACCAGGAAAAAAATCAGGTGTAAACTTTAACTTATTTATGAGTCAGAAAGTTTAATTCTGATCTTGGACATGTAATATAGCACACAGAAGACAAGAAGTACTCCCTTTCTTCATTTTAACAGTGGAAAGTTTTATTCCTACTGAGTAATGACTCATTCCCTCTAGGAACCAGATACTATTGATCTCACTTCACAAGGCTTTATGCTCTTAATTTAAACCCAAGCAGCAATATCACTAGCTTAAATGATTCTGGTCTAAACTGAACTAACCTAAAGCTTCAGATCCTCCAGGGCTTTGAGACCAACTTCATTACTAAGCAGTACCAAACAGGGATGCCTCCTACTTTCTTTATGGTCTTCTCACAATTTGCCTTTAAAACTAATGCAAACCACAGAGATTGTGAAGTTACTAATTCCACAAAATAGTCCACAGAGCCACTATTCTGAGATCTTCTGGTGGTCAACGTGGAAAAGCTGAATAATAAATAAATAAAGAGAGATAATTTTCAGAGAGTGAGCTATACATTCAGCTGCTTATTACACCATTCCTCACCACTGCCAAGTTGTTTAGAATCATATATAGGTATCCTTTACTATTTTTCTTTAGAGTACTTCAATTTATTTTAACCTGAGATGAAGGAATGGAGAAAGGATGACATATTGACTTGCAGAAAGTGAAACTCGTTGTCCCTACCCCCACCAGAAATAAAACTGTGCCCTCATCTGCATCAATCCCCAGGGCTTGATCTCCTCAGCATCCTTCCCATCCCAGCAAGGCTACACTTTTCTGTAGCCAGAGACACACTGCAGTTCCTCTCCTGACCATGAGAGGAGGCTTAGCTCCTCTTCATCTTTGCAACAGAGCTCTCCCTTGGGGAAGAAGACCTGCTCATTCTCTAAGCAACTTTGCTGTGTGCAACAAAAAAAATTTTAAAAGAAAGTTGCAGGTATAGATTTCAAGAGGCTATTTCTGCTGGTAACAGAATGAACAAACCATTTCACATGCAGAGCTATCTACTATCCTGGTAGTGATCTGTCCTTAATTTGAGTACTTTCTTCCACTAATCAATTATTCAAAGAAGTAAGGGAAGAAGGAAGAGGGTAAGAGGGTAAGAGGGAGGTGGGGAAAAGAGGGATGCAGAGGAAAAAAGTGAGAGACAGAGAGGGAGAGGCAGAAGGAGACTTTTGTGTAAAATCCTGCTGAGAACAGGGATGCCAGTTAGTCACAAGTTATGTGGGAAGTTTTTATAATGAAAGCCACCAATCATCAAAGTTATCTAGGTTTATGAAACATTTCTCTCCAATCTTATTTACAGATATTTATATGGTAAGACTTTCTCCATCTTTCAAAATTTGTATTAAAAGCACCTTATTTCCATCAGAATAGCTTAGAGTAACACCCACCATCCCCTTGGTATGCAGTGTAGTGCAAAGAAATAATTTTGGTTTATCCCAGTTTAAAGGACAAATAACAAATCAACTTAGATGTTCAGATTTTTACATTTGTCATGCTGTGGAGGTGTTTGTGCTTAGCAGAGCTCAGAGGACAGCATGTAACTCTTAGTACAAAGAGTATATGACCTAAACTGGTCTTACTCATAAAATACAAAAATGAAAACAGTTAATAGCTGGTCTTGCACAGACCATTTTTGTTAGATGCCACATGTCTGATGTGATAACAGAACACTGAATATTTCAGTCTTGTAACTTTAATTTCTCTTTGTCCTGGCTTGATCAGGATAAGATCAGTTCTAAATTGCTTTGGAATATTAGCTGGGTACCACAAATTTATTTTGTATTCTCTCAGCCATAACTCATTACATGGAACTTGCTTGGCATCAATAAGTCACTATGGCTTTTGTGTGTGTATGCGTGTGTGGGAGCGTGTGTGTGGCTCAATACCCTGCTGCTAGGCTATTTAGAGATAAAATCTGATATAATAAAATATTAATTACAGCTGAAAGGTTGGGCGAGAAATATGAACTCAATTACAGTCCCATATTGTGAACAAAGGGCATGGTGAAAAAATCCTTTAGTTATAGATGTTTGGGATAATAAAAGAACAACTAGAACATTAGACTCAAGCTGAGTGCTCCCTAAAAGGCCACCTGTTATTAATCTTCACATCAGGCACAGAATTTCAAGTAAATTAGGTCAAGATGAAAGAGTTTTGCTGCAGATATTTTTTTTACTTAACTAATTTAAAGATTTCTTTATCTGGGTATTTTTTCTTTGATGTCACTTTAATTTAGTAAGTAGAAATTTGTAACAAGCACAAGGACACAGCAATTGTAATGAAAGGTTAGATATCATATATAGTATGTGAAAGAAACACATTATATGGTGGCAAGAATTAGCAGTTTATTCTAGAATTCTTCATTTCAGTCAGACTGACAGTTTCTCAGAACCAAACTGTATGCAGATGTGTTTATACCATCTTAGAAAACCTCTTTTTTGGTTTGTTTGTTTTTCAAAAAATACCAGCAGTGGAATATAAGTTATTCTAAGACTTCCTAATACATACTTCTTTTTCATCTATTTGATTTACGTGAGTGTGAAGTCAGATGCATTACCAAAGATTTAACAGAATGTGACCAGATTGCAAACAGGCAAAACTGTGAGCCAAAGTAAGTCCAAATCAAATAATATGACCTTGAAATCCTATGCTTAGAAGCGAATCATAAGAACTAAGGAATCTTATCTATTACTGCAGGCTAAAATGTGCCATTAGATCATAAAAAAATATTCTAGTTGTCTGATGAACTGTGCTTTCTATTAACATTGTTTTCTATTTCAACAAATTTTGCTGAAACTATGGCAGTATATTTTGGTACCAAGCCAGAAAACAGACTTTCAATGAATTTACATTTATGATACTTGGAACAATTCAAAAACCATTTCAAAGCTTCTTAATCAGCTTTATGTTCCTAGCTTAATTTCTTTTTAAAAAGAACACAGAAAAATGATAAGTTCTTAAGTACAAGATAAAAGTATCTTGGTACAGCAAGCAAAGTGCTTTTATAAGCCAATATTACACCATTTAACTCACCAGTTTTCAGGTTGCCAAGGCCAATTTATAGAACAACAGGAAAGCATGGAAAAAGGAATAAAGTCTTGTCACAGTTTAAAAAAAATTAAAGAAAACCAAACTGTCTAAAATAATTTAGTCTAAAAAAGAACAAAGTTAGAGAGGATCTGAAGGGAATATTCAAAATGGAAAGCCATGTCAGAGATGACTGTTCCTTTCTTTTCAATCTGCCACAGAGAAAGGAAATTCTGATGCACAATGGTGTTAAAGTACAGATCAATGAAGAAGATACAAAAGACAATTCCAGGAGCCTGAACACATACAAACCAATATGCAATAGTCTGCAAGATCACACAGCCCATCTTATCAGAATCAGAAGTATCACTTCTGCAAGTGTATGCCTAACTTTCTGATACTTAGACAGCTCACTGATGCTTGGAAATTGCTTATGACTGGAATGCAAAGATTCACTACAACCTTCAGCTCCAGCAAAGCTATTGCTGGCAGCCATCAGATTCCACCTGGTTCCATCCTGCTATGTCAGGCAGAGAGCAAAGAAGAAAACAGACTAGGTATTTTTCTTATTATAGAACAGGATGCCATGCTGTTAACCTGTCTTCACAATTTATGTAGAAAATAGATATAGCAAGTTCTGAACGACCAGTTTACTTGGATTCTTAAGAAAACGGGAAGGGCAATTCCCACCTAACAGAGGCAATTGTAGTTCTTTAAGTCTAAATGGGATGAATATGTTATGTCATTTCCACTAAATAATTCTGAAATTCAAGAATGCGTTTTTAAATAAATACTATAACATGTTGTTCTCAGTCTACAGTCTTCAGAGTAGATATGATAAATAGAATACTGTACTGGAATTATAAAAAATGGAGTAACACAACAAAGCAGCAGTCTTCATGCAAGAACTTGCCTAAGTAAAATCTACTTTCAAAGAAATCCAGGGCCACTTTCAAACAAGAGATTTCTTCCTCAATAGCTATGAAGATCAATAGCTACACAAAGTTAAATCAGAAGAGCAGTGAACAAAATACATTGAGAAATCATGTGATATCCTTAAGGAATGGGAACATTCCCTCAGACCTAAATCCATACATAAATGATAAAGATACACTATTTCTCAGTCTCTTGTATTCTCTTGTAACTCCCAATTTACATATACTATGCATGATGCTACCTCCTAGAACAGTGGTTTCATTCTGTTCTCCACAAATGTGTAGAAAGTGCAGTTTGCAGAAGGTAAGAAAAACATGCAGTTTCTGGATTTCAAATCACAATAAGATCTGCATGCATGCTGAAATACCTCAAGGGGTTTATAAATAAAAAAATATAATTATATTAAGAGAAACTGATTATAAAGATTACAAGTGTTATTCTAGTTCAATGTTTTCTAGTAAACAAGACTACTGCAATGCTGTAGCTATGCTCTGGAGAGTGTCCATGAGGTGTGGACAGTCTGCAAATACACCAATGTTTGTGGGCATGACTATGGCCAGTTGCACAGCTTTTATTTATGAATGTGAATTAATATGCACATGTGAATTGACCAAGGAGACTGGATATTACACAGAAACTAAGACGTAGCATTTAGAGCAGGAGATCAGCTAATGGATTAAAAACACTGTTAACACTAAATATGTCCCACATCTTCTACAAAGTTGTGCCCTGGAATTAAACTACTGAATTGATCTGGGGAATTAAGAAAATAGATGTTATTAAAATGAGCAATTTTTAAGTAGAGGGAGAATGCTTATTTTTCCCCTTCATTCAAGGATGCTTTGCAATCTGCTGGTTTGTGTACAGCACAGGAAGAAAAATATTTGCTGAGGCAGCTGACTGAATACACAAGCCAATTTCAACAGGTTTTCTGATTCAAAGCTTGGAAACTGTTTACTGCTCATTAAAGAACTCACAATGGATATGGAGTTTTTAATCTATCAGGGAGGAGATTCAACACAGAACACGGAGAGACTAGCTCCAACAGATCCACTGTGGTCATTTAAGATGTGGTCTCATTTGTCCATCTTCTCCTGCCAGATGCTTTGTTTTCATGGGAAGCAGCACATGCCTGTGCTTCAGTTACAACTGCAGAAGCCAGTGTTATCACTTAAGCACCCAAGGCACAGGCACATTTTCTCCTGCCAGCTCTGCTGTAGGAGAGCAAGATCACAGCAAAATAACCACAACAGAATTCTCGCCTCTCAATGCTATCGTCTCCTTCCACAACTTAAATGCAGTGGGTTTCGGTCCAGCAATTTGGAAGCAGAGATTACTGTGTTCATTTTCATTCTTTCTTCCCTATAAAAAAGCTCTGCAGGGCACTTTAATCAGCAGTGCAAAATGATGCAGGCAGACACAGCAAACAAGTCAGTTTTTGTGGCATCGTCCCCAGTTTTCAGGACTTCTGTGGATAAATACAAGGCTGACCTTCTGTTCTGTCAGTGAAGGTATAACTCTTCCTCCTCCCTGCACTGGGAATGACTCTGGTAGGATTAGGTGGCATAGAAACCTTGGCAGCATGACATTGCAAAGCTCTTCCCACAGGAAATCTGGCTGTAGATAAAAGATTCAGCACAGTTCAGGATTAGCACAACTGTTAAATACAGATGAGATTTTGGCCTTGTGCTTCTACTACCCTACAAGGCTGGTCTTGAAAACAGCTTCAACTCTAGATGTGAGAATGCAGTTAATTCATCTGTCCTTATCTGATTTCCCCATGGCACTTTCTCCCTAAATTCAACATTTTTATAATGCCTTACACATCTATCCCACTGCTCTCTGAGGCTGTTTTAGGCTGAGGCTTTTACACTTCTCCTGACTAAAGAGCTGCTGCTTTCAGTTGTAGAGCCCAGTAAGTGACTCTAATGTTTCTTTGTGTCATTTAATGTAATCCAGTTGAGCAGATTAGCTTTTACTTAGCAATGCTTTAGAGTCATGATGCTTGTTGTAAATGCCAGTGATTTCCTTTCCTACTTAAATGAACAGCATAACGGAAAGTTTACATGTTAATATTCAGCAAAATGAACACTCCTTCAGCATCAAGTGTGGGCAATGACAGTGTTTCACTTGGAGTGCATCTACAGCCTTTTTCCCTCTAACCATGCAGCACTCCTCTTTATCCTTTTGTTTCCTTTAACATTACTTAATATCAAATAAATGCATTTATCTGATTGCTTGTAATGCATGATCAAAAGGCTTTAGTACAAATGGTTCAATGGTTTAGAATGGTTCAATCAAAAATTTATACTGAGAGTTAGGAATTGCCCCAAATTACTTTGTTCTGGAAACCACAGTCCTCCTGCTGTACATTTAAGTATTAGCAACAGAATTTTTTTTAATGCAGTCATTTAGTGTTTGCTAGTGAATAAAAGGCTCATACAAACTTGCTCAAAATGCACAATACTTAAGAAAAATTCCTAAGGTCAACAGCAGTATGGAAATTCACCATTGTCAAGGAATCTGAAGAAAAGCCAATTAAAGTGCTACTGATTGCTGTGGTGTTGCAACATAAATTATTAGAAAAATCCTGTTGACTTTTTGCTTCTTGTCACTCAGACAACTCTGATTCATGTGAGAATCTTGACAAAAGGTCGTGCTCTTTTGGGGATTGTCATCTACAGAACAGTGAAAAACATACTTTTTGGCTGTGTGATCATAGTGTTATGTGACATTAACTAGGACCACATTCCTGACCTGTTCCAATTCACCACTGCCTAGAGAATTTATATTTGAGCTGTTTATACATATGCTTTCTGAACTAAGATTGCTATCCTTTCCTTCTGAAATATATTCCTCTCATGCATTTTTAGAAAATAACCATTTCTTCTCTTGGCCTTAACTGGCTAGCTAAAAACCCAGCTGAGTTCTCTTGGTTCCTCCATATGTAACACAGGTTTTCTGTGACCATTTATGCCAGAACACTGCACTGTTGTAGTGCCAGTACACTGGTATTTCTTGCTGGATCAGAACAAGGCACAGGAGCTCACTTGAGGTCCTGCCAGTGTTTTTCACAATGGTGCTCATAGCTTGTCACCTCTGCTGGAAACCCCACCTGCAAACCACAGTCTATTTGCCTTTCCACAGCCATGCTGTGTTTTGATGATTCACAGTCATACTGTAAGCCATCCACACACACACACTTCTGTTATTTCCAAAAATGAGCTTCTATCTTACAACATGCATCCTTCTAATTAGTTCATAAAAGGCAACCTTTGCATCTCATCCTGAATGACTATTCAGTATTTTCTGTGCAATGTTCCAATCCAGTGCTGCAGGAAGGATTACTGTCAAATGGATTAAAATGTGTTATATTTATATTGTAGATCTATAAACAGAGCAGGCATTGGGTCACCTCTCAGTTGATAATTCAGTACTACACAGCCAGTGAACATGTACTTGTATCACAGTCTCTGATTCAGAGCTCTCAGGAATCACTTAAAAATACATATTTAATTTAAATACTTATGAAAGAAAAGGAACTGAATCTTGAGAACCACAAAAAATAGAAAGTATATGGCACAGCTAGAGAACAGAACTATTGATGTGCAACATTGCCAAGGCTTCAGCACTAACAGGGGCCAAGCAGACAGGGCTTCCAGTAAGACCTGCAGCACTCGTTTAGCCTAACAGGTGAACAAGGACCAAAGGTGACACCACACTTTCCACTTGGGGCACCTCACTTCAGCATCTAGAATTCAAGAGGAAAAATACTGACAGGATTCAAACCTTCTCAAAAACAACAAAAAAAATAGGTAATATGATAAGCTGCAGTAATTTCAGAAGGACAAGGATAGAAGCTCACATACATAATACATATTAAGGTCAACAGTGAAAGCTCCCACAGGAGCAGTGGGTTATACATGCCTGGCAATTCCTAACCACAGTTTTACAGGAATTTAGAGTGGGTCACTCAGCACTGTGGCTACATGCTAACATACATGTGATGCACACTGTCAGAAAATTACTTTAAAATGTCTCCACAGAGTACATCCCCACATAATCCTGTTGAATAACCACCTGGGAAAATGTAGCTGGCCCACATACTCCCCCTTCAATCCTTCCACAGCACACAGCAAAATGAAAACAAATCCCTGTCACACTTCACTAAGCACAGAGAACAGCACCTCTTCCTTACATTTTCAAGGAGTCCTCTGGTTTTTCTACATTTGAACTTGGGAATGTTTAAACTGAGTGTCAAAAACCATGCAATGCAGTAATTTCCAATGATGTTCAAAATTCTCTACAACTCCAGAGGGCTACTCTGTCAGGAAGGTAGGACTGTACCTCTCATACTGTCCCTAAGGGATATTTTTCCACAATAACCTAACAACTTTAACAGATTTGCAGAAACCAGAGGCTGGGGTTAAATATTGTTTTCAACACTGCACCCTAACCATCTGTACAGCATTACTCCTGCTGAGACTGGCTTAGCATGAAAACACAAATACAAGAAAAATCAGAGAGCTAGGAGAGTGTACATGATGAAACCTGTCTAATCAAATGGAGACTCTCTTTATTCTGTCAATTATTTCCGTTTTTATCTAAATACAATCTAAATTGTAACATACAAAAAGTCCCATGAGAAAACAACATGGACTTCAGGTCTCCTGTTTGCCTGAGAGGAGCTTCAGGAACTTTGTACTTCTAGTTGGAAGCTTCTGCTGCTTTACTGGAAACATAAGACACTTGAGAACATGTTGGTGGCTCAGGCTTGCTAACATCAAATTGCTTTAAATCTATCTAAGCTATTTATGTAACACTGTTAAATTGCTGGAAACGTTGCCAGCAGGGCTGTGACACTGGCCAGCTACCCCTCTTCCCAAATGGCAATCTGTTTAGGGGTCCTAGTGACTGGGAGCTCTGCAGTATGAATATGAAATGGTTTTACCAGTTGGCCTCAGCACAAGAGAATGGTACTGGACATACAAATTCACTGGTGCATACCTAAAGTCTGAGCTCAAGTACATTAATCTGAGCACTGAGCAGCCACCCCTCTTAAAGGAATCATGGAAAAATGACCCCATTCTGTGCCTTGAATACTCAGAGGTTGAGCTGTTCATTTTAGTAACTAGATTTAAAAGACATGTTTTATCAATTCTGACTTAAGCTGGCAATCCAGAGCCAGCAAAACAGATGTGAGTTCCAAGAGTTAATGATTCACTGGTTCAATTGTTGCTGTACTTCAGCCTTCACGAGGGAGACTGGAAAAACCAGTGCTTCAAAGGATCTTAACAAAGAACCTGTATAGATACTGGACTATCATGCTACCAGAATGAGAGGTAAGCAATGTAGAGAAGACTATCATAAGGAAATTTTCAAAGATATGGTCCCCACTGTAACCTACTTAAGGCCAGCATGTAGAAAGAAGTTAAAAAAAAAAAGCAGAGCCTTGTAACAGTGCAGCAAGTTTTTAAGTTGTTAATTATAATCAAAATCTGTGAGAAAGTATTAGTGAGTTATGAAACTGAAATTAATCTCTTCAGAGATATGGAATAAGCTATTTTCTCTTTTATTCTTGAATTTCTCTAGCTTGCTTTACTTATTATGGATTAATTTCTATTAATTGCTAAATGACAGGTGTCATTATGTACTAATTTCTCAGTGAGACAAATTAGTACTTGAAGGAATCAAGGATCAATACTTGTTTTACCCAGGGACTATGTTAGAAGTAACAGAAAAAGAACAATGGAAATTTCTGAACAAGATAACGGGACATGTGAAGCTGCACCACGCATGTCCAGGCAACAGGTACCATAAATTCTACTTCAAGTCACAGTAAAAAAATCCAAGGACAAGTTCTACTGCATAACAAAGAAGAATTACAGCATTTTTATAGCATAAGCAATTACTGCACTGTTCCCTCAATGAAAGAGAAATTGACCCTTCTGCTGTAAATAATTATACTTGTTGCTATAAAGAAGTGACAATTATAAGCATTAATAGAATCCAATCCCTTCTCTACCACAGACATCCTCAAACAGCTTTACTGGCTGCCTTAGAGGTTGTAAAACTATGATTTGGAAAGAGCTGACCCTAAGGCACACAATTCAGGCCTTTATGTTTACAGACCCTTAAGCAATAGAAAGGATGCTTGCAGCAAACAAATTAAAGAGTTCCCTCCACCCTCTTTAGACCCTGTAGTCTCACAGTAATTTGAAAGGTTGTATTTTGAACATGGCATTCCAGAATATTAGTGAGTTAGTAATGCTACTTAAACATGTATAGTTACATTATTTCAACATGTCCATTTCTTTATCATAAATACACCTAATATCCAGACTGTTTCATCTGTGACCTCTTGGAAGGCCAGAGTTCCCTTTCTATTTTATTGGGAAGCTTTCCAAATTCTGCTGATTACTGTACAGTTCTGATACTTTTCTCCTTAGCTGTGTCTACATAGGATTTTCTTTTTTCTCATTACTGCATTACCATGTAATGCCACTGGGAATAGAAGGAAATTACAAAAACATGTTAGCATTACATAATGTGCAAGGCAGGAACTGTGAGAGGACATAGCTAAAAATGCAGATATTGCAATGTCTTCATTGGCATGTGCTGTTGCCATGTTTTTGTTTTTTTGATTTCCTGATTGCCAATGAAACAATTAAATCTGCTGATCTCCTGACCAAGAGAGTGATTTTTGTAAAGATAGTACATTTCAAGAATAAAGGCAGGCAGTAGCTTTGAAATTTCTATGGTAGTTTGCAGTTGTACTGGAAAATATTTATTATCTTATTACAGCCTTTTGAAGTATAATAATAATGCTTCTTCTTCAAGGCAGAGAGATTAAAAGTATGCTTCAAAATTAAGCTCTTCAAGTAGAGAGATGTCTGCTTTATTTTCTTATTTATGCAAGTGGAAGAAGTTGGGCACACAGGTGATGAAGGGCATGCATGGAGAGTACACAGATTACCTTCACTCTAGAACACTTAGCTTTCAACTCACAGAATTCAAAGTTTATTTGCTTCCTTCTGCATGTTTTGTTTAAGATATTTTTAAACTATACTACTTGGCAATTGCTGCAATTCTTTCCCTCTTGTCCTGTCTGGGCTTTGCAGCCCCAGATGCTGCTGGACTGATCCCACATACTCAGAGCACACAGAGCAGGAAGTACTCTGGTGTCCCAAATGCCACGTATTGCATCCACAGGGATTTGCTAGCTGACACATTTGGTCATCCTGTTCTTTCATTTCAGACTGAAATAGGAAAGTACCAAATGTCTGTGGTGTCTGTAAGACTAGAAAGGTTGGCTGAATGGGCCATTAACTGGCCCCAAGAGTTTAATGGGGCATATCCAGTTGAGCAAACTCTGTAATAATGTAGTTTGAAAAGCAGATCATGAGGCAGAGAAGATCCTAGATGGTCTTGCCTTCTTTCTTATCCATTTTGCTCACTTCTCCAGTCTGCTCCTCACAGAGACTTGCTATCACCTGGTAGTTTCAGCGTCATCTGAGTCAAAATCTTCGGGATGTTTACTATTAAAGCTTTTTGAGGATGTGGCACAGAATAGCAGGAAGAGGGTGGTATGGGGACAACATTTTCCTGCTAATGTAAACAGATAAAAGAAGTGGAAACACTTGACCTTTTTCGTGGCAAGACTGAATAGAAATATGTGCAACAAAGAAAACTTCATTCTCCTGCTGAAACTAAAACCTTGCAAGACAACTTTTTTCAGAGGAGGTCACAAGGACCTTTTATAATGCAATATGACAAACAATCTAAAGCTCTTTCTAGCATAGATGAATGTATAAATAACACTAAATGCGTGCAGTAACTGAGCATTACAGTTTTCATTCCTGTGTATGAGCCAGATCTTTGCACTAAATTAGCATTCCTTGGTTGAGTATATGGCACTGACCAATTTATACATTTGCAGAAAATTTAGCCCCAGGGTCTTCTAAACTTTAGGCTAAGTTGCCCTGAAGAAGTAAAATGTACAAATGGTACTGCCTTGAGTCTCCCCTCAACAGATGTTGAAGAGCCCTCATAGAAAAAATATTTGCATTTGTATGCTTTTTATGTAAATGATTCAAAACTTTATTGACCCTTAAACTCAAATTTCTGAAAAAAGAGAATATCTGCAATAAGACATGTATTGCACAATTTCCACAAAGGAATAATCTTAAATTAAACATTTCTTGTTTCATTTAAGCCTTGCAAACTACAATCATTCTAAAAGTCAAAATAGCTTAGCCAGCTGTTAAACAAGTGCATACATTCATCATTACTGAACGCATTACTGCTTTAAACATATATAATTCCAAAATAATCTCCTTGAAACAAAGACAGCAACAGCCATAAAACATGCTGGACTTGAAATGGAGGCAAAGCAAGCAGTATTTTTTGTATTAAAAATCTGACAAAATACATTTCAATCATGTCCAGTCTTATGAATTCTAAAACAACCTGAAACGCCATTTGGCCTTCGTGATTATTGTGTACTTCATCATTGTAAACACAGCTTTCTGAACATTTCCATAAAGTCTGTTTTTTTAAAATCAACATTTAAGTAATCAATATTGCACTTTCTCTCCTTTGATGTTGTGGTGGTTGTGTGCAGATTCTAAGTGGCATAAAATATCAGGATTTTTCTTATTTAAGAAGAGAAAAATAATTTAATCACAAGAAAAAAGCCTGGACTTCAGAATGACCTCAGGTATCAGCTTTGTTGATGTGAATGGCAGAATTTGTGCTCTCCTTTTCCATCTCAGGAATTGAAGAATTTCATGTGTCATGGTTGATGTGTTGATCAATAAAACAACAACAGTCATTTACACTGAAAGTTTAGTGCAGTTTCAAATATCTGCATTAACCAAGCTGGTAGCTGTAGCAGAATCAATAGACAAGGCATCTTGCCTGGTGGTGTGGATAAATGAAGTATGACTAAACTTTTAACACCCAATGAATACAGACTGAGATGATAAAATCCATATGCAGAATGTGTTTTGCAAGCAGTGTGCTTGGGAGTGGAATGTACTGTAAAACATTACAAGTATTAAGAAATTCTTACTTTCATTTTCACTCTGCTTCACTCAGCATTTACTTATAAGTCTGCAGTCAGCCTTCATTCTATTTTAAGACCTGTTGCAAAGGACCTCAGTAAATTTGCTGCTGTGTGTTCATCTGTCAGTTCTACAGCTTCATGTCACTTTAAATCTCTCCTCCTATTTCCTTAACCACTCATCCACTTATTTGGCACACTTTCATCTCCTAACAAGCTCCTTTCTATAGTCAGTGAGTTTCTGATATGTCAGTACTGCTCTAGGAGCCAATCATCTTTAGTTCATTATGCAGATAAAAAGAATGAAACCATTTCTTTATTAACAGCCTAATATGTTCATGTTTAAACAATAACTCCAACTTGTATCATTCTCATCCAATGCTTGAATTCAGAAGTTTTGTGAGATAAAGTCAGACAAATATCAGATACTTCTGTTTCTAATCTAACCTGTTAAATCAGTTTCATTAAATATTTATTTCATTAAATAGCTCTAATATTTGCTGCTTTTTTTTCTTGGGTGGTTTAGACTTCTGTCATGTGCTACATTTTCTTTTTAAAAAGGTATCTGAATGAACGACTGGATAAGATTTCCAAAACACAGACCTATGTACATAAAATATATATAACTAATAGTAAAAACACCTAATTATAAGAACTGTATGAATATTCTGAAGAAACCCAAATAACATTTCTTTTCATTCATGCATATATGAGAATACCAGATCTGTATTTCCCAGATGAACAGAAATTATCAAAAACTTCAGCAGCAGGATGAAAATATATGATAGCCACTCCGTATAGATAGAAACTCTTCCTACAGTAATAAAATAATTAAGGAGGATAGGATACACAATTACCCAAAAGGAAAAACACCCTATAGCTGAAAAATCTCTCTCTCTCTCATCTTTGTTTTTGTTTATTCAGAGTATTGAACTCATTACTGGTTCTCATTTCAAATCATCTAACAATTTCTCTGTCTTCCTCACTGAAAATCAGGCATCCTTTATTCTAATAATGAAGAACTTACACAGTACCATGTATCTGGGAGATAAACCTCTGTAAACTGGAGATTCATTAATGGATATTTTATAACACTGAAGAATCCAAGATACTGGTTTTAAAGGTTGCTTTTTAAAATTCTTATTTCTCCTGTCGTGGTCAAATACTGGAAACACTTTATGAATGTTACAGTACATACTGTGTAAATTGGCTAACTTACTAAGAGTTGACTACCTTAAATCTGTGAAGTAAACAAGAAGATTGAATATTAAAGACAGTAGCTCAGCATAAAAAATGTGATATGCCCTTGAACTTATAACACTGCAGTAAGCAATTACCTTAAAGAAGCCACCCAGACAACAGAACTATGGCTTTGTTCCTTATCTTCAAAGAACAAGCCACTTGCATCTGGATCAAATCCTTTAAACAATACGTGAACACTCAACATCAAAGCACTTTTTTTCCTCAGTTATTTAATTTAATTAGAGCTAATACAGACATGAATTTAGACACTCATTGCTGTGTAGAAAATCCCCAGAAAATACGTTCAAGAAATCAATCCATTTGTTTTTTAATTTCATAAAGAATTTTCCCCCCAGTACCTGACAGGAGCGCCTCTGCTCTGTGCAGGTTTCAGCAAGACTGTCACAGTGCTGTCAGTTTGATTCAAAGGTGTTTCAAGTTCATATGGTGGCATAGAGGGTGCTAGAATAAGAAAAGAAAAGAGGCAAATAAAATCATAATTCTTGTATTTCTTCTTTCAAGAGTTGTATCTTTATTTGAATATGAAATTTTAAAAGCTTCTTCAAATACAAGACCATACTACAAGTCTAAGATGCTTTCTGTTACAATGGAAGTGTGAGACAACTGTTAAATACTTCAGGGAAAAAAAAACCCAAGAAATCTCAAATAAAGAAGTATCAGCCCACTCCTAGTTTCAAGACAGGAAACAGATACTAGTGGGAGTAAGTTTGCAGAAACTATTGAGAATCCATCACTTGGAAATGAAAAGTTATCTTAAGAACATCTGCAAATATGCATGCTGAAGTGACTATTGTTTTTGAAAATGAGCCCAGCTTTCTCAGTAGGACAGCTGTATCAGGAGGAACTCACATAATTTGCTTTTCCTGGAATTTTAACAAGTGCTATAACTGTCCTGGGTCTGTTGCCCACCAAGACAAGAGTTTATCTTAGTCTGAAGCTCCATTCAGCACTTTTGCAAACTGTGTCTTCATTAAAGATTTACAGTTGTGATTAAAACAAATGATGCCTCAGTTATTGCCTTTTCTATTGCTGCCTTCTTCATTGCTGTCATCTGCTCACATTGGTATCATTACACTGGAGGGAAGGCTACTCAGTTACTTGATTATTTGACAGGAAGCCGTATCCCTATTGTTCACTTGTTAATGGTCATGCACAATTAACAGATTTAAAGGCCAGAGAAGCATAAAGTAGTCATTGCAATGGTCTCTTCTGACTGCAGAATAATGCAGGGCAATTAACTTCCCTAAACTAATTCCCACTTGAAAAAAAAAACAAACCACATTTAGTGGGGAAGAAGACCTTTTCCTTTGGAAGATTCTTCTAAGATTCATTTAGTTCTTCTCAATTCACTCAGTTTTATCTTACTGAATACTTTTTGTGCACCACACCAATAGTGTGTATAATTCTCCACACACAGACAGTATCAACTTCCAGCAAATTATTTTCAAGTGTATTTTCCAATAATTTTTGTTCTTCCAGCAGTATCTGCATCTACTTGAAAGGTAAATTAATTTATCTCTCTTTATCCACTGTGCCCTACATATCCAAGTAAGGACTGCATTAAGAATTGTACTGTACTCCACAATTCCTCAGTCTGCTGTGAAAACATTAAAATCTTCATTGCTTTGCATTGCTATTCACCATTTCACAAATAAATTAATCTTCAAAAACCTCCCTGTATGCTGAGAGGGTTTTATTCTGTTGACAATCCTCAACATAAGGCACAACATTTAGACTAATAATTTTAAGTAATTTGGGTACCACTTCAGTCATACTATCACATACCACTTTAAAGGTTTGGGCACACTTTGCAATTCTGAATATCCAGGACATGTTCATATAATGCCCCATTCTCAACCTGACCATCCTGAAAACAAGAATGGACAGCAACTGTATCTACAAAGAGCTGTAGGAACTCAACATTTTTGAGTACTTTGTCATTTCTTGACCTTGTTCTCCTGCTTGTATCTTAGCAAATCTTTTGATTTTCCTAATTTATGACTCATAAGTCCCTACTTGCTCCTTACTAATTTTAGCGTCCCTGCAAAGACCAAAACTATGTTCCTGTCCCAGTTATGAGTTGTGGTTCTCCCAGTCATAACCTTTAGCCCTGGCTACATTTCTCCTCTCCATTTTTCCTTGTCTGCATTAGGATCCTTCCTCCTCCACACTGCCTTCATGTAAAGAAGGAACTTATTAATAAACAGAGGGAAACAGGAAATATTAATGTAATTGCAAAATAAAACACAGCAACTATTTCCAGTACATAAGAGTGCTATTCAAAACACTTGACAGGAAATTTAGAGGTTTTTATTCAGAAGAAAATGTAGTCCAGAATTAGAAGAGTAAAATGCAAAAATTGGTCAAATTGCACTTAATCTCTTCTAAAAAACAGTGAAACCTTTCAACCAGAAATGTTCAGAAGTTCTGTTTCACATCTTGTCCAAAATGGAGAGCACTGGCCACATGCAAGAGCCTCAAAGCTTTCCAGTGAGACAATGAGATCACAGCCACCAGCACTGCAAAGAGGGTTCCATAACCAACAGCTAAAATGCCAACTGAGACATTTCAATTATATTAAAAAATAAAACAGTTTTTTTTCTATTTTAACTTAGTCAGAGATTGGTTTTAACTACCTATGGACAAGGCACAAACACTTCTTGTTAGTACAGTAACTAAGAGGAAGCAATGAGAGAGTGGAGTGCAGACAAGACAGCCTGCAGAATCTCACCACATGGAGATTTGGGAGGTTTACTTCACCCTCAAGCACTCCTGCAATTCCTGTTCCCACTAGGGAATTGTTGTTGATGACATACTAGTTTAGAAAAGAACAATTTAAGATCCAGTACTATTCCCAAATGTCCAGATTCTCATCCATACTCAAGTGTCTCCATTCCTTATTTTAATAAGGGGCAGTCTCATTCATCCTAACTCATACAAAGTTTTGCCGTGTCAGAAATTTATTTTTGACAGAGAAAATTTCTGCTCAGTACAGGAAAGGGGATGGAAAAAACCCCTCTGTCTTTACTGATCAGTGTTAATTATGTTTCATGTTCCATACAGAGTTAATTGTCTAACTTGAAAATGAACACTTTTGTTTCTCTACAAACAGCTGCGTTGGCAGTAACTTCCACCTTGTATTAACTGTCTTCTCCTATAAGATAGGAGAAATTATTCAATTTCTGATAAATACTTGTCAATTTTTTTCATTCCAGTGAGGTCAGAAAATGAGGGATGGGGAGAAGTACACAGAATGAGAGTAAAAGAAAAAGAAGATTTTGTACCCAAATGCTTTCTGGAAAGCCCAGCTGACCAAAAATAGGTAAGGCAATTTTCTGTAAATATGATCAAGGAACCAGTTCATTACTGAACTGCCAGTTTAATTCTAAAGGAGACTGCAGAGAAGTGAAGAATAAAGGGATTTCAACTATAACTTTGCAAAACATTTTGTCATGAATTACATAAGCATTTTGGAGAATGCAGTAATACTCCATCCCCTCAATGAAGTGTTCCTCTGCCTCAAGGGAGGGCTTGAAATACTGGTCAAGAATCTGCAGAAATGACAGCCATGCTGCTGTTATCTGAAAACCTTGTCCTGATGTTCTTGTCTAATACAGTTTCACATCCACTTCAGTCCCCATGCCTGTTAGAACACAGGCAGCCTGGCAGCTAACTACAGTTTCTAAGTGAGCTCTAGATGTACAGCATCTCTGCTCTACTCTTTTTCATGGCTCATTAAAGAGATTTTCCAGCACTGTTACTGTTCTAATTTAGAATCATGTCAAGGCTGACTAAGCTCTGAATGAAGCCCTCATCTTCAGGTCCAAAAAAACCTTATGCTAAATGTTGCAACTGCAGCTGGCACTGGCTGCAAACACATAATTCACAGGGGTTTCTTGAGTGATATGTTACAGTTGTGAACAGCAATTTCAAAATACTAGCTAATATTTAAGCACTTGGAATAAGCACTTCAGGTATGTTAATGTATGTCACTTTGACATCTTTGAGGATGAATGTGTTCTTCCCTTTTTCAATTTGCTGCTTCTTAAATTCTAAAGAAGTAAACAATAAAAAAATCAGCCAACTCATTATCATAAGGAAATAATATTCTTTGATGAAGTACCTGATATTTTAGTCGTGAACTGGTTTGTAATTGGAGGTCCAAAGCCTTTAGCTGTGCTGGCTCTGATGGTGAAAGAGTAGGTAGTGCCAGGATACAGTCCAAAAAAGAGATAGTGTGTTTCATTTCCCAGCTTTGAGACTCGTCCACTTTGATTGGATAAATCTATTTCTGGGTCAAAGGAACTGACTGCTTTGTAGGTGATCTGCAAAAGAATAAGAAAGTTATAAACTGCCTTGAGCAGATGGACAGAGATTGCATCTTTATCCAGTAAACCCTTCTGATGTATGCGCTGTCAGACATTTTATGATAAGCTATCTTACTCTCTTATACTCTTCAAATCCTGAATCCCACGAAGGGGCACAGGAACTGAGTTGTAACTCATATGAGTTATTACTTTTATAGATACAGAGACTTAGAGGCAGCTGGATTACAACTCTAAAGGATGGGTTCAAGCTTACATTAATTCCTTCAAGATGCTGGCTTCAACAGTGTTGTATTTTGAACTCATCTTAATGTTGGTTTTGATGAGCACCAGTAACAAAACTAAAACAAACAGATTAAAAACTGAGAAGTGACCAAGAGGGGGTACAGCCCCCAGTTCCAGCTGACTTTACTCTAATTACATTTTCTCCTGAATAAGGTTATCTGTAAAAGATGATAAGGGCAGCTTAAGGCAAATTTTTCAGAAACTGGGTAAAGCTTCTATTTGAGTCTGAAGCTCAGCTATTACAATTGCTAATTTGGATTTTTTTCAGGTTATTATATTGCACCTAGGTCAGATTCTCATTTAGAGGGAAGAAAAGATAAATGTTAAATAATATATGCAGAGTGTATATTGTATCCTCAATTCCTTCCTTGATTCAAACAGTATTTTTAGTTTTCATTAGAAATTTAAGTTCACAGTAAAACTTGATCCAGACTTCTTCTATTAATTACTGATTTCTATGCACTGTAATGAGAATTTAAAATTATGAAAGCCATCTAAAAATATGAAAGCCATTAAAAAATTAGAAAACTAGAAATGATTCACCCCTCCTTTTTGCTTTTAAAGTTTCATTTTCATGTGAATAACTCCAAACCCCTTATTATATAAAGTGATAATTGACATTCTTTTCACTATACTTATTCAATATCATTTTAATTAAAAGGGCCCATAATACAGTACACAGACTCATCCAAGTGTCGATGCTACACACCTTAAACACTTGCAATCTCCTAAAACCTCTGACCTAATGAAAATTGATTTTTATATGGGCCATCTAATAGAACATCAATGAAGTGCTGAAAATTAATAATAAAAACTTTCATAATATTCAGATAAATGCCGACCTTATTGCAGTAGATATAGGCATATCCTCTACAAAACCTCATCTATAAACTGAACTCCAAGTACCTTCAAAAGTACACAACTAACCCTTCTCATTCTGACAGATAACAGATTAAACTACCAACAACTGTCCAAACTTTTACCAGTAAAGAAATTAAGGTAACATATTGCTCACATGAACCCCTCTATCTCAATACAGCTGATGGAATTTTGTATGTGTATAGATTTAAGGATGAAGTGCCCAGATACAGTGGGTGAACTCCTCAGCAATGGAATTAGACAAGGTAGCATGTCCCTAAACTGAAATGTGTGTTTCCATGTATACAAAATGTTTCTATCTACCACCCTGTATTTCTATGTACATAAATCTAGCAACAGTAACAACATTAGCACTTAACTAAAACATTCTGATTTCTGAATACCTACAACTGTTGTGGTAGCTGGAAAGTTGTTAGCTTTATAAAAAATCAATTCATACTTTTTCATAACATTTTATCCTCTTACAATAAAATAGTTTTCAAAACAGTATCAATAGGTTACCATTCAATTTAACTTTTCTTTTACACTGTATCTCATTTAGGTGGGTTTTTTTAAACAAAGCATTTCAATACCAATTTTGTAGTAAGGTCAGGTAAGAAGCTTAACAGTGATTACTGTCTGACAGCTTAATCTGTGCAGTCTTTTGTCAATTTTTTCTAAGAGGTATTCAGGCAGAGCTTCCACATGAGAAAAAGCAGTGATTTTTAGACATCTAACAACATACAATTTTGTTGAATTTGCATTTTAAAAAAGCTAGATTTTTAAAATTATGCCTGCTTGTTTCTATTACAATAGGCTTCCAATAATGATGCCTATCTAAATGTGACATTGACTGCAACCACTGTCTTATGTCTCTTATTTTTAAGGAATTTGCTAAGATCTGTGTGCCAATCTTTTAAATATTTGATTTAGAGTACTAGATAAAATGCTCTATCATGGTTATAGATATAGCAGGTTTCATAAAGCTGCTAACTCAAGGACATGCTGGGTAATTCACTCCAACATTGTATTTACTTTAAAATGGCTACTGTTTTTAAAATGAGGTTAATTTTACATATACTGCAAAAACACATTATTTTTTAAATAATTATGCACTTTGGAAAATCAAAAATAGACATAAAATTGGCAAATTTCCAGATACCTCATACAAAGTAATCACACCATATGTTTGAGCTGGCTCTCTCCACTGAAGAAAAATCTTCTCTTCAAAGGTACTCCCTTGAATGGATTCAAGAGGCACAGCACTCGGGACTGACAGATTAAAAAAAAAAGAAGAGGGTTTAAGAAAAATCTCAGAAGGACATGCTCTGCTTAAATATTTGTACTGCTGAGGCATAAAAATCATCCCACCATGATTTCCCCAAAGACTGAAGCAAAGGCCAGGGTAGCTCAGGAGGAGAACGATTTATTTAACAAGACAGTGCCATTATGCGTCGCCTTCAGTGTAGGAATGAATTAGTGAGCATCACACATTTCCTGTAAACCCCTATAGATAATTAAAAAAAAGGACGAATCAGCTTGTAATAAGGAACTAGGTGATATCTCAAATAGGAGTTTTTGAAAGTAAAATGTTTGTGATACCTTTTTACCAACTGTGTTGCTTCCTAAAGTGGAAAACATATTAAACATTCATATATAAAAATGGACAAGCACAGAAATAACAAGGTATTGTTTCAGACAACAGAACTAAAAACATTATCTTGGAAAGATGAGCCACATATTTCATTGAACAGCAACACTCACTGACAGTAGGCCTGAGAACCTGCAATAGGGTAGATGTAAGAAAAGTGTGAAACAGTCAATGTAAAAATCAGACATTATTAATTTTTCCTAAAGTCTCTTAATGCAGGAGAAAGACCTGTGAATAGTCAGGGATGTCAGAGGTAGGTATGTCATAAAAGGTATGCAAACTCTGTCAGGTATCTACTTGTGTTTCCTATTTGTTCTGCAACCATTGCCTTATCCCTGACAACTGAATTTTCAGGAGACGTAAACAGCACATGGATGTATATCTGTGATTTCATTTTGTAACAACACTGGCAAAGTAATGTGAAAAAAAAATTCCTGAAAAATGCACACAGGAGATGTATATTCAAAATCAACTGTACAGGGCCTTGAGCAGTCTGCTATCACTTGATCTTCTGTGAGCAAAGGCTGGACTAAATGAGATCTGGTAGTCCTTTGCAAGCAACAAAATCGTGTGATTTGAACAATTATGATGATTATTTGAGTCAGTATACTTAGCTGTTTTACATTCAGACTTACATACTTCATGGAATGTCTACAGTACACTAAAAAGTTTCAATTTTTTTCAAGGTATTGTCTCAGACTGAAACTGAAACTGGTTTTTAATAGGTCCTGAAATAACATGAAGTTCCAGAGGGACAGGAACAAGAAATTTTAGCTAAAACACATAAACATCCCAGACAAAAATGAGCTCTTTAGCACTGTCATCCTACAATTGGACCGAATTACACTTAGAGCATGACAGCACAATTAATTCTAATTAAACATTTCTTTTTGTTAGCTATGCTTTGCTGAATATGTTGCATTAGTAACTATATATTCCTAAATTGTTTAATTTATTCCCTCATATATTTTGATTAGAAATTAGTACTACATAAAACCAATACAGCGTGTATTAAATAATTTAACTGGCTTAAATGACAGACTTCAAGTATTTATTATAAAAGGAGCTCACCATTGCTGAAGTTTTTACTAGAAATATTTCCATCATGTTTTAAGGAAATCTATCATTGATCTGAAAGAATATACAAATCTATTCCTGTTCAGATTTCAGATGATAAAAATGGAAGGAGGATGGATCTGTTACATAAAGCAATGTCAAGTCATTTGACAAGGTTCCTTTGAACTGTATGCATTTAAAAGAAGCAAAACCAAGGTAAAAAAAAAACAAGTTACACTTGTAAGGGGTTATATATCAGCACAGAGTATTCTGGAAAGGTGAAACTGATTCCTGGTGCACAATCAATCCAACAAGGAAGTCATATTTTGGTATTGTAGCTAACAGAGCTTCAGTAAACTCTCTGCTTGTGTAATAAAATAATATCACAGAAGACTTGGGAGGATGGTATAATCTTTTCATGCAATATTATTAGAGCATTGCAGAGACACATAACCAATTCTGCCATTTCTGTCTCAAAAAAGGCATTAGCTAATTACATTAATTATTATTTATTATATTTATAACTAATCAAATAGAGTAATTTTTTTAAAAAAGAGAACTGAAAACCCCATGTGAGTTGAAAATTATTAAAAGGAAGGTAACATCTGTATATGGATATAGTGTCTGAATTATGAACTAACAGTGTCCAGTGGTTAGAAAGCCAAAGATAGAGAAACTGTAACTTGCAAATTAAGAACAAATGTTTAGTGCAGAGCACATCACTCAGTGGAAGAGCTTCCATGAGGATACTTCTGGCAATCACCTGGAATTTCTTTAAACTGATACTGTACTGGAACTTTAGAGAGGCAGGACATAGATTAAGCAGAAGCTACAAGTTTAATGATGAAATGGTAAATGTATCATGGGATGTTACAGGTTGTCTGAAAGATCACTCTAATAATGGAGCTTTATCAAAATTGGTGAGGTTGCTGGAAAATCTATTACAGATTTTAGTGAAAGCAGAACATGCACTTATAGAGAAAATTTATATTATCAGGTCATCCCTATCTAAGTACAAAAACTCACCATCTTCATCAGTTTGAACCACAAGTTCCTGGCTTTCCTTCCGTCCTTCGGGATTCATCAATACTAATTTGATGCTGACATTTGTGTATGGTGATAGGTTGGTAATTGTGTGCTGGGGATGTGAACTTTCTGTATCCCAGCTGACTTCCTCCCTCACTTGCTCCTGTCCTCCTGCCTGGTAGCGGTAATGGACTGTGAGGTTGTAGCGATGGCAACGTGTGACATTATATCCAAATGGCTCCCAGCAAATCGTGATCTGTCTGGATTTGATCTCCACAACTTCCAGCCTTCGTGGCCCACGCATCGGATCTGCAAAATGACCAACATCATCCTGCTGTGGTTACTCATGCGTATGGTCATAGTGACATAGTGAGAAATAAGTTGCACAGTTCTACAGGTATGACAGATAAGCAGAAACAGAAATCCATTGCTTTAGAGAATCACAGTATAATAGAAGTATGGTCTCTGAAAAAGTGGGGGAAAATGGAGAAGAGTGAGAAGTGTCTGCTGAAAAATGAAAAGCAAACAAAACACTAAAAAGTTCTTATGATTCAATTCAAATTGCATGACACTGCTGAAATGACACTTTTTTACGTACATGTTGCTTGTAAAAGTAAACACATCCCATTTCTTTTGCACAAGTTATTTGTATTAACAATTTTAGAGCAAAACCCTGCACAAAACAAGTATCTAAAAAGAAAACACAATTTCAGAATAAACCTGCAAATATTTTCTTGCAGGACTGTTTATACAAAGGCGAGATGGGTCCTCAGGTATTTCTTATTAATTTGTTTTTAAGTTGGACTGAATGCAATTACTCAATCTCTATTTGTTCAGGACATTAAGCTAATATTCCAATTTCTTTAAAATAGACCATAGGGTTTCTTTCCACAAAAACATTAGCTGCTAATAGTGCAAATATTTCAGTCTTTTACAGTGGTTTAGCAAAGATGCAAAATAAGCAAGATAATCTCCTGCATGTGCTTTTCTAGAGATCTCCCAATTGAAAAGGAGTCATCAATCAAAATGACCAAAATCTATACACAAGCTTCAAAGATTGCGGTTGATAAACTTAAATTTTCTTTAATCCTACTGTCACATGAATTAAGATTTTCACCATATTACAGCAGAACCACTGAGCTGACACCCCCCCCCCCATTTTCAAAACACTGTCATTAACAAAGCTATTATACACATTTAGCAATAATCTGGGTTTTTTCATTTTTGAGTCCTCAAAAAGATTAAAGACAATGTCAGGTTTTATCCACTGCTTGACTAGTTAAACACTTAGAAGACTTTTAATGAGTTAGAAGACTCTTATTCGTAAACAAATTAATATGCATCTTCCTCCTTTTATGTTTATTAATCAACATGTCTTCACTAGGAATGTTCTAAACAATTTACACAGGATTTCATCTCTTTACTTTTTAACATAATCCCTGCATGCTTGAAATATTTGTTCAAAGATGCTATTCATCTTAACTCCTTGAAGAAAAGGTGTTAAGAAATCACTTGTTTTAACATCTACAAAGCAGGGGATTTTTTCTCCCTTTTAAATCATCCAGCTGCTTTTTAATTTTTTTTAAAATTAATTTTCACTGTCAAACAATGTTGATAACCAGAAGAGAATATTTGGCAATTGGTGAAAAAATGGAAAAAACAAACCAAATTCTACTCCTGGTCTCCTTTCTAGTGACTTGACTGAGAGGTAAAAATGTCCCCACTAAGGATAAATCACTTTTGAGCCATTTATCTCCTTCCATGCTCTGGCATTCCAGAAAAAACATTCTGGCATCTGGGGCCTTTGCCACATTCCTATTGCTACAAGAATTAAAATTAATATGAAGCAAACCTCAAAGACAGGGATATGTACTCGATAACTTCATAAACATTTACTTCTGTGTAATTCAGACATAAACTTCATGGAAAATTAGTTTTCCCATTTTGTTTTTTTAACTTAATTTCAGCTTCTAAGAAATTCTTGTTTTAGGTGAGATGATGAATAGCAAAGAACATTTGAGAGGTATTGTGTAACTGTAATTGTATCTGAATGGGCTAAATAGAAATAGAAAACAAAACTGAGGTGACCCTGACATACAACATTAAACAACTGAACAAAACTCCTGGCTGCAAGAATATGAAACAGCCTGCTAGTTCCACACTGGGCACATCAGAAAATTCACAAGGGAGCTGAGAAATCATTTTATTAGAGGCATAAACCTAATTCATGACATTTTAGAAGAGAAATTGAGTGCCTGTACAAAATATCTGGATCAAAACCTCTCCAAGATTTCTGCCCAGGAGGAAGGCATTCTTATGCCATGCTACCTTAATAAAAAGTACAAGTTAGCCCTCTAGTTAGATCTGTGAGAATGACAGATACATTTGCACTTCCAACAAAAGAGACAAGGGAAAAAAGAGTTTGGATTGTAAAAGATAGAGACAATATAGCTTCCCTTGATACTCACAGGACAAAGCTCATCAGACAAGGCCAATGCTCTGGTTGATTTTGCTCCTAACTTGGTTCTGTAACCCATAGCATCAAAGAGGTACACAGCTCATATTTATTTTTCTTACCATTCATTCAGAGATTATGCAACTAATAGGGGCCTAAAAAACCCTGCTATTAATGGGTATTTTAAGGGGGCTACTTTTAACCAGAAAAAAAATAAAAGGCTAAGGTAACAAAGGAATTTCAGGATTAAAAAAGCCATGGGGCTGAAAAACAGCCCTGAAAAACAGCAGTTAGTGCACAGAAGATAGAAAACAAAGACTCCATTTGATCAATTTAGCAACTAAACTGAAGTTCTCACTGTAGGCAACAGAGGAAATATTTCACAGAATAGAGTCACAGAATCATCAAGGTTGAAAAAGATCTTTAACATCATCAAGTCCACTTGTCAACACAGCATTGTTACTGTAACCCCTAAACCACTAAATCACATCACCCAGTGCTAGATCCAGATGCCTCTTATGCACCTCTAGGGATTGTCACTCCCAACACCTCCCCATGCAACCTATTCCAATGCCTGACCACCCTAACTGCGAAAAACAATTTCTAATTATCTCTCTCTCTCTCTCTCTTTTTAATGTAATATGATTCTGAGAGCACAGTACATCCAATACACTGGAAGGCATACACTCTTCATATTTCATCAGGAAGGATGCAGGACACTTGAGGAAAGGTAACTGTTAAGCAGCACTAAAAGAATGACAGCTAATGACTGTGATTTAAAAGGGAAAGCTGAATTAATTACTACAGCATGATGACTTCATTTAGTTGATTTTATTTTCTGCAGGATTTATCACTTTGCCATGGTGAGTTCCCAACTTTAAGTGCAGAAGCAGGCATCCTTCTATGCTGCTGTTGTGCTCATGAGACTGGCACTAATTATCCCTGCAAAGTGGAAATCTGTCACTCCAGCAATGGTCTGTTGTTGATATCTTGCACCAGGTAAGGTAAGTGATAGCTACACAGAGAAGTGTCATTTCACAGTGCTGATCACAGCTGAAATCACAGCTTTTAGAGCAGAAGAATAAGGAGTTCAACACTATACTGACTGAATTATATACAACATATGCACTTCATAGCACGAGTGCTATTTGCTGAGCCTTTGCCTCCTCCTTACTCAGTAAATGCCCACCTGCAGAAGTTACACAGCCACATCTCTCCACACAATGCATTTTTCTAAGCGAACCAAGCCTCTGCTGCTCCCTGGTACTCCAGCTATTTTCTTATGCCTTACTGGCACAAATCATGAGGCAAATGGGGAAAATGAGGCCACACAATTCGTAAGAGAAGAGGTTTTCCTCCCAAAGGAGCACACTGCCTGTCAAGCCTGAAGCTTAGCCAGGTAGTTCTTTACCCATTCCCCTGCTGGTGCCTGCAGCATTTTTCATACTGCTCTCCTTCTGCCAGGCTCAGCAGGGAATCAGGCAGTGAATTCTGACAGTTGCAGCTCTGACCTGGGGGAGCAGCCAGCCTGGTTCTAGCCCCTGGCACTTTAGCATCCCATTTAATCGGTGATCTTGGCTCCTCCTCTGCTCCACTCTGTTCCTGAGAATATGGAGCACAGACTGACAGACAGGATCAATTTTCAATGCAGCTGCAATTCACAGCTCATTTCTCTGGAACTTCACTCTTCACCTTTTACCACAAGTACAATGCTTTTTCAGAAACTCAATTTCAGAATCACAGAGACATTTAGGTGTATTTTTAGCATCCTGTCATTGATCATCAAAACTTGGGATGAGAATGAAAACTCAGGACTGGAAGTTTTGTCTTCTCATCACAGCCTGCACACACCTACTGAGTTAAGAACAAGAAGGGAATGGCATGGTGATTTTCTGCCACTCCATGGTACTCCAGTATCTGCAGACATCTTGTATGGGTTAGATAGTATTTGGAAGTCACCTAACAGTAGGAATTAAGAATTTATTTCTTGTCAAGGCAAACTATTAGTGGAGTTTAGCTATGCAACAACTCCCAAGAGTGAAATTTCAGATCAGACTCTGTCCTTCCATAGGAAGATAGATAGAACAGGAAAATAAACAAATATACAATGAGAACTGAATATTTAAGATACTAACCACAAAATAGCTTTTAAAAATATAATAGTTAATTAATAATAATGAAAAGTAAAGGCTGCAAACTTTGCCTAAGCAGCCTTGTTCAAGTCACTTAGCATCTTTTCCCATCAATTCCCTCTGAGTAAAGTGGGAGCCACAGCACTCTACCATCAGTATCTGGCCGTGTCACATGGAATTCCATGAATATCTGCAAGAACTTGCAGTGAAGGAGACCACCTACAGGGGAACAGAAAACTTGGCTTGTGAACCTGCTATCAAAGCAACATTTGGTTTGTTTCTAGAAAACAAATCTCTGTGTTTGCATACATCTACAGTCAATGCCAAACAAGAATATAGGTAAAATAATTTACTTCTTTGGCTTGTCCTCAATTGATTTGTAATCTAATCTACACGACTACTAACAATTTAAGGTTGTTTGCAAACTTGGTAAGACAGTTTTGTAGAAGATCACATTCAACTGTGATGGTGTGATTTTTATACTGTAGTTCATCTGAGTTCTTCAACAACATACTGAAGTTCAAAAAGAGTTCTTCTTTGCTCCAAATGCCACATGATTTATCTGATCTGATAACAGAGTTATCAGGGTTTTTCAAGTTCCTGTTTGCCAAAAACTGGAGAATGCAGTTGAGGAAAGAAACAATAAGCAAGATTTTGGGTGGTGCAATTTCACAATATTTTAGCACATTTTTATTTCATTTATATTTGTTAATAAAAAGAACTGCTTTGTAGTTAGGATTAGAGGAAGAAAAGGAACACTTTAACCACATGATTTTTCATACTGTCAATTATTTGTGTTATAAAAGAAAGTATTCAAACAAAGAGAGAGCAAACAAAGGGACAAATGACTCATGAACAGAATCAAAATCCTAATATGATGATGGTGGTGTGATTGTACTGCTTAGTCCCACTATTTTAAAATGAAAATAAAGACTAAGCTGCCAGTGTGCACAAAACTGTTGAAGATCCAGAAACAACCTTTGAGTTAAGAGAGGCACATTAGAGATTGGTCATTATACTCATCTAAGAGCACAGCATGTTCAGGAAACAACCAAAAATGCTAAAACCCAGCAAAGAATAATTGTAAATTTGTGGAATACTGGCGTCATATGAAATCTCTCTACTTCCTGTCATGGAGCAGCCATGGAAATTGATAGCAACAGTTACAAAGGTTATTTAGATAAACACAAAAGACCACAGAAGATACCTGGCATCTCTTGGAAAGATTCCAAATTATTGCATTTTAAATTCTTACCAATATTTCATATTAGTAACTAGTAACATTTCCAAAAGAACATGTTTCTACTTCTTCAAAACCAGATGCCTCCCACAGAAAAGTAGCATTTCTATTAGTCTTCTAAATGTATTTCCTGACACTTTAAAAAATGTTGGGATGCAAGACCTGCAGAGTTTCAGCACTAATGAAAGAAAGAACAAAACTGAAATGGTAGTCACCTGCAAAGCTACAGAGGAAAGAATGGTCAGGTTTTCAGATAAATATAAAATACATGCTGAAAACTAGACTACGAATGTTTGCGCCAATTTTGGGCAAAATGGCCTCTTTTAAATTGTATCATTTTAAAAAAGATTTTCTTCTTTCTGATTATACTCTATCAATTATATTAATTTGTGTTCCATAGTCACAATGCCAGTGAAAGAAGATGAACAGAAGGATGTACATACTCTAAAGTCGGCATACTAGCAGTACTAGCCTTGAGCAGTAGCCTGTGGGGATCCTTCTGCACCCTCATTATTGCAGACCTAAGAGCACTGAGGAGCAGGAATAAAAGCCCTGCACACATTCCCTCAGCACTTTTACTATCATGATCAGCATCAGTGTCACAATGGACAGAGAGAAGGTGTCAACAGTAAGTAATGAAGTAAAAAATAAAAACATCTCAGTGCACCCGCTGCCACAGATAGTTTTCCTTCTCTGGACTCAACCACTTCCCATCATCTGAGAACAGGAGGACTCATATTTAGAGCATGTGCTCATACTCAGCCTCTATTTCCTGGCCAAGATGCCAACAATGAAAGAGAAAAGCCAGCATCTCCCAAAGCATCTCCCAAACTGCCAAAAGATGCTGCCAGAAGCTTACAGCTAATACCATTCCTTATTCAACATGGAACCAGATGCAAGGCCATGCTTCTACTGATTTTATTATATACCACTGCTACTATATTCCACTGATTATATATTATATTCCACTGATTTTATTGTATTCTTTATGTATTTTGTAGGTAAACCTTATGTATCTATATCAGGTATGACAAAAACATGTTCTCCTAGATTATATCCGAAGAAACTGAATTACCTGCTGAAGGCTGCAGTTCATCAGTAAAAGCCATGGAATCCTAGTTCTCAGACTCGTTTGCAACCCTTTAGAGCACAACACTGAAATGTGGGTTTTTCCTCTGTACTTTGTGGCCAAAAGAGGTTAGTTCCAAAATGTGGGAGCTCAGAAAAAAATAAAATACTCGCAGATCCCAGCAACAAAATCAATAGGCCAAGTTTTCACACTAAGCCAGCTTGAATCCTCACTCACTTCAAAAATTCAAATGGGAGATAGAGATCTACTTTTTCCAGGAAGGATCCTAAATACCAGTATCACATCATACCTAAGAGAACTTTTTAACCTAAGATAAAGAAATTGTTGAGAGAGAACCGTATCTAGAGAACTGTAGAAGATTCACAGAGAGCAACTTTTAATGAGCAACTAAGGCATCAGCCCACTATTTACAAAAAGTGTAGCTGCTGCTTCAAACCAGATCAGGCATTTGATTTAAGCTTTTAGTAATATATTATTACAAGCACTTGACACGGAAACATGAATCAGTGATAAAATCATGCATGAGAAGTTTCCTTTACTTTTTATCTCTTCTGCAGTTCATGGCTACACATATTCCATGAGGCCTAGGTCTTAAGGCTGACATGCACAGTTGCAAAATATATTGGTCTAATCATCAATAACACCTTTTTAATCACCCCTTACATCCTTTTAAAGGTAATAACATTTTTAAGAGTTAGTTTCTATGCAGTATTTTCTTTCATGAAAGGGCTGATATGAATGTTTCACTTTATAGTAAAATTTAAATCCGAACCCATGTAAATTGAATCTAATATTTCTTTATGTTGTCATTTTATAGGTATAGTCTGAATGGTGAATTATTTAAATTCTAACACATTTAAATAAGGTATGAAAGAAAAACATCATTTGATATATTTTTGTCAAATTACCTATATTACATGATTACTCCTCCACAATCAAAATCAGATTTTCAGTATGAATGATACAAACAAGATTACATTCCAAATCTGCAACACAGATTTTAGTTGCTTGTTTAAAATGACATACCTAGCTATTCAGTAATCACTTTATAATAACCCCTTTCATTTCTAAATCTTCTTAGCCATCAGCCACTAGTGAGGAAAATGCTGGCAGTGGTTTTTACAACCACACATTAGTTTTACATTTCATGACAAGCTAATTCTACAGAGTTTGAAAGACAGACAAGCATGTGTTCTTAAGGTATTCCCTCTTTTGCATGAAGAAAGCACATGTCTAACTGAGAAGTGAAAAATAAAAAGTGCAGACATATACTTTCCACTTCACACATATGGCAGTAGCAGTTTATCCCAACTTCACCCCAAGAACTGCCATGAATATGCAAATCAAGAAGAATTAAAAGGCAGTGACAAATTACTCTTGGAAGAATTACCACAGTAAGGTGGCAAATAAAGTGCCTGTTTCTGGTAGAAGCTACCTTTGGTACATCTACCTTTAATAGATGTTGGATCAGAATGATCTTTGGAGGAAAACTCAAGTCAAATGAGTTGGGATGCATATACTGTCCCTCTCAACTGAATCTATTACAGGTGTTTAAATAAAGCCTTTGGCTGAGTTACCACATGATTGCTTTACAGTGTCTTTATTGTTTTTCTCTTTCCCTTCATAGATTTTTAACACAGCACATCATCTGCTGATCTGACACAGACACATGCAGGCAGACACACACCTCCACACCTGTGGCATCCTTCAGAAGCAGGCACAGACTTTCAGATCAATTCATACAGAATGCAGATCAGATGCTGATCGTATTAGAGAAGATACAGGCAACACAAAGGAAGCTGAAGGCCTGAGGAGCTGCTTTTGTGGCCGCCTGACACATTTACCCCCTTCACACATTTATCATGACACAGAACTGTGTTCAGTGAATGTTAAACCATCTGGTTTTCATGGGCCAATACATAATCTTTCAGATATATTAAGGAATGGTGCAGCTGGATGGCTCATAATTAAGCATATTCATGAGAACAACAGACACAATTTGACCACACACTATAAACAGGGGAAATTACATTAATGTAGAACACACTCTTCTATTCACTGCTCAAAAAATGGGAACCCAGGAGAACATTATGAACATATAGAAATTATAGTGTGAGGGAAGAATCCATTTTTCTAGCCCATTTTTCTAGAAATGGCTGGAATACATCTAGGGCATTGTAAGATTGTAAACTATTCTCTCCATATGCTAATAAAGGACATATATTTTTTACAGAGCCCCAATCACCTGATTGTGACTAGTATGGCAAAGCATACACTATTGCTCTGCTGTGTGACAGATTAGCACGCTCAAACTCCTTATATTTTATGGTACAGCTGCCTGAGTTACCCCTAAAGCCAACCAGAGAAAAGATAAACCATTGTGAAAATTAGTGAAGGTTTCAGCTGTTCAATACCTGCCCTGAAAGTAGAAGCCCAGGGACTGTTTATTATGTTGCACAATAGGATAAATGGGCAATGCTGTTTCACAGATCAGTCAGAATAAGATGTAGCAGCCTGTTCTGGTTATCACTGTGGGCTATTGCCACTGACAAATCACATTATTTCAGAGCTGTTACATACAGCAGTGGTAGCTAAATTGGGGATTGAAAACAGAACCTAGATGGAACCTAGATGACAGGACAACATGGTCATATAAATCTATGTAGAAGAGAAAATGCCACCAATCAATGTTACTCATCTAAAAAGAGTATTTACCATTCTTTCTAATCTGACATGTGCAATCAACCTTAACCAAATGATGTAGAGTGAGATCAGTTCTGACAAATAACTCTCAAATGCATAAACCTGATAAATGAATCAGATTCTCTGTAACAACTGGGAAAAGAAAATGTGAGCTCACATACATGTCAGAGGGGAAGAGAATACTCTGTTTTCCAACTACACTTTTATGTGCTAGCTACTGTAAACAAGTAAGTACTGTAAAGTTGATAAGATCATCTGTTTAATTTGTGACAAGACTCACTTACTGAAAGAATCTTCTATGTATTTGCCACTCAGCCTGGACACATGTCCCCATGTTAGGTCCTTCTTCAGGACTTTCACAGGAGTTCATCCAAATCTGAGTTGTTACTAGCTACTGAGTAACTTGTTTTTTCACACACAATCTCAAATGTCATCTTTGTCTTTGATACTGTCACTAAATAGAACATTTGGCTTCAGGATCAGTTGCAACATTCAACTATACATAGTATTTTATAAATTAAAGTTTTTGACAAGTACCTACATTAAGAGGATACACTCTTGATTTACTGGTTGAATATACTCAACCTTTTTTGCCTGCTATATCTAGAAAATACTTCAAGAAATCCCACACATTGCTCCCTCTCTGGTAGATGTCCTTGAATTTTTTCTGTACAGACCAACAAGTTACTTACCACCAGCCTTCTTTGCTATGCTAATCCCCACAAAAAGCAAACATAAGAAACTATGCTTGCTGATGAAGAAAATTTATATTGTTATACTGAAGCATGAAACATAGAAGAAACCAGCCCATATTGTTTCTAATACATTTTTAGTAAGGAAATAAACTGCCAGTGGAAGAGAAAGGAGAATATTTGGGAAAAAGGGGTGTACTGGATGGTAAACTGCTTCAAAGTTAGTTGTTCTTGAGATTTAACAGTCCTAAGATTCCCACAAAAACATATATGCTTGGGAATTTGATATCTACTTCAATACAGAAATATATGATCTACCTACAAAAATAATACAGATAAACAAACACAAGCATGACATAAAGAAGAAAATAAGAAAATTAATATGCCTTTGTGTAATGTATATCACATATTAGACAAGCCTGTGTTATTTCCTTTAAACCAAACTTTATTTCCACACATGATCTCGAGCCTGTTTTGTTTATTTCCTTTCTTTAGCACTAAGATTAAACATTTATCAGGACTACATTTCCCTCTGTTGCCTCCAGCACCCCTTGCTTTAAACACTACACGTCACTTTGCATTTGGCTATGTCCTTTTGCCTCCTTCCCCTCCTCTAAACTTGGTCCTGTCAAATGGATTAAAGAACCTGTGCATTTATGCCAGAACCATAACAGGCATGGAAGAGCACAAAGCAGCCATCAAATACTCAGGTAAGCAGAGGTTATGGGAGGTTGCTAAAGTACCTGAGAATATGAGCAAAGGAGAGGGGCCAGGACTAGATTACAGCTGCTTTTCTGCTGAGACAGAACCAGATCCCTCTGCAGATCACTCAGGAGCCCTGGATCACAGTTTTGCCACACAACTCAAGGAAAACACAGTAAAAGTGCACCACATATTAGATGGTGTGACAAATTACAGAACTGCATATGACAGCAATTAAATAAATCTGAAAACTATCTAATTCTATCACCAATGACTTGGGATTCAAAGTCCATTAAACACAGTTTTTTCCAATTGAACTGAACTAATGGAAAATAATTCCTATGCTGTAAAAGGTTATTCACCAAGTAATAAAAAACAAGTACTGTACAGTCACTGTTTGTAAGTTACTCTAATTTGAATTTATAAATTGATTACATCTGTTATAAATCATGTAGTTTTCTTCCAAGCACAGAAATTTCTCATTGCCAGCTTTGCCCTGTCTTTATCACAACTATGAAACAAAAAAATTCTAGATGGTAAGTAAACAGAGTTTGTGAAGTGCTCAGAGTTTACAATGCTTTAATCTTTCAAGCATGCTTTTTCTAACAAAACTGGGAAGAGAGTAAAGAGGAAGCAAAAAAATTATAAAATCCAAACCTATAAAAAACAAGAAGCACCTTCAATAGCTCAAAATCAGCAGTTCCCAGAGTTTTAGGTCAATGAATAGTCACAGAGATGTCCTTATTTAAAAATGAAAATAAAGTTTTAAAGCAGTTTAATTTTAGAAAATGGGAAATATTCAGAAAGATATAAACCATACATTTTAAGTATCAAAATTTGCATTTGCATGATAGAAAATATAAGCTCTTATTGTAACTCATAATTAAACCAAATGAGAAGGCGACAATAGAAGAGCTGCTGCTTTTAAAACTGCAGAATGGTGTAAGGGTCGTCTACTATAATCCTGAATTATGATGATGCTGATTTTTTTTGTCAGTAATCTACATGCAAATAAAAATGGTTTGCTGGATTTAGTATATATATGCACACATATTTTAGAAATATTCACATAATATATAACCAACTTAAACTAGACATTTCTTGACAACTGAGCATCTGGTTTATGTTTATTTAAGCTTGCCAGCAGCACAACTGTATTTTAAACTGTTTCTGTAGCAACAAATAATTTCATTGACTTGTAGTAAGGATTCAGAACTCCATTTCCAATAGGTAATCTACAAAAATATAAAGTAGCCATTAATAAGGTATTATAAATATTAACTGATCTTGCTGCACTGGATCATAGAATCACAGAGTTGGAAGGAACCCACAAAGACCATCTAGTCCAGCTCCTGGCCCTGCAGACAACACCCCAAGAGTCACACCGTGTGCCTGAGAGCATTGTCCAAACACTTCTTGGCTCTGCCAGGCTTGGTGCTCCCTGGGGAGCTGTTCCAGCGCCCAGCCACCCTCTGGGGGAAGAACTATTTCCTGGTACCCAGCCTAAACCTCTCCACACACAACTTCAGGCCATTCCCTCGGTCCTGTCACTGCTCAGCACAGAGCAGAGATCAGTGCCTGCCTCTCCTCTTCTCCTCAGGAGGAAATTGTACCTGTAGTGAGGTCTGTCCTCAGCCTCTTCTTCTCCAGACTGAACAGAGCAAGAGACCCAAGGTGTTCTCATGGCCTCCCCTCCAGCCCCCTCCCCATCCCTGTGGCCCTCCTTTGGACACTCTCTAGTAGCTCAGTATCTTTCTGACACTGCAGTGCCCAAAACTGCACACAGCACTCAAGGTCACCACAGCAGAGTAGATGGAAACACTACCATGATGTTGTCCTAATTGGATCTCAAAGGTAAAACAGACAAAATCCAAAAAAAAAATAACAGAAAGACCAAACTATAAGAGACTTGAAGTCCACAAAAGCTTATTTGCCATATCCAATCCACCAGCTAAAGTCTATGTGGATCAGTATTATCCACAGTGGTAAGTTTTAGTGGAAAGATCCCTGTACTGGAGAATTTGAAACCTTAGCACAATTTCTGACTTGCTAGTCAGGTACTTGTCACTGTAAGATCATAGAAATCCCATTCAATACCTCCAATCTGAATAACTAAATCCTCTGTTTGCACAGTACTTTGATATTTACAGAACCATAAAAGAGAATCATAGAAATGTGAAGTCTGGGAAAGACCTTTAAGATCACTGAGCCCAACCATTAATCAGAGCACTGCCAAACCACTAAACATCATCCCCAAGTGCCATATCTACGTATTCCAAGTACCTATGGGAATGGTAACTCCACAACTTCCCTGCGTTTTTCCAAGGCTTGACAATCCTTTCCTCAATTTTTATTTTTTTTCCTGGTATTAAGCCTGATATAAGCCTTTTGTGGAGTAGTGCGAGGCCATTACCTCTTGTCCAGTCACCTGTTACCTGAGAGAAGGGACTGACACCCCCTCCCTACAAGCTTGTTTCAGGTAAGTGTCAAGAGTTATAATGTCCTCACTGAGCCTCTTTTTCTCCAGGCTAAATTATCTCAGTTTCCTCAGCTGCACCTCATAAGATACGTGCTCTAGACTTCACCAGCTTCACTGGTGTTACATTGGAAGGAGATATTGTATACTGTTTTTCAGTATTCTCTCAAAGCTGAAAGAAAAGCCACACTAATGTCAGGATATTTCCAGCTATTCCACTCTGAGGGCATTTACCAACCCATACAAGTGTGTGATTTTCACCTTTTGTGCCTCCAATTCTCAGCTCCATCCCTGGAACAGGAAGGTGGAGGAGAACGTGTGTCTGGTTTTGGAAAATCTTGGGGGCACTAAACTGGGGAGAGCCTTTCCTAAACCCTGAAAGAGGTGTTAGGATGTGTCCTGGGTGCAGCTGCCCAGAGGGTCTGTAGGGTGGCCTCTGTGAGGCTCCAGCTGGCTCCAGCCAACACACTGTAGGACACGGCTCTCAGGATGGGCAATCTCCGTTTCCATGTGTCTTTGTTTCTCACTACTCAAGTCTGTTTCAAATCACAAAAAAACATACTCATTCTTCCTAAGTCGAGTCTATTCTGCATCTGATTGTAATAGGCAAGAGATCTACTTCTCTTTACCTTTTCCATCTCATTTTGTCCCTTGTCTCAATTGAGAGAGCAAATTGTTGGGCAGCCAGAGCCAGCCAAGATCAGCCCACCACCAAAGATCAGTTTGTTATTTGGAGTATTTTCAGTTGCATTCAGGTATAGTGAGGTTCCCTAAATGAAGAACACAGTATCCAGGTCTCCACAGATAGCAGCCTAAAATAGACAAGAAATTTTGCACTATGGAATTTTTTTGTGTTTAATTTTTGATGAATTCACACTGCATTAAGTATTGGAGCAGAAAGCAATCGTTTTAAATTGTATCAGCACTAGCAGAATGTAACCATGGTAATTAAAACAATATTATTTTTTAAAATTACAAAAGACTACTTAAGACATATGAAAAGGAAGTATCCAAGAAAGAACATCTTTCTTTCGATAACTACAGCTCGTTAAGTCTGGAAAATTATTAAGACACAGACATTTTTTACTCTTGCTAAACAATTAGTTAGATATGCCACAGAGTAATGATTTTAATTAAGAATTAAATTAAACAGGAGTTTCCATGGACAGAACTTTCAAGAAGCCTTAAAGCAAATTACTGTTAGATGTCTGAGAATATTCTGACTAGAATTTTTCCTTCCCTTTGTTCAAATTATGATTTCAGTACCTTAATTCATATTTACAAGTATTCTAATAAAAGAGTGGTTCCTAACTGGAAAAATACCACACCATCAAAACAATAAAAAAATAATTATTCTTTTACTAGTTAAAGCAGAGGGTGCCCACATGACAGCTCAGAAGTATGTATATTTACTTCAGCCTTTTCAATGAACTGAACTGAACATCTAATACTACCATGAAGAATACAGGTGAACAGGAGCTGGAGGGACTGGTCCTTCATACTGCAGTTCTTGCTTATGACAGAAGAAGAAAGTTAGCAGACAACAGGAAGGAGCCACTTCAGTGCTAATTTTTTATAATAATGTTTAGCAGGGTATACAAGCACTCCTGATTTAACTCACTGATCTGAAACTTCCAACACTGGCTTCTGCCAATAACGCAGAAGAGAAATTCTTGGAAGCGTTACAGTTGTTCAATATGGCAAGACTATCCCTGGAGAAAATCTGGTTTCAATTCTGAGCTAAAATAAGAGGAGAAAAATGTTTCTGCAAGGCCAAGTGTAATTTTCTCTCTGAATTCATGAGTGAATTCAGCCACTGCACAGCCATGACATGTGGCTGTCACAGCAAAACTTCTGTAGCCCAGTACACTGAAGAAAGACCTGCAAGTTAAGATATCTACCCTCTGCCCTTTCCAGCATGCTGCAGAACAGCAATTCCCACAGGATTACATGGAGCACAGGACCCCTGTATGGGGGACCTCACCCACAGCAAGGAGACCTGAAATTCTCCCAGACATGCCTGAGGCTCATTAGTGAAAGAAAGTTAGCAAAGGCTTTAAGTTTTGCCTTAGTTGAACTGGAGTGTGGATGACATACTCCTGGTAGGTGAAAATGGTTAGCACAGACAAATCTCATGTGTTCTCAAGTTTCCCATCAAATACCAAATTGTCACTGAAAGTCAAAATACAACATCACCACTAACATTAAGAGATTGGAGTGTTTAAGCGCCTATCAATATTGTCCAATCACCCTTCCCATCTGGGGCTCTGTTTGAGCATGCAAATGCCCTAGGAGACATGTTCACCATAGCACAATCCTGTGTCCCAGAGCACACCCAATATTATGACATGTTCTCTGCTTTAGATGCATCCAAAGAGCCTCCATCCTTGCTGTCTTGTCTTCTGAGTACAGGTGCACTAAAAGCAGCTGGCTGAGACAAACAGGAAACACACTTTTGGTTTTCCTCATGTCTTTTCACTGCCCTTGGCAAAATGCAGCAGGAAGTGGAGAGTGGAAGAGAGAGCTTCAGCTATTCTCAGCTGCCTACAGGAGCATGGGGGACCCACCACAGGCAGACATATAAGTGGATAATGAGGGACCTCAGGGATGCTGGAAACCTTTGGTTATTCCTACAGCATGCAGAGACATTTAGTGAAGTCTTCAAGTTAACCAGACTCCCTGATAAAAAGCAGAAGTGCCAAATGTCTCATCAGAAAGTGCCTTCTTGGTACTAGCTGACTGTTCAGCTTAGCAGATTCATGGCATATAAATAAGCAGCTGAATAAAGACAAAGGTTGATTATTTGAATCAGGCTTTGGCTCAGAATGTCACCTGTCACTAGAGGGAAATACTATATGTCAATGCTGGTGGTGAAAGACAAAATCAGGTAGTGTTTATACATGCTGCCATCTCACATATTTGTAAGAGGGCTTTAAACTACAAACAAAAAGTTTAAAATCTGCACCTATTATTATGGTGATTTTGTTTTTTAGCAGAGGAAAATCTAAAGCATTTTTACAAGTTCATGCCAAATCACTTACCCAAATTTTCTTTAGAAAAATTTGCACTAACAAGATTAAAAACACATAGAAGAAGTTAGATGCAACTGGCAGTACAAACCCTAGGAGGCTTCTGGCAGCTTCACAGGCATTAATCATGGTCCATACAAAAGCAATCCCCATGAATTCACATAATAATAATTCCAGCTACAGTTTTCAAAGGCATGAACAAATGACTCAAGATTCAAGCCTGTTGTTTATGATGTTGCTAGAATTTCTTGATAAAGGTAAAGCCTAATGTTTGTAACTACAGCCACATTATTTTTTACAGTATGTTCAGCAGGTCATACGATTACCTACATGACTACATGTTGTTGAAACAATTTTGCTCTCAGTGCAACTGAAGAGCTATTTAAAATTAAAACAAGCCCATTTGATTCAAAAGAATTTGGAACTAATTTCAGTTTTTAAAAACAGAAATAGTTCTACATAATGATCAGGAAAAATATCTCTTAATTCAAGAGAGAAACATATGGACGACAAAATGAAAATAGCAATACTATGGAGACAAAAGAAATATGTGCAGGACAGCTGTTCTATAAATATACAAGGTATTTTATTTTTGCCTAAGGCACTGTCTGGAATATCCTGAAATAAAATTCCTAATAGCTGATTTTAACCTTCTCCATTTATTTTAAGGAAGAATGAAGAAGAGCATCTGAAACATTATAAGGCAGCCCCACAAAACCACTGACTAAAAGAGAGCTCTCCATATAACATCCAGTAATCATTATAAGGATCACTGTACATACAAATGCCATTATGAAAACATAACAGGCAGAAAAATGCCTGACATTGTCACAGACATAACTAAAACTGCCAAATTCCTTTATTTAGTTGCAAGGATTAAAGAATTTTATTGTTTCTCAATAAAACTGCAGAATTGCACAAACAATGCTGGTATCTATTTCAGCTCTCTTGTGATTATCTTGTGTATGCCTTAAGTATTACATTTAGGTTTAGATGTAGCTGTTTGTCTCACCAGGAGAGAAATTTAGCAGTTATCTGCAGATATCTCACTCCCGTGTAAATATATTTTTATATGAATTTAAGTCTGGCAGTCCATATGGTAACACTGATTATTGCTGTTTCACTTTAAAATATTAGCATGTATCCAAGATTCAAGTAAAGCCATGTCAGGACATTCATTTTTATCTTGAACCCAATTATTAAGTAATATCAAAAAAGGTGCATTTAAAATTTTAGTATCATTTGCTTTCTTGGAAATAGACAAAATAGCTCATAAGTAGCAGCTTTTTAGTTTAAAGAACAGTGGATTATTGTAGAAATTATGGAAAGAAAGAGAAAAATCACACACCACACGAAGATGCAAACTGAGAAGTGCAGAGGGAGTACTATCAGGACTTAGATCAGAACAGCAAAATTCTCTTTTAGCAAAAGCACAATTTCACAAACTACAGGATTCCTGTTCTTGACTCCCATCAAGCTTATGGCTGTGATCTCATATGAGATGTTTATTAATAACCATGTCTGGTGAAAAAACTGAGCTCTTTGTGTGAGAGCTGGTCTACAGAACTGTCCTCAGTCACTGCAGACTGCAGATCACAGCCAGTCCTTGGCAGCCCAGGCACAACTGGCCAGAAAAGCTGCAATGGCAGGAGAAGAAATTCCCAAGTGCTGGGGAGGGAGGGGCAGCTTACACTGCTTTCAGCACTTACAGGAGAGCATCCTTGCTTTTGAGCAGATCTTAAACAGCAGCAAAGACAAGGCTGAAGTTTAAGGAATGGAAGCTGCTGGCAACATTCCAGAGAAGAAAATTTTCTATACAGAAGAACCATGAAAAATTAGAAGATAAGGGAACAAAAAACCCCCCACCCTTTAATTATCACCTTTACTTAGCAATTATTCCAATCAGACAAGTATATTGATAGCCCAATCCATACACTCATGATGTGAATGGTCATTGCATTTCACTTTGAGCTTGTTTTTCTAGATAAAGTATTTTTTCAATAATGCTTTGGAAATAGAAAATGCAACTTGTATAATGTAATATCTGAGATGGAAGAAGAGCCCCAAGTCCTTTGTATAAATCAAACATTCACAGCTTGAGGCATAGTGTAAAATGGAGCTGGTAAATTTTAAGGTTTCCTTTCCTCTTGCAACTGACTCTACTTTCTAAAAAGTACCTGTTTCACTTGCATCCAAAAACAAAAACAACTTCATTAGATGGCAAATGGCTCACCTTGTGACCACAGGCTAACATTCCAATCTTGAATTATAGTAAAACATTGCCTATAGTAAAGCACACTCTGTCATTTTTGGTTGGGCAGCCTGATACCTAATGTACACATCCGGGGGCAGAATCGGCCATGTGAGTGCAAACGATATAAATCTATCCTTTCAACAAAAGACAAATTACAATGTTACAAAGCTAAGCCAAGCATATTGCCCGGGGTATCTGCAAGGTGCTAGCAGACTGTACACCTGCTGGTTGTAAAGTCAGAAGATGGAGGACTAGAGGTTCTTGTGCTACACTGATACAGCAGACCTGAGGTAGTCCAATATTAAAAAAAATCCATACATTTCAAACATTTCTCAATTAATTTCAATTTTCTGTTAAGAACATATTTTCACTTAATGTTTTCTCTTCACTCGACAGGAGGGTTTTTTATTCTTTCATACCAGTATCTTGTGTGATTACATACAGTCAAATCCAATGTTATTAATTATTTGATGACTACATGACCTCACAAGATGAAAAGGTTATATAATTTTTGTAGTAGGATTTGGATGTTGTATAAAATCTTGAAAGTACACAAAGAAGGATTTATGCCTTAAAATCTAGCTAGGTATAGCCTGTGATAGAGAACATTACATCTGAGCAACACTTTCATTCAGTATAATGCACAAGCATCCAATATGTGGTGACTAAAGGCTTGAGCATACAGTTTCTGGTTTATCCATTCATTTCTATGTTTACAGGAGTAATACAATTTGGCTATGCTATTATATATCATTGGTTTATTCTTTCAATAGAACTATGAAGGCATTTCCTATCTAATGGAAGCATTTACTACAGTCCCCATCTCTAGGAATAACAAGAAGCCTGCACAGATCTACCTTCCCTTGTTGAAGAAATAATGTTGGCAGGTGATTTAGTCTGTAAATACAATCCGGAGATGTCTCTACCTGGGAAAGTATTTTCTCCAGTCCTCAAGCTTTGCTGACTTGCCTTCTTTGACAAGTTTGTGACTCCTAGCAAATGTATTCATTAGATTTGTTGCTAATGATATTTCTGGCTTGTAAATGCTCCCATGTCATGTTTTGGTAACTCCATCAGGAAACCAACTGCAACCCAAGGATTTGGAATGCATGCAGCAGAGGCCTCAAAATTCCATATGGCAACTAGGCTGCTGTGATTGTCAAGCAATGAGCCTGTCCTACCAGACTGATGACAAATTTAGTCTTACAATATGTCATGACATTCTCCTGGAGTAATTCAATTTCTGTGAACAAGACAGTTTTCCTTGGTCATTTTCCTGCAAGGTAGAAGGCTGGCAGAGAGGAGCACATTTGTTCAGCTCTTAATATCCACTCTTGAGATGAAATATCAGATCCACATTCATCCACTGGGCAAAAGATTTAATCGACGTGAATCATATGGCTTCCATGTGATAAAAGACGGGACATTAACTTTACAGATCACCCTACTGGAAAATGAAACAGCAATGAACAAAGAATGCTGAAGCCTAAGATTTCATGATGGATGTCTAGGTTCTCAGGGAGTCTAAGATCCTAAGTGGAGTACTGAAAGGACATTATCACCGCTTGCAGCTAATGCCATAAAGCTACAATAACTGAAGGCAGTATTCATACCCTAGGCACAATCTTTGCTTTGCACATATTTATCAGGAAAAGGCAATTTCTGGAATACACTGATTTCTTTCCAGAAGGCACAGAAATATGATAATATTCTCTCTTTTCAGTCCATTGCAAAGCTTCCCCCAGCAGTCCACTGCCTAGCTAATGATACCTTGAAACACAAGGTGAGAATTGCTAAAAAACCTCATGGCTTGATTTTCAGCTAGAGTACTATTATGAAATAATATAATTATTAAATAAGGTGAAATCAGGGGCCTAACTGAAGGTCTATATGAAGATACAGCATCTTTTGCAAAAGCTTCACATTTATTTGCAGTTTAGACGAGGACAGCAGACAATAGTTCCAGGTTCATTTAAATGACAGGAATAGAATAACTCCTGGTCCCAGGCAGTTTTGTTTTTTTTCCTCAGGTGACGTGTAGTCTTGGCAGAGAGAAGCTCTGCACATATATTACATCTTGCTTTGCTTTTAAAAGAAGAATTCTGCTAAAATATCCTGACTTCGTGGTTTAGTCAATAAAAGGGTATAATTAGAACTAGAGGTCAAGTGTGCTGCAAGTGCACAGACATGCTGGCTGTAAGCTGGGAGCATGACTGACATCTTCTAGCTGCTCATAACCAGCATGGTGCTGCTCTACCCCACAATTTGTAGATGGGAGTTGCAGCAGCTGCTGATGCATCTGGCAGTACTGGGAGCTGGTAGTGATGGAGTGGCTCCTGCTGTCACAAGAGGAGAGGGGAAGTGAGACTTGGCGAGTGACAGAAGGACAGCTCCAAAGGGGATCAGCTCCCAGTGTAGTGTGAGTAGCTGACCTGCAATGACCACTGTTACTGGGTGCCAGACCTGAACTCTCCACATTACCAGAGCTGCAAAGACCTACGGAATTTGGAGACATTTTTCCAAAATGATGCCATTATTTCCCTATTAGCATAATTATAAAAAATATTTTTCATCAGCCAGCGTGCATTCAGCATGTTATCTGAACTGTTTCCAAAGATTAGGAGGTGTACCTAATAGCAAAGATGTTTTATTCAGTCTCTTCCTCTCTGTTAAAATGCTCCCTGGTAGACATGTAAAATTGAAGTAGTACAGGAAAACAGACTGCAGAATCAGAGCTTTCTTATACACTAGAGGAAAGCTTCCTACTTAATTTAATACAACACTTGTTCTTATCTTTGATTGCAAATTACATGTTTAGAACTCTTTTTCCTGTTAGTGCTCGTGGATTTGATGAAGAAATGTGTTCAGATTTATCCTATCTATGTTCTCCTTTTCTGTCTCTCAACTTTTTTTTGATCTTGGAGTATTTGTTTGCATGACCACATAGCTCTGGTTCTCTTTCAAGTAGTTACTGTTAGGAACATTGAAACACAATGCAGTGCTTTCCTTATGCCATAATTAAACAAATTCAGCTCTCAGAACACAATACAGAAGAGACTGACTGAAGTAGAGAGAACGTATTTTGTATTCTTAATTGCAACTTGAAAGAAAAGAGAGGGAGAAGGGAATGTAAAATAAAACCAAAAATAGATGAAGTTATTATGGAAGGAATAAAGCTCATAAAAAAGAACCACTGTTTCTAACTTTTTCATTAGCTTCTCACATATTGTATTTGAAGAATTACTGCACTGCTTGCTTACTTAATCTGCTCTCCTCCAGATACTGACAGCAATGTCACTGTCAAACATGACACCTGTTTTTCATGTCCAAACATTGATTCTCCACCTCAAAGCCAACGTATTTCATAATCATTATCAGTAAAATATTGATTAGACTGAAATCCCTACCTGTAAATTTATAGCCCCTTCATTTAATCCATTGTCTTCAAGCAGATGAAGATATAAAGGAATTACTAATATGTCTCAAGAAAAAAGTGAGCTAGTCTCTCATGTATTTATTAAAGTTTAATGAAAACATTTAATAAATAATTATTTCTACATAATTGGAGAGGAAAAATAAAAGAACAAAAACGAAAACAAACAAGCACCTGTTTAGAACCGGACAGCAGAAAGTCAGAATTATAAGCCACAGACCTTACAGTTAAGTAATAACATCGGCACAAGTCCACAAGGAAAATGCACAATTCTTCTATGTGCAAAGCAAGAAAGAGGTTAAAGCACATCAACAGCAGCCCCCTTTAAGCCCCTCTACACTCAACCTATTACCAAAGCCAGTTCTCTCCATCTCTGTTGTACTAGCAAAACATGACTTCAGTCCCTGGGTTTCTGACACCAGTTATGTTATCCTGGATAAATGACGCCCTCTCTGGAATCCACATTTCTCATACTGCATCTGAAATAGCAGAATCACCTTCTGCCACTTGTGCTTTAACCTGATACATGCTTTTCTCAGTTTGTCATGAACTGTTTTATTACATTTACCATCCTCATCACTGGGAGATACTGATTTTCCCTACATATTTCCAGAGTCTAGATCCTTCCAATTCCCTCCTCATTCACAAAGCTTGCACTAAATATTTTCTCTGTCTCCATTCCTCACTCTTGGCCTTTGACTCTTCTTTCTGTGAATCCATGTTTTGTCTCCACTGCCTTTTTTGTGACCATTTTCACAGTCTGCCCCCCAGTGCTTTTCCCTGCTGCTCTTCAGGGCCATTATGATGTTAGTTAGACACTGTGGAAACAAATCACAGCACTCTCCTGTAAAAGGGTCTGCAAGACCTGTGTTTTATCATTTCAGCAGGTGCCTATTTCATATGGGCAAGCTGAACTTGGGCCTATAACCTTATGACCACTGAAGAGGGTCAGGAGCAGCTTTTTAAAATGCAGAGCAATTTGTCAAAGCAGCCTACGAATAAGAGCTCTTCTGAGCATTAGAAACACATAAGGACACTTTTCAACAGGCAGTGCACCTCTGAGATGAACAAGGCTGCTGGGAGATCAAGGGTACTTTTTCTTCTTACTAGCCTTAAATATCATTTTTTGCTCCTTTAGTTATAAATCATTACCATCTGTACATCAAAAAAAGAAATGAAGCATTTTCATAAGGAATAAATGTAATTTTTGTTTCTAGAAATTACGGTGTTGCGATTTAATTGATTCAAAATGCACTTAAGAGACCAAATTAAGGATCAGAAGTTCGACTTGTTTTTCACCCAAGCCTCTGGTTTTGGTCATTACAGTCGAAAAAGGAAATGCATGTGAATGTATATTGTGTGAAGCTTGCAAGTCGCAAACACAGACTTATAAGGTGAAATTTATAATGAGTTGTGAGGTTATTTTCATGAAACTTATATTCCAGAAGAATATGAAGTCTCAATATCACAATATCAAGAACACAGGAATACAGTTCTTACAATGCCTGACATAAGCATCCCGCTCAGTAGATGAGGGAAAGGCTGGGGATGTTGCCTGGCTGGACTTTTCTGAAGTCTCTGACTTCCCCACACCATTCTCCTGGAGAAACAGGCTACTCATGGCTTGGATGGTGCACTGCCTGCTGGCTGGATAGCCAGGGCCAGGGAATGAAGGTGAAGAGAGCTACATCCAGGCAGAAAGGCTCTACAGAGGGATCTGAACATGCTGTATTGACAGGCTAAGGCCAGCTGGATAGTGTCCAACAAGCCAAAGTCCCCAGTCCTACACTTGGGTCACAACATCCCAGACTGCTAGGCTGAGTGAGGGAAGAGTGGTTGGAAAGTGTTCTTGTGGAAAAGGGCACTGGGAGTGCTGTTGACAGCAGCTGAAGATGAGCTAGAGTGTGCCCAGGTGGCAAATGGCATCCTGGCCTGCATCAGAAGTAGTGGGGCCAGCAGGACCAGGGCAGGGGCTGCACCCCTGTACTTGGCACTGTTGAGGCCACACTTCAAGTGCTGTGTCAAGTCTTGAGCCCTTGACCACAGGAAAAGACACTGAAGTGCTGGAAGGTGTCACTAGAAGTACAATGGAGCTGAGGAAAGGTCTGGAGTAAAAATTTATGAGGAGCAGCTGAGGGAGCTGGAATTCTTTAGCCTGGAGAAAAGAAGGTTTGGGGAGACCTTATCACTTCCCTCAACTTCTTGAAAGGAGGTAGGAGCCAGGTGGATGTTGTCCTCATCTCCCAGGCAACAAGTGATTGGACAAGAGGAAATGGCTTCAAGTTGCTCTAAAAGAGGTTTAGATTGGATATTAGGAAAAAATTCTTAATGGAAAACATTGTCTAGCACTGGAAAATGCTGTGCAGGAAAGGGATGGAGTTGCCATTCCTGGAGGTATTTAGAAGACATGCAGATATGACACCTGGGACGTGGTTTAGTGGTGGACTTGGCAGTGCTGAGCTAATGAACTCAATTATCTCAAAGGTCTCCTCCAACTTAAGTGATTCTATGATTCTGTATGATCCCAGAAGCCTCATTCTCTGTCTCCTCCCTTCCTCCATTCCTTCTTACTCAAAAGAACAACTTTTACAATGAAAAACCTAATCTAAAGTAAACCCATGAGATTTATTTAACAAACTTGTGTTGTTCTCAGCTGTACTGATAATGACACAGCAAAAAATGGAAATTCTATATAGTGACACTACACTGTTCATGTTGTAAATAAAATAACTCACTCTTCATTCATTAACCACATACTATGACTGATAAATGTGAGAGACAAAATGACTATAAGAAAAAAATGCTAAAACTTGGCTATTCATTTATGTCTGGCTCTATAATACCCAGAAGCACCTTTATATAGACAGACTGAAAACTCCTGGAAATCAAGAGGTAATAGATGAGATTTACATGCTGAAACAGCAAACAACAAAAAAAAAAAAATCAGGAACTAGGCTTATAGGGAAATAAATATATACACATTTTTCAAATTATATTCAAGTCATTTACACTGCTGATGTTGATACACATTTCAGCAAGAGAAAAATGTACAGTGCTCACTGTGACTGACAGAGCTGTGCCTAAAACCAGAGAGCTAGGTCATTACTCCTTAAATTTACAGTGCATAATACAAATTTTGCAAACTGTAAAAACATTATGGTCTGGTTTATACTGCTGCTCTGGTAACACACTCTGGTTGGTCAGAGTGACATTTTACTTTTGAATAATGCAGAGAATCAATAGCCTAACACAGAAGGGACACGCAGGAAAGGATGCTGAGGGGAACTCAGAAAAACTTCCACTTGGATTGTGCATATTAAGTCCCAAGAGAACATGGATTAATACAGATACATATGCAACAAGGTTCAATCTGCTGTAATTTCTCTATACAGATTGGAAGACTTTTTGTTTATAACCAACAAAATTCTCATAGGCTGCTCAACTTTGAAAAGCAGATGCTATCTTCTCTGGAGCAAATATAATGATGGCTAAAGAGTTATCCAAGTTTAGAGAACCATCCTCTGTACTTTCAACCCCCTGAGATGAAAAGGAAACATGACAAAGCTGGTCAAATCACTAAGTACAGATACCTGCAAAGACAGAATTCAGCAGGGTGCAGCAGAACTGTGCAACTGCCATACAAACTATGGTAAAAAGAATGCCAAAGAGAAAAGAGGTTTAACACAAAGGAAAAGCATCCAGTATGGACATCAAGACAACTAATGCAATGCCTCTTTTGTATGAGTATCCACTAAAAAAATCATCTATGACTTACTGCTTGCCAAAAATGCCCATGTGAGGAGTCAAGATCTTAACTGTAGCAGGGAAGGAACAGGCACACTGAAGGGCAGCCGGACCTAAGCTGGGTATTTTCACATCTAGTTCTGCTGGTCACCCTGAAACTTTCATACTTGAAAACTGACCATCTGGAAAACTTGATGCAAGATTTCAAAAAAGCAAAAAAATGCTGTATGCTATTTTTTCCAAGGCTATTTCTAAAACCCTAAAGGAAGACATATGAAGAATTAAAGGCCTCTAGAACAACTAACTAGACTATGTGCAAGAAACAGAATTCTTCCTCACCCCTGCCAAATGAGAAGATGACAAAAAAAGACTTGCTGAAAACACATAACACAGAAAATTAAAAACATTTTATTTCTTTGACAAGGCAACAGGCCTCAAATTTGGAAGCAGAGTAGTGGAACCATGCGTCCTACCTTCACTAAGGCCTCTAGAAGCTAAGGAGGATTAGCCTAAATTAAGATCTTACTCAAAGAAAAATCCCACTGGAAAACTGCACTGAAAGTGCAGAGATCTGGTACCCTGCCAAAGTGTAGCTGAAAGGCATCTGTCTAGGATCTGTAGCTATTAAAAATTATCACCAGTGGCATGTGCAACAGCAAAGTTGGGAAGATTTTGGTCAAAAATTCTGGAAAAAAGAGAGGAATAATCCCACTCTACCACCAACCATCATGACACTATTACTTAGAATTGTGAGATACTGCCATGAAGGAACAATGAATTGAACAAACTTTTAAAATTATTTTTATTTAGCAGTATCTCATGTGAAAAAGGTAACATTGCTGGAACTACATAGAACTCAACTAGAATGCCATGCTCACGTAGTGGATAACATTTTCTCTGTGTCTACAGCTGAAAAATTAAATATTTGCATTGCAGCACAGAAGACTGATCTTAGGGATTAGAAAAACTTCTACCTGCATGAACTGCTGAAATGGGTAGGATGAAGAAATCACAAAATCTAATTTCTTTGAGAACTTTCAGAAAGGTAGTAAAAAAGATGTCACAAAGAACAGAAATATAGTTGACATGTTCGTAACATGTTTTCAGATAGAGAAAGGAGGCCTCTTGAAAGCCTTTACATTCTAGGACCCTATGAAAAGCAAACCATGGGGACACACAGAAATGGAAAAACAAACTAAACAATTTATCTACGGTTTGGTTTGGCTTTTTTTTTTTTTTGGTCATATATTTTACTAAGAAATATTAAAATATTATTATTACACCACTATTTTGAAACATACCTCTCAATTACTAATGTGGTTTGCTTCAGGCAAGCCTCTAGGAAACTCAATTTGACATTGTTTCCTTGAATAAATTTTCTTAGTAAAGAACACAAGAAATTAAAAAACAGAACAGAGAGAGCTGCTTTCTTTCCAAGCAGAAGTTTGCTACTAATTGTTCCCTCCCATGTTTGCCTTTTGAAATCCAGTGCCATGTATGGACTAAATATCTAAAGCTTCCAGAAATCTAGGCAAAGGAGAGAGTAGCTTCCCCACTGGCAATACCTGAGATCAGCATTAGAAAGAAAATGTTACCAACTCCTTTGAGACAGGAGCATGTGATGAATAGATAAAACTGAGAGCTCCAGGCTAACAGGTGGAATGCAGCAGTCTCTTCTATATTTTGTGACTGTAGCTTCAGAATTCTATCCAGAAATCAAGTTTTAATTCTGGCATTGAAAAGACTTCACAAAAAAAAAACCCTAAACCACCTTGCATTTGATTGCAATCACAGTAATGACAATAGCCTGTGTACTACACATTCTTTCTTAATCTCCCATAATTTAAAACAATAGCTTCAGGAAACTTAAAATCCAACTCTGATGTCAAGATACCCTAAATCCTAAAACCTTTGTACACATCAACATCCTTAACTTCTTGCACTTGTTGACTGTGTATTCTCCCTTCCCAAGGCAGCAGCTGGTGGCCACTCTGATATTAAAATTTGGGATGTAATCTCTCTGGGGGCTTGTCTGCAAGTGCAGGAGAATGCACACAGAAGTGCTTAAACTTGAGTGATCATTTACAAATTAACACTCCTCTCTGCTAACAGGAGGTGGTTCACCTAGATATTAAATGGCATCCTAGCTCCATCCACTTGGCATTTTCTTCACCTCCTAAAGAAGCTTAAATATAATGATGTCATGGCAATAAAAGTTTCATTTCTTTTGATAAGTAGGCCAAAGCAGCAGATGTCTGGTTTAGCCTGGAGGAAAGGATGTTTAATGGTGCGTGACAAATAAAAAGAAATAAAAAAACCAAGCAACTTTTTTTCAATACTGCCTACTTTAAAAATGTTGTGTTACTGAATGATTTAAGTTGTACATCCCTACTTATATTTCATTAGATTAAAATTAATATTTTCTCATTCAAGAATGGCACTAAAAATCACCACAGTGACCTGTAATATACTTAATAGTTAGCTCTTGATTTTATTAAAGTCTTGACCCACTACTTATCTCCTGAATGGCCATCTACCAAAAGTGGATGATAATGGAGTTAAACACAAGGAATCATTTGTATCATTCATTTCAAACTCTCCACACCTGTGTGCTGCCAAATCCAGTCAGCTCACTGGACTGGTTTAAAATGCAGAAAAGGATCATGAACTAGTGTATAAACAGAATTTTTCAGAAAACCAACAAAAAAGCCTGAGTGATAGAAGCCTTAAAGGGGGGAAACCAATTTTTTGAAAGGGAACACATTCTTTAGATACTGTATTGATGTAGTTTCCAAGAGCAGTGTTTTAAAAAACCCACATAACACTTTAAATATATTTTAAATAATATTGTTATAACACTAAATGTTCAACAAAGCAGACAATATTCTACAAGCAGTGCCTAATCTAACACAAATTATAATTACCACATTTTACCAAATGGTCCAAATTATGTAATTAATCAAATTTCTACAAATCTCTGGTAAAACTCTAGTCTTTCATTATGGATGATCCATTAAAATATTTAGTATTATACAGAATACAGCTTAAAAAATATTTCTTCCATATTAATATTTTTGGAATAAAAAGTCCTTAGTGGGGTGGATGGAGTTCTTTAATAAATTTTGATTTAAAAAAAAATATCTTCAGTACTTATGCAGGGCTCTTGCACACACTGCAATGTTAGATAAATACAAGGGAATAGGACAAATAACACAAACCTGAAGGGAACAACCCTCCACACCAAATCCTGTCCTCCATGGTCTGTTTGTAGGCTATATTCCTCCACTTCCCTTTTCACACAATATAAACATTCCCAAAATCTGAGTGTATTTCTCCTACTTCTCACCAAAATCAAGGACACAGAAACAGAATTTGTCTTTTAGTTCTCCACTGAGTGTTTTTACATTTCACTGAAATTCATAGTTCCAGGAGTTTCTCTGGAGAGCAGGGTGGAAAAGGTGAGGTCTTATTTAAGGATGCTTCAAAAGAAGCTTTAAGAAATCAGTTGACTTTCTCTTTACTGTTAAGAACTAAGTAAGGAAAATAGTAGCAGAATTTGTGAATAACCCTGTGTTATTTTGTCCATTATGTCTGGTGAATGTTGTGTAGGGAATTCTTGTAAAGCAGTGATTAGGGTCAGTGTAGAAAGAACTGTACACTATGTGCTCATGATTATACACACAGTTTATGCCCTTTCATACTGTGATTTAGTCCACAGTGGATGCTCTAAATAACATGGTAATTGCAGATTTATTGAAAGGAGACAATTTCAGCAGCTCAGTGAGCTTATCAGAATGAGTTTTGCAGATGAAACTGCACAACATTTTTAGAAATGAAATGTGAAGGACAGAGAGGAGCAAAGTCTTTTTCTTAGAGGCTCTCGTTGCTTACCAGAGCATGCAAGTGGATATTGGTAATTGACAATTTTTCTCTGCATTTATAACAATATATTACTGGGATGCAACATAAATGCTGAGCAGTCACAGGGAATGGTGGATATTTTCCACAGCAGAAGGTTTTTCTGACAAGATCTACAGACTTAGGAGACTCACACTCATAGATGAAGAGAATTCCTCACTCAGAGCTCACAAGCAAGGAACAGGTTCCCTTCAGTGAAGCTCTTGCCTTCATTATTGCCTAATTTGATAGCAACTTCCCCCATTTCACTTAGCAGTAAACAACTGAGGCATAATGTACCCATAAGAGGCAATTATCCTCACAGTGCTAATTGCTATGTAATATTTCTGCACTTTAAAAGTAACAGAATACAAATGCTTGCCTTCTGCAGAAGCAATATGAGGACAAAAAAGCTACTGCACTAACCTATCAAGATTTCACCCACACAAGTAAATAGCAAAACCTGAAAATATAAATGCATGAACAAATTCATCCACACGATTTACTTGAGTTTGACTCAATAAAGTGCTTTTGTGCACAGTTTAGTTGCCTGCTATCTGAAATGTTCTAGCATGTCTGATCTGTAGATGGATCTTTCAGATAAGACAGGCTCTTAGGAGATTCTCTGTGCTTCTGGACTGGCAGAGAGACCAGGAGGGACACTAAGGAATCTCCAAAGACACTCACTAGTTGCTTGTGTTTTGGGACCTGAACTGAGCCTTACAACTTCAAGGGAAACAAATTAAACATGAATAGTTAGCACCTTTTAAATAAAGTTGTCATGGAAAGGGCCCATACTACCACAATCAAGCATTAAAAGAAGCAAGGAAAAAAAAAACCACCTAATTGTTTTGTTAGAACTGCTATTTCTCCTACAAACCAATACACTTTTTTTCTTTAATATTAAATGCATAATTGGGGAAAAAATAAATAGGAAATTATTATACCAAATGCATGCCCAGTATAACACACTATAATTTAGGTAACATTAGCTTTACTTATACTAATATATCTGTGGTCTATCATGACTAAGTGGAACTGAAAGGAGTAGAAAAATAAAGAAAGAGAATCAGGGAAGTAACTCATATGAAGGAACAGGAGAAGCCATGTTTAAGCCTTGGTTTATGGCTTCCTTCCATATCCACTACCACTGTATTTCTTTTTTCCATTCTTCATGAAGAATGTAAGCTAACAAAACTAACTACACAATGATGGAAAAGAAATCCTTTAAGTGCTAGTTTTATCTCAGTAAAGTGTAATATTATATGGCTGTAACTAGAAAAAAAATTAAGGTGTGAAATGAATTCACATGAACAGAGATGCAGACTAAAAGTTACCTTTATAATTCAAAAATGGCAGTGAGTTAAGACAAATGAAAGTCCTAGAAGTACATGATTATACAGCTTTCTTGTTCTTCTGTGTGATTTTAACCACGTATGAACAATATTAACCTTCATAAGCAAAGATTTTTTTTTTCCAATTGCAATATGAGTTCCACACTACTGGAAGAAATGCATGAAGGAGCACACCTGTTACCCTTTGACCAATCAAAGAAGGTTTCCCTTCCCTCTCTTATGGGTAACACTCATTTCCAAAGACAGGAATGAAGCTGTGAAAAGAACCAGAAACTATTTGTTACTCTTACTCCATGGAAAAGACAGCCTTCCACCTTGAAAAAGAAAATCATGGACTTTGTTAAATACTTTGTATAATGATAGTTAAAAAATATTTGTTTCTTAACACATTAAGAGTTTTGTATGAAGATTTTTTTTTCTCTCTAAGATCTGTTCTAAAAACTAAATATATGGATGAAGAGGTGCGTTTTTTTTTCTCAAAAATTTTGTTTTAAGCTTAACAGCGGAACATTCCACAACCTTTCTTCCTCACCCATTAGTTTTCCCATAGTGTGTCATCAGCTGTTTATTGACTCTTTTCACATCTATTTTGCATTGTACAGGACTTCCCTGTCAACCTCCTACTGCACACATCTGGTAGTCTGCAATTTCCATGCTATGTAGGAGGATGCTCTGATATTGGTAGTTAACATGGCAGCAATATTAGCACCTTGCTAAGGTGGCAAAGGCTTCTTATGTAGTGCTCCTCTGCTAATTCACCACGTATTCCAATCAGGAAATAACAGCCTGAAAACTATTCACCTACATTTTACAGTTCATCTCCATACTAAAATACCTGATGATTCTCTGAGGGGGCCTGTCAGGGCATATGCCATCTAAAAATTTTGCAATCTGCATAACCAGGCATGGATGGTAGGTAATTTTGCAAAAATATTCCAGAACAGAGCTGAAATTCTGTCTTTTCCAAATATTACCAAGATATTTGACAGCATTAAAAATTAAAATGCTTTATTTTCTTACAAAATTTGCATCATACTTGAGTTAGCATTAAAGAGGTTCATCCAAATAAGGATTTTGGTTTGTTAATATGCCCCAGAGTCACAGCATGTTCCTATTACTTCAGAAGCCATAAAAATTAGAATGTTTTTTGGCATTATATGACTTTTCTCCTCAAAACAGCTACTGCAGCTTGTGTGCAGGACACAACGACTAGAGAACTGAGTTTTGTTTAATTTTGTACCTTTCTTGCTTTCTTAACCAAATACCTCCAGACAGGAGGCAAATCTGATTACAGAATAAAAGATGTACTGAACAGACACACAGTTAAATAGTAAACATCTGTTTTTATGTTTCAGCACCAAATCAGCCAATCCTAAAGCTTCTCCTCAGACCTCCAGAGCAGAAGCTGTAATCCCAAAATACCATATTTCCTGCCACCATTTAGAGCCTACTGCTCAGGAGGTGCAGCATTTGCCAAAGCTCTTTTTTAACCAAAGCCATTCTTGAGAATAGAACATTTGTGAACACAGCTCTTCCTTAGGACAATAAGCTTTTAAAGCTTTTAATATCCCTGGAGACTTGTTCCTTCTTCGCAGGCCTCATGAGTAGGATTTCACAGCTCACATGAAACCACACAAAACCCTAGATTTTGTTCCACTACTTTCTACCAGGTTTAACAGAACTATAATTTGGGTTAGAAGGGCCACATTCAAGCATCCACAGACAACATTCCACCAAACCACCTCAGGCTAAAATTGTGGAAACTACCCTGGGTTAGATGATCTTACCATGGCTGCCTGAAAAAGCAAGAAGCAAACCCAGCAGGAACTGAAAAGAGACTGGAACAGTTATACTTGTGACTACCAGAAACAAAAACCCTCACAATAAATAGAGAACCTGCAATACTCAAATCCTAACTAGCTCAGATAAAACACTCTATAGCTCTTTGCTCAAATTTGTTTAACATTGTCTCAAAATTCAGGGAGTAAACACAGATTATACTCAGGCTCTATCTGCCTCATATACAAGACTGGACTAAGAGGATCTCTTAAGACACTTAGGTTAAATATTGCACCAGGTCAAGGAAACAGCACAGGATCCAGAATTTGTCTGACTAGGATTTGGCTAACTTGTACCTCATTCCTCAAAAAGTAGTCCAAGGACAGAATTCCAATTAAAACAGTACAGCCTTATGGGTATATCATAAGCTATAAGGTCAGTCAAATCTGCATGACTGTGAGCAACAAAAATGAAGATACAATGGATTACCTATTGCTCAGAGTAGTGATGAAATATTTGTATAAATTAAGCCAATGCAAAGTTGAAATGGAAGGTGCAATATAGATGTAAAAGAAAAAAGACTCAGGAGGAAATGCCAACCCATCCTGAGGGCTCCAATGCACCATCTCATGCAAATACAGTCATGCAGACTCCAGACCAGAGTGAACTCACAGGCAGCCAGCTCAGGTCTCCACACTGAGAGGTGGCACAACCAACTTGAAGCTGGATAATCTACCTTTGGATAACTGGGGCTCAGTTTCCTGGCTATATACTTTGTGATGGCATGTCATAATTAAAATTGCTGTTGCTGGAAAAACAGTATCTGAGAAATAACCAACCCATGCCAGTAAATCCAAAACAAATATTTAGTGTTGTGGGTTTCACATGGAATTTCTTCCTGGTCTGCATGTCACATAATGTTGCCTATTTCCTTCAATGTATATAATATAGCTACTAATTTTATGTCATATAGTTGTAATATACAGCTACAAGTATAACATTAGGTAATATTTAGCTACTAGTTTTATAAACCTATGTAATTACTGCTTAGGGATAACACTACCTTTTTGAAAACTTGTTTTCTTCCTTAGTCTTTGCTCTGAATTCTTAGTAACTGGGATATGTATGGGATTTGTTTTTGAAGGGCAGAGAGGGAAAAAATTCCCAAACAAACAAAGTAAGGCAAAGAAATAATCTCATACTATTTTTTCTACCTGAATTTCTGAAGTTGTGCACAACCTCAAGACAGTTCTGCTTATAAAACAATCTGAACCCTTACAGCAAGGATTGGTTTTGGTGAAAGAAATGGAATGGAATGGAATGGAATGGAATGGAATGGAATGGAATGGAATGGAATGGAATGGAATGGAATGGAATAATAGAACACTGTGTTCCTAATTAGAAATACTTTTGTAAACTGTAAATGATCTGTCTAGAAAAAACAAATTAACATGGTAAGACACTGGTGCACACAAGCATGAAAAAAGCTTTATCTGCGTTCATTAGTCAGGAAAATACATATTTTAGAAGCAGCCAGATATTGAAATTTGTAGGATGACTGTATTCCAAGAACTTGAAATTTCAAAAGTTAATGTTTAGTGCCTATGGGCATTGTGCAAGCACTGAGCATTTTCAGGATCCATTCTTTCTCATACAGAATCTTCACCCAACTGGTAAACTCTACAAAACAAAAACAGAATAAAAGTATATTTTCCAATTCTCATCTGTTTTTCACAGGTAGATCATCTTTTTTCTTGACTGAACTTTTTATGCTTTATTTCTTCCTTTCTTAAAATAATTCTGTTATCTGATATTTCTTACTGATACCTAGGAACAAGATATACATTATATTTGAGTTTTGAAAACTCTTCCTACTTTTAATCTCTTTACTGTCACTAAAACAGAACTTATTTAAAACTGAAAATAAATAAAACACACCAGCAATACTGACAGTGCCTTATTCTATACCCAATATAACCTGTTACACTATGGACTGAAAATTCTATGAAGAACCAAAAAAACTTCACAATGTGAGTATATCTGGATGTTCCTTGCTTATCAAGCTTGGACATATGGCACATGTTTTGTTTGTGTGCTGAACAATCAGTACCAATTATGAGCAGCAGTTATGGTGTGTACTGTTTATGTGAAATTCAGAGAACTCTTATTCATCTGAAGAAATGTTCTACATTGAGCTATTTTATGTACAATATATCTACTATTACAAGTTTTAGAAAAAATAGGGTAAATACAGCTCAACATTTTTACCATCTTTACTGCAAATATCTGATCTTATCACAGGGTCTCAAAACTAAGGCCATCTGATAAAAAGCTCTGGTGTACTGTTCCATGTTCCTGTGGGCACTGCTGGTAAGAGATGTCAGGAGGCCCATCTGAGCTCTGAGACCTCCTACACTTCTCCTGAGGAGTTACAGTGAGAGTGCAATACAGGACTGTGAGGTGGCTCTTCCAAAACCCACACCATTTTCTGCCTGCACAGTAACAAGGCAAAGGGGAGTTTCAGCCCTGCTCACACCCAGAGGCATTTTTCTCTTAGCAACACTTACACAGACCTAAGTCAGGTAAACAGAAATCTCATCTATCCCCTCTACTCCTAGAAAATTACATTTTCTCTCTCTCCCATTATTCTTGAGTCAGCAAATGCTCTTAACCCCCATTGTTCTGAACTGAGATTTTACAGATGGCCAAATGAAACAGTCTGAAGAGTCTTGCATTGTACTAAAAAGCTACAAGTGTGGAGATGCATGAGGACTGCCTCCTTTTTGTGCAGAATTTAGCACAGGTCTGAACCATCTGCTGGAAAATATGTCCAAAGTAATTGAGTAAAAACCATGTGGAATTACAACATTTTAAGTCCCAAAGTGTCACTATCCGATTCAGTCTAGATGACACAATTTACCATAAACCCTTCTAAAAATCACCAGGATCAGCATTTCTCATTGGAAATTTCTGGGGTTCCCTCAGTTATTTCTCTGTGATCCTCAGCAAGTAACCAAACAGACCTCCAGTCAATAGTCTTATATGCATTATCTAGAGTGCTGTATGCAGCAATGGTACAGCTGTTAAAAATTTTATGGAAGTCTATAAATGAAGTACAGGGAAAAAAAAAAAGCACTCATTTAACAGTGCTTTACTCAAAATTAAAGCTATCTTATTTACCAGCACAATGAAAGTACTAATAAGGAGCTCTTACCTCCACTTTCTCTCCAAGAGTGATTTTGAAATTGAAGATTGCATAAAGTTGCAAGCCATTTCTGGGGGAAATATCCATTAAAAGGAAAGCACTAGTGAAATGACCCCTCTGCCTACAATTTTACATAAGAGATGTTTGTTACCAAATCTGCATCAAGGCCAGGAAAAGCCAGGAGAGGACCACACAGTATGGATTTTTCTGTTTCTGTTTTCTTTTTTTTTTTTTTTTCCCTGTTAACCTCATGGTTAAAATGAAAACACTACACTGAAAAATGAATCAAGCACGGTAAAACAAAATAAAAAAAATCATAATAAAAGCATGAAAAATATATGACAACTAAGACAACAACCACATCACAGATTGATATTACATGAGTTATTACAGTGAAAGTCAGGTGGTGTAATTAGTTTCTACATCATTACTGCTATGTGTTTTGGAACCACACTTAACTACAGGTATCATTAAAGTTAAGGAATTGCTTCTTTTATGAGGAGAGAAACATTTGCAGCTCTACAAACCGCAGACTAGCCATCAGGGAAAACATACTAACATCTGAATTTAATAATATGTTCCTTCCATCTCAAGAACAAACTTCAGAAAAGTTTAGTACCAATATAATAGTATCAGTCCAAGATGTGGAAAATACTCTTGTGGTTAAAATATACTTAGATGAAATATTTCAGGGAGTTTTGTAGTTGAAACTGCCATTTTCATATGTCAAGCTTGCCTGAGATTCAAGCCAGATCATGAAGAAAATGAAAGCACTTTTCCATCTGCTTTGCTCTGCCCATTTTTTCATTTGCTGCTTGCATGCATGGAAAAGAAAGTTGATTTTGCAACATGAAATACTATGTCTTGCACATTGCTGAAAGGATCATATTACATTATTTCCTACTTTTTCTTTCCTTTTGCTAATAACACTTTTCCAAGCAATAGCTATATTCTGTATAACTGCATCTTGACAGCAGATCTCTACACAAGTCAACATTTAAGGTATAATCCATGACATTTAAAATCTGCAACTGCTGTTCCTACCTGATGATGATCTTGCCACTTATTATAGCACACTCTGATTCTATAGAAAGTGGCTGAATAAATTGGCTTTTCCAAGAAAGGATAAATCACTTCTGTATTTCCTAAAGATCTTTCAATGCATGACATAAAAAAAATTTCACTATATATCTGCACGGTAATAGGATTTATATAGACTGTAAATCTCTTTTCATCCCCTTTTAAAATACTGATTTCATGATTCTTTCTTAGAAGACTAGGCACCAAAAATAGCTTTCTCTGACTATCTCTGAGTTCTCTCAAAATTTGACTTTCAAAACCAAAGCAGTGAGACTGAATGAAACTGGTCTGTGAAAAAGCAAGTAAAAACCTTGGCTTATGTTTTTCTAATGGGGAGAAATCTATGGCTAAATCTACGTGGACATTTGGTTATCTGCCTGATAATTTTCAGCTCCACATTTCTAGAGAAACCATGAAACTGGAGAAAAAATTATGGGAAAGCATATGTGCTGGGGCTGCAATCCAACCCTTTGGGAAGCCAATACTCCTCCTTATGTTTTTCTGCAAAAATACTAGTTGAAACAAGTCCAAGAACTATTTCCTAAATCTTCTCATTTCTAGGGACTTTCCTCAGCAATTTAACACTCTCCTATTCCAAGATACTAAGGCTGTGCTGCCTTCTGACAGATGTCCAAATTCCTAAGCTTACTCCTTTTCTGAATGTGCCCTGAATTCCAGAATTATGCTGTCTGCCAGTGGACCCTCCTTGTACAAAGGGTCACAAAGGTTGTGTCAGCTAGAATATTACTAACTGGATCCCAGCTACTCCTTTTGCATCTAGGAATGGTTTCATGCTGAAGTTAGCATTTTTTGAGCAGGTTCACTATATCTGTGGGGAAAAAAAATCGTTAACTCTGAATAATCCAAAACATGATGCAACTCTAGAAATCTGTGCAGAAATGTGGGTTTCATTTTTCTAAATCTAAGGGAAACTCTGTCTCTTTTGGTGTTTATCTGAACCCCTGGAGGAGTCAGTGTTCCACTGAAGATGAGATTGCTTTAGTCTAGATTTACTGCAAATCAATGAGTGCTGAGTTCACAACTCACTCTGGTTATATTCTAAATGACCTTTCCTTAGATGATGGGTTGATTAAAGTGTAATCCAACTAAAGAAAAAAAATTAATCACCATAGGTTTCAAAAATGCTTTACTATTTCCTAGGATCACAGAGAAACCAAATGGCACATATGTATCAACGATAGATGTCCTTTCAATGCTGAAACTTTAACTTAAAAAATATCTTTCCTGGTTTGAAAAAGCATCAAAGAAACTGTCAAGAGTTTCTTGGATCAAATTCAGCTCTGAAGCAGCTCTTTATTTTACAAGGAAGATTAACCAGATGATGCAGGACATTCACATTTCTTTGATTCTTTTGACATTATTCCCTTTGGGATTTCTCTGATCTGTTTCACATGGCAGTTCTGCTTGAAGCACCTGAAGAGTGCCTATGCCAAATATAATTCCTCCATAGGACAGAAAAGAGCTTCTTCTCCCTTATTGACAATCCCTTTGGAGACTGCAGCAGACCTTGGCTGGCCAAAGACAGTAGGTCACAACGTAAAGAGACACATAGCCAAAGTTTCAGAGAAGTTTCTAGCCCCAACAGCAGAATAAGAAGAAATGGAAAGGATCAGAGCACAGTCTATAAAATCCTAGCTCAACTGTCAGGTGTCCAAAGCTGGGGACATTTTTGTGGTCATTCCTAGAGACAAACCTCTTCTATCCTGTGATAATTAACAACTCTTTCTGAAAGCATTGCAGAAGAAAAAAAAAAGGTTTCATCATTTTACAAACAAAGCATTACAATTTCTTATCTTAAATAATGCATAAATAGACTGTATTTTTAAAGAATTTTTTTGATCTTTTTGAAAAATTTTAAATCCCATACATATCAGCAATAGAAGAAAAAAGAAGTTAGTGTCCATTAGATCATAACCTCTTCATTATTTCCTTTCTAGTATTTCCATTTCTAGGGGCCAGGATACTAACAGTAAAGCAAGGCTACACCTTGTATCTTAAAACAAGATATATTTTCATATTCTCACTCCATTCAGTCCGACAACACCAAACAGAGTAATATGGAATAGAATAAAATTTACCACATTTTTTCAGGTGTGCATATTTACTTCAGTGGGACTTAAGTGTAATGTGATTCTAAATGCTAGGGGTTGTGTAATCCAGAAGCAAAATACACAGCAGAGGAAGAAAAGCAAAAAGTAAAGATTCTAGACAAAAGAAGCTGACACAAGAAGAAACTAAGTGAAATGAAATGAAAAAGCAGATAGGACAGATAAGAATAATCTGTACTTTGAACACAAAACCTCTGCTGGTTCGTGAGGAAAGAAAACAAAAAGGAAAAAAAGAAAACAGTGGATATGTAGGTAATCTAAATGTCACCTAAGCACTGGTGAGGTCACACCTGGAATCCTGTGTTCAGTTTCAAGCCCCTTCCTACAAGAAAGATACTGAGGTGCTGGAGTGTGCCCAGAGAAGGGCAAAAGGGCTGCTAAAAGGTCTGGAGCTGGAGGTGTTTACTGTGGAGAAAAAGGAAGCTCAGGGGTGACCTTACTTCACCCTACAACCACCTTCATGGAGGATGTAGTGAGGTGGAGATTGCTCTCTTGTGTCATGTCATTCAAGAGGAATGGATCCAAGTTGGTCAGATTAGATACTAGAAAAAAAAATTGCCACTGAAAGAGTAATTAGGCACTGGAATATGTTTCTCAGGGAGGTGGTGGAATCACCATCTATGGAAGCATTCAAGAAGCATGTGGCTGTGGCACTTAAGGTTATGGTTTAGGGGAAATTATGTGGTGCTAGGCTGATGGTTGGACAAGATGTTCTTTTTCAACCTCTATGATTTTGTTATTATGTGAAATTTGATGAAAAAAGACCCTCCAGAAAACATCTTCTCTTCCATTAAGAATTATTAAAAATAGAAAGCAAACCAATCCAATCCTTCTGACAAAATGAGAAAATTATTTTTATTTTCCTCTACAACATGAAACTCTTCTGGCAACACTACACTGTTGTCAGCTTATTCTTAAGCAGCACAATTCCTTGGCACCTCTCACAGTATTTCAAATCAGTTGCATAAAATCCATGGCAGTTGACTTCAGATTCTGGTCTTTTTATCTGGTATGGAAATTCTCTGGTCTACATTAGATGTTTGGGCAACTTCTAACTCCACTGATGGAACAAATAGTATCATCCCTGAAAAAGCTACTGACATCCAGCCCCATCAGTGTGATATACTTTAACCTTGGCAATGGCCCAGCTAAAATACATGGATACAGTGTGGAAGATTAAGGAGATATTCGTCTTCTGTGTTTAGAATAAGAACACATTCTGCTCAGATTCAGAAAGTTGAAGCACTGTCTTGCATGATATCACAGAACTTAATCAACAAAGTCCTAAAAGAGAGGCTTTAAAAGTAACTGGTTTTAGTCCATCAATAGATATTAGGATTATCACTGTTCAACAGCCTGGGCAGGTTTTGCATATTTTATAGGAGCAACTGATCTTACTTTCATCCTAAAATGCTTTATCTTTATCCCTAAAAGAAACTTGTGGGTACTAACAAAGATGCACTAGGTTAATCTCCCTAGAATCATTTTATCATCAGTGGAAACAGAATAAAATTAAAAAGATGAATTTAAAATAGGAAATAAATAAAGGAGTCCTTTAAAAGATAAGCAAAACGACTTTGTTTGGATCCTGCTTTCAATCAACCTTTTACAACATCTGCCCTTCCATGCTGATTACAGAAGTTACCAAAGATACACACTCAGCAGCACAACCATCATTCCTGACAGCCTGTGTAAAAGTTGGAGCCAGCTCTTAGGAGGGAACTCATATTTCTGCTGAATCTAAGAAAATAATTTTATGGGAGTAGCATTTATTGTTTCCATAGGCACTAAGCTGTGAAAGGAACCACAGAATTTCCTTAGATTCCTCACAGCAATTCTGGGGCAAAATCAATAGAAAGTTTATTACGAAAATATTGACAAAAAGTTTTCAAGTCCGATCATGGGAAGGAAAATTAGTCCAGTCTTACTGGCTGATAATTACTTTTGCCAAAATAAAATAACCTGAAATAACAGCATTATGGCAATACAATTATACAGGATAATCAGATTGCTTATACCTTTTAAGGTAATGCAGTGCCTTAGAAACAAACATTTTTTTGTTTCTTTGATTACTCTTGATAAATACCACAGACTTGCCTCAGAATTTTTTTTCAGCAACAGATCATTATTAGTTAGAACCAAAATCTGGTATTATTGCAACTATTGCTTTATCAACTGCGCTCTTCAGGATTATACTTACATTACCTATTTTGTTAGATGGCTTACACGTGAAATGCTACCCAAAAACTGGAGTTAAACATAATGAATAAAACAGGAATGTAATGAGAAAGATAAATTATATAAACAAAATAAAATGCTGTAAATCAGCAAAAAATCCAGCCCCAGGTCGAACTGGATTAATGTGCTTCAGTCAAACAAATCTTCTTCAAAAGGAAAGGATTCAAGGTCTCCTGAACCTCATCTAGAATGTTTCTATGTGAAATTAGATTACTCTTTCCCCTCTTCCCTCCTCAAAAAGAGACAGATTCCACATTCACTTCTGGTCCCCCATCCAGCCCAGAAAGCCAATCTTTTCTGCCCTTTTTGTTTCTCTGTATGAAGAGTTAGGATCTGTAATGTGTGCTAGCTTTTCACAAGTTTTGAGCTGTGAACAGGTAAAGGCTTATTGGACCCATGACATCTTCTATATATTCCTGCAGGTTGTCTCATTCTAGAGCATTCTTGAGTTGCTGCACATTTCAGCTTCTGTTTTTTACTGGAAAAAGTGATTCCATTTGTAATATCAACATCTAATATCACTACAACACTGCTGAAGCATTTTTCCCCCTCCACCCCAAACAAAAAAAACCAGTAATTTTTGTAATTGTGGAAACTTAAAATTGAAAACAGGCAATTTCAATTTTTTTTCTACATCATGTGCCCCACTCCTTTATTACAGCAATGCAAAATGGTGATTTGAATTCCTGGACAATTTTGTACCAGCCAAGACAAATGAAATCACTGTCAGTTTCTTTTAAAACAGTATCTGAATCGGATATATTCTTTATTATTTGACACTGAAAAAAAATCGTATATCCACTACTACTACTTTAAACTATACTCAATGTATTTTCTTTTAGCCATGTCATGTTAAAGCAACTAAGTAATTTCTAAATTCATTTGCTAACCTTATATTTAATGTTTTGCCTTTGAGAAATAGCACAAGCAAGTATACACCTAGAGACACCAGTGCACACAGTTGTCAAAAACATTTTATTATCAGTCCTTTTCCAACTGTTTGTGCAACATTGCCAATTATTAGCAACTTATTCTGAAATGGCTGTTCTTCCTCTTTCATCATGATGGAAACGTTTAGCAAACATAATTCAGCTTTTGCTGAGAATGAGTTTAGAACTAGCTTATCCATTGTTGTGTGTCCTCCCATCATCATTTAATAGCTCCACTATCCTTTCAGGGCAAGAAATAATCTTGTGGAGTAAAAAATGGAAAAAATAAATTGGTTACTTGTGCTTACAAAAACAGACCTAGATGCATGTGTTGTAAATCTGAAAAAAAAGTCATCATTTATATACAACCTAAGAACTTCATAAATATTTGTTCCTATCAGTTGCTCAGATATACTAGATACAATAATTTTTAATCAAAGTAATAAGCTGGCTGCTATGAAGAAATAATTAAATGTTTAGGTGGATCTGGGATTTACTCACATTAATAGAATTCTCTGAAGGTTACCTTTTTCTTCTTCATGCATCCTCAAAACATTGAAAAGGCAGAACACTCTTGCCCTGCCATTTCAGCATTTCAACTTGTCAAATCAACTGCTATTAGACTGCAATTGCTACAGAAGACATCTAGGGCCATGCCACTTAAAACTTCTCAGTAACAGAAGACAGTGCAAAACATTTTAAAGAAAAATCTCTTATCTGATCCACTGCAGAACTGTGCATCTGTAAAGCTCCTTAAGCAGAATAAACCTCTAGGATGTTATCTAATTGCAAATCATACAGTTTTAACAATCAATGCATAAATCAGTTTGTGACAGCCAAACCCATTATTTGGATGGAAAGAAAGAAGACCTACAAACTGGTCTCAGCAGCTTTCAGTAACATCCAGGAAGCAACTACTGCAGAGCACAGGAATGAATGCAGAAAAGTACATTCCTGACAGATTTTTAAGATTTTAACACTGACTGCTTTCATAAGCAATGATCTGTAAGTGGAGAGATTTACTGCAAAGTGGTAGCACACACAGCAGTAAACAACCACTCTGAATTGCAGCAGACCGTCTCTGAAAATTATCATTATGAAAATAAGCTATTTTCAAGTCACTTGTTTTAGGAAGTCAATACCACAGTGTATCCTAACTGCTTAGCAGAGATTGTGTCACTGTAACACAGAGTGAAAGAAAATAGTTTTGGAAAATTCATGGCAAACTGTTCTGTGATGTTATCAGCGCACTAATAGTTAATTGCTTTAATACTCATAGGTAAGATGTAAGTAATTTTTTACTTAGTCAGGAGTCCAACCATATTTTGAGATGAATTGCATATAAACTTCATTTAAAGGATGAACAGACAGTATATCCAGAGGAATCAGAGTGCAATTAGACCTGTGCCTAATTAACAGCAATAACTGAAGCACATAAAACACTACTGTAAATGCAGAGCTCAAATGAGTGTATGGAAGAAGAATGATTAATCTAATTGTTAAATGAGAGTGACTCTGAGCTCTGCTGTATTCTTTGAAAATCTAGTACCCAAACTTCTTAAATACTAATATTTGCTGGCACTCCCTTTGAAGGATTATGTAGAAATGAATGGAGTAACCTCATAATGTTTTTAATAATGACCTTTGAGACTCCAGTACTGGAAAGCAAAGGGTCCATCTCAATCAATAACTGACAGTTTGAAAATAAGAATATGCTGTCATTTCTCCTATCAGAAACAACTCTGTTCAAGACTAACCAGAATCTTGCTAAGATGGTCTTAAAAAGATCATATTTCTTCATGGACAGTCTTAGATATAGACTTACACAATATAAAGGTTAATGAAGAGAAACAGTCTAAGAAGCCCTATCTGCATAAGATTACTGTGAATTACAACACGATTCAGCCACCAGAATTCTTCACCTCCTCTTACACTAAGCGAAAAAATAACAAAAAGATTTTTAGTTTCTTTTTAAAACAACTAACAATGCAACAGTGTTTGTCAGTGAAAGAGTTTTTGACAAAAGAAATGCTTTCATTGATTATCCTGAATTATAAATTATAGCTCTCTAATTTTTCCTCTTATAAATGAATACTTTTCACAATCTAGCCTCACATGTCAGACAAAAAATGAAACTTTTATAATGGAAATTTAATTATAGTACAACTTTTGCCAGTTGTCATTCCAAAGTCATCTATAATTATGCTCAGGTCATTAAAAGTATTTTTTTCATTTACATGGCCAAAAATGCCTGTTACTTATTGGTTCATCTGCTCAAATTTAACACTCTACAACAGTAATTAAGAAAATTACTGAATTTAAAAAAAAATTAAGTTAATTGAAAACAAAACATCTGCAGAAATAGTCAAAACAAAGAGCAGCTGACAGACAATTTGATTTTTGTTTCCAAAGAACCTAAGTTTTTAGAAATGAAAAGGCACTTCTGCATGCCAAGAATAAACACTTATTATTACCTTTTTGCTTTACAGGCATTTTTCCATATAACTCTAAAAGATAACAGTCCACTATAAACATGATTCTCCACTGCAAAATTTCAGCACCAAAATACCTTCAGAGAGCTTTCTGAAAGTTCCAAATCATGAACTAACAAATGAAACTGAACTCTCACTTTTCCAAAATAAAGCCCTCCTCTCACCTTCCAGGAAGTGGATCAAATTTAATGGAATGAGTAAGCATGAACTAAATGCAGAGATAGTTGTTAATATATTTTAAATAACAAGGGTTGTCAAATGATGGCATAAATTAAGACAGCTAAATGCAGACATAAAATGCATAAATTTGAAAACACAGTTGTTGAAATTATTTAAGATGGTTAGGCATACAGAAATGCAAGAGCAATAAATCATTAATTTAACTGGCAATTTGATATTAATCCTCACTATTTGTCTTTTAACCTCCTGATATTGCTAAGCAAAGTCCTTCTCAAATTTATTTCTTCTTTCTTCTTAGAGATTTAAGTTAGTATTTCCTTGCTGAATCCTTTACAGTAAAATGCTTTCTTTCTTGGGCCAGAATTCACTTAGCTGTGTAGACATGGAGTAGGACAAAAAAAATAAGAATACAGAGCAGCTTTCCTCACCCATATTTTTGGCCTCTTAAGAATCTGGAAGGTTCTCAGCTCCATGGGGATGCCCCTCTCTGCCTAAACAACACACTCAACAGCAATTAGATGGATTACCAAAAAACCCTAATTTTTTACAGCTATAGAAGCTGAGGTCTGTGAACCATCTGAACTTTATTTTTGTTGTAAACAGTGATGCACACTTGCTCACCATGAGAGACCCTTAGACTGTAGGACAGCATCCCCTATTTACAGCACTGCAGCAACCTATTACTCTGAAGAGAGAGAATTTATTCCTCCAAACTCAGGGTATCTCTATCAGGATCTGCCCTGATTTCAGGTCTCAAACTTGACACATAGGCAACAGTCTAGGCTATAAAGTTGTAATTGAACTTGATAAAAAAGGTAATACTAGAAAAGCTGGAACCCAGCACTAGCTTTTCTTCTCGGGAACCTTTAGGAGGTTGGACTGAATTCTGCATATGACTCTACATTTGCAAAACAGGTTTGCAAAGTCAAAATGTCTCCCAAGCACTGAAAAAACCTGGAAGCACCTGAGTGGTGTAGTTGTTAATTTTCCTTTGAAAAGAAGTAAAATTAATATACCATACTTTCTAAAAACCCTTGATAACTACTTTTTTTTTTGTAATTTGACAAAACCCTAAACTACTAAAAGATTTAAAAAACTAGAGCATCTCTGTGTTTCTACATCATTCCTGGACGTTTCATGCTTCATAGATACTTCAGTAGAATTATGCAGTTATGTGTTTTTAAAGCTAGGCAAAGTTGCTGGGCAAGATAGCACACAGTCTAACAGCTCAAACAAAAGAGCAAGCCTTAAAATATTAAAACCAAGGAGCATGCCTGTCTGTTCATCCATTTCCATCTTTCAACACCCTTTAAAACCACTGGAAAATTTCATCCAAATAACTTGCTTATAATTTAAACTGATTTGACACAGTACTGACAGAATTTAATTCCAGAAAATGAGAGAGCCAAACTAGTGCCCCCATTCAGGAGGCACAGGGCAGACAAGCAGAAGTCTAACATCAAATACTCCATTTGACAATATATTTGTGGTTAATTGGGTGCTCCTTCCATCCATGCAGGTCTGTCAAAAGGGAAAATGGGATTACCTTCACAAGGTGATATTTAGTATCATAGATTTCTATGGGACATACTATTTTCCTGACTCCTAAAACAAAAGGAGTTTTTAGACTTGGCTCAGAAGTTTACACAACTTTTTGTTTTTAGGAAGAAACCTGCCCTTTTAGAGCTTAAATTCCCTTTGGCCATAGGGTTGATACATTCAGTGTGTATATATAAAGGGAAATGAGATGGGCATATATGTGTGTGTCTGTGTGTCATACACACTCTCTGGCAATGACAATCAGTTATTATTTTAGACACAAACTGAAGTAAATATACTTTGGTCACTTCAATGTATATAAGATTTTGCTTTTGGGATAAGACCAAGGCAGAGGAAAAGCCATACTTCACCTGTTTCATTTGCTAAAGATTTTGCCAAAGGATTAACATAATTAAAAATGAAGTTTGCTTATGAGTGGAAGACAGTATAGTATAACTGTATGTGAGAACTGGAACAGCTGATGTAAAAGAAGAAAGTGCTCAGCATAAAGTTGGTAAGGATAAATTTCAAGGCACCCATGAAACTTCACTGGAAAGACACAGAATGCCCTTTCCTGTTATTTTTAATTGCTTTTAATAACAGAGAACCAATGCATTCATTTAAATCTCCAGTAATAACTTACTTCTGAGAAGAGAGATCCAAAGCATCTATGAATCCCTGTATTTCCTTTGTTCACAACAGCATAATACTAAGGAACACCCATTAAAACAGTTTTTTGGTTTTTTTTTTTACAATTATTTACGAATATTTATAATTTACCACTTCCATTAAAGGTGCCCACAAAGCAGTCTTTTATTTATAACTAGCACACTCCCAGCTTGCTGGGTTTTGCTCACTCTAAAAAATTACTAACAAGTAATTCTTCCTGAATTGAAGTTGGGTACAATAACTGTTTGAGTGCATGCTTTTGAGCTTATCCTTGTAACTAGTGAGAGACTACAACCAAGACTGGAGATGAAGACATGTCATAGGAGAAATCATATTATCTACTTTTCCTTAAGGGTCATTATGTTTTATTCACATTCCCTCCACCTGGCAGATGTGAAATTAATAATTTTGCCCCTCGGGTTTGCTCTAAGTTAGTGAAGGTTCATTTGTCTCAAAGAGCAAGTTAATTTCTTCCTCTGCAAATGTTTTGAAATGGAAATCTATTAAAGTGAAGAACTAAGTCTCCATTTATATGACTGCTTTTCACACAAGCAAAGACATGGCAGTTATTTTTACATACACTCTGTTTCCATCTGTGTATTAACCCAGCTGTAACTGTCAGGAAAGAATCCCAAATGTTTCTCCTCATCCCAATGTGGAGCTGCTCAGAACAAACTGATCTGACAGTCAGGTTTCATGCTCTATGTCCTTACCAACACTAGATTGGGCCTAGATTCCTTTTATACTTCAGCACATGTGTCAGAAAAGAGAGTCAACAGACCTACATATTTTCAGCAGTTTTCCTGTCCTCTTTTTTCCCCTGCCCCTTCATGTGGTGGGGAGCAAAAATGTTCTGATTCTCAAGTGAGATCTCTGGATGGTCTATCTAACCAAAACCTAATTATTTAGGGACCAATGGAGATACAAAAGTGCAGGTACCAGTAATTTCTGTATTCAGTTCTCTTGGATGCTAATATTAAGATAAATTTTTGTGTTCACAGGCTGAAAATTCATGGAATGGAGAACCAACCCATGGAACAGACCCAAAGGAAAGATATATTTGGGATGTGTTTATTTCCTAAAAGAAATGTTCTGGTTTTGCTATCTGGCAACCACAAATTTAGAGAAGCATCCAGAATAATGCAGTGCAACTCAAACTTTTGTCTGTGATGAAATCTTTCCATCACATTGTACCTCACTGTTTATACAGCTTTAGACAAGGACAGCATTACAGTGTAAAGACCATGATACACCCCTGAGTGTTAAAGCAGAACTCAACAAACACCATGGTGACAGCTCTTCCCAGACTTTGACAGAAACTTGGAATCACAGAGTAGCTGAGGTAGGAAGGATATAGTTAATCTGGTCCAACCCTCACTGTACACCACCCTTGCTCTACCAGTGACAACTACAGCATCTTGTATGATGTCCAGACAACTTTTGAGCATCTCCAGTGCTCTTTCCTCACTTACAAAACCAGTTTGGGTTAATGAAGCATGACTTCCACTCTGTGAATCCATGTTGACTACTCCTGATCATGCTTCTGTCCCTTGTGCTCCTGGAAATGGCTTCCAAGACTGTTTTTTCCACCATCTTCCCAGGGTTTATGGTGAGACTGTCCAGGCTGTAGCTTGTTGTTGGGTGTTTTCTTTTCTTTTTTTTTTTTCCTCAAGAATTTAAAGGACTCCTATGGATTTGGGCAGAATTTGGATTATGTGGGCCTTTTCCCAACCCAAGACTCCTATAAAACAAGGGTGGGCTGCTCTGTAACACAGCATAAGAGAAGTCATCTCAGTAACACCTTGGGCACTTGCTTCCAGACAAGTGGCTCCCAAAAATGAACTTTCATACAGTAGGCAATTCTGAATACCATTTGTGCTTTCTGAAGGGCCCCTTCCAAAAAGATGCATTTCTGTTTCGTTTCCCTATCAGAAATAGCTGACCAGTGATACAGATACATGGACATATATCTCACTACACAGTCTTTGCTTGGAATTCTATTAAAATCTTTCAGTTTACTACCTCCTGCCCATCTGAAAGCTGCAATTCACCTGCTACAGCACAGAAAATCCAAAACTAGCTTTTATCCTTAGGAGACATTGACCTTTTATAAGGTAGTTTGTGTGTCATAAAAGCATTAGGAAAAAAGGACAATGCAGTAGGATCTTACTTTCATAATAAAAACATAAATGAAATGTAAGTTCACTGTGGACTTCTAGCTCTGATAAATCAGTTCAACTTTCTACTAAAGTTTATTACAGTTTCTGGTTAGGAATGGAGACTTTAGAAATACTATGGAACTTTTCCATGGAAAATAAAATGGTGCAGTATCTGCACCCTATTCCTCAGAGTTCAGGTTTCTCTGACCTGAGGCCCAGCTCTAATACAACACAGCTGCAAAATCATTGGTTAAAACTTCTGAAGAAAATTGCTAAGAAGAAAGAGCTGTGGAAAAAACCTGCAGTATGGCTTCAAGTTGACATTTTCCTATGATCACAAAACTAAGCAATGTTAAGATTTTGTTATATGCCTGAAAAACCCTGAACCTCTTCACAGGCAGCTCCCCATGGTATAGCAATGAGAAGAAATAACTTAATTCCCAGTGACACTAAGATCCTTCCTCTTTTCTTGAGACAAAAAGGTCAAAAGATTAAAGTCTTGAAGGACAGAGAAAGGCAGCTGTCATTTCAACCTAGGGAAGTTCTCAGGAAGAACTCATATTTCCTAATAGTGACACAGAATGGGGAAGAGCATAGAAATCAGCAGTAATCACCACTGAGAATCAAGAAAGGCCAGGGTATGGACACTGACAAAGGGAGAGACTAACTAGAGATTGAATAAAAGAAGGTGGGAGGGTGGAAAACAGGGAAAAACTGATTTATTATTCAGAACATTTTACACAAGAAGATACAGACTGTCCATCCTGACAGTGCTCCATGTCATGGGGCAGGAGGAAAGGGGTGGCACTGGGTACTGTCCAGCATACCACTGAAATTAAATGAAGGGTTCAAGACAGCTCCTGGCCTGTGCCATCTGCCAGGAGAGAATTCTGGCGCAACTTGATGCAGATCTGAACTGATCAGAGAGAAGAGGATACTCATTCCATCAGCACATTCTGAAACACTTAGATTTTTTTTCACAATGCCAGTGGATGCCAGTGGGCAGCACAGAATTAGTGAAACAATTCTGACACCTTGGAAGATTAACCAGCTGAAGCCAAAACTGGGAAAAACAAAGATTTTCTTTTTCAGGAGAGGGGTTTTAAAGAGTTCCTCTGCTCTGTTCTTCCAGATTGTAACAAGTCTTCTAGGAGTACCAGACATTTTACAACAAACCTGCAGCAGTGTTTCAAGAGCTCAGTTGTACTGGGAGTAACAGCTTTCCTTCTGACATGCTCAGGTGATGGGATAGAAGAGACAGCAAAATCAACTATGTTAATTAAAACATTACTGTTATTTCATTGTATGAAAATCATTGCTTAAATTGACAGTGACTGTTTTTGCAAAAACTCCAGGGCAGTAATTGTGTCTTAGCACAAAGAAGCAGAGATCTGACTCTTAAAAAAACTCCACAGTTTGGGGATAATTCATCAGAAGATTCTTTCATGGCAGTCTTTTTATCTATTTTTTTTTTTTTTAATTCCAATAGAGTTTTCTGGTTCAGTAAAGGGAAATATGCTAATTTTTAGAAATTATGCCAAATGTCACAGTGGAAAAAAAAATGCAAAAAAGAAAACAACTTTCCCTAGGGGACCTTAACAACCTCCTCCCTTAGCAGGAGGGAGGATTTTATATTAACTTTTCTTCCTAAGGTAGCTGTCTTTAAGACATATCTGGTCCCCAGCAGATTCAAGGAACATTAATTAGAAATAAAGTCTCCTAATAGAGTAACCATAGCAAAAAATTGCAGGAACTCATTTACCAGCTCTGCATTATTCAGGTGTGTTTTAACTGGGGCACTGTTTCATTACCAGAATGTAGGGACACAGACCAGATCAAGATTTGTACCATGCAGTGAATGTCAAAGACAAAACATGCTGGAAAGCCCTGAAATAAATAAACCTACCCACAGAAATACTGATACGGATGAGAAGAAACTACAAAACACAGTCTCTGTTATTAATCCTTCAACATACCTACTTTAGCTTTACTATGGACAGTTCCATTGGTTTTGGGTCAGATTGGGTCTCACCAGGATCAACAATGACAGGACAAGGGGAAGAGCTTCAAACTGGAAGTAGATCAGACAATCAGGAAGAAATTCATTGCTGTGAGGGTGGGGAGGCAGCTGGAACAGGTTGCCCAGAGAAGTTGTGGGTGCCTCATCCCTGGCATTCTGCATTCCAGGTTCACAAGACACTATGAGATGGCTGTAGGGAGAGGGAGCTTTGAGCATAGGAACAGGTGATTTAAATTCCAGACAATTGTAGAAGGCCTCCATTTCACACCTCTTTTCTAAGTCTGACTCAAATGTAGTTCATCATAGCCAAAATCCACTAAACTCCTTCAAATCTGAACTCCACATTCTAGGCTAAATCAAATCCAGACCTAAATGTAATTCTTTGGCTTTCTGAGAATTACACTGCAAGAGCACTTACATTATATTTCATCAAAAGGAAACAAAGCACTGCTCTAGTGAGTTTGATGCAACCAAGTGTAGAGATATTATTTTTTCTTTTCATTCTAATTATAGACACTTTTATTTAGTAAAATTACAGATAAGACTTGTCCATTACAAGCCTCTGAAATCTCATTTTGCTAAAATGAAAACATATTTCAAATGCTTTGGAGAACTATTAAGATTATTGAATGCCGAGCATACTGCTTCAAGTCTCCAAGTGGTTCACTATCTTCCCCTAGGGAACAGGCAAGCAGCATGCAATTATCACAGTAATTAAAAAGGTGCAATGATTCTTCTCTTAAAGACTCCTGTTTTATTAATTCTATGGTATGCTTTGGAGACTGGCATTATTTTACTCCTACCCCAGCTTAATTATACCGTCATTAGTTTATCAGCATCTCTTTTTAAACCCTTGGGCCAGTTATTAGCGTGTCACTTGCTAACAGTTAACCAATAACCACTACACCTTCAGAGCAGGGTCTTCTGCTATAAAGAAGCCAATTTGTAGAGACAGATTTAATATCATCATTCAATTTACATTTTTCAGTCATTTAACTTTCTGCTTTTAATTTAAGAAGGCTACTGTTTAACTTTATGAAAACACAAATAATTCTGATATATTACAAGATATTACCAAGTAATAAAAAATTTCCAGTACACAGTGGTTTATGAAACTGAATGCCTGTTTTAATACTCAAACAGTATCTACCACTGAGAAGAACAGAAAGCATATGATATTCTTAAATATAACTAAAATTCTGGACATCAGTCTCTACTAAGTGTGGCTGAGGTGGAGTTGAATTTCCTTCATAGCAGCCTGTCTGGTGCTGCATTTTGGGTTTGTACCTAATCCAAGGTTGGTAACACAACACAACTCTACAGGACAGACAGGCTCACTTACACAGCACCCAGTACTGCATTACCTGATCATGCAAGCAGATGAAAAGAATTTTAGAAAAACAGTTTAATTTTAAAATTACTTAAATACTTGTGTATTAAATATATACTTACCTTGCCTAGACAGAATTTGCATTATTATGAAAGGTATAGTGACCCAGAAACCCTCCTGAAAGGAACTGTTTCATTTTTATGCTCCATTTTTGATTAAGCTGAAGTTAGCTTAGCTTAGTAGAGAAAATCTTATATATACAAAATATTTAACGATTTCATTTTGTGTTTGACATCACACCAGTTCAATTCAACTGAAATGACATTTACTCTCTGACAGGTGGCCAAGTGACTTTACAAAAAGTATCTGCAATGGAAATATATTATTTCTGTTGAAGTATGTAATTTTTTTCTGTTAAAAAGGCAAGTAAGACCAAGTCATTCTTTAGAAGACTAGGAACAGTAAGTTAATATCACTTGTTACTCCCATTTTCTCTAGTTACACTCCTGCCTGTCTTCCACCAGCTTTAAAGCAGCAAAGAGATGATTCAAAATATTGGGGGAAAATACTAATGACCAAAGAAAATTCAGGTCACAGTATCCTCTATTATTTTCTGAGCAGCAAAATGCCAAACTAATATAACTGCCAGTCTTACTGAAAATTATTCTACAATTCCCTCTGTATAATAGGTGAACTTTGGATGCTATTACAATCAGAGGTCAGCTCTATTAATTATAACATCCGAAACAGGAGCCAAGATTGCCACAACACACCAGAAACTGCACTGTCTCATTTAGTAAAGAGACATGCTGTCAGTCACTCAAGAAAGCAGTCCTTTTCTAAGCCTCATCTGCTAATTGAGACTCCACAGTGAATGCTTTTGCTGTTACACAGGATCTTTTTCCACTTTATCTACAAGTTTGATGTAACTGACATTGAAAAGAAAGAAACATGCACAGTCATGATTTCATCAACAATCTACACTGGCACAGAAATTTGCTTTCAAGACCACTGTAGCTGCAAAATGCTAAGAGGTTATACTCAAAACCACTCAGTCTTTACTCCTGCAACCTGTTTAAGACAGACAGTAAAAACTGCTAGTGAATTAACTTATGTCTTCAGCCCTAGAAAGATGTTTACAACTTTCCCATCACCTTGGAGTACTCACCAGCACATTTTGTTCTTGTTTTGAGAGCTGGGCCTGGAGATCCTGTTCCTCCTTCCCCTGGTCTCGTAAGTAATACACTGATTTCATATTCTGTATCAGGATCCAGGTGCCCAATCTTATAGCTTGTGGAGTCCACGGGTTGTATGTCATACCAGCTTCCACTTGAAGTTCGGTACTCAACTTCCCTTTGGATAATGGGCCCATCCCCATTGATGGAATTGGCATTCAGCTGGATCCACAGGTAAGTTGCACCAACTGAGGACAGCTGAGGTGGGGCAATGGGCACTGGTGGCTCTGAAAAACAGTAAGGTATGATAACAAACTATGATTACACTTCCATTTTTCTCTGCTTCTAAAACATTCAAATAAGCAACAGGCTTTGTACTACATTAGAGTTGATGACTGCATAAAAATATGGATATGAACAAATCACCACTACAGACCAACTGATTTTCATTAAACTGCAATATTAAGATATTTTTGCTTATGCACTTGGAGATTTTAACCTGAGTCTTTTGGTTTAAACCACATAACCTGAAGCTTTTGGTTTACACCTCCTAACTTCAAATCAGGTGCAAATGGAATTCTATTCACAAGACATTCCATGGCAACTCCCAGTTTGAAAAGAAAGATAATCTCAGGTTTCCTCATACAAATACAGTTCGTTCTGGACATTAGTATTAATCCTCCTTGAAGCTAATGTTTTTAAGCTTCATGTTTTTAAAATTTATGTTGGAGTCTGTGCTTACACATAATGAGAACAGGAATTTCTGCACTGAAAAAAAGATTAATTATTTTTAATGTACTTAACTATTCAGTCTTCATATTTTCAGACTTCAGTGTAAGCAGAGTAGATACAGTGATTTTTCAAGTTCTATATTGTTGTTAAAATCAAAGAGCTTCTAAATGAAAGCTCAAGGATTTCTTGAGTTTTTTACTAGAGGTCTGTTTCTACATCATGTAATGGTTATTTTCACTAATTATCACACAAAAATGGTACTCTGTATCACAGAGCAAGCATGCACGTGATACCCTGATAGTTTGGATTCTAAAGATTTCAAAACCAACCAAAGTTTTTGTTTAACTCATATTAATTTACTATGTCATGGGCATCTGATTTTAGATTAGACTGCAGAAATAATTTGCAGACATCATCTTTTTTTAAAGAAAAATAACGAATTATTTTTCCCTACTGGTTAAATTACACTGCTGTTTCATGCATCATATTTGCAAAAAATTTGCTCTCCCACTGGTTAAATATATTCAGGTAGAATGAAATCAAGCCACCCTAATAAGGCAGTGTTAGATCCAACATTCTTAAGATATCTATCAGCAAACACTGCCATCTTCTTAAGGCTACACAGAGTATGCAATGAACACAGGACATCTATCTTCCCTAAGCTTTAGATTCAGATTTATCCTCTTCTGCTAACTTTCCCTCTATGTTGAGATTTAGGTAGCCAAAGAGACAAGAAGTTGAATTTATGTACTTCATCATTTTGTCATGGTCTTCAAAGTCACAGTTAAAGCAAAGAACATCAAAGAATGAAGCTAAATGGAGAAAGGATCTCTGGGAAGCATTCACTACTCCTGAGAAATAACAGAATTGCTATTTTAACAAACGTAATTATCCTACAGTATGCTACCTTTTTTCATTTATAGAAGCGTAACTCAGAGCACTAAGTACTCTGAAGATTAGCTGTGCCTCAGATAGATGGTGTTCCTAATTAGCAGGGCTCACTTGCATGCAAGCTTCGATCTGTGCAGTCTGTTAGCAATTGCTGAAATACAACACCACAAACCAGCAAACACAGGCACCATCCCTGTGTGTTTTCTTAACAAAGCTAAGTGCTTACTATCATGAAAAACACAATACAGAGGGCAACAAACCAGAACATCTCCAAAGATATCTACTAAGCATTACTAATTGGAACAGACATAAAAATAGCTTAATATATTGTGGCAGATTCCAGGGTATAAAGAATATTATTTAGATTTTCAAATATATGGCAATATATGGCAAACTGAGTTAGAAACATACTGTAGTTTTATTGAAACTGTTCTTCCTAAAGTATAGAAACTACAGCTTCATACAGTGATAGTATGTCTGGAAACAGTTCTGACTTGACTCAAAATGATTTAGCATCAATTTAAATCATTAGGCTGTTTTGTGAACCAAGACGTGAAATGGAACTTTTATAAAGCATCCTAAGGCATTTACTCAGCCATGCTGAAAGAACAGTTAATTACTTTCAAGTTTCAAATGCTACTAAAGGCTGTTGAAGTGCCATTCAAAATGCAAACTCAGGAGTTAGGTCACTAAGGTTAGTGGTTACACCAATTCATTCCAAATATTACAAGTACTTGAAACAGACGGTATTTTATTGTCTTTTTATACCTCAGGGTATGTTTTTCATTTCTCTGGGACTACAATGAAAAAAGGTTAATTCAAGTTACATTATTTCAGCAAAGCCTGCATACACTGCAATTTCATACTATTAACATGGTATAATACCAAAAGTTACATTCTTACCAATGATCCAGACTACCTAAAATGAACCTATCATTACAAATATGATGCTCATATTGACTGACTGATTAAAAACATAAGACTCAATTAAGCAGATCCTCTAATACAAACACTGTATATCCCAATATAATGAACTGATTTCACGAATGAAGTGTGAAATGTATTCTTCTGTCTTACTAATTTATTTTTTTCCTTCAACAGAATGATTTAGTATTTTTAGGATGCTGAGAAATTTGAATCACTTAGGTAAGTACCACACTGCAGCACTACTGTCCTTCACTAAAAGCAGTTTTACTGGCAGCCACTGAGGTAGTCTCAATTAAGTAACATGCAAATTAATACCTTTATGGAACAGTACAATAGACTTGATATTTCAGGGCTATGTATGTTCAAGGAAGGATTTTCAACTGACAGCAGAAATAAGTTTGTAGCAGTGGCTATTTAGTACAATGACTTAGCTGAAAGAGGAATTCTTCCTTGCCGATCTCCTCCTGAAGCAAGCAGGCAAAGCTATTCAGTACTGTGAAGCCCCTTTAAATGCAGGGTTTTAAAACAGAATAATAACTGAGAAAAAGAAAGTAAGTGGGTCCATATTTCAAATTTTATGCCATTTAGACTTTGAACAGACATGTGACCTCCCCTTGAATTCTCTGACAAATGACAGTGGGCACAATCCCTTAGGGAAAGGAAATAGTGGCTACTTTACAAAGCCAGAGGTCTGCAGGTGGCAGAATGCTTTAAGCAGGTGCTCTCCAGTCACCCTACATAAATGGATCATTTATATTAAATGTGAGAAAAAGACAGACTTTATGATAAGGAGCAGCCCTTCTCTTACACAGAGGATAAAAACAAATCTAGCCATACATTAATGTAAACTATTTATATTCTTAGGCACTTTTCATTAATTGAAAACACACTTGAAGCTGCAACTCCTTCATTTAAACTGCTTTGTACTTAAATTATACAGATTTTCCAGACAGTTTCTACAAAATGTTAACAGATTTCACTTTGCAGTTCTTTTAAAATTTTAATTGGGAGGGGAAAGGCATCACACTGGGATGCCACTGGAGATAATGTAAATCTCTAGGATTTAAGCGAGTTAAAGAAGGCAAAAATAGACATTTCTTCTCTGCAGCTCAGAAGCACTATCTTGAAAAATGACAAAATCTACTTCCTCTCTTTTTGCAAATGCATGGATGTGTATATGTTTGTTTACCTTCCCCTCTTTGTCACGAAACCATAAGATCATGTTGGAAAAAACCTCCAAGACAATCAAATTCAACCTTTGACCAAACACCAAGATGCCAACTAAACCACGGCACCAAGTGAATGTTTTCAGGGATGGGGACCTCACCACCTACCTGGGCAGCCCATTCCAATGCCTAAGCATCCTTCCAACCCAAATTTCCCTGGCAAAGCTGGAGGCTATGAGCTCTTGTTCTGTCCCTTGTTGCTTGGGAGGAGAGACCAACCCCACCTGGCTATGACCTTGTGTCAGGCAGCTGCAGAGAGCAATGAGTGCCTCTGAGCCTCCTTTTCTCCAGGCTGAACACCCTCAGCTGCTCCTGACCCACTCTCCTGACCCTCCACCACCTCCCTGCCCTTCTCTGGATTCACTCCAGCCCCTCAATGTCCTTCCTGCACTGAGGGGCCCAGAACTGGACACAGCACTCAAGGCGTGGCTCACCAGTGCCAAGCACAGGGGGACAATGCTGCATGTCTTCTTGTTTAGTCCCAATTTTCACCTCCCTTCCTCCTCATTTCACAAAACCTCCCAGTCTGCCTTTCCTTTCAGTCCTAGCAAAAAAAACCCTCCCCTGGGTATGCAGCTTCTTGTTCTTGCACTTCTAACTATCCACATTGTTAATCCATCATAATTTTACTCTCAAAGTACAAGGATTCAGCAAGATAGAGGACAGTTTACTAAAAGCACACTAATGGTAAGCTCATAGGTCTTGATCCCTTGTGCCTGGATCCAGCCTGCCCCAGAGGAGCTCAGATCCCTGCTTGCAATTAAATTCCCCACACTGTATCTAGAATTTCAGGGGAATTTGAAAGATGAACTCAAAGAAGTCTCTTGCTGGGTTTTATTTGGTAGTTTGTTAAATAACTATATTTGAGAACACACTTTCACAGAAAGAGAAAAACAGCATTCTTGACATAACTAGAACCTCCTGAAAAAATATTACTGCTTCAAAGTCCAGAGCCTCCAGCACTGCCCTATGGCAAATTTGCTAAGATGGATGAAGTATATCAGCTCTTCTAGTTGGAGGTTTTTTCAGCACCTTTGTGCTGAGGCACACACCCACACTAAAAAATGCAAGTCTCCACTCAGTCTGCCAAAAAATGAGCATATGAAACTGGACTTCATTATAGGAATTGTTAGGCAATGATAAAAACAAATCCTAATGCCAGTACTGTTGGTAAAAAAAAGGGGTACAGACAGTGATGGATCCAGCATGAAAGGTTAGCTAGAGAGAGCAAAACAGATGCCAAGTACCTGTGTATAATGTATGAGAAGAACTGATACCACAGATAAGTAATCACTGATATTTTCTTACTACGTCTTGAGGTCAAAATGACTTTGCCCTCCAGAATAAATTCTTTGCTCTAGAGGTCCTGAAGAGGTTTGGTTCTGTTCCCGGTGTTAAATTTTCCATTTGGAAAATGCAGACATTTAAGCTGCCAGCATTACAGATGGCTACCTTTCTATGCCCTTGCTTAAAAACCTAACCAAACTTCTTTTAGCCAATTTGACACCTAGGTTTACCTTGTTTGAACTCAATAAGCAGTCTGAACTCTGTAATAATCTGATGTCTGCTAGACAGTCTCATTCTGTTCTCCTAAATCTAATCTGTGTTGGATCTGCCCACTATTAGAAAACTTCAACCTAGGGACTGTATGTAGAACTCTAATTTACTTCACCAAATGCATTTAATCAATTCCACCCGACTATTTTCCTTCTGCTCAATGTTTGATTACTTTTATGTCATCTATTAGATACGAGCTGATGTTTTTTACAATAAGTGGGTTATCTGACAAGGCCAATTTCATGCCTCCCATTAGATAAAGTGACATTTCAATCCAATTCTCTGACAAACTTAGATGAGGATACTGTGCAGTTTGACCACATACAATGACAAGGCACTTGTCTTTTCAGCCTTTCTTATCAGAACAAACACTCAGGTAAATTGAAAACCTCCCCTTCAGGATTTATTTAAATAGAACAATCAATACTTTATTTCACTATCCTCTAAAAGGAATATAAGCTACCACAAACAAATTTTGAAAAAAGGCCTTTCTTTCCTCTCCTTTTTAAGGCCAGACTAATTGTTCACTGACAAGCTTTTCCTCATTCACTAGACAATATTCGTGTTTACAATTATTTAATAACAAAACTGACAGCTCTTTAATTGTGATTTCCCCTTCTTCCATACTGCTGAAACCTTGCTATAACATGCTCACTCAGGTAAAAAAAGAAGACAAAAAAAAAGAGAATAAGAACACCTGGCAGTTTCTTCCATGCCTTCAATTTTTAAAATTTCATTCCTATTCCTTTGTGACTGCAGGCTTGTTTTGCAGCACCTGAAACTAGCAGCCCTTCTGCTCTTTTCAAGAGTTCTGGTACCTCGTCTCCAGTGCCACACAACATCATGCCACAACAGCACTACAAAGCTTGAAGAGATTTACACATATAATTGGAATCCACTTAGAGTAGGTTCCTATTTAGTGAAACTTTGTCTACAGCGAAGTAGAATGAATATTGTACAGAGTTCTAACCCGCTCTACTGTGCAAACATCTCTACTTAAAAGCAAATATATTTTGAAAAAAGCCCTATTCCAGTTCAGAACTTTTTGAAACTTGAGTTACAGGTTCAGTAACCAGAACAAAACAGCATGATAAATGTAAAGAACTGATTCTCTTTAACTTATACTGTGTTTGACTCTCCTGTCATTCTAGCAATGTAACTCCAAGGAAATTCCTCATCAGTTTAGTTACACCAGCACAAATGAGAATTAAATTCATTGTTTGTAACAAAGAGGGGGAGTAATTACACTACTGTTTTTACACATATTATTATTAAGCCATCAGCAATTCCCAACTCTACTAAACATTACATGCAGTGTGGGCATATGTATATTTTTCATGATTAATGGATGTTAACATAGTAAAAATATATAGTTGCACTGAAATCAACCTGTTATCTTTCAAAACTGCTAACTGATATTGCAGAAAACCTGCTAAAAATTAGAAAATAGAAATACTTAATTATATGTCATCAAGAAGAAAGCGTATTTATTAATTAGCCCCTAATGCTGTTGTTCAGTACAGTCATCTAACCTTTTACAGCACAATGCTTAAAGTGGGTCTTTTCAGGTCAAAAAGGAACGACCTGCAGGTGGTCTCATAAAAGCTCCAACACAGGCAATGGGGATTACCATAATTACTTTGCCACTCTACAAGTAGTTAATGGGATTACACCCTAAGGCTATCCACTTGCTCACAGTGCCCAGTGCAAATTTTCTGAAAGAATCTGGGTAAGCACAAATGCTTTAATGATACGCTTCATAATTTCATCTATTGTACCTCAAAAGAAGTACTAATAAATTAAAACACTCTGAATCAAAGAGACTGAGAAGAAATTAACTCCTTTGGCTTCCTATACTTCTCTTCACTGATGCTGTTACTCCTTCCTCTGCCTCTCTCAGGCAGTGTTTATTCCTCTTTGTTTTCACTGGTGTTAGGTCTAAAAGATGCTTTATCATTCCTACTGGGGTTATAGTCCATGCTTCCCTTCTTTGCTGACTTTCATATGTATCTATTTTTGGCCACCTACTTTATTTTCTTTTCATGCTTGGACTGAAATAACCTCATTTTTTCCACCATGCCTTATAATTAGATTCTCATCTCACCCACTCTATTTGTTTCTTTTTTCATCTGTCCATTCATATAGCTCATCTATGTTTTCATGCTACAATTTGTTTTGTCTCGTTATCTTCATACCCTGGTTATTTCCAACATCCTTCTCCTGTCCCATTTCTCTCCATTTTCTCTACAACACATTCACTAAAACACAATTCTTGCTTTTGGAAAATGGATTATTCTTCATTACAGCTTTCTTGCATCTTCTTCTACTGGTGACAGGTTATTCCCCATTCTACTTACATCTAATTATTTCCCAAAATCTTTAAAAACATCCCACTATATACTGAAATATGTGCATTTTATATAATCACCTTAATGTAAATACCGCATATTTTTTAGTAAGTATATTTTTAGAATACAACCTCCACAAAGGAGGCAAGTAGCCATTGTTACGTTCATACTTTAAATAAAAGCTTGTAAATATGTATCGATCTGAACAGCAGTCAATCAACCAGTACCTAGTTAATTAGCCACGGTTTCTTCTACCACTCCCTTGTTACAGCTGGCTCAAGATTTACATAGGCAAAATCTATTTACCGAACCTCTTATCAAGTTTAACAGGCTGTGGGTGACACTCAGTGCACGAGCGGCTGCAAGCCCTGAGTGCATACAGGGAGCAGCAGGTTCTGACCAGTGGGGTGCAGTACCTTTGACGATGAGCTCGGCATAGTTGGACACCCCAACGCCTCCCTCCGTGCGGATCATGCAGCGGTAGTTGCCGGCGTCGCGCTTCGTGGCGTTCACCACGCTGAACAGAGCCACGAACCGCCGGGCGTTGAACACCCTGATGTCCTTCAGAGGGGCATCCCGCACGTAAATACCCTAGGCAGACAAAATAAAGAATATTATTAGTCATATTAAAACAAGAAATTATACTTCTCTCAAGTTCCCCAGGAGGAGAGGAAAGATAAAAGCTGAAGTCTGTAAGTTACTTTTCCTTGTGTGACTGTGAGACTTTTCTGCCTTTCCGTGTGAGTTAAACCATTCACCATGAGTGGGCAACCATTAATCTGTAACAGCTGCTTCCAGCTCTTTATAGATTAACTAATAGAAAGATTTGAGAGCAATGTAACATTTACTTGCTTAGTTTGTTTTACACAAATACTTATATCTATTTCTTTAAAAAAACAAACATGAAGTCCAGCATAATCAGTCTGTGCTTCTCCTTCCCTCCCTGCACCTGCTGCTTGGCATATGCATTTTGCAGGGGGACAGCAGTGGATGGTTCTCATAGCAGTACCCACCCAAGGGGTTATCAGTGACTCTGCTAGAAAAGACCAGGCACAGATTTAGCAGGTAAATGATCTGAAGCTGTCTCCACCTCTCACTTCCTCAGCATGACACTGGAAACTGGGCAGCTTCTATTTCAGTGCAGTGTCTTGCTGTCAGTTCAACACATTACATGTATGGCACAAGAAAATGAGCCCTGCAATAGCTGAGGAGCACAAGGAGTGAAAAACTGAGGGGAGAAGACAGAAGAAAGCAGAGATGACAACTTGCCACGTTCTTTGACACAAAGATAATAGCAGAGAGACTTGGCCCTCAAATCCTCATCAGAACTCATGCTCCACCTGACCATGAAATAGGATATGTGCACTGTCAACACTCAAAAACAGGCAGAAAATGTGTAAAGATTGAATTATGAAAGCTGGGGGAAAAAAGTCAGAAATCTACTGACAACATTAACTGAAACAAGCAAACAACAAAGATGCACTTTTCATACATTGATATATATTCCAACATACTGAAGGCTGCAAACACAAAGAGAAACTGGAATACCCCAACTAGCACTTCACAAAAAACACTCTGTCCAGGAAGGCACACAGACTGCCTGATGCTATGTAATGATATCAGGTATGTTTAGTGGGTTTCTCTGACTTGAGGAGTTTCAAGCAGGTCAAGGGTCCTGGACTATCAAGCTTCTATAAACCAACAATGTATCTGATGTCTGTGTTTCTACCCTGGAGGTAGTAGTTTGTCAAGCAGAATTTAAGACATATAGAAAATACTGATCTCACTCTACTATGATCTTATTTGCCACTAAATTGGAAGTGTCCTTGAAATACAAAAGAGCTTTATACAAAACCTTTAAACAATAGTCACACCAAATTAAACTCATCCATAAATCACAAAAACAAGTCAAAGCTCATCATGCTGTTACACCAAAGCAACACAATTAGCAAAAAATACTGATTCTAATACACACTAATGTAGAGTTATTTCCTCTTCAAAAGGAAACATGGGTGATGTAAAGCTTATGAGAAAGAAAGAAAAGAAAAAGATGTCCAAAGGAGAATATGCTATAATGCCTTAAAAATTACTCAGCTGTGAATTATTACTTGAGAATTACTTCAGATAATTGACAGGTCCTTAAGATTCCTCAAGGTTTGAGCTTCTGATAAAATAGCTTCTTGTGACATGGCATGGCAGGTACCAAAACCTAAACTTGGAAAGAAACATTTCAAACTACTATTTCAAAACTACTATTTTTACTAGTTTTGCCACTGTAATATCCTTCTAGCAAGAATGGCTATCAATAACAGGAGATAAGCAGTGGGTTAATTAGGATTTTGGAGAATGAATATTTCTTAAAAGCTACATTATTTCTTACCTAATACAGTAATTTAATTAATCCTGGTAATCAGAACTGCTGATCAATGACAAACCATAATCCAGTTTTAAGGTATGTTACTGCAGCTTTCAGACTTTTGAAGGATCCCATACATACCCAAATCTCTATATTACTATTTCTATTTTTCTAATTGCAACATTATGAAGCCTTCTGCAGGCTATTTTTTCCTGCCCAGAAATAGGGTAAGTTATTCCCTAGAGAAAAACACACTGCCACATACTGATTAATTCTAGCACCTAAAGTAGCTCAGCTCATTTAGAGTGTGAACAAACTCCTCTGCTCTACAGCCTCCCTTCCACGTGGGGAACCTGCATCCACAATTTACCAGGTCTCTTATTAAGAGCTACCATACAACTGTGTAAGTATTTTAAAATAACAATTTATTGCTGTTCCCACAGAGAAAGAGATGAAGGGAAAGGATTAGGCAATGCCACTGTAATTCCTGCCTTAATTTGCAGCTCTTGAAGAGGGGCAATCATGGCAAGATATGATGCATACACAGTCCCTGCTGGCCCTACACAGAGAACTGTGTCCTACCACACCATCCCCTCAGACCTCCAAGGGATTGGCAGAAATTCTGAACTGCACAGACTGGGTGCTCAGAGGAACTGCCAGCAGCCCGTGACAACCCAGCCCCACAGGACATATTTCCCATCTTCTCCACGCAATTTAGAATGGAAATTACTGTTTCACTTGGGTCCCATAATCTTTTTCACCTTCTGCTGATTCTCAAATATACTAATCTCACCTGATTTTGAATGTTTTAACTGCTGTTCTACAACAGGTAATCTTAGTTTGATCAAATAATTAACTTACATGGCTTTGGGACACATGCCATCCATTCACATACCAATAATTTTAACTGAAAAAAGGAGAAACCAAATCAGACTTCAGGAGGCACACATCATTTTTTGCTCAAATAAAAAAGCTAGAGGACCCTTAAATGTAACTTAACTTGGCTCCACAGAGGATTTTGAGCATATTTGCCCTCTACCAAAATCCAGATGAGAAAAGGTAATTAATGGTGGCTTCAAAATTCATGAGAAAGCTCTGGAATAAAAAGCCATTCTTATTTTTATTATTACTGTAACAAAGCTGTAAAATATACAGGAGATTATTATCAATAAAGATTATCTTGACAGACTTCTCTCGAACATTACAAACTCATGAAGGCAAAGTGTAGAGTGTCTAATTATATGTTAGAACTCAAACAGTCCCACAGAATCACTAGCATGATATTTTATACTAGAACTCAAAGGAGATGAAAAAAGGCCCATTTTTTCTTTAGTCTCTTTAGGGAGAAGTATTTTCAAGGAAAATATAGTGTCTGGAACAGACAAAGACTAAGAAACATAATTGCTTTACGTTCTACAAGAAAAAACACAGCCCAAGAGAGCAAGTTTTCCCTCCCTTCTGGGATAACAGCAAATGAGTGGGAGAGCTGCCTAATTGATTTAAGCCTTAGCATAAAGGAACAGTAATGAAGGTAATGAATTCAAGTATAAGAAAAGTTCAATCTATAGGCATTGCAGAAGACAGTTACAAAGGCTGTGCAGAAAAAAATTTAAAAAAATAAAAATAAAAATCCCACACCTACCACTTCTCTCAAACTCTTATTTCAGCAGTGGACAAATGGCAGAAGACTATTTTCAGTCTGAAAAATTGCTATTTACAATCTGATATGAGAATACAGAATCATCTCTGTTATAACAGTGCCCACATACCCAGCTTCACTCCCTTTATTTGTGATTCATATTTTGTTCTCCCTGACTGACTGCAATGATTTCAGTAAGTTATCTGGGTATCTTTTTTTCCAGTATGTAACAGGCCCATTTCAGCTCACTGGTTGATAAATTACAAGCTCTCAGTGCTGACTGCCAACAGCTATTTCATTCAGAATGGCTAAAAATAACATATAAAATGAAAATTTGTTTATTAAGCATACCAGCACATTCCATCACAATTTCTTTATGAATAACTATTTTCAGTAGCATTTAGAAAAGTAAGTTTTCATCACTCACTAATGCAACAATCTGAACTCCCACAAATGAGAGGTTGCTTATGATATACTGTTTTACTAGCTACAGTCATTAAAACTTTAATCTCAGGGTTTTTGAGATTCTGAAATTTACCAGTAGGTCTTGCAAACTCTCACTTTTTAAATGAAAGCCTGAGTCAAATACATGATATTTTATTGAAAAATAAACAAAAAAATGACAAGTCTGCAATTTACTAATCCCATGTCCAGAAAGGAGGATAAAATTAATGATTTACAATACAACACTGTGGTACTAAAATAGGTTGTTGGAGCAAATTTGCAGTATCCTGTTTTCTGGGTAGGGCTTTTTTATGCTTTGTTTTGTTTAAATACAATTCAAAAATAAATATGGTTCTTTTAACTTTCTTTACTTTAGCTCTGATTTGCCACACAAAAGTCTGAGGTTTTACTACTGATTAGGGCTGTTAGCTTTTCCTGCCCCTGGGACTTGGAGAACTGTGTGAACAGGATACCTCATTCTTTGGAAAGAGGAAGCTGCCATAATCATTTAATGTTAGACCTGCTGGGACTACAAAGGCCACGTCCCCAGGGCAGAGCTATCTCACCTCCTTAAAACACAAAAACTATGGCCACAGAATAAATATTGAGATCCAGAAATGAAAATAACAGATTCCACTGGCTGCTGATGAACCTGTGCATTTTCAAACGCTCAGAGAAAGCTTTAAAAAATACTAAATACATACATTAAAAATACTACTTAAGCCAACTAAATAAAATATGGAACTGAAAAGTCACTTGTAATAATAAATTTTCTATTAAACAACAAGTTATTTAATATATAGGGATATAAAAAAAAATTAGCTTAATTGAATTTCAGGATATATACAGCTTGAAAAATCCATATGCCTAGTACCAACATATTAAATGCATATACAGACAGCTTAAAGCACTTTAAAATGTACATTATTTTTCCATTTTAGGCAAGTTAGAATGAAAATAAATAGGCTGATAGTTATTTAAATTACACTTACTGGCTCTTCTAGGCAATGAACTAACACTAAGTCTTTTAAATGAGCAGCAATTTAGCAGCAACAATCCATATATTAAACCCTTCAGAAATACTTTTAACAAAAAAGCAGCAGCAATTCAAAGGCATTGAACTTCTGGGATGTTACCTCCAGCACTACCAGAAATAATCGTTCTCAAGGCATGTATCAACAATTTTATGAGAAGAGAGTTAAAAGGAAACATCAGTCACCCTCTGTCCACATAGGTAGATCAGGCAGCTTTTCATACATTTCACAGAATGAAGGGTTTCCACTTCCAAATATTCACATTTATAAAATTGTGATTAGAGTTATATTAGTGGAACCTCAAATAAAACCAGCAAGTCCAGAAGCAATTTTAGTTTAAAATGTGTATAAAATATACAACAAATAGTAATTAATACCTCAGGAAAATTGCTTTGCAGAGTTCATATAATTCCAGCAACTAAGATGGCAACCTCTGAATTTCTAGATTTGTGTTCATAACCAAGACAACTGTTTGTCATTCTAGATTAGAGCCACCACACATCCTGTGATTATCTTGTATGCATTCCATATGTCTATGTTAAAAAGTATGTTTCATTCAAGAAATAAGGCTATGCTGGAAAAAGATTATTATTGTCCTATTTGGAATTATTCTGCTATGAGACAGAATTGCACTCTGCAGGTGTAACTAATGTGCATTCAGCCAAACTACTATTATTCTACCTTTCAAGAAAGATTTCTCCTTTCAGTATTTTAATGTTTGATAACTGAGCCTTTTCTTCAAATCACACAGCTCTCCAGAAATCCCTGTTTATTATGACTAAATCTGAATATTGGCTGGAGCTGCCAGATAGTACAGTAAAGTATCATTTAAGTTACACATCGAGTAGTCACATTATCAAATATTAAGCACTGGCATCTATTTGAAGACACAGATGCAAACACAGAAAGTAAACAAAGAAAATGCATTTTCTGGAGTCATTAAACTCCATGTAATTTAACCAAAGCACTTACTCTCTACTCATACACAGAAATTATTTTGTATCATTCTGACAGGAAAAATCTGTTATTACATAGACATTTTAGAAGTAAGAAAAATCAACTCAAAAACTCAACTCCAGTTCAATCTATTTCTTATTTTTACTTTAAATTCCAGAGCAGCTGAGTTTATATTCTCTAACAATTTGCTAGTGCTCACAAAATATGTAAAATTTCAAATCTTCTTTCCATTCATTTTTAATAGCACACAATAGAATATAAAATGAATGGTAGAAAACTTCAGCCTCAGAAACATCTGGAGAAAACAAAATACCAGGAAATATGTATCTAACAGGGTGTTTAATACTTTGGATAAAAATTATGCCAATGATCCATGTATCTACTAAGCATTTTGCTGAACTCGCAGCCCTACCTAAAAAGTCTCTTACTCTAATACAGTATTTTAATTCTTTGAAGTGTGCAACACTCAGTACTTCTCATCATCCTTCTATTCCTGATCAAAATTCCAAGAGCTAGGATGAACACCTTGCTAAAAACTGAAGAGAACATATATAGGAATTTAAATACACTGGGGCTTGGCATTCTGTAGATGCCAGGCTTATGGAAGGGCTAGGAAGGAACAAAGTGATGAGGAGAAAATAGGAACTAGAGGTCATTATCTTAATTTTCATCAGTACACACCATATAAAGGTTAGTAAGGCAGCTCTTTGAATTTTCTTTGCAACTATATAACAAGAGACTTTAAAAACCAATGGAGTCATGCCCCGTATTTCCTTCACTGCAAAAGTGTTAAATCTTGGGAAGAAAGGCAGCATGGGAAGAAGATACTCCAACATGCAAGTTCTGAGGCCAGCCTGAAGGCTACTCCAAAGCTTAAAACAAGCAGAATAGCAGGCAAAGCCAAAGTGATATTAAATCTTACAAAGCAGGTAAGGAAGAAGCAGCCAAGAAAGAAACACACATAGATTTGAGGATGACAAATCATTAAGGGCTCAGCTACTGCCCCCTGCATATTCTTCCAAATGGGAGGAATGAATGGTGAGAAGACAGGCAGATAAGAAAGCTGTAATAAACCCCTCAATGCCTGACAATGCAATTTGTGAGTAAAGACAACCATAGCAGTAATAATAATAATAATCAGTAATAAGGAAGGCAAAAGCTGGTCCATGTAACAGGGAAGCTGATATAGAGGGGTCTGGCTGGAGGTGTTTCAATCTTAATTACTGAGACAGTCACAGTAATCAAGTTACAGTTTAACAGCTCCCACTCCCAACACTCACCTTCCCCAGTGGTCTGTTTCCTTCCCATCATGTTCTCTGTGGATTTAATTTAAACTTTACTTTGCTTCTCCTTGCCTCAAAACAACTTCAACAGCCTTTATTCCTTTTTTTTTTTGTTTTAAGCCTCTCCTCAACTCCAATTTGAATATGGTACCTTTCTCCAGGCAGTAAGTTTGTACATTTATACAGTCTGTAAATTTTACCTATGTAAAATGTGTTCATGGTATTCATGGTAAAGGTCATTGTATCTTCCTCCCAAAGGTCCAGCATAACACAGAAAACTTACTGAATTTATTTCATCAGTTCCCTAATTCTTACATTCTTACATACAGTCCTTAAGTGATTCTACTGCTGCTGAGTCCTTCATATCAAGGCAGTCTTCAGGATCCAGAAACAGGCCAACAACCTGCTCTCTTAAAAGGAAAGCTGAATTTAACCAGTTGTCTTTGGCACAGGCCAACAGTTTCATTATTTCAGGTCTGCTAATCACCATTTTATTATTTAACACTCCGGAATAACTGGAATAATAACTCATCACAGCAAGTTTCTTGAAAAGTGAACACTTGGGTTGCTTAATTTTTAAAATCAGACAAGAATTACAAAAAGGTTTGACTGATAAAGGTAATTCCAGAACAACTTAATCAAATGAAAATATATATATATGTGGGATGGAAGAAAGGAAAAGTTTATATGCATCCCCTCTGACTTATGTGCATAATAGTCTGCAGATAAGCAAATTTTCTGAAAATCAATGTATATAGTCAATTTATTAATATTTGGTAGCCTCTGAATACCTGAGACACATATCAAAAACAGGGAGAAAAGGAAGAAGAAACAAGAACTATTATTACCTGTTACCACAAGTATTTCCTCCAGAGTTAAAGTTTTGCATCATTCTTGTAATATAAAAATAATAACATCTCTCTTGCATGGTATTTCTGACACCATAGATATAACATGCAACTTCAGGAAATGTGGAAGATCAAAATCCACTAATTGTTCAGGTTACTTGCAAACAAACTTTACCAAGGTCTCCCCTGGTCTCTTAAGGTTTTGCATCTTTGCCCATAATGAAGATCCCAGTGGATTTAACAGTTTACTGTATAAACTCTCATCTAAAAGCAAAACTTCTAAAGTTCCAATTGTGTAATGTTTCAGATTTACTTCTCTCAGATCTCTTTTGGATGCTGGAGACAGCAGATGAGGAGCAATATCTTTGTGATAAAAAGTCTTTTTGGAACTTTATTGCCTCTACTAGAAGTTTCCAGACCTTGCATTGCCTTCATAAGCAGGATACACTAGCTGGATACCAAATGCATATTTCAGTGTCACAAGCACACTCTTGGCAGAGCAGACTCCCTCTGCTAGACAGGTGATGAAGGAAGGACACCACTCATTATCACTCCTTGCAACCTGATGGATGACCAGCACCACTACAGAGGGAAGCACATCCTCCCTCTATCTACAGTACTTTTTTCTTAGTGCATCAAGGGCTGCTTAGGGTTTTAGGTTTTTTAATAAAATAATCAAATATGCTACATCCCCTTAAGATTCTTTTTTTTGGCTTAACTACCAACATGGTCTGTTGTGTTTACTGACACAAAGAGTTTCTGATTTAAGGGTTTTGAGTAATGTCATAACATAAAACTTCACAGCTGTTCAGTTAAGTATTTTCACCAGAATTCAACTATTTTGGGTAACACTTCCACAGCATTTAGGAATGATGGGGCTGGTACAGGATGATAGAAGAGACATTTATTCTTCCACCTACCCCTATCTGAATTATTTTAGCATTAATAATAAAATTCACTGACATTTCCTCATGGCTACCAACGCTTGGCTTTTTTGTGCCAGATATTCCAGTCTGGGTGGAGTGGGAGGCGTAGCCTGCAGAGCAGCTTTGCTGGCCTGGCTTCAGTGTTTCTCCAGGAGAGAATACAAGGCTCATTTCTGGCTCCACTGTTGCAGTGGCACCATCTCATACAAGTCATGGAAGGCTACAGATTCAGAGCAGCTGCTGCACCACCAGGCATTTGACTTTTTCCAGCTGTGCCTTTCACTGCTCACAGCACAAGAGAAGAGCACACAGCACTTGTTGTACCACTTAGTGTTGCTGAAGCTGACCTGCAACAGAAAACTGGGTGTCCAAGGGGGAAAGTCACCTTTAATATCCACTCTCACCACACTCCAAACACATTCAGCTGCACACAGTTTACTAACAAATCACCAGGCTCAAAGGATTCTGCCACTCCCAAAACCTCACTGAAGTCAAAACACCTCACAGATAGATCGATTTCAAGATGACATTTTACTTTTTGCATATGTTCATAATGATTTCTCATTAACAGTCCACAATTAATTAATTTCTCCTAGTATCTGGTACTGCAAAAATTGAAGATATCGTAAGAGAAATCTTAGAATCAGAGAAGTAATAGTTAAATCTATATTCAGACAAGAATAAAACCAGTAAGCCCATGTAAAAAAGTGTATTATATGCATCAGAAGATTCATAAGCAAGGCAGATAAAGAGGCAAAAGGTTTCACCAATGATCACAGCTCCTTAGACACACACACACAAACACAATACATATCACAAGCCTTCTACACTGTTCTTCATAGATGTTTTTCTGCCATATGGTAAGATTACTGTAGAATTACTGAAAAACTATTAGTCAGCTAAAACTGACTAATAACAATTAATAGAAAATACAGAATATATACTGCAAAAAAAAGCATAAATATATATATGAGTAGCGAGGGGCACACAAAGAAATTAACAGTCCAAAACCCGGAAATAATATTAAATAATCACTCGAATTAAAAAAAAAAAGAAAGAACTAACTTTCACCTATGCAGTAATGTATAGTGTCCCTTCCTATAGGACATTAATTGTTCTTCTAACAGTAAAATCATCTCAGGTTGTCCACAAAAAAAGCACATCAGGATGCACATGTTTCAGGATGCATGCAATCTTGGCAAAATCTTTAGCTGCCTGATGTCATTAAAGCTCTTCTCAAGGCAAGGACTTGAGACAATTTGCAGTGCCTGAGGTGGTTTGACCAGTCTTGGAAAACTGAAGCAATTAATGAGCAGGAGGAAAAATGGTCTTGTGCACTGCTGTAATACAAAAATGCACCTACTCATCAAATACCAAATACTTCAATGTTCAAAAGAACATCTTAAGGCCATTTCATTGTACAGTTTACACTAACAGTTCTTGTTGGTGTCACCAAGTTGTAACATCATGATTTTACAGTTAAATTACTGCTTCATTATCACAGTACTCAAAAATGGCCTTAACCTTTTTTCCTCAAGTGCTTCAAAACTTGGCAAGGAAAATACAATTATGGGAAAGTCTCAGAGACTTTACAGCACAATAAAAATTCTTATGGAAGTCTAGAACTTTGTTCACCTTCTGCATTACTGTATGCAATTTACATAAACAAGCACATGCAAACACACACATGCACAATGTTGTATATCCTTTATATAAATCTTTTTGATTGTCATCATCTTCCAAGAGTCATTTCACTGGTTCTACATTCTTACAAGGATGTTTTTGATATCTCTCATTTGAGTATGTGTGTATTCCTGAGGAAAACAATTTGCTTTTCAGAACTCCCTCTGACACAGGACAGTATCTCTTCCTTTGAAAAAGTAATAAATAATGCATACAGGTAGTTTTGTATATAGATAAATAAAATCTTTCATAGTCTTCACACCTTCAGCAAAAGATTGCCAAGGATGCAAAAAAAAAAATTACACCAAATAAGGTGAAAGACAGCTTTCAGGAAAGACAAAAAGAAAAGCCAAATTCAGAAAATAAACTATTTATGTAAGGTAGAAGAGAGGCCATTAAAGTGGTACTGCTCTTAGTTTCTTGGCTGCAAATGAAGTAGTACACATCCTGCATGCATAAACCAAGGTATGTAAGCTTTCACCCTCTCCCCCTTTATCAAAAAAATATTTATTGGTCTCTTGCTACTGATAAATCTGATGCTGCTGCTTACTACAGCTGTCAGAGATATCCTGAGAGCCTATTGTTATCTGCTTGCTTTCAACAAATTTCTGCTTTTAGTTCCTTATTTCTGCAATAAAATTTATGTGTTTGAGAATTACTTTTTAAAGCAACTATTTACATTTCAACCATGTTTTAGAATAAAGCCAGGAAAAATAAATTACTGCAGTGAAGTGATGACCTCTCTTTTTCATCAGTTATAGCTTTCCACTCTTTGAGGAACCTCTCTCAGGAAAGGCTACTCACACTGAGTCAAAGCACTTACCTGAAAAATGCAATTGCAATATCAAAAGATTGTGTTTGATATTAAAATGGAATTTCATTATATCTGGATATGATTTGACAGCAATTTCCTCTAAATAATACTGTAGGTCATTCTAAGAATAAGCAGCACACAGAGGCAACTGAACAATCCCACTGCAAATAATAAGCAGCAGCAGATGAGGATGGGAAAATGAAGAGATGGAGACAGGCCTCAGAAGCTAAACCAAGGAAAACCCAGCCAATTCTTTGCAGCCAAAACACTGCACCAGAAACAGGTTACTTCCAGAAAGGAATTCTACCCTCTCTCTCCTGTAATTCAGATTTCTGTGTCCTATGTAAGTTTATTGGACACAAACAGGCTTTTCAGAAGACTGTCTCAGCTGTTTTCATTTGACCACTAATGGTTCAATGTTCTACCTTTTCTTCATTTCTTTACAACAGTGGTAGCACAGGAATGACATTTTTGCTCTGTTCAATAGGAGAGAAAGAGTCAACCCATTACAGCAATAACCTGTGCTGCTCACAGATGTGAAAAAGAAAATGTAATCACATAAGACACATCTGTTGACTGTAGACATTCAGATTTACTTTTAAGGTATGTTTGCCTTTAGAACATAAGCTAGTAAAGATGTGAATTCACAACATACAATCTGACCAATGACCTTATTACCCAGACACTCATTATAATGACAAAGAACCAACTTGTATGATACTGTGTGATATTCTTGAGCCCTTTCATTTGCATTTAACCTGAAATGGTGCCACTGAAAATACCCACAATTTGCTGTCAGATTACCTGACAAGCCTGTGAGTATAGCTCATGAACTAGGAAGTATGGCTGCCTAGTGGAAGGAGGAAAAATGATTTTCTGCACTATGCAGTAGGTAAACAGCTTTCTGTCTTCCCTTTCCCAAAAGAGTAAATACTGATCACAGCATCATGAAACAAATTTCATGCCTCAGTGGTCTAATTTGGGCAGCTAACATATGAATTGTGATTCCCTCAAGGCCCTTTCAATTGCAAAAAGTTCTACAATACTCCATAAATTAACAGACTTTGTGTTCCAGAGGGAATAAGAGTGGGAAAGATTTGAAAAGAGAAAAAAACAAGCGAGAGAAGTAAAGTATGGTTTATGGATTTTGCTTAGGACTGCTTCAAGGCCTGGGCATTATTGAACTAAGAACATCTATGCTGTTTCCAACAAGAACTTAGGAAAGACATGGGCACTAAAATAACAAACCAACTCACAACTATTCATTTGTTTCGAAGAACATATAGCCCTCACAGTCTAGCACACTATAAAAAGTAAAGAATTTGTTCATCAGATAGATGTGTACCTCTGAACTTGAACTGTGCTGCATAGAAGCAGAGAGGTATTAAATAAAAGAGACAGAAGTACAGTATTGAAATCCTGCCACCAGTGGAAACTGCAGAAATGTCACTGAATTCAGCAGGTTTGTGATTTCATCCTGGCAGTTTACCTGTACTTCAAACTAACAATGTGAATTTGAAAAAATGACAGGTACTGGAAAACACTTGGGAGCAAATTATCTCACAGTATTCTGAAATTGTCAAATCCAAACAGATTAGGCCTCCTGATACATGGCAGAAATGCTGAAAAACCCCTGATCACACAAGAGTATTTATTCATTTATTTACTACTATTTACCCTTAAGGTTTTATAGGTGTAATGAAACAGACCACCAAAAGGATAGTAGAAAAGGCTTAGTCCTGCTGGTGAATCAACTAAGCATATCATAGAGGTTGGAGGATTTGTTTGCAGTACCACTAAAGCCTGAACCCCTCTTACCTGAGTGCTGGCATAAATGTTCCCAGGGAATGGTGCTCATTTTATTCTGGCCCTAGTGTATACAGGAAATGTCTTTTATTAAGATGTTTTGTAGTTGAATATTTGGTTTGCTACTGGGAATGCAAGTATCTTCAATGTCCATTTAACCAGTCATATGATGTAGAATATACATGTTTTCTGACAGCTGTTACTGAGAGCTGCATTGCACTCACAGTCCTGCAGCAGTGTCATGAGATGTCATGCACAGGAATACACAAAATTCCTGAGCATCACACCATGAAACCAGAGACTCAGGTGAAGAATGGGCAGCTGCAAGGGCTGGGGATCTCTGGGAATCTATTTCCCAATAATGACCTGGTGCACTAAAATATGGCTGATCCTGTAGGGAATTGTTATAGCCTCAATTTGCAGCATCCCACACATGGAGCTGTTTGATCAGCCTTACTCTAAGTTGCAGCAGACATCTGTGGAAACTGGCAAACAAGTGCAAAAATAAATCCAAGCTATCCAGGAGATCCTGTCAACTTCTAAAACACTCTCATGCAAAGGCACACCTGGAATTTGCACAACCTTAGGCTGATAACCAGGGGAACCTATATTTGTACAGGCAGAATAAATAAACAGTGGCCCTGTAGGAAAATAAAACTTCTCTAAAACTCTGTCTGTCAGTACTTTCTTCTCCTTCATATAGAAAAAAAATCTCATTATCATGTATAAACAAGGAATCAACTCAACTAAGCTCAGATATTTCGGAATTGCTGCCCTGTTAATAAAATAGTTTTGCATTACATAAAAGTCTAGAAGGACATTTAATTTCTACAATAAAAAAAATTACATTCCAGACTGGTAAAGAATTTATGTGTGCCCTAAAATCTGTGAAAAAAATTAAAGTTGGAATGATACTGTCCTGAATTATCTGAAAAAAGCTGAACAGAATGAGGATTTTTTTATATTGAATTCTACCTTCCGTTTTACAATAGAGCATTACATTGAAGTTCAAAGATTCTAGAAAGGATATAATTCATGAAATAGCAACCCATTATTTTCCCATGCATGCTAAACCCTTTTTATGACTAAAACAATAATTCTTTCAAAAAATCTTGGTGGCACAGGAAAGACAGGAGTCTAAATTCTACCAATTCAACAGTGAATACTGTCTTTAAGGGGCTGGAGCACTAGAAAAATACCATCCTTGTATCAGCAAGAGGTTGGAAACACCCATGCAAACCCAAACAAAACCAAAAGAGATTTTCATTGCCTTCAATGTATTTGATCAGGCCCTTTCTGAACAGACATACCAGTTCATCATTCATATACAGATAAATATGAGACTTTGCTTTTCAAGCTATTTTAATTATTTTTTTGTGTGTCAGATTTCTCGTAACTACTTGGTTGTTTAACCTGACACACTTAAATGAATAATTTATGAAAAGCAAATGCAATGGACAAGGATAATTGTACTTAAAGCCTGGAGTTGTTTAAAAGCACAAATAGAGAATTTCACTTCTAAGGCCCACCTGCTACCACTGCCAATTTCACTTATTCATCTTTCTCCACTTACTGCAACTTCATCTGACTAATCTTAGATATTGTTTTACTTATTTTGATTGTCCTTATTTCCTTCTCACAGACAAGATCTCAGTTCTGGGATGTTGATTTTCATATATGGAAATCACTGGGATCTGGATGCTGCTGCATTCTTAAAGCTAAGTCCAAACACTCACTATTGCTTGCTGTAGGGAACAACTCTGTTATAATGGCAGCAAGACAGCATTAAACTTGCACCCCATTATTAAAATACATCAAGCAAAAAGGCATGTTTTTGATACCAGGCTACATATATACATCTTTACTAAAAAAAAAAATGAGTTGGGCTCATTTTACATCTTAGACTTCAATGTCTAAATCTCAGACTTGAGACTTTAAATCAAGATCTGACACCCATCTAGAAGCCCCATTACTGATTAAGAAAAAACTATGGACTCAAAGAATATAAGATTCTTTGGCTCTGTATTACAGAAGGTCAGATTTGACTGTCATACACAGTCTTCTCTATACCTAAACTGTAAGAATGGAATTTTAGCTGAAAATACTGAACAGAGGTAGAGGTAAGCCAAGGAAATCACTAATACTGCAGTTAGCCAGCACAGGCATTGTAAGAAAGTCATCTGTTCTTCCTTGGGGATTTAGCCTTTACTCGTGATGGCCACACATAAGGAAAACAAGACCTTCATTTTTAGTAAGGCCTTCCACTAAAACAAGGCAGGAGAATCTTCCAGTAGCATTTTCTACAATGGAATACCTACCATGCAGCAGTTCAAAAGCATGATATCATTTTACATGATAAAATTTTATCATTTTAGATTATAAAATCTAGTATTAATGAAATGACAGCCCAAAATTTTTAATGTTTTACATGCCTTTCAGAATCTCTCCTCTTTCCAGACACCAGTGCATGAGAAAAAAAAATTACCTGTAACCAGAGTCTGTCACTTGAGTCTGTTCCACCATTGGCAGTGCACTGAAAAGTAGCAAACTGTCCTGCATTGACTTCCACACTCTGAAGACGCAAGAAATGGGGAGTTTTTGCTGTTGGAAAAGATAGAAGTGTTAAAGTTAAGCAAGAGTAAAGTACTGGCTATAAAAGTACACCAAGTAAATGAAATAGTTCTGCTTTAAAAGGTACAAGTCATTAGATTCTAGGTTGGTTTACTTCCAAGCCTTGGAAAGTGCAGAATAGAAGGAAGCTGTGTAAATTACCTTACCTCAGCATCCCTCTTGTAATAACAATCTATTAAAAAAGATCATTTTGGAAACTAATAATTTTTTGAAGACAAAACCATTAGATGCTTACACTACCAACTAGATAAGTCAGTAAGAAATTATGTTATCAGGTGAACAGGTTTTTCTTCTTAGCCAAGTATGCACTGTCTATAGAAGAGATCCTTTAGAAATGCAGCCCACCAAATAGGTACAATACTAACATAACACTCTTCACCAACTACAGCTGTATTCTTTAAACACAATTCTTTTGAACAACACTGCAGAAAAAATCCGAAAGACAACACATATTCTCCACACTAATGCTTATTTTTCATTTAGAAAGAGAAAACACTCTCAGTAAAAATTAAAGCAATACATCTACAGGTAAAACTGATATTCAAACAAGAATTATATCCACTGAAGTAAAAAAGATAGTGTGTGTATTTTTTTCTACTAGAAAGGGTCAAGCATGTAATATAGAAAAACACAGATATTTGATACCTATCCTTTAAAGAGCAATCTACTCAAATTCTACTGCAGCCAAGCAGACTTCTTGCACTGTCTATACTAATGAATAAACCAGGCTTTGACTCTGCTTTTCAACATGAAAATCTTAGTACCAGCAGTAGACTGGCAAACTAAACATTGATTTTTTAGCAGAGCATTACAACACATTTAAAGTGTTGAGGATATTTTCTTAAAAACCCTTATTGCTGGGAAAAATTGCATTTTTAAGGATTTTATAAATAGCTAACTTCACAAAGAAGTTGCTAAATATTCAGTGCAAGACAGCATAAGATGGAGGAGACGGAATAAAACAGCTCCAATTAGTATCTAAATATGGGATAAAATGGGAGAAAATATTTTTGGAACTATTCTTACAGCAAATTTATTACACAGACAGCCTTTTCTTTTCTTAAAACATTTCCCAACTAGGACAGACAGTTTAGGCCAAAATTATCCACTTCTTTGCCTATGAAACTATGAATGTGAGAATATCCAGTAAAATTCTGCAGTATGTTCCCCATTTCTCAGTTGTCACTTTTTTTTTTTTTAACTTTTGTCTAAAGAGTTAATAATTACAGAACTATTTTTCTGGGAATATATAGAAAGAATATCATAATGAGCTTTACAAAGTTTTAGACACAGAGTAGTTTTACTCCCATTTTCATACTTTTTCAATTTTCTTTAGACAATTTAACTAGTTTGATGTCTTAATTTCTAACATTTTAATTACTTCATCAAAGAACTTTTCATTAAAGCTTTTGCATTTCAATACTGTTTTGTTAGAACTCTACATGCTATGGGCTATAACTCAGCCTCCACATTAACAAGAACTATTTGCAGGTTTTGAGAATTTATTGGTACAAACATAAAGATCAAACCTCTCAAAAAAAATCAGTAAGCCACTAAAATGCTGCTTCAGACTTACCCTACCTAACCAAGCATATAAATTCAAAATGTAGAAGCACCTATATTTTCCAACAACAGGAGAGCCTGCTGTGTTTATTAGAATTAAGTGACTCAGAAATAACAGCTGCTGATTCTGCATAACTGTCTCTGTATTTGAGGAAATGTGTGTGTCTTCTTGCCATTAACACTAAAACCATTTTTATGAGGTGCTTTGGAACTAACCAATAGAGCACTTTTTATTTGGAATTACAGCTCTTACTTAAAAGTAAGCTCTTACAAATGCATGGAAGCACAATATGGTATAAGGGGAACAATCTCACAGAAGCTGGTGTCTTCTTCCCCACTCAGTAAGATCATAACCTACTATTCCATGCATGATCTTAATGCATCTTATTTAACAAACAGCACACACGTGAAGCAATGTTTTATTTAATTTATTTTAGGGGGTCTGGCTTCAGATCACAAGATAGGTACTTACTGCATGGATGTCCTAGAACTTTCACTTCATCAATAGCCACATATCCAGAGTGGCCTGAAGTAACGACTTCAAAAACAACCTGAGAAGCAGAAAGAGAATTTCAGTCAGCATCTTTGGAACACAGGAAAAATACAGTTTGTCATGGGAAAATACATCACTTTTTTCAGCATCTTAAGAACACCTGGAAAACAAAACACAATCATAAAACCCTCAAAATGTGTTGCTCTTATCATTAAAATTAATGAACTTAAATCATGTTTTTTTCACATTTACATCTTTTTTGAAGATTTATAAGCAGCATCTTATATAGCTCACAGTAGAAATAACCAATCTCCCAAATACTTGGTCTGGCAATGTAGTTATGTAATAAATGCCTTAAGTATTAAGATCGGTATTTTATTTTCAACTTTTTATCTGAGTGAAAATAAAAGCAGAAAGAACTGCTTTTATTTTTAAAACTGTAATTCTGTAGTACACAGATATTTGCAGGGTATCAGACACAAACATACCTATTTTCAGGAATGCATTCTGCATGCTTGTAATCTTCCACCAAATGCAGTGAATCAAGCAAAGCAGATGCATTTGCCACGGTTTGTTTAATGGCTATAAATAGGTCACAAAATAAATGACCCATTCTCAACATTTGAATTGAGTACACTCTAAAATAAACCTCTCCAAAGTTTGGCAGCCTCAGCTTTGAACATCCCAAAAATGTTTATATGGAATAGAAGAAGATATGCCAGTAATGCTAGCAGGTACATTTTCACATCAATGTTCAAGAAGTTCATGCTAAAATCCTGGTTGTGATTTTTAATTTTTTTTTTTTTTTTAAATACTTCACTTCTGCTCAGGAAGTTAACTCTACTTGCCTTTTGTAACTGATCTCAGGAGGCACCTTGAGGAAGACAAAGCTTAGAAACCATTTTTTGCACATATGCTGCACTTGACATTGGAACAGATGCACACACTATATACCATATTCCTTACTCAATGATACAGAATGCAAATATGTTACAAAGGTAACATACAGCTCCATAATATATCACAATTTCCTGATGATGAATAAACACTCAGAACACCAATTCTGATTTTAAAACAAACCTTGAGGTGAGAAAAACCTTCATTTCCTTCTGCCTCTGCCTTCTCCCTTCCTTCTCACTGCTCTACCTGTGGACACCCATCTGTTGTTCTCTCCCAGATTTCTTCTTCCTAACCTCTCTCCATTTCTCCCACCCAGGCACACTGGAATAAAATTGCTGAAAACATGGCTGAAAAGGAAACAATACTTTTCATTCTATTTCTGCCTCCTGTCTACACAAAAATTCAACCTAAAGCACCCATGCTGCCACTACATGAATCATGCAGCAAGAAAAAACCACACGATATCAATGAGCAAAGTCCAAATGTCAGCAAAGAAATTTTTCAGAAACAAGTTCTGCAACAAGTTGGTTCTTTAAATGCCAGATGGCACTCTACTGGCTCTTCAAGTTGGTTGATCCACAGCAACAGGTTGAATGGAGTATGGATTTGGATTCCAGCATTTAGTAAAATAGTCAGAGCAACACCATTCAAAATTTTGAAGGATCTCTTTCCTACAAAGAAGAAAATCTCCTGATCAAATTGGTCTTAACTATCTTGGGAAGCAGAAGCTCTTACAGAAGAAAAAGAGCAAAGACTCAGTGAATAACTTGCATTCAGAGACCTGAAATAACTTTTCTAACCATGATTATTACTAGTCTTATTAACCATGATTATTAACAGTCTTGAAATGGAAATAGAGAGGTGATGTGCACTAGCTAATCCTAAGTTTTAACAGCAGGGCAAGACCTAAGAATGCAGCTCCTGCTGTCAGACACTGAACTTGGAAAAAAGAACAAGCATTTCTCTCCATAAATACGACAAAGTTGCAAGTTCTTCATTTGTGTTACAATCTCTTAAAAAAAGGCAGATAATGCTTCATTTCCTGAAGAGCTCCAAGCCTATTCCAAACTGGGAATACCTGAAAGACCATAGGATATGAGAACCATGGCATAGCCCCAGGAACCTGCAGCTAAGGCAGAGACGTTTCAACATGGAACAGGGAGCAGACAACCAAGTCTCAGAAACGATGGAAAAGTTTCCCAAGGAAATATGCTATCACAAAATAAGTCACTGAGATAACTTAATCTAGGTGAGGATGCAAAGACCTGCCTCTAAAAACACAGAGGGCTGGGGATAGTTACTGATTTGCTTCCTGTATTCTCTAGTGGCTTTGAGTTTTCTCTGTCAATAGGAAAAATACATTAACACCTAACTTTTGGGGTTTTATTGAAACATAACAAAAAAAAACCCACCAAAAAAACAAAAACAAAAACCCCCAAAAATCCAACTCTCTCTTTCCCATGGAGCACTCCCACAAGAGCAGCTGCACAAAGCCATCTGAAAGGCCTATCTGATCCATGATCCCATCACTGCTGAGTCAAGTATAATCTTTCAGCTTCTCAACTTTTAGACATGCTAAATTCTAAAAGATATCCTGAGGAACTGGCACATGAGCACCTGCAGAGCTGCCAGACAAACCAGTCAGAGGTTTTCTGCTAAAAATGTTGCTGCCAAGTAACGGGGACTTAACTATTTTTTTTTATATGCTCCTTAAGAGTGTCTTTTCCAAAGAACTACCTGACTTTCAGCAAGACCAATAACCTGAATTTTAGGAAAGATAACATATGCAACACTTGAATCAAACACAAAATAATTTCTCTAATTCATAACAAGGGAACTTAAGCTACAGGCTCTCTGAGAGGCTTTAAGTACCTCAGTATTGCAAGCTACTTACAGCCTTTTAAAAAAGCTTGTAGATTCCTATTCCTTCAGTTCTAGGCAGAAACTACAACCTTGAAACAACTGAATCAGAACTGCTAATGAAAACAGCAGAGAAAAACTCAACAACTGATCTAAAATACTCTGCTGTGTCTCTAGACAAAATACCAAAAGTGTCATTCCACAAAAAAGCCAGGCAGCGTGTCGAGAAAATGCCACTTGGCCATACAACTGAATTACAATTATTGACATTAAAGAGAGTATGTTGCAAAGAAAAGTATTAGAAATTAAAATACTGTCAGTTTTATTGTGCTTCCATTAAAAGCAATAGTCAAATTGATACCAGCTTTAATGACAGCAACTTTTAGTCTCTTCTGACATGGAATTCACCATTTTTAGTAAATGGGAAAAGGCACTAAAGCCAATAGTGACATACCATTGTCAAAGAGATACACTGATTCATATATTGAGAGAAGAAAATTGTACAAACACAGACTGGCCTGAATGGAATGACAGCAGACCTGAGGTGAAGGACTTGAGAGTGCTGCTGGATGAGAAGGACAAAACGCCCCAGACACACGCGCTTGCAGCCCAGAAACCCAACTGCATCCTGGGCTGAATCAGAACAGGCAAAGTGATTCTCCCCCTCTACCCCACCTCAGTGAGACCCCACCTGGAGTACTGCATCCAGCTCTGGGGCTCCCAAGAATGGCACAAACCCTGTTGAAGGAAGTTCAGAGAAGGGTCACGAAGACGGTCAGAGGGGTGAAGCACCTCCCCTATGAAGAGACTTAGATAGCTGAAGAAGAGAAGGCTCCAGGGACCATAGGATCCTAAAATGGTTAGGGTTGGAAGGGACCTTAAAGGTCATCATCTAGTTCCAAACCCTTTGTCATGGGTGTGTCATGCACCTTTCACTAGTCCAGAGATCCATTCAACTTTGTCTCATTATGGGATACCACATTGCAGGTGTACCTATAACCATGTATACATACTGGAGATCTTTCCATGGCCTTTCAGTACCTAAGAGGGACCTATAGACGAGCTGGAAAGGGACTTTTCACAAGGACATGTAGTGATATGACAAGTGGTGATGGCTTTGAATCCAAAGAGGAGGGATGTAGATTAGATATTAGTAAGAAAATCTTTACTGTGAGAGTGGTGAAACATTGGTATAGGTTTTCCAGAGAAACTGAGCCCCATCCCTGGAAGTGTTCAAAGACTGAATGAGGCTTTGAGAAAGCTGGTTTTATGGAAGGTGTCACAGCAACAGCAGGAGTTTGGAGCTAGATGATCTTTAAGGTCCCTTCCAACTCAAATCATTCTATAATTGTATGAACACAACAGTTTATTCCAAGTACAGTAATGTAATCCCTTTTCTGTTCACAGGCTGTGAAATACTATCAATTGCTGTATAGAAATTCAGTTTTTTACTTTATTTGAATTGATGAATGAAGATTATGGACTCAAATATCTGCTAAATAAGCATTTTTCCTTTTGAAATTAAAAAAGGAATTTGATCCTGTGTATTACCGGTTTCTGAAAGTCCTGGTAAGAGTGAGACACAGGGTGAGACAGAGAGAGACTTGAGAAACACTTCTGGTAGCCCATTTATTCACTGAACACCTTACAATAGGGTTGTCAAGACTCTGCACAAATCTGGATCAGTTTTCTTAGTAAATTCACTAGAAATGAAACTTAGAAATTTATTTCACATCCAATTTTCTCCGTAATTTCCCATTTGAAAACTACCTTGGCCTGTAAACATTAATTTTTTTACTGTCACCTCCAAACTTTGCCTTTCCTCATGGCTGATGCAACACCTGCAGGCAACACAAAAGACTCCAGTCAAAACAAAGAAAACACTCCAGCAAACGTCAGACTGGGCGGCCCTCGGATTTTTGGTCTATTATTCCAACACCTTATCAGTCCGGAAACAACTGGTTAAAACACGGAATTCATTTGCTCAGGAAAAACTGCTGAACAGCCCTGAGAGCTGTTTTACACAGCTCTCCCTGCAGCAGGCCTGCCAAACAGGAACCAGGGAAGCGGCTTAGCGCTGCACTGTCCCTGATCCTCCCTGCTTCACTGAAGAGCAAAATTAGCTTTTCATTCCTGCCACTTCCCCTTGCTACGTACGAACAAAGAAAGGGGGTCTGCTCACCAACATAAATGCTTACTGCTGAAAATGTGCGACTCAAGATAACTCATTTGTTCTGAAGAACAATAGAAATAAACAGGTTTTGTTGCCACACAACCTCAGTCTGTAAATTCCTGCCTTTGTTGCTGCAAAATTACAACACTTTCAGTCAAAAGGTGGATTGTACCTAATATAAACACTGTCCTTCACACGACTTAAAAATAGCACTTTGCAAAAACAAGAAAGAGAAAGGAATATTAAGAAAGCTGGTTAAGCTCAGGCTGGAATGCTGCCCCCCTGCATCCCCAGTGAGCAGGCAGTGCTGCGCTATCCTCTCTGCCTGCCCTGCTCTACCACACAGCACTTTCCTTTGACTGTACAAGGCATTGGGAACAGTTTCTCTCCAGAAAATTGGCATTGACTTGTACCCTGTGGGTTGAATTCTTCCCCCCTTTCTGACTCATCCTAGGACTACCTGCCTTATCACAACAGCAGCAGCTGCTTTCTCATCAGAGCCATGAGAAGGGAGTCACGTTCCTAACCTGCTCCTTCCCAAGCCCTGCAGGGGTCCATCATGGTGTATTGACCTGGGCTGCCTAAACTGTGTTTGGGAATTCTCTCCAGGACATTTCCCTCCCCAGCTCTCACTCCTGCACAGGCACCACCTGGCGCTCACACCTGCGCTACAGCGCACGGAACAGCATTTCCGTGGCTGCTGCCAATCCAAGACCACAAAGAAACAAGCAAGCCAGACTGAAAACTGAGCTCCTGACATTAAGGCTTGTTAAATCTTATTCTATTTCTGTTTTTAAACCAGTTGCTGTCTTGTATTTCTCTACTGAAGGCCCAAATGCTTTTCTGGTTTAGGAACAAGGGACAGGAGCAAATAACAGAGCCTTGTGTATATGACAAAAAATGCATGCCTCCTTACTCCTGACCATTTTAAGACTGCTGGGGGGTTTAAATTTAGGTATGTGGTTTGCCCTGGCGCATCTTTCTCAAATCCTCTTCCCAAAGTACCTAAGTCAATGAAGAAGAGCTATTTAAGATGCCTGACACAGGTTTGTTTTTTGAAATGCAATATGCATTTCAAAGTTTCTTTGGAGTTCAAAGCACAGTTCAGGAACTGTATATGTGTGCAGCTGAATGCAACACACACAACACACAAGAATGGAAGCCTGACTTTTACTGCACAAGAAGCTTAATGCTCTGTCCTAGATGAGGATTTAAGTACATTGCATGATCCAAACTCCAAGCAAAACACGTACAAAGCAGGTTATGAAACAAATGTTATGTTTTAAAATTTTGAAGATTTTAAAAGTTAGGTTGAATCTACTGTTTCTTATTTCCTAAACTCCTAATTTACAGGGAAAGTGTCAGAATGGTGAAGGGTAAATCTCATCTCTGTGAAGTGATACCACAGAACTCCTTTGTGTCCTTACTAAAAAGATCAGGAATTACTGCAAGGCTCTTACCCCATTTTTTTCACTCCAGCTTCACAGGATTTTACATTTAAAGATGGTGCAATGGCACAGACAGTCGTGTTACTCCACTGCAAGCTATTTTTAATCCTTTCAATGCCATTTCTGGATTTTAAATCTGCAGTGTTTGTTGTTTTATTTAATGGAGATTTGTTGCGGTTCACTGCTGCCATGACTGACTTCCAGCAAAGTACAAAGCAAATAATTCAAAACATAAAAACTGATAGGGGGACGGTGTGTGACTTGCAGTGGTGTGATGTTAAATTGCTTGCTTGAAGGGTTAGAAGCAGGGAACACAATCCCCTCATCATGCCCAACTCAGTAGTAGCTTTTGCATATTGTGATGTTCCAAAATGGCAACACTTCTAAAATGCAAAAATCTTTTTTAAATGCTACCGATTGGTCTGAGAATCATTAACTGACCTAGGGAAAACAACCCTGAAAGCACCAGATTTTACTCCTGCTAAAAAATCCAAATGCGAAAAAAACATCAAAACATTAAAGAAAATGAAAACAAACACCAAACAAAAACCCTGCCACCCTCTCCTCATTAGATGAGGAGCCTTTTCATGACTTGTATCTAAAAGCATCAATTTTGGAGCATTCAGCCTACTGAGACTGCTCCCCAAGAATCTAAAAACAATCTCTCCACTAACCAGCAAAATCTATGCAGCGTTCAATTTTCTTGTTTCATGTGCATTCTAATTCTGCTCAAGTTAGGAGGAGGGTGAAGGTCTTAAGAATTGTGTGAAGCTTTGTTTTGCTTCCAGGCTGTCTCCAAAGGCACAATAAACTCCTTGATGCTCTTGCTTAAGATGCACCAAATAGACAATAGCTCAGTAAAGCAAACAATTTCTCCCGGGCAGAATGTTAAAAGGAGGAAGGCAATGCTCCCTCAGGGGAGCACTCCTAAAGTGATTTTATAAAACAGAAATAAGACTAGTACCCGCAGAAATACACCAGCTACTTTGAAACAAATAGCTCAGAGACCAGGAGGCACTGCAGAAAAGAACAAGCTGTGCTGATTATCTTGGACTCTCAGAAGGTGTTTGGCAGCTTGAACCCACGTTACTGCAAGCACACTGTTATCACTAACTGGACAGCAGTGCAGACTCTAAAATCAATGGCAGACTTTAGGCAGTAGTACTTGGGAGATCATTAATTATGGAATTAAATACGTCCTTAATTGACAATTTAAATAATCAGCAAGTAATCAACAATTAATGTTGTTACATGCAGGTTGCAATTGTGATTTGACATACATGCAGTACAGCTTACCTATGGTGTGCAACATACACAAATAACTACCTGGCAAAAAGAAAGGGTACATTAAAAGAAATTAATTATTTAGTTCAAAGTCTGTACTTCTAATGAGTCAATTCCAAATAGAAACCCAACCTGAAAAGTATTTACAAGCTTGGGCAACTGGTGCTACAATAATAAACTACTGTTAATTATTAAATCTTTTGAACACTTTGCTTGTACGTATTTGCAATACAATAAATCTTTAGAAGTTGGATTAAAATTCACTCCATACTACATAATCTGATTTGTAGTCAGCTACCATTTAGTGGGAGTTATTTTGCCTATATTTTTCAACAGCAAAACAGACACAACACACTGTGTTTGAAAAAAACCTGAATTGTATAAATACTATAAATCTGAAATGTTTTATGTAATTTGTTCTCAGAGTTCTGTAGTACATTTTGGCTCCATTTGCATCAAGACATCTTGTAGGTTTTCTGCTAAGGGAATGGAATTATAAAACATTCACAGATGTGGATGGCTACACAGATTATGTGATTTAAAACACAACAAAGACAATCACACAATTACATTGCTTTGTCCCTTCACCTATTAATGCCATATCTTCTCTTGGAGATTATTCACTGGGAAACTACCAACCTTCATATAAGAAAAGTTAAAAACGGCTCCATCATTCCTTAAAAATCTCCTGGAGGGTTTTTCTTTATTATGTTCAGCAAGGTCAGACAAATTCAGATAATCACTGTGAGGGTGTCTTGTACATTTTGGAGGTTTTGTGCAGAACACATGGATTTGTGCCAAAGGAGTTTGGAGTTTTGGACTCGAATAGGAAACAGACTTGATACTACATCATACACCTATCAGGTAAGTCCTGTGTCTTCCCCACTATTCCTGCAGTCACCTGAGCTGTCACCTAACTTGGAGCCATATTCTCACAAGAACCATGTATATTCTCCCTCCTCTGCCTTCCCTTCTCCCAGCTGCCTGCAGCTAACTTCATGTCTTCCCCCACAATAAACTCTGTGAAGAAGAAAAAGCCTGAAAACTGATGAAAGGAGTTCACAAACAATGAAAAGTTGCAAACGTCAGCACTCAAGTGAGGAAATTGCATCACAGATCTCTAAGAGGATGGAGACAACCAAAACCAAAAACAATTAACTGTAAGCTCTTAAAATGGTGATAGCACTTCCTCGAGAATAAAATAGCTTATTTACAATGAAACCAGTGAAGCTACAATATTTAACAGTGATTTCCTGCACTGCCATGGATACTAACATAGCATAAGATCTTCTGTCACATCAGCTGAATTGCAGTACCTAACCAGGTATTATTTCAGACTGTATGCAGCAAATGCAAAGAAAATTACTCACTATACTCCACAGAGAAAGAAAGATTATTAAAAATGTCAACACTTCCAGCAGCAAGGAGAGCACACAGAATATATTACAGAAAGGCTCAGGCATTTATTATTATTATTATACATCATTATTATACATCAGCTGATGTGTGGTAATTTGCTAAACTGCAGTACCCCACCCAAGCATGCAAAGGTTCACCTACAAGTAATGGTGAACAGTCCAGATGGCAGGTCTTGAGGAGAAAGGGTGGGAAAGGTTATCCTTCTGTTTCTAAGGCCAAATTACTCAGATAATGTTAGATGTATCATATTGTCCAAAATCTGACACAGATTATTATTAATAACATTAGCAATAACATTTGAAGCTGTCAGAGGTTTTGCAAATTTTTAAGAACATGTCAATTTACTTTAAAATAAACAGTCAGAGTCAAGGCTTCTTCTAAAATTGCCCTGTCCACATCAGCCTTTTGAGTCAGAGCTAGAGTGAGACTGAAGCACAACCCTCTTCTTTACTGACTGCTGATTCCAGAGCAGTTCTGCTGCATAAAAACCAGACTCCTTTCAGAAGACAGAAAACTGGAAGCTCCTCTGCTAATTCACTATACAGATGGGGACACTTCAGACTTGGGCATAAGTGACACAGTCACACATTGACTCGGCACTCAGTACTCCTGAACCACCCACCATGTTCACAAAACCTTCCAGTAAATCCCACATACAAACCACTGAGTTACATCCAATGTTAGCCACAAAACTGTCTTGTGGGATGCTCTATCCTCTTCTCCCACCATCCACTGAGGCCAACCCTACAGACTGGTCCTCTTTATTTCAGTCAAGATAGAAAGGCTTGCAGCAGCACTGAAAGGTGTTCTCAACACTGGCATCAAATTGCTAACATGAGGTCTTGATGTAAGGTCAGAGAATCATGGGAGTGTCTGAGTTGGAAGAGACACTTAAAGATTATGGACACCAACTCCCTGCTCCTCACAGGACTACCTAAAACCAAACCAAAGGGCAGAGAGCATCATCTGAACTCCCCTTGAAGTCTGACAGACAACAAAATACACGCTGCCCTTTCACCCTGAGAGATGTATAACTAAACCAAGCCTGGACTTTGTGATCAGGATACAGCCTTAAGCTCCACAGAGTCAGGCAGCACACAGCTTCTCCCACCTGGCTGAAGGGAACCTCAGCTCTGCTAATATGCCTGCTCTTCTCAAAAAGGCACGAGAGTGTTACCTCATCGAGCTGCAGACAATTATAAAAGACCCAAATCATGAAGTTTGCTGAGATGTCTGTAAGCTTACCCTGAATCCTCTCCAGGAAGCCCTGACAACACAGTTGCAGCAATTCCTAGGAATCTCAAGTAGAACACTGGATGCAAATGCAGACCCTGTGAATACCAGTTATCCAACCTAGGAAAACACTATTAGAGGCAAGAGGAAATTATAAGTGTGCTCTTTTGGTTCTGCAATATTGCATGCACTGCCAGGCATCCCACATTCCAGGAATAAAGCGTTCCTGGCCCTCCAAATTAATCTTCTGGAGTAGGATTTTCTGTTTCATTGTAGGTGAAACAATCATAAACACTCCAGAAAGTTCTTTGGCAGTTTCTTTTTCTTAGACGAAAAAGGGTTCAGAAAGGAAAGACTGAGTTCACTTGAGACATCCTCACAAATCAGATGCTGCAGCCACAGGAAGGAGTACACTGCAGCCTCCCAAAGTACCTGCAGTGGACATTGCCAAACTCATCATGAGAATATGATGGGGCAACAAACACCTGGTTACCTGAAACAGCAAGTGCAGGAACTGAAACACGACTCTGCCACATGTGACGCTAGTAAGTGGGACACTGCTGTAGGAATTAGGGTGTCCCACTCTGGAAAAGCACAGTGGAAGAGCAACACTGTGCCTCCTAGGGAGGTCTGCAGTCAAGGAACCCTCATCTTTGGGATGCCTTTTCTTCAGAAAGCTTCAAACCACAAGTAGGGTGACAATACTCAGTACAAGCAAACAAACAAAATACAGTTCAAACTTTCCAAACGTCAGGTGAAGATGGAGGAGCCTCAGCAACACCTCTGTGCTACTGGTCTGCTCTTATTAAACTAAGTTACTTGTTTGTGGAGACACAGACTGTATTTCCACAGGAAGAAGGAGAAAAAAACATTGAACTACGACAGAACAGTAACTGTATAATCTAAACCTTCCTAGAGAAAAGCAGCACCTTAAGGGACTGTCAAGTGAAATTCCCCCTGAATCTTTAGGATGCACTCAAAATCCCATTCCTATGATCACTACTATTATATTTATGTTTACTACTGGACAACAGATATGGCATTCAGAGTTAAGATTTGATCTGAGGATTCAAAGGATTCTGCTGGTTCTAAAGCAACAAGTATTGCTGATCTAAATCACACTTGAAGACTGTACTGTAATAAAATCTATTGGCATTCAATTCCAGCATCCCTAATGAACTGAAAGAAACAAGTGAATTTATTACAGAAAAAGAGTTAATTGACTGAAATCGATGGCAAAATTTCTAGATTTTTTCCAACATAATTAGTTCATCCACATTTAGAGCATGTGTGCATTTCATACACTTCTGTAAATACATGTAAACATATAAACACAGCCATATGCATGTAAAAACAAACATTTAGCATCATGTACAAAAATGTGATTAAGATGATGAACAATTAGAAATAGTAAAAGGTATTTTGATTTAAAATTAAAATTAAGAACCAGATGGCTACAATGAGAAACAAAATTTCATAAAAAGACATACCTGATAAAAATTGGGCCAGAAAGTACTAATTGCCAGTTCTGCTCTGTTCCAAGTGGCAGTGATAGATGTGTTCCAGACTGGGTTACCAATAGGACCATCATTAACCTTCACATATACATTTAAAGTGCCAGGGCTAGCTTCAGGGTTTTTGCTTGAAATATAATAGTGAAAATCAATACAATGTGTATCATTTTCTTTCAGATGGGGCATCAGGAGGTGAGCTTTCTGTCCCGAGTATCTTCCAGATGTATTCACCAACACGAAAGAACCTGCAAAAACAAAGTCACTGATTCAATTTCTTCCTTATTTTTCTCTTCTCAATATGGTACTATCTGTAACTAAAGCATAATTAAAAATAATGATAATAATTCAACCATTTTCCTTTGCTTCTGCTACCTTAAGAGTAATTTCTATTTGGTAGGTATTTAATCTCAAACTTCTTTTGCAGAATCTTGAAATTCTTTATAAAGTTAGTAAATATTACAATATTCTACAGGTGGGGAAGGAAAGAGATAACAAGCCCAAATGCTGAAGCAATCTGCACTGCAATAAACCTCCAGAATGTAGCACAGAATCAGCTGCAGGTCTCAGCTGAGTGTTTCTCTATGCACAGTCTCTTCGGGATTTGCCAAGGACTAGAGATTCACCTGCAGCCCATGGAGTCCATGCATGGGGCACAGATTCACCTGCAGCCCATGGAGTCCATGGATGGGGCACAGATTCACCTGCAGCCCATGGAGTCCATGCATGGGGCACAGATTCACCTGCAGCCCATGGAGTCCATGGATGGAGCACAGATTCACCTGCAGCCCATGGAGTCCATGGATGGGGCACAGATTCACCTGCAGCCCATGGAGTCCATGCATGGGGCACAGATTCACCTGCAGCCCATGGAGTCCATGGATGGAGCACAGATTCACCTGCAGCCCATGGAGTCCATGGATGGAGCACAGATTCACCTGCAGCCCAGGAAGGGTCCCACACCAGATCAACCAAACAGCCAAAGGAGGCTGTGGCTTTTTGGGAAGCCCACACTGGGAGCAGGTTTACTGGCAGGACTGGTGACCTGGAGAGGGCCCCAGGCTGGAGCAATCTGTGCCTGCAGGACTGCATCCTGCAGGAAGGGACCCCATGTCAGAGCAGAAGACTGAAATGAGTCCTGCCCTTGATGAGGAAGGAGTGGCAGAGACAGCATGTGATGAACTGACCCATTTCCTGCTCCTCTGCACTGCTGGGAGGGAGGAGAAAATTCAGGAGTGAAGTTGGGACCAGGATAAAGGGGAAGACACTTGGGGTCCAGCCAGGGCCAATCCAAGAGTTGCAATGAAATTTAAGAGAATTCTATGTGTGAAGATGATTGGACACAGTATGCGATGCAAACAGAGTCTAAAATGTTCTCAATTCCTTAGCCTTCCTCAAGGTAATCACAAGTCATGTACTTGACTAAGTGTGACAATGGTCTCCTGCCCTCAAAATCTGACTAAAGAATGAACAAATGGAAATATAAATAAACCAGTAAGCTTCACGGGTTCAAAAAAGAATGGGGTTGAATTTTTATATTATGGTCACGACTTAAAAAAGCAAATGACAAGAAACATAAAACTATTCAAATAAAGTTACATTCAAACAACTCTCACATGAACAGCTAGTCTATTAATACTCTATTTTTCAGTGCCTATTAATGTGTTTTATTGAAGTACCTTCAAAATAATAATGCTGCAGAACTAAGGAATTTGAAAGACTGTACAGACGTTAGAAAAATACAACATGATTTCTGAGACATTCATATTTCTGGGTTGAACAAATGAAAAGGAAAGAATTCTATTAACAGATAACCTATGAAACAAATAAATTTCAGTATCTACTTTGGAAAGAAAGCATATCAATAAAATGCATGAGATAATTTAAACTCTGAATTTTTCATAAGTCCAGAAATGGATATGTTATGGCTCCCTACTACAAATGCATAGCCAAGTGTTCTTAGAAAAATGTAAGTACACACACATACTTGTCACACTGTTACTAGAAACCAAGTTTCAATAATTTTTTTTTTCTTACTCTGATGGGTGACAATTCCTTTTAATGGGATGCAAGTCATTCCTTGAAATGGAATGCTGGAGAACCTTTGTCCAGAACTGCAGCTTTATGTTAAACAGGTTTAACTATTCAATAATAGCAGATCTGCAGTTGGATTTAAATTATTTATCAAGTATAATTTCCTTTCTAGACAAGTTCATAAAATTGACAAAAATGGAACTTACTTATTATACAAAGGAATATAAATATTTTACTTCCTAAAAGGAGTTATTCTATATTTAATTCAAAGTCTATTTGTTATTGTAATATATTGGGAAAAATCCTTATTCATTAGTAACATAAACATAAGTCACTGAATATGCTTTTTTTTCTTAGAATAGACAGGAAAGAAACTAATATTCCTTCCATCAATTAGTATATGTTCTTCCATTCAATTAACTTATTTATATTTAAAATATAAACTTCTTAAAATAGGTGTAATTTGCTAAGTTATAAGAGCAATACTTAAGCTTTCATGAATTCACTAAAAATTAACTGGCAAGATTTTTCACATGGAAACTATCAATCCAACAAACAAATGACCAAAACCCCACATCATACTTTCTGACAGTGGATCAGTTCTCCAGAATAGCTTGTTATATATTGGGGGGCATAAGAAATACATATAAAAAATAACTGAAACTATACACTGGTATATCTATAAGAAAACAAATATCTACCAGAATTGAGAGATTCCACAAGAAAACGTGTAAAATTATGATCAACTGAGTACTCATTCCTCAGAAGAAATAGCAAGTGCACATCTTAATACACTCATTTTATCACACTTAATTTCCTCAGCCAAAAAGTTTAAATGGGATTTACAAGGGTTTAGTCTTTAGGGCTATGTTTAGGCACTACATGCAATGTAGTAAAACCTAATGGTGCTCATCATTCATTAAATTCAGGCCTCTTTAGTCCACAACCTTGCTGAATCACCTGCATTTCATCATTTTAGCTAAGGAGTTTAAATCAACAAAGCAGTGACATTCCTAAAATCACTGTTGCTGTTTACAATTTCTCACTGAAAAATAGTCCAGCAGTAATTCAGCAAATATTTCCTTCGTGTAAATATTAATTCTAAGAAGATGCAATACTTGAAAGAAGAAAATACAGATTTGCTCCAGAGTAAATGGGCAACTGAATATCTTCATAATTCTCATTAACACAAATGGACATTTTCTGTGAAATACTGAACACAAAATGATGGTCAAAAGACAGAGCAGCTGAAGAACCGGGAAAAAATGTTTAAAAAAGAAAATCCAACAACTGGAAAAGCAACATCTTGTCCTAGAAAAAGTGATGGGAACGGCACTTCTGCACATTTCCACCATGTCATCTCACCTTGTTAAGAGATCCTTTTTATATGGGGAATGTCAAACACAGTGAAATTGAATGCAGTATCATTTTTCATGCATGAAGAAAATGTGACTAGTGAGCAAAGAAAGTTACTTTGTTGAGTTTTCACCAGCCTTGAGGTGGTGTTCTCATGGTTGAGGACAAATTATTAGTCTTCCTTATAAATATATTTTTTATTTAGGCATTACTATTGGTTGATTTTGATTCTCACTATTTGAAAAATGTGCAAAATGAAGGAAAGCAAAAAGTCTGATTTTAAGAACAGATATTCTACACATTACTTTATTAACAAAACACCCTTCAGGTGCAGAAAGGTGTCATAAATGCTGTGACTAGGTAGTTCAGGGAATCACAGAAAGGCTTGGATTAGAAGGTACATACAAAAGTTCACTCTTTTTTTAGCAAAACAGCCAAACCTACAGCCATCAGTCACATGAGACTGTGACTATCTGATTGCCCAAGACTAAGTGGGGAACTGTTCAAGACACTGAACTGTTGTGCATGAGCAGATGAAGTGTGAGGCTCAAGCATAATGAGCATCACTTTCAGACAAGGCAAACCCAATAAAATTGTTCTTTTATTTACTGTATTTCATAAACAAACATGTATACAGTGCACCTTGCACTTTAACTCGCAAAGCTTGCTAACAAAGCAGATTGTGTCTTCAATACTTTTCCTTATTATTTACTAATACTACAGAAAAAGGAAAAGACACTTTCAGGTAGAATTTGAAAATTACAGGGCTGGTGTAATCTGAGAAAACTCTCAAAGCATGACCAGCACTACCTAAAGAAGCTGGAACTTTCACTCAGATGCACCAGTTCCATACACCACCAGCAGGTACATGCACACAAACATCAGAGACACTTGCACCCCTGAATGGCACAATGAGGTGTCCCAAAACACACCAGCTGAGAGTCTTCCCTTCAGTGCCCCAGCTAACACCCATCAGTTCTGCTCATTACCTTACAAACCATTACTGGCTCCAGGTGAATTTTAAGTCTTCTTTTGAGCAGTATTTACTCATATTAAATTTAACATGGTAATTTCAATCATTATGTATTACCCATCCTAAAAACATCATTAATCTCAACTTTCAAGCTGTTTATCTTCCAAATTTGCAACTATTCAAAGTCTTGGAAAAAATCCATTAAAAATCCACCGTAAGTCCTGCGTATTTTTTAAAAGATCAGTTCACTTCTACTCATAATGCCAGCTTCGTTTTAGCAGAACAATTAATAAAACTAATAAGCCTTATAATTCCTTCACTAAATTCAATTCTTAAAATTCTTTCTCATCTCATATGCATAGACACATCTCCCATTACTTTGTTAGAAATTGCTTTGATCAAGCTTGAACGTGAAATAATGTATTTCTGAACCCTGTATTTTTTGCAGCCCCTTTTCCAATAGCCAGTATTAAAAAACCCCTGCTTTCTGAGGAATGCTGTGTTTTTTCAAGCCTTTACAATATTTATTGATTTTGACTATTCATCCTGTAATCTGTTTTTCTGTTTTCTCCATGACTATAATATGTTTTCAAACACTGCACTGACATTTTGAAGGCTGTCTCTTATATAACTAATACTACCTCTTCACAAAAAAGCAAGCAATGTATAGTGGGGGCATACAAAGTTCACAAGCCATTAGAGAATACTGTGTGTGCATACATTCAAAGAGAGCTGTCTCAAGTTTCAAATTCAACTTCTGAAGTAATCATCACATTTTAGGAAAAACAGAAGTCAAAGCAAGAAAAGACTTGAGGACAGGCAGACCCAGACCCAAGGAGAGTTTTAAAACACAAAGCTTTCCAGCACCATCTCCCCAGGTCTGGAGCAGGCAAATTCTGACTGAGCATTCTACAGCAGGAAGAAGGTATGTATTTGAAACACTTAACTAAAATAAATTGAAAGTAATTAAAATTAGAGGACAATCTGAATCTTTCCAAAGTCCTAGTATCATGGAATCATTTAGGCTGGAAAAAGACTAGACTACTGTTGATACAGAACAAAGTTAATGCTGGGTTTGTATAAAACCTTTTGAAGGGCAGGTGTTGGGGGTTGAGTTTTTTTTTCTGTTACTGTGTCAATTGTAAGAATTTTTTCCCATTATCATGCCAATGGAGCTGGCCGGGCTACACCCAGGGTCCCTGATGGGTCCAGACAAAGGGGGTGGGTGGGGACGGCCCCGGAGGGGCCTCTGAGGCTTCCGGGAGGGCACTCGCATTTCCGGCGAGCTGGGAGGAGGACGCCTGGGATCGTTCAGCCACGCGGCCGAGCACAGGAGAGCCAGACCCTCTGCGACCACCTGCCCTGCATCTGCCCCGTTCCAGCCTCCTGCCTCTGCGGACACAGCTGATCCCCCAGACACACACGGTGAGCGAGGAGCCGCCGCTGCAGCCCGTTCCCGCCCGGGACCGGCGTGGCCGCTGCCACCCCTTCCCCCCCCCCCCCCTTCCTGCCTTTGTTCCCGCTTGCTTTTCAGCAGATCCGGGCTCTGGACTAAGCACAGAGACAGCGTGCTTGCATCTAAAGGGACTGACACCGAGTTACCTATTTCATTCTGTTAGCAATTTTAACTGTTATTGTTTTTTGTTTGTACAGTTAGATATATTAGTAAAAGAGCTGTTATTCCCACCCCCTTATCTCTGCCTCAGAGTCCTTGATTCCAACAATCATAATACTTGGGGGAGGGGAGTGGAACCAAAGTCTCTATTCCAAAGGGAAACTTCTGCCCTTACTGGCAGACACCTGTCCTTTCAAACCAGGACAGATTTTGGCGCCCAACGTGGGGCAGAGGACACTGAGTTGAGAGTTAAGACAGGAATAACAGCTCTCTTAACCGGCAATATGTTGCCTGGTTTAATCTGGTTTGTGTTCCATGTGGTCACAGCCATCTCGCTCCCATTTGTAAGCCCTTTTTTGAATTTGGGCCCCCTCACCAAAGTTACTGTAGCTATTATCCGATTAGTTTGGTGGATTGATTATGTCAGGAATTCATGCGTTTTTAATTTTTTCTGGGAAGCGGTTGCATGGATCCGGAGCTATCGTACTCTAACTGCGTGTTTCTGGGGCTATTTCAGTAATGGTACTTACTGTGAGGTAACGAGTGCAAGGGAAATTTTCTCCCAACCCATCACCCAGTTTTTTGAGGCTACCCCACTGGTTCTCAAGGATTTCAGATCTGTTTTAATTGCCAGTATTATTATACAGTGGCTGGTGTTGCTGGTAGGCTTGTTCTACTTAGCATTCAGAAACAAGGGAATATTGGCTTGGACGACAACTCTGATACCTGCCCCAGGGACTAGGGATGCTGCCCCAGAACCTGCCTCTGCCGCAGGGACTAGGGATGCTGCCCCAGAACCTGCCTCTGCCCCAGAGACTAGGGATGTTGCCCCAGAGCCTGCCCCAGGGACTAGGGATGCTGCCCCAGAACCTGCCTCTGCCCCAGGGGCTAGGGATGCTGCCCCAGAGCCTGCCTCTGAGAATAGGAATGCTGCCCCAGAGCCTGCCCATGAGACTAGGGATGTTGCCCCAGAACCTGCCTCTGCCCCAGGGACTAGGGATGCTGCCCCAGAGGCTGATGCTGCCCCACAGCCCACCGCAGAAATGAGCCACCCAGAGTGGGTGGGGACTCTAGTGAAGGATATAGGTCAAATGTTGAAGGAGCAAAGCCAGATGTTGAAGGAACATAGCCAGATGTTTAAGGAGCACAGCCAGATGATGAAGGAGCATTTTTCTCCAGCTGGTGAGAAACTATGCCCTAAAGAGGGAGAGTCAGATGGTGCTGCAGTGGAACCCGTAGATGTTGTATCTGTCCAGGTTCCAGCTGGATCACAGGAGCAGCCACAGCCAGCAGCAGTTGCTCCTGTGGAAACTAGGAAATCTAAGATTAAAACGAGGCACTTAGATAATGGGGATCAGCAAGGAGGGTCCTCACAACCAGCAAGGGAGCCAGAGGTTGAGATTGTCACTGAGTCCCTCTCATACAATAGTCTCCGTAACCTGCGTAAAGACATTGCTCGGCGGGGCCGTGAGCCTTTTACAACTTGGTTACTCCGGGTCTGGGACCTTACGGGAACAGGTGTTCAACTGGATGGAACTGAGGCCAGGAATTTGGGATCCTTGGCCCAGGATTCAGGTGTGGACCAGATATTCGTAAGGGAGCAAGGCCTCCTTTCCCTCTGGGACCGGCTTTTAATGAGTGTGAGAGAGAAGTTTGTACACAGAGAGAGAATGCAGGAGCACCACCGTAGGATGCGCTGGAAGACCCTTAAGGAAGGGATCCAGCAGCTGAGAGAGACAGCAGTATTAGAGGTACTCTTTGGGAGGGATGGACAGCATGACAATGACCCTGACAAGGTCAAGTGCACAGGGCAGATGTTATGGAACTTGGCAACCTTGGGTCCATCTCAATATACCACCTACATAGCAATGATTAATGCTGATAACCATCCAGAGACAGTGTGTTCTGTTGCCAACAAACTCAGAAATTTTGAGAGCATGATGAATGGCCCAATGCAGGCTAATGTCTCTGCCGTGGCCAGGGACCACCAACAGGTCCAAGATAGGATGAGGGATATGAGGGAGGAGATGATGGAGAGAATTGAGGAGGTGAGGAAGATCAGCGTAGCACCAGTACGAGTCACAGGCCCCCAAGTCAGAGCTTCACGTCCCCCAGCTAGGGAGAGAGGGTACACCTCATGAGCTGACCTGTGGTTTTTCCTGCGAGACCATGGGGGAAGACATGGGAAAATGGGATGGGAAACCCACTTCTGTCCTGGCAGAACAGGTGCATCAGCTCAGGGAGGGAAATGCTAACCGAGGGAGCTGCACTAAAATGAAGGTAGCCTCAACCTCCCACAAGCAAGGTTGGGTCTTACTTCCGGGTTTTGGAGTTACTTCCGGGTTTGGGCTACTTCCTGGTTTGGGAGTTACTTTCGGTTTTGACTGTTACTTCCGGGTTTGGGAGCTACTTCCGGGTTTGGGAGTTACTTCTGGGTTTGACTGTTACTTCCGGGTTTGAAAGTTCCTTCCGGGTTTGGGTTACTTCCGGGTTTGGGAGTTACTTCCGGGTTTGGGAGTTACTACCGAGTTTGGGAGTTACTTTCGGGTTTGGGAGTTACTTCAGGGTTTGGGACTTACTTCCGGGTTTGGGAGTTACTTTTGGGTTTGACTGTTACTTCCGGGTTTGGGAGTTACTTCCGGGTTTGGGAGCTACTTTTGGTTTTGACTGTTACTTCCGGGTTTGGGAGTTACTTCCGGGTTTGACTGTTACTTCCGGGTTCGGGACTTACTTTCGGGTTTGGTGGGTACTTCCGGTTTGGGTCTTACTTCCGGGTTTGGGAGTTACTTTTGGTTTTGACTGTTACTTCCGGGTTTGGGAGTAACTTCCGGGTTTGGGAGGTACTTCCGAATTTGACTGTTACTTCCAGGTTTGGAAGTTACTTCCGGGTTTGGGAGTTCCTTCCAGGTTTGGGAGTTACTTTCGGTTTTGACTGTTACTTCCGGGTTTGGGAGTTACTTCCGGGTTTGGGAGGTACTTCCGGGTTTGGGAGTTACTTCCGGGTTTGGGAGTTACTTCCGGTTTTGACTGTTACTTCCGGTTTTGACTGTTACTTCCGGGTTTGACTGTTACTTCCGGATTTGGGACTTACTTCCGGGTTTGGAAGTTACTTCCGGGTTTGACTGTTACTTCCGGGTTTGGGAGTTACTTTCGGGTTTGACTGTTACTTCCGGGTTTGGAAGTTACTTTTGGTTTTGACTGTTACTTCCAGGTTTGGGAGTTACTTCCGGGTTTGGGTCTTACTTCCGGGTTTGGGAGTTCCTTCCGGGTTTGGGCTACTTCCGGGTTTGGGAGTTACTTTTGCTTTAGACTGTTACCATGTCCCTTATGGGGTTGGGACTCCATGTCCCAGTGGGGCATTAAAATGATTATCTCTAAAACTCCTCAGGATTTTTAGAACTGGCCACTGTGGAACGCCCTATCCAGAAATTAACATGGCTAAGTGACACCCCAATTTGGGTAGCGCAGTGGTCAATGAAAAAGGAAAATCTGAAGGCGCTTGAGCAGCTTGTAGAGGAACAATTGGCAAAAAACCACATTGAAGAAACAACAAGCCTGTGGAATTCTCCCGTCTTTGTAATTCAAAAAATCAGGGAAAGACAAATGGAGATTATTACATGATCTCAGAGAAATAAATAAAGTAATTCAGGACATGTGGTCTCCTCAAGTTGGGATGCCATCTCCAACAATGCTTCCCCGAGATTGGCAATTGGCTGTAATAGACATCAAAGATTGTTTTTTCCAAATCCCCCTAGACCCTGAAGATGCCTCAAGGTTTGCATTCTCAGTTCCCTCAATGAATCGAGAAGCCCCAATGAAGCGCTACCACTGGAAAGTGCTTCCAAAAGGTATGAAGTGCAGTCCTTCCATCTGCCAGTGGTATGTAGCTTCATTACTGTCCCCTGTGCATGCACAGAGAAGGGAAGCAATAATTTTACAGTATTTATATGATGTGTTAGTGTGTGCTTCCAATAACTTAATACTCCAACACACACACACACACACACAGAAGTTAAAGTTTTAACCTCTGCTGGATTTCAATTGCAGGAAGACAAAGTTCAAAGGATGCCACCTTAGAAGTATCTGGGCTTGAAAATTATTGCACGGACTATTGTCTCACAGAAATTGGAAATCAATTGTAATCCCAAAACCCTAGCAAATGTCCACTCCCTGTGTGGGTCTTTGAATTGGGTAAGGCCCTGGCTAGGTCTCACAAATGAGGACTTAAAACCCCTTTTTAATTTATTAAAGGGGGAGAGGGAGTTGGTTTCTCCAAGGGAACTGACCCCAGAGGCAAAATCTGCAATTGTAAAGGTACGGAAAGCATTAGCAGAGAGGCAGGCTCACCACTATCAGCCTGAGTTGCCTTTCAAATTCATTGTTTTGGGAAAACTTCCACACCTGCATGGTCTAATATTCCAGTGGATTGAGGGGCAGAAAGATTCACTCTTAATCATAGAATGGGTCTTCCTCTCCCACCAAAGATCCAAAACCATCACTCAGCCACAGGAGCTGATGGCTCAGCTGATTCAGAAAGTAAGGATGAGACTGCGTAAGCTGGCTGGTTGTGACTTTGCATGCATTCACCTTCTGTCCAAACTTTCTGAGGAAGGAAAGAACTCTCCTGAAAGGTTAACCGAAGAGATGTTTGAGCACTTGCTCCAGAGCAATGCCAGTCTCCAAATATCTCTAGACAGCTACAGTGGACAAGTATCAGTCCACGGCCCAGCTCATAAGTTGTTCAATGAGGAATTCCACCTCATTCCTCGTGAAAAGAGGAGTCGGAGACCACTCGAAGCTCTCACAGTGTTCACAGATGCATCAGGGGCCTCTCACAAGTCGGTGATGACTTTGAGAAACCCACAGACTCAGCATTGGGAAGCTGATGTTGAATTTGTGAAAGGTTCGCCCCAAATAGCCGAGCTGGCTGCAGTACTGAGAGCCTTTGAGAAGTTTTCAGAACCATTTAACTTGGTAACTGACTCAGCTTATGTTGCTGGAGTAGTGTCTAGAGTGGAGCAGGCAGTTCTCAAAGATATGGATAATGAGCAGCTCTTCAGGCTGCTCTCAAAACTAATCTATTTGGTTTCACACAGAGAGCATTCCTTCTATGTGATGCATGTAAGGTCACATACAGAGCTGCCAGGAGAAATCGCAGAGGGGAATCCAGTGGCAGACTCCCTTGCAGCCCCAGCTGAGAAAACACGCCTCCCTGACATCTTCCAACAGGCAAAGCTGAGCCACCAGCAATACCACCAGAATGCTCCAGGTTTGGTCCATCAGTTCCAGCTAACACGGAGTCAGGCTCGAGCTATTGTGACCACCTGTCCCAGCTGCCAGCTCCAGGCCATGCCATCACTGGGCATGGGGGTTAATCCCTGAGGCCTTGGCAGCTGTGAAATTCGGCAAACAGACATTACACACATTCCCAGTTTTGGTCGCCTCAAATATGTCCATGTGAGTATTGACACATATTCAGGGGCAATTTATGCTTCTGCTCATGCAGGAGAAAGGGCTGTTCATGCTAAACAATACCAAGTGCAAGCCTTTTCAGTGCTGGGGATCCCTAGGGAAATCAAAACAGATAATGGCCCAGCATACATATCCAAGGATTTCCTGGAGTTTATCCAGCAGTGGGGAGTGGAACATAAAACTGGCATTCCCCACTCCCCCACAGGCCAAGCTGTGATTGAACGTGCCCACCAGATGCTCAAACAGGTCCTGGCTAGACAGAGCAGTTCCACTGTGTGGATGTCTCCACAGCAAAATCTCTGTAAAGCCCTGTTCACTGTCAATTTCTTGACTTGTTCTTTTGAAAACATGAGTCCTCCTGTGGTACGTCACTTTAACAGCAGTAAACAGTTCAAATTGTCTCAGCATCCACCAGTTTTGATAAGGGACCCAGAAATGTGGGAAACCGGAGGTCCCTATGAGCTTGTTACCTGCGGACGTGGTTATACGTGCGTATCCACTCCCTCAGGCCCTCGGTGGATTCCCCAAAAGTGGGTGAAACATTTTGTTCCAAAAAATCCAGCTCCAGCAGAAGGAGATGAGAAGCAAGTTGCCATTGCTTCAAAAAGAAGATGCCGCCGGAAAGAAGAGAAGAAATCTTCATAAAGAAGGACCTTCCGGCTGACAGAGACTTTTAATGTGTTTTAAAGTGTTTGTTTTTCCTTTTAGAGAAAATCTACCCTCCACTCAACCCGGTGAAGAACCCCTTCCAAGTTGTCTTCTTGTTAACACTGAACAGTTTGGCAGTGGCATGGATCGTCCCTCAGCCACGTCAAAACGTTTGGGTGACCCTGGCACAGACGCTCCAACAGGAAAACATATGTCTGTCCACTGAAGCAGCAAAGGATCCTATGTCCACCTGCCTGGTAGGAGTCCATTGAAGGCTGGAGAATATTCAGCCAGCTTTGAAATACAAAAGCCCAATAATAAAAATCCTAGGCAGCAAGCTGCAATGTGTAAAAACCCCATAGAGGAGTTGCTGCCAAAGTTGCCCAAAGCAGCTCAGGAACCCCAAGAATCGGAGTTATAGGGTTCCTAGCCAGCACAATACTGCACTCATTTTAATATTGTCCCGAAACCTACTAACACTAATGAGTTCCATCTCATACGACAATTTCATAAAGAATTTACTGCCAAACATTGGTGTAATATTTTAAATCATATTGCAATGGGCACTCCAATGTATTCAAATCCCAAAAATCTCCCTAAGGGATTGTTTTTGATTTGTGGAGACCAGGCATGGGCAGGGATTCCTTCTCGGCTTCTAGGAGGGCCATGTACCTTTGGGCGGTTGTCCCTGTTAGCACCCAACAAAACCTTAATTAGTGATTGGACTCTCAAGAACAAATTGGCTGGAAAAATACAAAAGAGAAGTGCAGACACTTTGGATCCTAACTGTAATGCTGATATTTTCCATTGGGCCAAATCAAAAAGAATTGCTGTGTCCGTGTTTCTTCCGTGGGTTGCAGCTGCTAAAGCTCTAGGTGAATTAGGCCACCTAGAGTGTTGGGTAGTTAAACATGCAAACTTAACATCAACTGCCATCAGTTCCCTCCTAGAAGATGAGGAAATTATCAGGCAGGCCACACTCGAAAATCATGCTGCTGTAGATTTTTCTTCTGCTACTGCGTGGACATGAATGCCAGGAATTTGAAGGACTCTGCTGTATGAATCTGACCTCAAAAGCTCCTAACGTCCACGCTGCCCTCCGAAACATGAACAGATTGATCGGACAAGTGAAGCAAGAATCAGAAGATTGGTTCAATGAACTGTTCAAAGGCTGGGGGTTCTCAGGGTGGTGGACTTCTATTGTTTAAACAATTTTGTTATTCTTTGTTATTATTTTCCTTGTTATAATGGCATTCGGGATCCTACGCCACTTAGTTTTCAAAGCTATTAATGGTATCGTTCCTTCTACCTCTGAAGTCAATCACATAGAAATGAAAAACATAGAACAATGTAATTCTCCCACCAATTACAAATGGTGGGCAAAATCATAATCCCAATCAAAATAAATTTAATATCTTGCCCTCACTTAATAAACAGAAATATACCACCTTCATAGCAATGATTAATGCTGATAAACACCCAGAGACAGTGTGTTCTGTTGCCAACAAACTCAGAAATTTTGAGAGCATGATGAATGGCCCAATGCAGGCCAATGTCTCTGCCATGGCCAGGGACCTCCAACAGGTCCAAGACAGGATGAGGGATATGAGGGAGGAGATGAAGGAGGAGATGAGGGAGGTGAGGGAGGAGGTGAGGAAGATCAGTGTGGCATCAGTACGAGTCACAGGCCCCCAAGTCAGAGCTTCACGCCCCCCAGCTAGGGAGAGAGGGTACACCTCATGAGCTGACCTGTGGTTTTTCCTGCGAGACCATGGGGAAGACATGGGAAAATGGGATAGGAAACCCACTTCTGTCCTGGCAGAACAGGTGCATCAGCTCAGGGAGGGAAATGCTAACTGAGGGAGCTGCACTAAAATGAAGGTAGCCTCAACCTCCCACAAGCAAGGTGCAGGGTATTACAGCAAGGAGGATGTTCTGTCAGATCCCCTGGAAGGAGCCTCCACTATGTATGCCCAGGAAAGAAGTAATAACCAGGGCTAGAGGGGCCCAGCCTCTAGCCAGGGAGAGGCATGGGATGACAGGATCTATTGGATAGTGTGGGTGCGATGGCCTGGCACGTCAAAGCCACAGAAACATAAAGTGTTAGTTGATACTGGCTCACAATGCACACTGATACCATCAGAACATGTGGGGAAGGTACCTGTTTCCATTGTTGGGGTGACGGGGTATCACAGGAATTCACTTTGCTGGAAGCTGAGATTAGCCTGACAGGGAAGGGGTGGCAGAAACATCCAATTGTAACTGGCCCAGGGGCACCGTGCATTCTAGGCATAGACTTCCTCAGGAACGGTTACTGCAAAGACCCAAAGGGGTTCAGGTGGGCTTTTGGAATAGCTACTGTAGAGACAGAGAGCATTAAGCAGTTGAACACCTTGCCTGGACTGTCAGAAAACCCCTCTGCAGTAGGACTCCTGAAAGTGACTGAGCAACAGGTGCCAATTGCTACCATGACAGTGCACCGCCGGCAGTACCGGACAAATCGAGATGCTGTGATCCCCATCCACAAAATGATCTGTGATCTAGAGTGCCAAGGGGTGGTCAGCAAGAGCCACTCACCCTTCAACAGTCCTATCTGGCCTGTGCAGAAATGTGATGGAGAATGGAGACTGACTGTGGACTATCGGGCATTGAATGAAGTGACTCCACTGCTGAGCGCTGCTGTGCCGGACATGCTGGAACTCCAGTACGAGCTAGAGTCCAAGGCAGCAAGGTGGTATGCCACCATTGACATAGCAAATGCATTCTTCTCCATTCCTTTGGCAGCAGAGTGCAGGCCTCAGTTTGCTTTTACCTGGAGAGGTGTGCAATACACCTGGAACCGACTGCCCCAGGGGTGGAAGCACAGCCCCACCATCTGCCACGGACTGATCCAGGCTGCACTGGAGAAGGGTGAGGCTCCAGAACATTTGAAGTACATCGATGACATCATTGTGTGGGGGAACACAGCAATGGAGGTGTTTGAGAAAGGAGAGAAGATCATCCAGATTTTGCTGGGAGCTGGTTTCGCCATTAAAAAGAGCAAAGTCAAAGGACCTGCCCGAGAGATCCAGTTCCTGGGAGTGAAGTGGCAGGATGGACGGTGCCAGGTCCCCACTGAGGTCATCAATAAGATCACTGCAATGTCTCCACCAACAAGCAAGAAGGAGACACAAGCTTTCCTAGGTGCCATAGGCTTTTGGAGAATGCATATCCCTGAGTACAGCCAGATTGTGAGCCCTCTCTACCAGGTCACTCGCAAGAAGAACGATTTCCATTGGGGCCCTGAACAACAGCAAGCCTTTGCCCAGATCAAACAGGAGATCGCTCATGCAGTGGCCCTTGGCCCAGTCAGGACAGGACCAGAGGTAAAGAATGTGCTCTACTCTGCAGCTGGGAACCATGGTCTGTCCTGGAGCCTGTGGCAGAAGGTGCCTGGTGAGACCCGAGGCCGACCCCTGGGATTCTGGAGCAGAAGTTACAAAGGGTCTGAAGCCAATTACACTCTCACAGAGAAGGAAATCTTGGCTGCCTATGAAGGAGTTCAAGCTGCTTCAGAGGTGATCGGCACAGAAGCACAACTTCTCCTGGCACCCCGACTGCCAGTGCTGGGGTGGATACTCAAAGGAAAGGTTCCCTCTACTCACCACGCCACCGACGCCACATGGAGCAAGTGGATTGCCCTCATCACGCAGCGCGCCCGTATTGGTAACCCGAATCGCCCTGGGATTTTGGAGATAATTACAAACTGGCCAGAAGGTGAAGATTTTGGTCTCGCTGATGAAGAGGAGCAGAAGCAAGTGACCCGGGCTGAAGAAGCTCCACCGTACAACCAGCTGCCAGCAGATGAAACACGCTACGCCCTTTTCACCGACGGTTCCTGCGGAATTGTGGGGATGAACCGGAAGTGGAAAGCTGCTGTATGGAGCCCCACATGACAGGTTGCACAAGCTACTGAAGGAGAAGGTGGATCGAGTCAACTTGCTGAACTCAATGCTGTTCAGCTGGCCTTGGACATTGCTGAGAGAGAGAAATGGCCAAAGCTCTACCTTTACACTGATTCGTGGATGGTAGCCAATGCTCTGTGGGGTTGGCTGGAAAGGTGGAAAAAGGCTGACTGGCAACGTAGAGGAAAACCAATCTGGGCTGCTGATGAGTGGAAAGACATTGCCACTCGGGTAGAGAAGCTCCCCGTGAAAGTCCGTCATGTGGATGCCCATGTTCCCAAGAGTCGGGCTAATGAAGAACACAGGCACAACAAGCAGGTAGATCAGGCTGCACAGATAGAGGTCTCAAAGATAGACTTAGATTGGGAACACAAGGGAGAACTGTTCCTGGCTCGATGGGCCCACGATGCCTCAGGCCATCAGGGCAGAGACGCCACCTTTAAGTGGGCACGAGACCGAGGGGTGGATCTAACCATGGACAGCATCTCTCAGGTTATTCATGACTGTAACACGTGCGCTGCCATCAAACAGGCCAAGCGGGTGAAGCCCCTCTTGTATGGGGGGCGATGGTCCAAATATAAGTACGGAGAGGCCTGGCAGATTGACTATATCACACTGCCTCAGACCCGCCAGGGCAAGCGCTACGTGCTGACCATGGTAGAAGCCACCACCGGATGGTTGGAGACCTACGCTGTGCCCCACGCCACTGCTCGAAACACCATCCTGGGCCTGGAAAAACAAGTCCTCTGGAGACATGGTACCCCTGAAAGAATTGAGTCAGACAATGGGACTCATTTCAAAAATAGCCTTATAAACACCTGGGCTAAAGAACACGGCATCGAGTGGGTGTACCATATTCCCTACCATGCACCAGTGGCTGGGAAAGTCCAACGGTACAATGGTCTGCTTAAAACCACCTTAAAGGCACTGGGTGGGGGGACTTTCAAGAACTGGGAGATCAATCTACCAAAGGCCACATGGTTAGTGAATACCCGAGGTTCCACTAACCGAGCAGGCCCTGCCCAGTCAGAGCCCTTGGGAGCAGCAGATGGAGATAAGGTTCCATCTGAGAGGCATGTTAGGGAAAACTGTCTGGGTGAACTCTGCTTCCAGCAAAGACAATCCTGCTCGTGGGGTGGTTTTCGCTCAAGGACCAGGTTGCACTTGGTGGGTGATGCAAAAGGATGGAGAGACCCGATGCATACCCCAAGGGGACCTTGTTCTAGGGTGAACTATATATGATACTGTGCCTGTAACTACATGTATGTATATAATTTAAAGGTTTCAATATGATGTAGCATGATGGCATGGAAAAATTCGGGGTGGATAATGTTGGGGGTTGAGTTTTTTTTTCTGTTACTGTGTCAATTGAAAGAATTTTTCCCATTATCATGCCAATGGAGCTGGCCGGGCTACACCCAGGGTCCCTGATGGGTCCAGACAAAGGGGGTGGGTGGGGACGGCCCCGGACGGGCCTCTGAGGCTTCCGGGAGGGCACTCGCATTTCCGGCGAGCTGGGAGGAGGACGCCTGGGATCGTTCAGCCACGCGGCCGAGCACAGGAGAGCCAGACCCTCTGCGATCACCTGCCCTGCATCTGCCCCGTTCCAGCCTCCTGCCTCTGCGGACACAGCTGATCCCCCGGACACACATGGTGAGCGAGGAGCCGCCGCTGCAGCCCGTTCCCGCCCGGGACCGGCGTGGCCGCTGCCGCCCCTTCCCCCCTCCCTCCTTCCTGCCTTTGTTCCCGCTTGCTTTTCAGCAGATCCGGGCTCTGGACTAAGCACAGAGACAGCGTGCTTGCATCTAAAGGGACTGACACCGAGTTACCTATTTCGTTCTGTTAGCAATTTTAACTGTTATTGTTTTTTGTTTGTATAGTTAGATATATTAGTAAAAGAGCTGTTATTCCCACCCCCCTTATCTCTGCCTCAGAGTCCTTGATTCCAACAATCATAATACTTGGGGGAGGGGAGTGGAACCAAAGTCTCTATTCCAAAGGGAAACTTCTGCCCTTACTGGCAGACACCTGTCCTTTCAAACCAGGACAGCAGGGAAAATGGATCACATTTGAACTGCAATTCCACTCATGAACACAACAGGAACATGAACACAACCTTTCTGTTTGGTTAGTTTATTTGTTTATTTGTTTGTAACAGGAAACCAGACTAGCCTGAATAAAAGGAAATGTATCTACAAGGTAATTCTCCCTCTGTTTGATAAGGAAGATCAGGTATGGTGGACTATGAAATCTCCAAGGAATTGTGCTACTCCTCTTGTCCCTGGAAAGCCATCTTAGGTGCCCAGGCCTGATGCAGTAAATCAGTACCACCACAGGGGGAAGGTTTCCTTACCAGCCCCAGTCATCCAGAAAATCAACATCAGCCAAAGTGTTCAACTACCTGGGAGAGTTTTCAACTTTTAAAGGAACTGTGCTCCTTTTGGGTTTAAAAAAGATAAGTCTGGTGTAGAGCAATGTTCTTTTTCCATTTCTGTCATCCCATATTAGCCTATCCTAATATGCTCTGCAGCTTCACCAGTGTCCTCTACAGCTAGTGGGAATTGTGCTACAAACTGCTAGGACTGAGAACTGGTTTCTAAAACAAACTCACACTAAAAGCTTCCCCAAGAAGGTATGCAAAGTTTTCTTCAAATTCACTCAAGAGTCCTCATGATGCAGTCAGCTGGATTTCTTTAAAGGTGACCTAATGTATTTCAGCAACTATAACATTTTTTAACTTTTATGCTGTGACTGGATTTCAAACATGCCAGAGCTTTGAGACAGGTCTGTCTGCACCTTTTCTTTAAAGAGAACACACAAAAAAATACCAAAAGGGCTTGAAAGAAATTATGTTTTATTAGAACATAAACTTGAAAAACTGTCTTATGTCTGAAAACCCAGAATCTTTTGAGAGAGAGAGAGGTAAAATACAGCCATTTGACAACAAATACCTTTTCTGCCCAACTACGTCTTTGCAACAAGGGCCCTTTTCCTCCAGACCTGCTTGGCACACTAGAAATCTTCAATAGCCCTTACAGATTCAACAAACCCTGCTTGTTCTCCTCTGGGTTAACAGACAAAAATCTTTCCTCTTCTCATCATGTCTGGCCTAGTTTTGTGTTTCTTCCCCATTACTCTAAGAAAACTTCCCAAGCCTGAGCTCTCCAGTTAGCACATCTATTACTGCCTATCCTATTGTTCCCTCAAAAAGCTTCTCCCATGGCCAGATGCTCTCAAAGAAGAAATCCTTTTCTCCCCTTTTGAGAATTCTCCCTAACCAAAATGCACACAGTTACCAACCTTTACCACAGCATATAACACACATACAGCAAAAAAAAAAATTTTAAAAGACACCTTGAACATTGGCACACACAGAATGACAGTATGCGCATGAAGGATTTTTTTTCATGTCCCTTCTGTTTTCAAGGAAATGAGACAAAGTTTTGAACGTCAGGAACAGAATAGAACGTGTTCAGCACAAAAGCTCTCTCCCTGCCTCAGAGGCTACATTCACAGATGTTTCCTTGCCTTGTTTGTTCCTAATGGGGCACAGCTCCTCTGGTTGATTGTTTAGCCTGTGTACCTGCACTGAGATTGGAAGAGGTCTGCTGGACACATCTGCTACATCTACCCTGAACAAAAGTAAGGGAAGTAAAAATACAGGATGCCGTACATAAAGGATTAAAGGGTAAAAACAGAAATAGTAACAATCAACATTGTAGCAGACAAACAGACCTTGCTAAAAAAAAAAGCAAACCCTTGGTTGTACAGTTGAAGAAGACTGCAAGTATTGCTGAAACTACAGCAGCTGAAGATCTAAGACTTCTATAAAGTGCTTAACACAGTAAGTAAATTGATTAGAGCAGAATAAGAGAACACATTGAATGTATTAAAAGCTGAATAACTGAAGGAACTGTTAATGAAGAAATCCTAGTAACCATGGATGAGGTTCTGCTAGCAGGATTTTGGGCATGACTGTTAAAATAGGTGCTATTTAACTTCCTTAACAAGGATGTAAGAACAGATGTAAACCTGGTTTTGGGAAAAAATGAAATTACACAAATCTGGCAAAAACCACTCAAAGCATCTGAGCAGGCTACTCCCAGGAACCAGCGTGAGTCCTCATCTCCCTGTCTGACAGACACAGGGCTGCTACAGTCCCACGTCCCCAGATCCAGCTGGTGGTGCTCCCAACACTGGCAGACAGACATACAGTGAGAGAGAAGGAGAGATGGCCTGAGAGATCAAATACAGACAGAAAAACAGTGCCTTTATCAGCATCCCTGTGAACACATCTAGCACTCAAACACAAAGCACTGCCCTGCTCCCCCTCTCCAGCCCAGGGGAATCTCACTCTGCTTGAGGAACCCACACCCAAAAGTCCCTGACCTTCATGGTCCCACAGCATCTCAAGGCACTCAAATCTCTTCTCCCACTCTCTGGTTAGCTTGGTTTGAAGTTTATGAGCATTCACACACACACTGAAGATCTGAGTGCATCCACGGACAAGATGGTAGAAACTGGGTTTAGTAAGAACAGAGGACAGGTTGCAGTAATCAAGCATCAGGAAGAGTCTCACCAGCACAGTGAGTAGTCAGATACACAAGAGACTCTTTTATCCCTTTATTCCTCTATTTCTCCCATGTTTGCTCCTTCCCAGTTCACCTTGACTCCTGCCTTTGGTCTCCACATTAACAGCTGCACATGCAGTGAGAGCAGCACACAAAATGGCAAGCTGTGTTTTCCAGGGAGCTGCTTTCCCTACCAACTTGCATTTTATTATAACTTGGCATACAAAGCATGGGACAGTTGCTCTGTCACAGGACGTAAGTATCTATAAAACTAACCAGCACATGCCAACAGTTACTAATGCCCCCAGAAAGTCTCCCTTCTTTTCTAAGCACATTCTCTTTGCTGCACTGCCAGTAACATTAGTCATTATTTTTGCAAACCATTCAACCATGCAATTCAGCATTTAAGAAACAATACTCAAGAGATAAGCAGGAATCAGCTTTAACATGTTTCAGGGAAGCTCCTGGGGTAAACCAGTTACTTTTCTGATAAAAGCTTTGCAGAAGTAAATGTTGAAAGGCTGGGGGAGAGGGGGTGCATAGCTTGATCCTGCATGTTACTCTTATCTGAAAAGGACCATCTCCAAGAACAGGGTTAAGTGCTACTGGTACTCTTCTCCCATCCCAGCAAGAGGCTGAAAGGTTTGTTAAACACAGAGGTTAATTTAAAAAGCTTCTGAAGGCCCGAAGACAGTGAGCTTTACAATTTTCACAGAGATACAATTTTCTTTCAGCTTTAGGTTGCTAGGTTAATGTTTGGCTAACGATCACATCTATGTATACTCTTCCAATTCTAGATCATCCAAGCAGTAAGCTACTTCTCATTTAAAAGCTGCCATTGTACTTTCATAACAAAGTGTTTTTTTGGAAACCATTCTGCCACCTGGCTGATTACTAATTTCCTAAGTACTGATAAAAACAAATTTTTCATAACACTATCAGGTGTGTAAACTTCTACTAAGTTGTTGTAACCATTAGTACCTGCAGGAACACACCACATGTAAATGACATTAATCGTTTGGAATTCACCCAAATGTCTGACAGTTTTACACAGATCTGTAAGGCAGAAAACAAAAACTACCTTTTTGCCTATGGCACTAAATCCCACAATAACAGAGTCTTCTGAAATCCTGCTAGACATATAAGCCATTTTAGAAGCATATTGGCATCAAGGGCTTTTCTGTTCTTGGAGTAACTTACTCCTGGTTTCAAGAGTGTGAATAAAGATAACTCACAAAAAATCTTCCTTACCTATACAAAAGAGTAAGTTAAACATTGCACTGTCATCTACTGTAGATCTGTGGAGTTGTTTTGTTTTTATTCTACTCTCCTCTTTTGAATCAAAGCACCCATCTTTGTCTCATCTGTTCAATACACTCATCTGACAACTCCCTTAGCATGGGCCATGTGTCGCTTCAATTCTTTTACTTCCACATAAAAAATCTTGCTCAGAAATTAGGAGCTCACCAGTATAATTACAATCAGAGTGGCTTCCCTAAAACATACTTTTATGCTCTGTTTTTCTAAATTGAATCACTCATTGGGACTCCAAACCACAAGTAGTGGGCTTTCTTCCCCAGTTAAACTACAAATTACTTCAGATTAGTATTCACAGCATTCTTCTTCCACAGAAACACTTCAGAGACCTTAGACAAGACTTGCTGAGCAAAATTTTAAGCACATCAGGGCCCGTGTTTCACTGATGAGCAGCAGGATGGCTCAGGACCTTTACTCTAGAGCTCATATCCCACAGGAAATCATTGCTGTAGCAGCACAAATACACACACATGCACCCCATGGAAATTACAGGACAGTTCAAGCCTTAATGGATCAGCTACTGCACTTTCTGCAGTATAAACTTATACACCTTAGCCAACATCTTCTGTAATAATATGAAAGCTTTAAAACTGATGGAAACAGCATATCCAGTTGGGGCTATTACTAATCACAAACCAAACAACCTCCCTACCCCCATGAATTCAGTCTGCTTTTAAAATGAAATTTAACTCTAGTTTATACATGCCTGCATGTGCATTTATCAGCTTGGAATATTGCCTTAGTTGGGTTTTGTACAGGAATTAGAGATCCATTACACCTCCATTACTCAATTTCTTTATTATTTTTTTTATTTTTAAATGCACTTATATCTTTGCCACAAATGCAGCTGACAGCATTTTCTACAAATTGGTATATAAAGCCATGTTTCACTTATGTTTTCTCCTCTCAGGGATCCTGTTACACTTAGCAATGACAAAGAAAAAATGACATATCTTAAGAATTCAGATCTGTTTTTTCCTACCTGATTTTCAAGTTCTAAAGCAAATAAAAAATACAGAGGTATTTGTTATCCAAGGTGTAAGTTATGTGAAAGAGTTTCAGTACCTGACAAATTTTAAAAAAACTATTTAAAGCATAAAGATAGTCTTTCCATACAGAACTTATTAAACTACTCATTCAACATATATCAACTCTAAAGGAAAAATCTTTTTGCAAAACATACCTTCTTGTCAAGAAGAAAAAAAAAAAACAAATCCTATTGTCAGCTATTTTATTTTTGACATGGTAACCACTACAGTACAGTCTATCTTTAAAGGCTCTTATCTAGAAGAGATTATGTCACAAACTGCATCACAAAGAATGAATACTGTGCAGGTTGCCAATTTATCTGTGTTTATTCACACAATAATTTCCTTCACTGTGGCAACCGGCAGACTTCCCAAAGCCATTTGCACACTGACAAAATGGGAAACTCGTTTCTCATTCTTTTGAAGAGAATTTTTCCAAGCCCCAAATGGATTTGGTTTTAAGTCTTGTACTACTATGGCTATTTTCTATGTCCTAGGTAGTCTCCCCTTGTATCCACCTTAAATACAGAAGAAAACATTTCTAAACTATTTAACTGGTGCACATAATAGTTAACATATCTACCAAATGAATCTCAAGTTGGGCTTTTTGCCTGTGCAGTCCCATGGAGGATGCTGCTTAATGTACTTATTTTCCAGTTCTAGTCTGCTAGAGATGCATTAAGGATATTAATTTGGGCCTGATTAATCACTGAAATAAGCCTTCCAGTTTCCATGACTCACAATCCCAGCAACTGAGATTGTCATTCAAGAGAACAACAGAATCAGGGTGGTTTTTTTCAAAAAGGGAAAGCATAAGACTCTAATTAACACAAGGGCTTAACGATGTGCTTAAGTACCATTCAGGAAAGCACTTAGATACTTAATTTGTCTTCAATAGGATTAAAAATTCAGAAGGTACATGCATAATATTTCTGCAGGACGCTTTCTGGAGTTCTGAGATCCTGTTAATGCAAGAACCTGACATTTCACAGCTTTATTAAAAATCGCAAATTGAAATGTCATTGTATTAAAGCACCCAATTGTCAAAAATTAAATTTTGTACTAAAGGTGGTTGGTGGTCTGCAAGAAAATCTACGGATCTGTAGCAGTGTTCAAACACAAAAAGTTTGGAGAACACTTACTTAAACTTTTGACTTTTTTTTTTAGCCCAGAATTTAATCCAGAAGTTAATATTCAGGTGCATGAGTGATTTTAAAGGGGAAAGAGGAATAAATGTTTTCACTACTGTGAAAGGGGAATGTGTGCTTACATGTATTTAAAACAGCTGCAGAATAAAGAACAATCAAATAAAAACCAATTTAAAAGAAAACAAATGCTCTGTACTTTTCTTCTTTGTTGACTTCATCTTAGATTTAAAAGCTTCTAGGCCAAAATTTGGACAGGATAATAAGAATTCCCTGAACTTAACTGCATATCAGTCAAACAAAAAGTAAGAAACTAAAATTAGTATTTTTCTATCATCCGACTCTTTTCTGCAGTCCTTTTAGCCTGGCATCCTGATGACCCATTCTGCTTCTCTCTGCTGCCCATGGAGATGAGTCACTGGCCACTGAAGCTTTCAGGGGAGTCTCCCATAAGGATTCAGGCTGCATTGCCTGCCATCCTTCCCCACTCCCAGGATGTTATACACATTCTGCAAGTTCTTGGCTTTTTTTTTTTTTTTAAATCCCCATTCCAACTGTATTTTTTCCAGTAGGAGGGGCACAGAGTATCCCTTACCAGCCCAGTACCCTGGAACCCATTACAGCTGTGACATTCCTGTGGCAGGGAGATGAAGGCTGACCATGGCACAGCCAGGTAGGTTTTACCACACAGCCACCTTAATGCTCCTGCCTGTCACTCACTGTTAACTTGCTCTACATCAACAGCTTCTTATTTCTGGCTCCTGACATTAAGAGCAAGTTGCTGTGTGCAAGCAGGCATGTTTAAGATGAGCCTTGTATGAAGGTAACCATGAAAAAAAGCAGTGCAGGCAATAGTTTGGGTGCACATCAAACCACTCACAAAGTGATGTTTCTGCATTTAAAACATTCAATGTTTAATTTAATGAAATAAATCAGCTTCCAAACTGACATATTTACTGTGTCTGACTGTAGATGAAGTCTTGATTCCATTAAACTTCTGTTCCCTGTCTGCAAACATGAATCCTTATAAATGTATTTTCTGAAGTACTACAGACCTTTTATTGTCATTATGCTCATAGCCTGTTCCATATAACCAAATAAGCCATACTTCAACAGCATTTTGTGGGACAAAAATTCTATTATAAAACATTATCATAACAAAACCGATTACATTAAAATATTAAAGGAAAACTAGAATTTTACAGTAAATAACTGCTAGACTTAATTATCCTTTACAGCAAAATCAATACTTGTTTCATTAAGACTAATACTTCCTGTCAAAAGCAGAAATGCAAAATGTAGTGACATAATCTGATATTTAGGCAAGCAACTTGGCTTTCCTTGAAACACTGTAGTATTTATTTTCTATCACCTTGCTCATTGCCTTTTTATTTTGCCTATAATTATTTAATCTAATGTTATTTTGGTTTGATTTACTTGCACTTCCTTCTCCTGGAGTTTTTGCTGTTGATTCTTTGAAACCTGGGTACCTCAATTCTGAGAACATTTTCAAGTGTTTTACTGGTGAAGTTTCAACTAAATGTACCAAATGTTAAACTTATCTGCAATCAGCCCAGGAATAATTTGCCAGAGAAATCATATCAGTAGCAGAAATGAACACACTCAAACTAAAAACTTCAATTCTAAACAGCGATTTTTTAAATCAGCTATGATTACAAGCAACACCTCCAACTCTAATAGTTAGTCAAGACAAAAATAATACAGCTCCCATTTTTCATCTGTGTCATTTGTGTGTGTTAGACAGCACTTTGTATACAGAAGCATGGAGACTCCAAGCTATATATTCAAACCAAAATCGAGATCAAATTGAAGAAACGGAAGAAAATAAGAATTAAAAAAAAATTAAAATTATGGCAGATATGGTATTGTAAATACCTTTAAAGTTACTTTACTTTGTAAGCTGACTTGTTTTGAAATAGAAGCCCACTCTTCCAGCTTCCTTAAGAGTCCTAAGTCCCTTTTTCAGAAAAGGTAGAAAATAAACTATAAATAAAACCATCACTTAGAAAACACCCACTCTGAAACACAATGAAAAGCCCAGATCCTGAGGCAAAACAGATTGTTTGCAAAGTCTGCTGTGTTGACCTGAACACTGAGACTGCTCACTTGCTCACTCTGTCTTTATTTCACTTGTGATATTCTTCTTTCCTTCTTATAATCTGCTATACAGATTATATAATATAATCTCCTGTTATATAATATAATCTCCTATTATATTATATATTCTCCTGTACACAGGAGGAAGGTGAACAGTCTACTGGAAAGTGAATGCACACTTAGCCAGCAGAAGACAACGTGTATTTCACATGTTGCACAATTAGCAATCTGTAAGTTCAGAGACTGAGGTTTAAAAACATGCTGAACATATTTGAATAAAAATCATGTAAAGATACTCCTTTAAGTCTGGGGATATTTTAAACACATATTCTGAAAAGCTTGCTGAGACACAGAAGTTGTTATGTGGGGCCCAATAAACAGTTATGCACTCAATGCTGTTTATGCACACAAGTAACTACCTGTAATACCCAGAAAGCTGACACCACTGTATGCATTTTGTTTCAAGTTTACATTAACTTTTTAAACTAAAGAAATCTGTTAAAAATGAATCCTCTTTTTACTTGCTCACATAAGCCTCTTGAGATACAGAGGGATTTTTTTCATTATTTGAAATGTACTTATTTTAAAAAGAAAAAAAATACATTCCAGTTAGGCAGTGACATTATCCATTTCATAACACTCAAACTTGATTTTTTGTGGAGATGGTAACTCAACAGACATTGCAATATGATGAACTATTACTAGATAAATGCATCTAGGCTATTTCTACTCTTTGCTCATCATTTCTGATAAGGCCTGTCATGAGACAGCAGGCAAGATTCACTAAGCTTTAACAGAATGTAAGTTAATTTCCTGAAAGAATAATTTAAGGGAGATTTTTTATTAAACCCTAATTACTTCTACTTCATTATCACTTCAGTAGGTGGATTGGTTGATATCATTATTGTAATGGAGGTCAGTGAGAATTAATCACTCCAGTCTTACAAATATACTGCTTCCTCTCATCTTTTTATAAGTCTGTCACCTTTTCATGTATTTCAGTATTAAATTCAGAGAGGTCATACCAGGAAAGTGAAAAAGCAGTAGCTGAAAAGGGTCAATGCTAGATAAGCTCTTACTGCCTTTTTAAAATAAAAACTTTATCCAGAACTTCCTTGTGTTGTATGGTCTGGCAATATTGCTAACATAAAATAATTAATGTTCAACCTGCTTTAGCAGATGAGAACAATGTGTTATGAGTGCCTTGGTTTTGTCAGAAGACAGGGGCAAAATTTCTATACTATATTCTGACAATGGATACTCAGGAGTGACCTACAGGTTACTAAGTCTAGCTCAAGCATGTAGACAGGAACAATCTTGAACTTCTGTTTTTTTTTTCTAGAATGTTCCTTTTTCCCCAGCTGAATATTTTTTAACAAGATTAATTTATATTATTACAATTTATAAGCCTGTTTCACTGATTTAGAAATCTTTCTACTTGGTTAAAAAACTGCTACCTTGATACACTCAGAGAGAACTTGGTATCAACAGCAGCCCATAATAACTACTGCTATCCCATCCTTCAGAATAAAGAGCAGAGGAGGAAACAAAGGACTAGGAAAACCATAAAATTCTACAAAACCTAACTCCTTTGAAAACCAGAGTTGCTGAAAAAATATTTTTATGAAAAGCTAGGATTCCTATGAGAGGATAAGTTGGTTTGAGTATGGTTTTTGTTTTATTTACTGTAGCAAATTTCCTGCGTTATTATTTATAACAACTACTGGCAGTTATTTCACACCTACAAAAACTAATCTAAGATTCTCACAGTTTATCTGTGTCATTATTTCCTTAAATTTCTGAAGTTTCCCATCCTGTCACATCACACTTAGCTTCTTTGTTCCATCTGGGATGCCAGTTTCATCAATCCCTTTGGTTTTCTCCTGGTCATATCCCTGCATACCTTCCTTCTGACTGAATATTCAACAACCCAACCTCCTTTCATTATTCAACAACAGTTTGAAGGGGAATTCAATATATTAGCAGACTAAAGAAGTTAGTTGTTGAACCTTGCTTTTTCCTCTGCCTTGAATCCTAATTCTTTAGTTTCTAGTAATGGGGAATGCAGCTATCAGCATTTCTAAAAACACAGGTGCATCATGTCCATAAGCATTTGTACTGTCTGGTTTGTCCCAGGTGCCAGGGACATTGACTGCTACATGGCAGATGAAGCCTTTGAACTTCATTAGAAGTAAGTAAAACTCTACAAATAGTAGCATATACCTGATCTAAACACACAGTCATGGTCTTAAAACCACAGGAGGTATTCACATCCTTACATCCCTCAGTTACCTATCTACCCATTACATGTCCTAAATTACTGAGTGAAAAGCATTCTTTAGGTGCACTGATTTTAATTCTGCATTAAACAGCAAAAATAATACTTAATATCTTTAAAATCTCAAATGATTTTCTAGAAGATTGAAAAACAGTGACTGAGCCAAAATAAGAGAAATTCAGTTATTCTCTGTAGCATTCTTTTAATTTCATGACATTTAAAAAGTTTTTAAGAGTAAAACACTAGTTCAATCCATAAAAAAAAAAAATTAAAAAAAAAACCAAACTAAAAATGCTGAAGATTTTCTGAGAAAAAATGTTGCTTAGGGGTTTTCAAATGCTCAAGAAATGATTACTAGGAAATCACTTTCTAATCAAGTATGAGGAGCAAAGTAAAAAGTATTTTATTCCCTGTAACAATATAACACATGCTCAGATACTTAGAAACATTGTTTGTACTTCAAGAGACTTTATCTCCAGAAATAACTAAAATTCTCTAATATTTCGCCTATATCCATTTAAACTACATTTAAATTATGATTATAGATTTAAACTACAATTTCCATGCAGCTTGCCTTTGCTTACAAATTAGCAGCATAAAATGTAAAATCATTCTAATTTTTATGATTTTTCATCTGTCTAGGCTGACAGCTACTATGGACTTTTATTTTAGTTGTTTGAGGATAAGAAATGGATACTTAATACTGTAATCACTTAACAAATACTCTGATACTTCAGTAGCACAGGTAAGTAATATATCCGGGTTGGATGTGTCATGAAAACTCAGTTAATAAAAAAGAGCAATATAAACATGCACTATTTTTTAAATAGTTGGCATTTATAGAAAATCAAGTGGAAATAATTTTGAAGCTGTATACTTATATAATTTTCCTTATCCTTCTGATTGTTTTTCCACAGATTTTCACATAAACACGCTACAGATTTTATTCTCAAAATAGTTAAATTGATCCTAGGTAGGAAGAGATTCCCAAATCATACAAATCAACTCCAAAGATGCTGAAAAGCATGACTAGTACCCATATACATCTTAATGGTGACCTGGTTTCTAAAATGAGAAATGGGAAGCTTAGAAATTTCAAATGCCAAAGAAAAATCTCTATCTCTTCAAAAGCAATCTTTAAAACAAATCTGCATCACCTGATATTACTTAGAAATTTTTCAAAATGCACTTATTACTCTTGGCAAGTAATATCAGAATATTAATGTTTATAAATTACTACAGAGTAAAATTAATTGTGAGAGAAACTTTCACACTTGACCACTCACACAATGTTCTGTGTCTGAGCAGAGTAAGAAGAAGAGCAGCTCAGGCTTTCTGAAACAAAATTCCCTAAAGAATAAAAAGGACTTTTACCAGTCTTGCATTAATATAATGAGAAACTCCACCTGGAAGTTTACTGGAGTGAGAAAGACAGCAACACATTCGAAGAAACATCAACATCTGTCATCTCATGCAGGAATACATTCACTGCATCTGGTGTATTTTATTGTAATTGCTCAGTGCTGAGTGCAAACATCCATTATAAAAAGTTTGTATTTTACCAATGCCTGCTTCAGTAAGGTTTTTTTATATTTCAGTGAAAATTTGAGATTGGATATTTAAGTCAGCATTGGTGTTATGGAGTGGAAAGCAATACAGGCATCCTGTTAGGAATCATAAACTAGACTAAGTACTTCCCATCTTTATTTCATATTCTGCCACTATCATTATCTCAAGTGAGTCATTTAACCTGCATAGGTCAATTAGATTGTCTGTAAATTATGCAGGACACCATACAGCCTCCTGATTGTTATGAGGTGTTAAAAAAAAAAAAACAAAACAAAACAAACATTTGACATTCTTGGATAAATAAGAGTGTAAATTTTATCACTGCCAGCTAACGAGAAATTGGCTTATGAGGGCCATGCCATGTGCTGTTTTCAGTCATCTTGCCTGATAAATGCTTCTCCCAAATAGTTATCAGTGCTCAATGTCTCTTTTCTTAATCCTTGCCCTGTTTTTCATATTTACAAGCTTCTACATTACTATGCAAGAAGACAGGCATGAAGCAAGGACATAACAGTCAGTTCACACACAACTGAAACAGAAATGCAGACACAGTATCCACAAACATGACATACAGAGTTCACTTTGTTCTGAAAAGTAAAGCTAATAGCAATTTTTAGTCATGGCTACTATGTCCTTAATTAATTTTCTTGCTTTCTGAAAAGCAGAAACAAACTCCCTAAACAGTGCTGAGTCCAAATACGTAGCTTACAATGTACTATTATTTATTTGGCAGATAGGTTGAAACCAAGCCCATTGAACCTGTTTATATGTGTTTTGCTATTTCATTATTGCTACCAGAAGTGGCATGGGAAGACTGTTTGCTACAAAGTAATAAGCAATATTTGGCATTCGCAGGCATAAAAGATACCGAGGTCATCAGCTTTCAGTAAGGGAATACACTTTGGTTGATTCACAGGAAACAGCTTGTTACTAACACCTTCTGGGCTTTTCCCCCCTTGTTTCTATTAAAACAGGAATAAACTATTTTTTAGTTTTGCTAAACAAACAGAAAAAAATATTACATTGGCCGAAGAAAGAAAAGGTCTTTTCTCAAGAGACATTTCTTAAATAACCTTCAATAACCTTTAGCTTCTCCAGGTACAAAATTTTATTGAAGCCAAATGGAATTGTTTTTTTAAATGGGCAAAAACTGTCTGAACTAATACAGACACTCAACCTCCTCCCACTAGCCAGACATGCAGAAGCTACTATGAAGCATTTTGTAGCCAAAATTGCTCTTTAGGCCCTACACATCCATACTGCTACTGAAAGTGATTCACACATCTATACTATGTGGTTGCACAGTAAACTCAAGTAAGGACACAACTGGTGTTTTCCCTGTTGCTGGGGTTTGTTTTTACTGCTGGAGATGTGTGATAAGGTGGTGTTGGATCCCCAAAGGCACTACCAGGCCCTGCTCTCCCCCCCTGTACCCCTGTTTCAGCCACCAGTCCCTGCCCCAGCAATGCTGGAGGTGTGCCTGTCTGAGGCATTGCCTCTGGTCCCTCTGCCCTTGGCTCCTGCCCCAGCCCTCTAGCTGGACCCTGGACCTGGGGCTTCCCCTGGGATCCACCAGCATGGCATTACTCCTGTTAGTGCTGGCTGCATTTGGGTGCTGTGGAACTGTGTCCCACCCTTGCTGCTCCCTAACAGAGGAAGGAAGGTGATGCTCAAGGTAATATAACCACGTGTGAAACTCTGCCTGAAAACTAGGCTTCATCTTACTAATCCACAGGAAATAACTATAATGCCTGTATTTCCTCTCCAGCTGTACAGACCTTAGCAAAAAATTGAAATTCTAAGCAACAGTGATGTTTAACAAATCCTGTCTGTTATGTGAGATAGCACTTACTGAAACAAGGAGCTATTGCTTCAGGTCTTCTGCAAAAGCACTTTGAGCAAAGCTAAACATTTCCATCACATTTTAATGTTTGCAGTGGAACAGATAGAGGCATTTCATTGATTTCAGTGAGTAAACTTATGCAAGAAATCTATCCCTATGTTGATCCTTTATCTATCTTAGGAAAAAAAAAATATGGCACTCACAGATCTCATGCTAATGACAGACCAGAAAAACTGACAGATGAACTGATGGGGTCGACCTCCAACACAGAAAGTAACACCAGTGTGACCTACCTATCACATTTCTTTCAAAGGATGATCTTTAAGTATAAGAAAATAGGAGGTGAATGCTTAGCATAATCGTGAAAGGCTTCTAAAAGCAGGAGCTATTCCACTTCATTTCAAAATGAAGAAAGGTAGATTCATTTGACATAACCCAGAAAGGCCTCATTTCAACTTTATAATCCTTTAGTATAAAAAGAAACTACTGGAAAATACCCAAAAGAACTGCTCTGAGAGTTTTAGTATGCATTAGACTCAAATGAATGTTAACATACAGTCTTCCAACATCTTACTAGATATTTCATTTTTGAAACATCCCTTGCCTTCTAAATTCTGTTCCAGCAGCAACCAATTTTACAGCATGATTTACAGACTTGCCTGCTCAGATCACAACATCATCTTTGCCTGCTTACAGCACAGATCCTTCTGACTCCCATCACAAGATGAGACAACATTTACTAATTGGATGGTGTCTTGAACTAGACTTTAAGGATGCCTGCTGACAGACAGTACAAGACCATAAAATAAGTATGTACATATTTTTTATTTTCTAAGCACCCTTTTCCAGATGTATATTCTATTTGCTCTTTTCCCCCAGATGATGTTACTCAATATGTGTACTCCCTTGTCTTCCTTCTGATCTAATTTCCTACACTTAAAAACAGTTTTCAGTTTCCTGCATCCTTAAACAACAATGCATTGCTTTACAGTATGATGTAATGAAAAAAGGCTAGAACTCCAAGAAGAACCTACCTTTGAGCACTAAGTCTGGGCAAGATTTCTGTTCCTCTCTTGTCTCTACCTAGAAATACCGCAAAATACAGAGGGGAACTGCAGGAACCTCAACTCTGGTAATACCAGACTGCCTTGAATTTTCCCCTTCAGCTTTATATGTGTGGTACAATTAAATAACTGTTCTATATTTAGTATACCAGTATTTAAATAATATGATACTTCATTATCCAACTGTTAGTACAAAAGTAGTTAATTTATTGTTTTAAAGGCTAGGTTTAGTTTACTGGAGTTGGGGGGGGCGGGGTGTTTTATGGCTTTTTGGTTGCTTTTTGGGTTTTTTTTTAAGTACTCTAGTATTCTATTCTCACTGACCAGAAGTAATATATATGTTCAAAAAGTGCTGCTGTTTGAAAACACACAATACTAAGACATGTAGTGTCTTTCATTGCAAAGAAACAAAAACCAACCAAACATTCTGCTAAAGGAACTTAAATAAAATAAGAAGTGCATTTCCATTTGGGACTCAAAGTAAAAATACAAACTATGTGGCATTGCAAAGTAAAACTATGTTTCTGTAATGTAGCAGAGTAATAAATAAAATCCCCCAAATGAAGGTAACACAACTATATATGGAACAAGCAACTCTGTTATTCCTGAAAAAGGATGTGAAGGCAGAGAGATGAGCAGTAAATGAGCAGGAGAGGAAAGAATGACAGAAAAATCATTTTATCATGTACTCTGCATAAAAGTTCATCATTATTTGGAATTATCAACAACTTATACTCTCAAAGTACAGTGCAGCACAATTTAGTTTTAAGCATTTGAATATATGTAGCCTAGCATAAGAAAATATGGTTCAGGTAAAGTCCACTGCAGTCATGGACAATTAACTGGAATTCTGCTTAAGCCCCCATTGGACAATATGTTGATTTCTTTAGTCATTACTAACAACTAACATCTTGTCCAAATATTAAGCATGCAGTCCTCGTAACTTCCATAAGGAAGTGTTGTCGTTATTATAATAAAACTTTTTTATTTAAAAAAAAAAATTACTTAGAAATTCCATTTCCAATGATGAGATACGTCTCTTGTAAAAGACTGTAAGAGTATTTGAGGCAAAATACTTTTTGACCCCATAACAAAGAATGTACTGAACAAAGAAAAACAGTAACTACAATTATAATTACTGGGCTATAATTAACATGCCATGTATTACAAACTAGAGAATTGCAGACACAGAATATCAGATGAGGGCAAAACTTGGTGCTATGTGTTATTTGCACTTAATTAGCAACCAAAAAACTGCAGAAAACTTCTACCATTTTCTAAAGACATCCTTTTTCACAATTTAATCTTGACACAGAAATAGGCAGGGATGAAGCTTTGCATTAGGTATTGAAGTTTTGAGGAATGCCTTGGAAAAAAGCAGACTAATATTATTTATCTTGAATGTAAGTAATGCACCTGTGCATGCAGAAGCCAAGTGAAACTGAATCTCTTCATGTGTTCATTTCAAAGTAAAGGCAACTACCTTGCTCAGAATATCCTGTGGCTCAGCAAATGTATTGAAAATCAACATGGTTATATCCAGTTGCTAGTCAGCCCTTCTGGAGTCAAAATACACACAGCCATAAATATTAATGTGTGTGCTTTTCTAGACCTATCTTCAAGTGTTCCATCAAATTTTCTTCAAATGAGCAAGAACATAAAGGAGCACATTTTAATAGGCAAAGCAAAGCAAAGCTCAGGGAACTATTAGGTAAAAAAGAAGATCCCAGAATCCTTTAGGGAATTCAGCAGTCTGTGCTTCCCTAGACTCTGAATCACTGATATGCTTAAATGCAGCACACCAACAAAGCTTCTCCTACGAAATGAATCTGTGAAAAATAACAATGCTTAGAAAAGCACCAAGAGTTAGAGGTGGCAAAGAGAGAAATTTGGCACACAATAAACAAATATGACAACTGATGTAAAATGTAAAGTCTGTGTATGGCTAGAGGATTCAGCACACTTTAGAGAGAGGCACTATGAAGACTTTCTGTCATGCATACACTGAGATTAAAACAGAAGGATGAGAAAACAGAATTATTGTAAATAAATACATTCTCCCAGGAAGGGAGAATGGCACACAAACTGTACAGAATAGAATCTTGAGGTAACAAAACTCCAGAATGTCAAAGTAACGTAACTGAGTAAGTGTTTTGGCAATTAAAGTTTACTTCTATTACAAAGACCTCTCACTTAACAACCATTAGAGCTTTAACAAAAATTAGAGCTTCTGTTATGATTCAGCCTTACCACAATATTGAAAGAATCTTGAAAGGCAGAATAAAAGAAATTCATACCATCATAAAAGCAGCCTTCCTATTAACACACAAAATAGTGGCCTCAGGTTACATGATTTCAGATGCTTTTCTTTTCAATGTGAAGAAGATTCACCAATGAAAGAAATTAGGCAAGCTGAGATTATACCAAAGGATTTTCTGTATTCTTTATATTACATAGCATAGGCTTTACTTGACAAATACAAAAGATAAATAGCAGCATCACTGCATTGCACATTTTTATTTCCATATTACAGGTGGCAAAGTAGCATTAGTAGCTTTTCCAAAGGAGTATTTTCATTTGAATGACAGCAATATGGGTTAATAAAAGATCTCAGGGGAGCCCTTTTCAGGAACTTTAAAGGCAAATTCATTAATTGGAAACAAACCCACAAAACCTTTTATTTCTGTCAGGATAACTTTACATGTGCTTTGCTAAATATCTTTCAGTATCTCATAACAATTGTAGATTTCAGATTCCAGGAATAAAACATTTTGATGACAATTTATTTATGGCCCACTTGCTGTTGAGTCAGAACATCACTGCAGTTTAGCAAAACTGACCTCCACCATCTCTCTAAAGGAGAATAACTGGGTAGAAGAGGATGCATTTAGTCTGAACCATAATACTACAGAGAATGTCAGCTCGGAGTTGGAGACATTTCCAATGTATTCAGGCTTGAAGAGGAGGTAAGAATGATGAAACTGAAAGGGAGACTGGACAAAGTTAATTAACATAGATATGTACCTTTACAGAAATACTGATATCCTGCTGGTGCTGTGCAGTGGTGAAGACTACATCTAGTATAAACATATCTTTTACATGCAGAAACACTAACAACTGACTTTATTTATTAAAGCTGTACATTCTAATGGCTTTTCTCTTTTTTTTTTTTTTCAATCTAAATTTGCTTCTTTATAGACTAGCACAGGAGTTAAAATTACCTGTTACAATGTTTTATTTTAACTTAAATGTACAACTGGATATAGACACACTAAAACATGGGTAATCTAAATTCAAGAGGCACTATAATATATTCTGGCAAAATATAGCTTTTAGTTGCTGTACCTAAAATAATAATTAAATTCTTACTAATTATACAATTGTTATTACTACTACACTAGAAAGCAGGGAAAAAATCTGCCATGCACTCCTAAAGCTGCTTCCATCTTGCAAGCCAAGTAAGTAAAATGCCTGAATTGAAATTACTCCAAACAACTTTCTGCCTTCACAAATGTGCCTCACTCTAAAATTAAACATGGCAAGAACACCATAGCACACATAACACCTAAATGTGATCGCAGAAAGATGTAGCACATCTTTTTATCCATGGTGTATGAACTTATTCCACTGTAGAATTTCAAGCTTTAGACTGCCTGAAATTTCACACAGCATACAGTACATTCATGAAGGGAACTTGATGCTGCTGCTGATCAAGTCTACTCCAGAACACGATGACTTCTTTGTTTCTGACAAATAATAATTTCTATTGCTGCTACACAGCAAGCTTCCAGAACATGGGCAACATCTTCACCTTGCCCTGCCTGATGCTTTCTAGATTAATCAGTTCCAAGAGGCACTAGTTCAAGAGCAGGTGCACAATATCCAGCTGATCTCCCCAGAATAGGACCCTCATCAATTATCATCCTGGATCTTCCAAAGGTGTTTCATTTAATGTGTGGCTGCTTAATAAGGAAACCTCATAAGGAAATGCCATGAAAAGCAGCAAGTTTTACATCCCTTTCCTCAGGTCCCCTGCTAGCTTCTACAGAAGCACCCTTCCTTATCTGGGATACAGATAAGCCCAGAATACTCTTCTGAAAGCCTGTCCTCTCTTTCTCTTTCTTCTTGGGATATCACCTGTAAGAAATCCTGGCATCATCCTTTTAAGCAGCCCTTTCTTAAGGTGTGACAACTGCTGCGAATGTGCTGTCTGCCACTCAAACAGTAACTGCCTTTGATTCCTACTCATTGAAAACTGCTAATATAATTTAGACATAAAAGACTGGACCAGGGACCTGCTTCTCTTGACCTTCTGTTCTCCTACCCGGGCCTTCTTAAATGCCTGAAAAATGCAAATTTCTCTTCTACAGATTCATTTCTACAACAGCCCACGTGCAGAAAGATGGCTACTGACCAACTTAGGTTCTCATTATTTCCTTGCACCTTTAAGATATGAATGCAAAAAAGCTTCAGAAGAAGCATCTCTAAACTCCTTTGAGCAGTGGTCTTATTACACAGGCCTGGCATAAAAGAAATTTGCCTCAAGCAAATTTCCATTGCCTTCCTTTCTTTTGTAGCTCTCAACATATAAGTAAGGGAATACATTAAGGATCATCCCATTGTCACTATGTCTTTGATCTATTTCTTGTGTAACTGCAGGAGAGAGACATGGAAGAACAACACCTGACACCCAGGTTTGGGATGGTGCCACCATGCTCAGCTGCACACATTAGGCACTGGGAGAACCCCCTTGCACTACACTGGGACTGACATGGTGCTCCAGCACAAACCAGAATGACTCAAGAGTTTACTGTGACATCTAGAACAGGTAAAGACTGTAAGAGAATGGGGGAATCAGGCACTTAAATTTGGCAGAAGGATGTTCCTCCCCTCCAAGTCATGGGGAAAAATGAAATAGTAAAAATTTAAATAACACAGACATGTTTGAACTCAATGCAAAATCACAGTATATGGAGCTACTGGTGAGAAAAGTACATCTGTGGCTTCCATGTTCTAACATGTACATGTGTATTGAAAAGTGTTTTTCAACTCTGTTACAAGTGAGAAGCACAGAACCTGTGATCAATTGCTGGCAATTATCACAAATATTTGATGTTATTAGCTGCTGCAACATTATGACTTGGATAATTACCTGCACCTGCTTTCTCATTAAATGACTGTGTACATCATTACGTTTTCAATGAGGTCCAGACAGCATTTTTTTTTTCCTTTTTGCTACTGAAAAGCAGTTGATTGGAAATTTGACTTCTAGATAGAGAAAGCATTATGTCAGCTGATGAGGAAAATAAGTATATTGCTTTAACACTCTCTAATTCAGTTCATGAAGTTCATGTAATTGCTTCTTCCCTGACTCTGAGTTCTGCAAACGACTATTTGGATAGTAAAGGATTAAGACTGTCTGAAATTCTGGGAAATCAAATTGCTTCAGATGCCAAAAGACTTAACATACAAAATAAAAACCAATCCATCCATTCTGCATGTGCACTAACTACCTCTGCAGCCACATTTCCCACATGACAAACTCCCACATGACTCTTCTCAGCCTGGGAGCAGAAGTCCAAAAAGTGTAGACATCAGGGAGCACTTGAAGCCACATGGAGTATTTAATGACCTTTGCCTCCAATCAGTGATCTTTTTGCCCCTCCTGTTATTGACACAACTAGACTTGCTAATAACCTACTATCAGTCTCAATGCCTGCCAACAAATTAAGTGTTGTCAAAGGGTATGAAAAATCTCCCATAAATCTAACTGAAGTAAGAAATTCCTCTTAAATTTTGTTTAAAATCCCCCCAAAAACTTAAATAAATTATTCCCTGAAAATTTGTAACATTTACTGCCCTAAAGAGGGGTCATGGAGTCCATCTCCAGCTCACTGGTATTTTCACTATGCCTATGACTCTGATCTTGTCACACAGAAAAACTGTCTTAAAAGACAAACTACTAACTTGGGTAACAGCTAACTTAGGCCCTGAAATGGAGGCAGTCACGTTCCACACTTTAAAGCCTGCAGATGCAAGGAAAGGTTTTGATCCACTCTTTATTAGTTTCTAAAGGGCAGGATGGATGAGAAGAAATCTAATGGGATAAGCATGAGACTGAAAGAAAAGCTCTGAAGACTGCAAGAAATTAAGAGGCTTTTTTTTCCAGTAGATTAATTACTAAACAAGAAAAAGCTTATTTAGGAATACTCTGATTATTCTCTTTTCTCTTGATCTTGCAATGCAGTGAGTGCAGCTCCTAGAGGAGCATCTTCAGACTTGCTGTTTATTCACAGGCTTTTTACTCACCACAGCTTTGCTCCAACTGGTAAAATATTTTTGCTCTTCAACAGAAGAAAACAGCCAGGCAAACAAGCACAAAAATTGTACTGGTACCTTATACAAGTCTGCTAAAACTGGAGCAGAAACTGCAGTGGTTCCAGTAAGACACCCATGGCAGGGGGCAGTAATATCCCTTCACCACAGAGTGAGTCCCTAGGGAGCCTTATACTAAAGCATGTGCTACTTGGTTTATATTACCACAAACTAGCTACAATAAAGCATCCTGACTTGATTTCTATGTCTTGGGTATATCCTCAGGAAAGAGAATTCTTCATGTGGCCTTTATAGAACCAAGAGCCCTTACCAGAAGTAGCTTCATTCTTCTTTTTCAGACAATATTCCACTTGAAAAATGCCAGTTCAGCACAAGTTATTGTCAAAAAGTTTTTGTTTTGGTTTTTTTTGTTTTTTGTTTTTTTACCGGCTTTACAACATGAAGCATCTTGTCTCTCTCTTGTTGGGATTCTCTTACTTTAACTTCCTCTCTCCTGCTGTAATACTCCAACATCACCTGAATGAACTTACCATGAGGAGTCCAGGAAAGGAAAACAAACACTAACAAAACCCCAGTTATGTAGAGTATTTCTATTTTAAATTTAGCAGGGAAATCTAAAACTAGACCCTGAAGCACTTAACCAGCAGGATAGTGTCTGGCACTATGGGTGGAAGATAGGAAAGGAGACTGAGTTTTTGATGTTTAACAAAAAAGAAATTCCTTATCTCAAAAGTTTCTGTTGTCAAGAAATCCGTTTCAAACCCATCTCCAGTGTCTAGCTTATTATGTCAGCTGCTTCTCAGCATATATGATGGCAGATATAGATATAACCTCAGCAGGAAACATGTAATCACAACAAGGTAAATGAATTAGGTTAAAGGACTTGCTTAGCACAGTGTGGCACTACATGGTGCTACACAGAATTACCCTCAGCAGTCAACTTTATCTTCCAGGTTGCTTTGAGAATACTCTGGTTTAATGAGAAGCCACTTCCCAGAGCTTTATTGTAGCTTCTGTCTGTCTTCCATAGAAGAGGAGAGTTTCTCAAACATTTAAAAAGTGCTATAATTTATTATATCATCATATTTCAGTCAAATATCTTGAACAAATCTTTATCAGCTACTGTTGCTTTTAATATAGTGTCCCCACTTACTTCCATGACTTGGAGCATGTTCTGCAAATTTGCACTCAAATATGAGATGGCTGATGGAATGTGTAAGAAAACAAGAAAAGTGATGTCTGAAGTTACAGTTATGAACAATACAGAAAGCAGGTTACTTCAAATGAAAATCTGAAAATCAGTTATCTACATTAGGTATTATTACTTCATAAACCACACTGTTTATATTCAAAATCATTTGTTCTAAAATGTGCTAACTAAAAGTCATATATGAGAATATCTACAACAAAGGGTTAAGTAAATCATTAGCACTGATTTTCTGAAAGCTCTTAGGCATGCAGGCAAAATACACTATAATAATTTGTCTAGTTCACCTACTAAGCAACCTAGGAACATTGTCCATCAGTGATTCAGAAAGAAGGGAATTGATGCTGATTAATCTTCTATTTCCCTCTGCAAGAATGATAGCTCAATATTTGTAACAAGCCCAGGATTTCTGCCAGGTGCTGAAATCTCTCAAGTCAGGTCAGAAGTTACAAAAATGACCATAAGATGCACACAACAAGCCATACCTCAGACATTCTTGCTGTTGAACAGACCTGTTAAGCAATCACTCAGCAAGTCTTCAGGTGTGTTTTAAAGCAGCCAAGCCCTCCAGTGCTGGCAGTGTAGCCATGGCAGCACAGAGCTGCTGTGGCTCCTGCTCAGGTGGTTTGCTCTCCCTGACCTCCGTATTAGCAGCAACTGGTGTTAACTTACACAGTTAATTGGAAGCTGGAGCTGCTTGCCAAAAGGTATGTGCTTAATGGCTGCAGCTATTACCTGGGTGTGCAATAAAATCCTAAACATGCTGCTGTTCCAGGTCTGGAAAATTCTATGAAAAACTTAAACACAGTGAGGAAACTGCGACTCCCACACCTTGATAGTACTTTATATTATCTCTAGATAGCATTCAAATGAATTAAAACTGCAGCTATTTTAAGTCATATGGGGGAAACAGGATTAGGTAAGAAATATATGTAATTCTTTTCAATATGAATGAAACCAGAAGAAGAGTATCCCTGCTAACAAAATACAACAAAAATGCAGTGAAGTGCTAAAATTTGCTTCACGATAAAGTACAAAATCAAAGAACAATAATTTTACATGGCAAACATTGCAATTGGCTTGAACACACACTTGCCAACTGATCACTTTATCTGTCTTTTAAAATGGATCACAACTCCTCTATGCACAATTAAACAACAGTGTACATTTTTCACACAAATACTTCATATTCTATAATATTATAAACTCCTCTGAATCACTGCCTTGTTTATAGAATATCTGCTAGCTCTGCACATCTGGTTACTAGGTACCAAAATGCCATTTTAAACAATAATATAAGCATTATAAGCATTTTCTGCAGACACTGCATAGGCATTAAGCAACACAACATATTCAGAATACAAATAAGCATAGTAGGCCATCCAAAATATCATACATAGCCATGAAAATCATATATTATCACCTCAAATAGCACGAACAAAATTCTCATCCTGGCTTTGACCAGCACTGTATTAAACACAGAAAGCTTCATTGCAGGAAACATCCTTTCAACACAGTGAATGGCAGCCTGTGAAGATTTGATTTGTATTTGGGTTTGAACTGTTTTAAAATGAATGAAAGGCTGATGCCAGTGACTTGTTGCAAATGCAGTGACATCCCCTAAGAGATATCAAACCAGCCACTGCATCGAATAAAAATGATACTACTGTCCTTTAGAAAACAACTGGAACTGTGAAACAGCCAGAAAGATTTTACACAACTGAACACAGTGTTTCCTGAAAAAAATACATGGACACGAACAGAAATGATATCCAGTAAATGACAAATACAGAAGACTCCTGACAATATTTCTAGTTCTTAGAGTAATCTGTAAAATTCTAATTGCATCGCTGTCAGTGCTGACTTATTGTAGCAGTATCTAAACTAACATAAGGCACTCAAGTATCTCAAAAGAAACTCCAAAACAACCTCTTTCCATGGGACACAGTCCAGGAATGTACAGCTCCAGTGACCCCAAAGGCCACAGGTCCTGCAATAAAAACTGCCTCTGTGTGGCTCCTCTCCACGGGCTGCAGCTTTCTTCAGGAAACCTGCACCTTTTCTTGCTGTGGGGTCATGCAGAGGCAGCAGGAGGATCTCTGCTCCTCCAGGCTCCTCACCATGGGCTGCAGGGGAATCTCAGCCACACTGCCTGCACCTCCTCCCCTCCTTCTGCACTGATCTGGATGTCTGCAGGGCTGTTCCTCCCACGTCTTCTCACTTCTGACAGCTGCTGCCCAGTGGCTTTTGCCCCTTCCCAAGCATTCTATCCCAGGGGTGCACCAGCAGCTCAGCTGTGCCCAGTGGCTCTGCCCAGATGTGGCCAACACTCTTCTCATGGAGGCCACTCCTGCAGCCCACACCTTGCCAATAGAGTAATCCACTGTTTGGGCATATTCCTCTGAAGACATTTTTATTGGACTACAGCTAGAGCACTTACAGTTAGCTGCAGCTGTAAATCTATACTATATAAACATATTAATATCAAACTGCTGTAACTGTTCCATAGGATAATGCAAGATGGCATTAATAATGACTAAGTGTTTTTGCAATTACAGTTGTGAACACTATTTTAAACAGACATTCTTGGAACAGAAAGACAAGGAGAAGACAGGCTGAGAAATGGGAAGAGCTGCTCTTCCAAACAGCATTCACTCAGTGTGACTCACAGGACACTTGAAACAGAAGAGCAGTGAATTAACAACATTCATTTAATTCATATGAATATAAACAGAAATTCTTACATGTCCTTACTTTTTGGGTCTATTTAACACAATTTCAGATTAATACTGACTCATTAAAGGCCATGCTTATATTTATCAAGGAAATTAGAGCACTAGCACCCTACTAACTTTAGTGGTATCTTCCTATTTCTGTGCTAGAGTAACAATCCAACAGAGATTGAAGTCCACTGTAAGGAAACACTCTGGGATTTCTTTTGTTATTACCTTTGATACAGTTTAGCAATTTTCATCTCAATATGAAAATATGATCTCAAATGATAAATGTGATCTCAAATATTCACAAACATGTAAACCGTATGTACATTAAAGCATGCACACATATGCATGAATCTTAGATGACGTTTCTTTTATCCCACTGAAATAACATATAAAGCCAAAGTATTTATCTTTTCTGAAGTGCAGATATGCTCTCAGCACTCTCATGTGGATTAAAATAAATCAAATGCTGTAACTTGTGTGCTTCCCCCTGACTGCCACCAAATTATACAAAACATTATATATCGACATCAACTCACTCACTGGAGCATGTTGCCTGAAATTAGAAATATTATGTGCATTAATTTTTTTTCCTCTGAAAAGGGAGTACAGAACTGAGAATTCTTGTTTCAGTCTAGTATTACAACATTGTTGCATAAAGCATTTTGCTTTCAAGCCAAGAATTCCCCACAAAGCATTAATTTAAGATGTTCTATTCATTATCATCTGAAGTTATTTCTTCCTAAATATGTAGCTCAGAAACTGCTGACAAACTACTTGAAAACATTTTTAAGTGTATCACATAACCCTCTGGCTAAGGCTAACTAAAAAATAATTAAAATCATTAAGATGATGATTTGAACAAGAACAGGAAAAAACTGTCTAGATGAAATTATGAGGAAAAATTAGATACCACTTGACTAAATCGTGCCGTTAGACACAGTGCTTCTCATTTGCAAAAAATGAACATTTCTTTCCCTCTCAAAGGGGTTTTTGACCTTTTAAGGCACCAATATCCTCAACCCTCCCTAGACTAACTCATTCATCTTCTGACCCAACGCACCAAAAGAATATTTCTCTTCATTTATGGGCAGAAACAAAACTCCCTAAACTGTAAATAGAACTTGTTACCAAATTAAAAGAGATTTTTACGAGATCATCAGAACATTATTTCAGACTTCTGACAAAAAGGCAAGAAGACAAGTAAGAAACAAGTTGTATGCCATCTGATAAATAAAATTACATGTATCATTTTCCTTCTATAGACATGTCAGTCCCTAGTCTAGACTTTTGCCAGTGAGAAGAAAAAAAAAAAAAAACAAACAAAAATCTTGGAGCCTGTGGTCATCAGAAAAGAGAATACAGATTTAAATCTCTTCTATCTGCCAAGAAGACTTAACATCACATACCGACAAATCCAAGTGGGGACAGTAATGAATGAAATTTGGAAAATAAAGAGAATTCCAGTGGTGTGACTGAAAAAAAGAATGCATATCTTGCAGCACTAGCCAAGATGGCTGATAAACTATGTCTGTTATCTCCAGCTTGCGCAACAGTGTCAAGCATTAATGAAATACTTCACAAAATGTTTAGCAGTATATGCCAAGACCACTGGGCAAAAGCCAGTTTAAAAAGAAATTTGAAAGAAGCTCCTTTATCTGGGTTGATGAACTCAATCTAGCACGATGATCCAAAGGACTTAGATAAACTGAATATCCATCTTGAAGCTGGGAGCTCTGCCTTTGCCAGAGGAAACCAAGTGCAAGAGGTACTTCAGCCATGAACCTTAGATAAGATGCCATCCACAACTCAGGGCAACTGGTAAATTCACAGCAAAGAACATCGAAAGACTTTTTTATAAGTGAATTTTATCTACAGCTGATTGTGCATATAATAAATCAGCACATTTATTGCTACACTAATGATGAGTGCTTATGCTCAAGTTTTGCTTATACTGTCACTTCTAAAGTTTCACGTTGTCTATTTCTCAACTCTCTTACTCAAAAATCAGGGAGGAACAGCAGTTTTTTCTTGAGAACAACAACTTTTGAAGAGATTTTATATAAACACCTAAGTACATCATGGGTCCTTTAAAGACCTCATTGAAAGGGATGTGAAGTACTGGGACATTCATCTACAATGCTTTTAAGTGTTATGGATATATAATTATACCAAGTTATGAGACTAATTCAGAAGTCCCATGATAGTACAACCAGTGATTTTATCTAGAGGTCTTTTGGTTTTGTCAAAAAGTGATAATAGTTACTTGAGGCTCAGCCTATAAAAGCCAAAGCAGATGCTGAGCTGTGCTGTAGGCAATCGTAACCCAGGAAATGGAGATGAGTACATGGGGAGGAAGCCTCCACATGCCTAGCTAAAAACTGGAAAAAAGAACAACTGGTAAATTTTAGGCTAGTGAATAGTTTAAAACTATAGTTTTAAAGTGATCAGATCTGACATATTTCTCTGGGTCAAGTACCAAGGTGATGACTATTACTAAAATGAGTTTGTAGCTCAGCATAATGCACAGGTTGTTGCTGCTGAACAAGGTCCAACTGCATGCCATGAAAAATGTACATTAAATAATAGTATCAGAACTCTCTTAAATTCAGAGAGCATAATACAGAGACATGTTGTTTTGGGGTATCTTTGCTTTTTTGCTTGCCTCTTTTCTCTCAATCTTTTGTAACAGATTTTGATTTTTACATCTTTCAATGAAAATACCTAAGTTTATCTTCCTTTTCTCTCTAAGTCCTGCCTGCCTGTTTCTAGTACTACTTCAGATTCATTTCCATGTCACCCTTCTGTTTTCTTTCAGCCTTCCCCAATAACACCAACTTTCTATTTCTTCTTCCTAACCTTTACACTCCCCACAAAACAAAACCAAACTTTTGATTCGCAAAGTATCCCTCACAGAAATCACCTGGAAAATCTGAGTATTCCACTTAAACAGGCTCAGATAAAGCAGCATTTTACGAACAGAAGCTGGACAAGCACAAAATCTAAAGAGAAGAAGAGAAACAAAGCAAAACGAAGACGAACCCGATGGCATCCCTTGACCCGAGGGCGGCTTCACTGGCGCATTCACCTGATCCCAGTTGAGATCATCCTCGTCTGACTGACTGTAGCCACAGGAACTGAGAGGCTCATCAAAAGTGCAGCACCCTGGCAGAGAAACACAAAGGTGAAAATTAAGGCATGCAGGTAACAGATTATGACAAATAAATTTTCTATTATGATCCAATCACCAGGTATCGAAAACAAAATAGCAAAATAAATAGCAGTAAAAATCCGCATATTAAAAGACTGCGGGATGAACATTCTTCAAGGAAAAAAATGACTCCATGCCCAAGGACCTACATTTTAGAAGGGGAACATCAGCTTTCATTCCTATATCTCAGTTTCAAAGTAAGGGAAAACCCAGGTGCTCCCAGGTCTGCTGTGCTGTGAACAGGTACCAGCATGGCTGTTTATGGGATCAGTGCCTCTGGCACAACACAGCACATCTACCTCAAAATGTCAGTCTATGCTCAGTCTCAGAATTTCTGAAAGAAAACAAAATTATTTGCTCTTTTTTTCTCACTCTCTTCTAAGTAAATTAGAAGAAAATAATATCTTATAAAAGCTGACAGTCTCCCAAGCTTAGGTAGGGGGAAAAATACATGTCCCAAATGAGAAGAATAGAGTTTAACATTAACCACAGGAAAACAGAAAAGCTTTTCTTTTTTTTTTTTTCTGAGGTACAGAGGAACCTTTAGCTTTTTTACATTGTTATCATCTAACAGGAGACTAACACAGGGTTACAAAATTCTGTTGTATTTGATGTTTCACTCCAGTGAAGAATGACATCTTTCCTATTTTGGAAAATAAATATAACTCTAGTCTGAGATATTTCTGCCCATATTAAAGGAAATTCTGCAGCTGTTCAAACAAAACTAAACTTCATGGCTATTCATCATCTTTGCTATCTGTCCAAAGGCACAGTAGACTTAGCCTTGCCAAGTTGCATTAAAACAGGAAACAGACAAAATCTAGCTTAAAAAAAATCACTTTTAAAATCTGAATTTTCCTAGAGCACTACAAATGGCATTACAGAACACTGTATTGTCCTGTTTTCACTAGGATAGAATTAATTTCTTCCCAGGCCTTATAAACATGGCATGTATCAAAAAGGAGAAGAAAAAAATCCATCACACCTGACAAATAATACCTAACTGGAGCCCAACCTTCCTAATAACTAGTCCAAGTGTATATTTGAGATTCATAGCAAGAACTTCGCAAGCACATAATCTTCAGGAGAAATTATTTTTACATGCAGTCACTGAGGAATTTAGTATTTTCTTCTCTCAACAGTGGGAATATTCCATTGGCCTTTACAGACATAACATATTTGCCCTGCCCTCAAATACAGGACATCCTGTAGTAGTCTCTGCTCTAAAACATCTTTCTATAGGAAGTTTCCAATACTTCTAAGTATATGAGGAAAATCTGCACCTCAGGAAGCTGCTTTTTTTGTACAAATTTAAGTGCAAAAGATTCAATTAGATAATCCAATGGGAACAGAAAACCCATTAAAAAACTCACAACTCCAAAATCCCAACATTTTGCCTCAATGTTAAGAAGAGATATAAACTAACTCTCTCCTGAAGTCAAAAAAATTCAGAAATACTGGAGATTTTTATGGAGTATATTAAATAACATCTGCAACATTTCCAGAGGGAAGGCTTAGAAATTTAGGCAGTCATTTACATTTTTTTCTAGTACTTGAATTACTTACATAAATATTACTTCAAACTTCATAAAATATACCATAAGCTAAGTTTCAGACATAAAAGCTGAACACCAACTTGAACAGATATATTAATCCTTTTTTATAAAAAATAAAAATAAAAAAAAGGATAGTTTCCTTGCCAAAGTACTGCTAATGATAATAGGACATAAATTTAAACACCAAGTTATGCAGTCTGCAATGTAGTCAAGCTTGGCAAAATATATATACCCAAATGGAAGTTGGCATAAATCAGGTTTTACAATTCAAACCAGGACCAATGAATATATGGAATAGCTCCCACACTTTATTACATCAAACATATCTCTAATGATAAGAAGACAAAATAGTATAAAGTGTTTTCCTCCTCAAATCCAGAAGCCCAGCCAAGCACCACAAAATATCCAATACTGGGAAAAAGGCAAGATTTGCAATTACAGATGTCTCATGAATTAGAAAGATGGCAAAAATGTGGATAAATAGAATGACAGTTCTATTTTTCTAGACCATTTGTCTCTTAACACGGGATCCTTTCTCAGTGCTTTTTTTTTCTTTATTTCTCTTGCAAGTCTATGGCTAGACCACACTCTAAGAATTCTTTTTTTTTTTTCCATCTTTGCCATTTACATCCTTTGTTGCATAGCTATTACTATAACTTCATCAAAATGGATATCAAATCTTCATGTCTACAAGAGGAATAGTTTTGAAGAAACTTCTGAACTCCTTCAGTTCCTAAGTGCCCTCCACCCATAACTACTAAAGAAAGTTCAGCAAGAATGACTACAAGTAATCAAGCTGTGTAGTCACCTATCCAGGTGACCAGCACACATTAGATCTTTAATAGCACACGTGTCAAGCCATGTTTCTTTCCACAGCAAGACACTGAAGATAAGATGAATACTAATAAATGCTTTGCACAGCCATGCATTTTTGTGAAGTCTTTTGCAGATTAAAATAGCACACATGGCACATACAGGTGCTGGAAGTCAAGGCAAGCTTGTAGCACAGAACATCTCCTTACTAAACAAACAAAACAAAGTGCAAAAAACCTGCTTAGCCAAATCAGCCAAGAAACAATTACTGTAAATTAAGAGTCATCAAAGATCCTATAGTGGCTTGTGACCAACTCCTGGAAGTTCTACCCCTCACACTTGACCAAGATGAAATTCTTTAGAAATGGTTCTAACTTTTGAGAAACCCCTACACTTGCATCTACTGAAGCCCTCCTGGCTCCTACTACAGTGCTTTGTTTATTTTCTAGTCATGGTTCTCTTGCTGTGAAGGGTTTTCAGCTCAAGGACTGGTAATACCTGAGCAAGTATCAGGTCTTTAATGTCTCTCATCATTGCTGTGTTTTGAAACACAAGCTACTGCCAAGACAGGCCACTGTTTATAATCAAGCAGCTCACTTGAGAAATCTGCTCACTTTTCGCTACTAAAATTGATAATAATAAAAAATACATATTGGCTGTTACACAGTTTAATCAAGCAAAGCAATTTCCCTGCCTGTTATACTGACATCACAGTTTGGATGGCCAAACTATATTTTAAAGGATGAACTCTACGCTGAGTGAAATATTTATAAGACAGACAGAAGATACATATCCCATTAAGATTCATCAGGTTGTGCTGCATTTTATAGATATTTTTGGATTCCTAAGGGGAATTGAATTGACAAATGCACAAGATGCAACACATTCTATTACAGCCTATGGTTCTTTCAACTGCAATTATCCATTTAACCATCATGAACCCAGTTCAATATAACTATGCCATTGTCTGAGTGTAGTCCTTTTTGGATGCTTCAATTTTAGCTGGCTAAATTACTTCAGATCTTGAAAAATTTATGAGCTTAAACAAGGAATATAATTTCAGATGAATACAACCAATTAAAGTAAAAGGGATAAAGAATACACTGTATTTTCCCTAATTTGAATAAAGCTTTATGCAAACTATTTTGTCTTTTACAGACTCTTGACATCTGTTATGAAGCATTCTCAAAGAATACTTTAGCAAACAGTAGGATACCACAAATCTGTTAAGTGACAAAAAGTAATGTAGAAAAAAGTTCAGATTAGGCTGGCATTGCTTTATTTCTGTTGATTTTATATACTTCAGAGATCTCAGATCAATATGTACTCTCCATCAAAAATTTGCTGCCAAATGTACAAGTACTAGAACTAGTAATGCTTATGAGTGTCAGTGCTAGGACTGGCAGGGAACTTAAGTGCAAACCAGAACTGATGCAATGGCCCTGCTTTGGGATCAAATCAATTTTCTTTTTGCAAAAGCAAAAGCAGCAAAGCCCTGTGGTTTCTATCTGCCATAGCACCATGAATTCTGATGAAGAATACATGAACCCAGAAGATAAGTTTACTGAATCCCCCATTTTCCTAGTATTCTTCTTTATCTAATTTAAAAATTATTCTGAATTCTACTGTGTCTGTTATTTTTCAGTTTCATACTGGAAATGGGTTATGTTGATTAAGTGCAGTGTAGCTATACTTTGAAACAGAAATTTAAATGTAGTTGGGACACCTAGAGCACATTTCATATCAAAAGGCTTGGATATTGGAGGGAAAGATTCATCTTGTATAAGGCAATTTATCTTCCCTTTCTCTCTAGAACAAAAAGAAGCCTCTGCCCAAACCAACAATATAGCATTCCTCAGCCAGCTGCATTCTCTCCTGTCCACATGAACACACCTGCATCCAAGAGCAGTGGCCAAGTACATCACCCAGACAACATACCAAGGCACATGAAAGCTGAAAGTAAGTGGAAAACCATGACAAACTATAATTGTTAAGATTGTGAATGAATCAGCTTGTCCTCAAGGGTTACTGCTCAGGACAATCATTCTATCTAGACACTCCCATGACAATAGAAAGTGATGTGAGAAACACAGCATCGGAAAATGCAATCCTGTGCCTCTAAGCTGACAAACCACCCCACCAGAGAATAAATAATTTCTCCTCTGGGGGAAGATAAGGAGTCATAAAGAGGAAAATAAGCCATTCTCAATTATAAACTCACCAACAGACAAATCAACAGTGGGAATAAATGTACAATTTTTAACATAAAAAAAAAAATTGAACTGCTGCCTGTAAACCTGTACCACAGGTATGGTCTGCTGTATAAATTTTCCTATAGATGGAGTGATGACAGAAATTTCCTAGTTCAAAACCATCTGCTTCTCTGAAGTCAATAAATGGTTGAGTCAGTAAAGGTTCATGTAAACTACCTTCAGTTAGGTAAATGTATGGTTTAAAGAACTTACTAGAAAGTGAACATAGTGGTCTGCTGGATTCTATTTTTTGTGCAGACTCTCAGCCAAAAAAGGCTCTACCTGCCCTTTCAAACGTGTTACAATATGTACAATATGACATGTTGAAAGGACTTTCCAGACATGCTAGCTCAGAGATAGTAAAATAAACTCTTCACTGTGTGCCTCCGAAGCACACACAGAGATGCCATGTATCTGCAGTGACATACATGCACTAAAAATCCTCATCCAGGCTTTACAAGTGAGCTTTCAACAGTGGGTAGTCTGTTTTAAAATGGAAAATTTATTTTCTCTCAAAATAATACCAAGGTTTTTTTCCTACCAAAGGCAAGTGTTCAGAGCTCTAAAATAATTCTGTAATCTATATTACTGGTCAGGGAGCCTGAGAATCCATGTGCTGCATAAAGTTGATCTCATTTAAAACTGTATCTACATTTTGTCAAGTCTATATATGCATGGGGGTGAGAGAAAAGAGCAAAAGGAAACAGACTTGACAATTAGAGACCTTTTCTGATTGTGGCTGTGCTCAGAATGGGTTTTGAAAAAGGCACAGAATAGAATTGTCTGGAAAAACCTCATGAGCCAGAACAAAGATCACGAGGTAAAAGTGTGCATTTAGGAACTAAGAAAGTCTGATATTAATTCTGTCCCTAAGGGAGGAAAACATTAAAAAAATTATATAAAACTGTGCTAAGACTTGCAGAGAAGGTGGTACAAGAATGCTAGAGAATTCCCAATTTATGGGCACAATTCCAGCAGTATCACAGGTGATGATGTGACAGCATATTAAAAAAAAAAAAAAATCGAGATAAACACATTTCAAGTTGTTATTTAAGAGTCTTCAAAACCTCACCACATGTTCATAGAACATTTACAGTTCTCTCTGTTCTCCCTCCATTTACCTGACGTAAACTGAATCAACACAAATGTTGCCAAAAGTGTTTCAGTTCAGGTGACACAGGATAATATAACAAAGTTGAATATTATGGAAAGCATATTTGCCAGTCTTAACTTCCCCCAGAAAGCTACCCACACTTAGGCAAATAAAATGGTTTTTTAACAATTATATTTGCCTAATAGATACTGAGAATAATTCAAAATTTGGGTTCCTGGACTTTACTGAAAAGTGCTGAAAAAAGTTTCCACTCAAAATGTGCATTTAAACTCCTCTGAGCTACCAAAACATAGAAACCACTCAGCAAAGCAAGACAATGAATAAAGGCTCTTAAAATAAAAATCATCCATCTTGTGTAAGCAAATACAATCCATGTATTTGTGCCATTCTTGTATCAGTGAATATTTATGAGGCCCATGGGAAAATGGATGCACATTAATATTCTATGAGCCACCTTATTTCTGGCATTATTTAATGGCAGGGTGTTCGATTTCACAATATTAGTGATAGCTTTTCTTAATCTATGGCATCAATTATATGGGCAAGTGCACACACAAATTATAACCCTGCTGCAGTTGTCATTAGATAGGACATTTACCAAGAGAAATATTTGACTGTTCAATCCCATAAAGAGCATACAGGATTACGTAGAAATGTATTATGGAGACTCTGTTTTGAGAAGTACTATTAAAACAAGCATATTTGCAGAAGCCATTAGATTTTATGCTTTAGTTAAAGGGAGGATATCATGCTGTGTGTTAAAACTAACAGCTATTCTTCTGTTAATAGTAAGAGACATTTCTTGTATCAATAACTGCTATGGATAAATTCTAGTGGTTCTTGGGGGGGAGGGGGTTGGTGGGATTTGTTTGCTTTCTTTTTTTTTTTTGTATATGTATTGTTGTCCTTTTAAATTACTAATTTAATGCTTAAATAGAACTCTAGATTATGGAATTTACTTTACAAATGTATGTTATGATAACTTTCTTTAAAAAGCCTTACCAATAAAACTTCCATATGAGAAATGCTTTGGAAAGGCTTTCCAAAAACAACTAAAAGTCTAGTTTGTAATATCTTTTTTTACCTACAGATGTATACACCTTATTAAAAAGATCACACTGGGCATACCAGCTGCAAAAGGAGACAGGTGATTTACATTTTTATTGGGGCTGAGTGAACGTGATGAAATTCTGGACTGTGGTCAAAACCACTACAAAAATGAATAAATAAAAGGCAGATTTCCCATATGTTTTGCATCTTGTTTATCACAAATACATGACAAAAATGTGCTTCAAAATACAAAAAAATCTCTTGTATAAACAGCCTGAAACATTTCAGCATAAAAGCTTTGACCTACAAATAACTAACAAAAAGAATCTTCTTCACATACTTAAAACAGAATTAAAAATTCAAATTATATTCTGGCAGTGGAATAAGACTACTGAGAAAAACAAAAATGCAACTGCACACCTACTTCATATAGCCTATACCATAGGATTTACGTAATTTATTTTTATAGCTACCACACACAGGAGTGCACAGAAACCCTTCATTAAATATGTAAAAGCATTCAGTCATCCTGGCTGGCAAAGAAAGCAGATGCTATGGAACAGAGACATGGGAGACATTATTTTTTCCCCATTTACTTGAAATGGAGAAGAGTAAGGATGTGATCAGAAGGGTAGGATGCAGAGTGCATTCACACAGAGAGAAGGTGACAACTGGGCATGCTTTCATTTGACACCATGCAGCACCTCAAAGGATTTGAAACACCTCTGTTTTGGAAATCCACAGTAAAACCCACAACAGTGTCTCTGTACTCTTTTCTAGGCAAGAAAAGGAAGAGGAGTGATTTTCAGTGCAGCCCCTGGACCACACTCCCCCTACCAATTGTGACTGGAAGCAGCAGAATGAAGCACTTCACCCTTCTGTCAGTGAGGGACAAAGCACATAGCACAGGGATCTCTCTTCCACTCAGCATCTATTTGTGACCTCTTAGACTGGCAACAGATGCTGCCCCTATTAATTTAATTATTATGTAGAATGCCTCTAACCTTTTCTCATTTAGATTTTATTGCAATTTTATTTTCATTTCTCTTTTTAGTATACTGAGGAGAGATCTATCACCAAAAGATGCCCAAGCATGTGCAGATGCTATGAAAGTGAAAATATCTAAACACAATAAGAAATTACTAATTTGATTTCACTCTATCCTGGTTTCATTTGCTCCTACAGAACTAGCAAGGCCTAAAGGCAAAATCCAAAGTTGTTTCCCTAGGTGAAGTGGTACTGTGACAAAGGGTAAACTCAAGAATCACTCACCATTAATTTTTCAATATGGTATTTATGGGGGGATGTAAACAGCTGATCTGTCGAAGATAAGCAAATACCAACAAAATAAGACAGCTGTCTACTCTCAGTAGTTTCATGTTAATTCCACTTTTAAAACTGATTATCCTAAAAACTACTTAGTCCTTTTCATTTCACCTCACCCAAGCATCCTACCATCTTTACAACTCGCTAGAACAGCACAGAGCTGTCCCAGGAAGATTCATCCAGGGAAGGGGAGAGAAGAGAAAGAAAGACATTTGGAAAGTGCCCCAAAACTCTACAAGTGGAAAACAATACAGAACTGCACAGATGATATTCAAGAAAAAATCATATATAATGGAAAATCTGAAGCAAAATAAAATGCAATTCAGAAGGAAGGAAAAAACAGGGTGGGGAGATGTAGTCTTTTTTTCCATCCCAGCTGGGAGGAAGAGATTGAAACACATGCCTTGCAACCAAAATTTATCATAATACAGGGTCTGCTCATCCCAATACTCTATTTAAAACACAGTATAACCTAAGAAACACACATTCATCAAGACTGTGATTATGAGACCACACCAGACCATTTCTCTAACATCTGTTCAGGAAACATCACATTAGATTTTCAGTTTGTCATGAAGACAAACCTTTTCATGCTACATCCATCCTAGGGCTCTGGGGAAATACAGCCTAATAAAAGACAGTCAAAACACCTTTTCCACAACCAGCACTGCTAGCCATTCAACTCACAAAGCCATTAAATTCCTTATCCCAGTGGAATCTGTTTTTCGCTAAGGCACTTTTTAATAACTTCAAAAACAGCACTTCTTTCTTAAAATTACTAAAATCCAATACCTTCATTCTTAGTTGGAAACTGTGCTATTCAATTCCCCCTGCAAAGTTTTCCCCCATGTTATAATGGATTGTCAGGAATTAATGGTTGTGAATGAAGGCAAACATAAGCAACACACTGAGCAGCCAGCGTTCTTTTGTCTATGGTTGTGCCAAGAGCCACACAAGTTTTCACCAAACAAACAGTGATCAGCTGCATGTGAGAGTATGAAAAAAAGGACTATGTTGCTTCAACATATTTATCACATAAATTTACAATTCAGGTTGAGCCAAAGGACACTTGTTCAGACTGAACAAACCAAACCAAAGTGTTACTTCCCAGGTCAATTTGGCTTTGTTCATTCCTCATATTGCAGCATTATCTAAATGGACACACATTGATACACAATCCCCATGTTCTCAAAGACTGATCAAAACCTTTGATATTTTATATGACTTTAATTACTGTGTAACAACTGTATCTGTTAACAGCACAGATTACATCTGAATAAAAAGCAAATAAGAAGCTAAGTTCTGATTTTAAAGGTTAATATCATGTTTTTCTGAAGTAAATAAATACAACAGTTCAAAGTCTCGATTAGGTAAAAGCCATCTCCAAGGCAGTGGACCCACCACAAACTTTAAGACACCATAGCTGAACTGCTATTACAGATAGAATATCCTCAAAGGGAGACTCAAGACTAATTTCCTCCCCAGATCTCACAGCTTTTACAGACCGTAAATACTGCCACTGAAGTTATCAGATTGCAGGACTGAAGACAACCTGTTTTATCAAAATCCAATTTTGATAGCTGAGAGATTAACTATTATTTCATCCTACTATCAGGACATTCTGAGTTGAGTAATTTTTTGGGTTCATTTTTTTTTCCTCCCTTGATCTTGTCAAAAAACTACTATAACATGCTATTTATCTCTATATAAAGGGATTTCTTTGAGAAACCTGACAGCATTCTTCTCATCTGCCAGTTGAGCTTTTAAAATGTATCTTCACCTTTAAACTCTTCAAGCTAAAAAACACAAGTGTACTTGAAGCTCAATCATTCTCCCTGGTGCTACTCATTTTTAATGAGCCTCTTGTCTTTACGTCTCCCAGCAGACTCCACAAAGCAATCTCAGGTGCTGTGAAACCAATGCTTGATGCTTCTCCAAACCTCTGTCTTTTTGAGCCTGAAATCTTCCTGCTAAACCCATATGGGACTGATGGGCCATTTCAGTCAAACCCAATTTCACTTATTTATCACAAGCCTCTACTTAGAAACTCTGCTGTGGATTGCTTGTGGACACAATCTGTTTCCAGCTTTGAACTTTAAAAAGGATTTAAGCAGTCAATCTCATATCATTATAAATCCAACATGCATTACTTGTCTATTGATTGTGAGAAAAATAAAAGTTTGAAGCTTGATTTCAGGGCTAATCTTTCCATTTGCTTGATGAGTTCTGCAGTTGTTAAAGAACACTTAATGCATCCTGTTACACTACAGCATATTAAGCTTGGATGAAAAATATAGACTATTTATAACACAGCTCTAGCTTTAAGTAACGAACAAAGGCAGTGTCAGCTTTGCTAGTCTCAAGGGATTTTTCAGCTTTATGTTTATGCCACAATTAAAAACAGAAAAAACACCCCTAAACATTTCTTTATACTAGTAAAGTTCAGATTAATTTTGTAATTCTTCTGCCACATATATCAGAAGTTAATATTCTACTTCATCAATGGGTAAAGCAAAAGAAAAACAGAACACATTGTTACTAATTCCTTTCCTTATTAAACTACTTTACTAATGATATTTTTCCCTGTAAATTTTGAGGGAAATATTTTATCATAGAATTAAACAAGCTGTTTATTTTCTGACTTCCAATGTGTGCACTGAAATATCTGGGAACAAATGCCATTAAAGAATTTTATATGTAGATCAAATTTTAAATCAGACACTGAAGCCCCTGCAGCCCCTGTCCTACCTGCTAACCCAAGAATCCTGCCACTCTTTCTTTTTCCTTTCTTTTATTATCTTTGGGTTTTCCGTCAGGTGAGAAAAGCTGTTACACATTTTGGTGTTTTTTTTTAAGTCCCCATATATGCTCTTTCCCATGCAGTGACTCTGAAGTGCTACCAGACTTTAGCTCTGTGATACAACCATTACCTCTACAATCATTGATACTGCTCTACTCAATCAATAATTCAGGAAAATATTAATCTCAATACCAGTTACTGCTGTCATTATGACTCTGTGACTGGATGAAGGAGAGCAGGACCTCCACCTGGAGGTTTTCACCTGAGCTGCTCTGTGAATTAACCTGTAGGAGGTGCCACAGTGATGAAGCAGCCAAAAACCTCCAGCAGGCAACTTCATCCCATGGGTAATTAGTTCACTACATCAATAATGCCTCCAGTCATTAGCAGCACTGAATCTGGATCCCAGGTCTGCTTGCTAAATTCAGACAGCACAACAGACTTTAACTGTGCTACAGGTATAAATAACTTTCTATTTTTAAATGTAGTCAGCTACTGGTTTTTTTCCCTTGGTTTAAGTCATTATCTCCTGCAGTAAATTATACTTCATTTCATTCATCACATCTATAACCTTCTCTCAGAAGGAAAATAATTAATTAATTTTAGAAACCTCTGGTATTTTCACAAGGTCTCATCAGCTACAAGAGAGACCCACATTTGACACTGCTGAAAACATCACTGCTTCAACACTGACATGCCCCAGCTTAGATGACCCAAGGAGTGAACTCTTGAACCTCCCACGCAGCAGAATAGGGCACTATCACTTCACTACCCAGATAAAATAATTACTTTCAATTCTTGCCTGTAATAGGATTAAGTCAGTAGTAAACTCACTTAAATGTTGTACTGTAACAAAAAGAAAAATTGAGGCCACACAAATCTTCCATCTACTTTCCAGCCTTGCTGAAAGCATTTCAGGTCTGCATGTGAGTGACTGTAATCATCTGAGTATGAGCAAATTCAAAAAACTGCCAGGTGGATGAGAACTCTTCCTTGCTTTCCATTAGTGTTCCACACCTGATGAAAGGGATGTTTTTCCAGGCTGTAATGCTGGAACAAACATCTCTGTTCCCCTGTGAAAAACATCTGATCTTCCTGGGACACCAGTATGTTACACAGGGAAGGTCATGCCCTTTTGGTTGCCAAAGTTGGCTTCAGGATAGGAATAAAAAAATACAGCTAAATGTATGCTCATGTCTCCAAACAGTATAGATCAGGACAGTATCATTGATTTATGACAGATCAGGCTAGCTCAGAGGTTTTAGGCTCCATTATTTGAAAGTACTGATATAATATTACTGTAATACTATGACTTGCTATATATGGTATAAATACAAATATTTTTACACATATTTTCAAGTATCTATTGATTTACCTTCAATTATTTATTAGTCATTAAAACACTTGAGTTTATAGGACAATTTTCACACTTTTTCAAATGCATCTTACTTAAATATTTAAAAATCTTAATAGAAGTTGTACTTGGTCTCTATATCTGAAGTAGCAAATAGGTCTAAAGATTTAAACAGATGGTAAGAATTGTGTGTAAAGTGACAACAACCAAATAGTTCCTGAGTATTTGTAAGGCTGGACACTCCACAACCATCACAGGCAATGTGTGGGAGACTTCTGTCACATCTTTCAGTTTCCTGATGTTCAGAGGGTACCTCCTGTGTTTCAGGCTGTGCTCATTGCCCCTGTTCCCATCACTGGGCACCACTGAACAGAGCCTGGCTCTGTGCTCCTTGCACCATCCCCTCAGATGTTGATAGACATTGAAAAGATGTCCCTGAGCCTTCCCTTTTCCAGGCTGTGCAGTTCCAGCACTCAGCCTTTTATTATAGAGACATAACTCCAGCCCACCACCTTTGTGGCCCTTCACTTTGGTTCTTCAGTATATTCATGTCTCTCCTATAGTGGGGAGTCTAGAACTGTGCCCAGCACTCCAGCTTTGCCCTCACCAGTGCCAGCAGAGGGGAAGGATCACCTTCCTGGACTTGCTGGGAATAATCCTAATACAACTCAGGATACCACTGGCATTTACTGCAAGGGCCTCTTGCTGGCTCACGGTCAGCTCAGTGCTCACCCTGATCCAAGGGCCTCTTTTGCTCTCCAGCTGGTCAGACACCAGCCTGTGCTGAGGTCAGGGATAATTCCTCCCCAGGAATGGACTCAGCATTTTGCTGAACTGATCTTTAGTTCTTTAGCCACCCTTTCCAGTTCTGTGTCATCTGCAAATTTGCTGGGTGTGCTATGCCCCCCTCATCTAGATCATTAATGAAGGTGCTGAACAGGACTGGACCCCTCAAGCCTATCACCAGTCACCAGCCTCCAACTAAGGCTTCGTGCCACTGACCATCACCCTGTGGGCCTGGCTGCTCACAGTTTTCTGCCTGTCCACTGTCTGCTCATCCAGCCTACACTCCATCAGCTTCTCTGTGAGTTACTGCAGTCAAGGTGGGCAATATCTGGTGGTCTCTTATTATCTATCACAGTCATTTCATCACAGCTGGTTAAGTTGGTCAAAAAAGTCATCATGTTGGTCACTTTCCCTTGGTAAGTTCATGCTAACCCTTCTTGATCTTCTTGCTCTTCATATGCCTAAGAACAGTTTCCAGAATTAGTTTCTCCATCACATTCCGTGGTGAGGATGACCTGCCTGCTGTCTCCTGGATCTTTTCACTTGCTCTTTATGACATTTGTTTTCCTCTAGCTCTCAGGCATCTCTCCCAGTTGCCATGATCATTCAAAGGTTATGAATGTAATGACATCAACCAGCTTTCTTCTATACATCCTACTAGGACTGTAGGTACCAAAGGAACATCCAACTTCAACTCCCCAGTTTTCCCAAAAATTTCACCTTATTTTCAGCCTGAATTTGTTTATGTTTAACCACTAAGGCTTTTTTTTTACTAGTGGCCTGCCTCAATTACTAAACAGCAGTTCTCTACAGCATGTTTCCAAACTTAGATGAAATCTCATAAATATAACTTGCTGAATAAATTCTAGATTTAAGGAATTTCAAAGGCGTGCTTCCAAAGACTTAATGGTTCAGAATAGTTCTTCTAAGCTTCCCTGAGTTTGTGGTCTTTCACGAGTTGAGATGTTGCATGGGCTAGGTCAACTATTCCAATGACAAAATAATAATGCCAAGTGTTCCTGCTGTTTCAAATATTTCTTATCACACATCACAAAGCATGGTTTCCATGTCTTTTTCAATCACTGTCTCTTTGATAATGTTTCTTGAGGCTGGAGGCACATCTTCATTTCTGTGTCAGAACATTCCAGTTCCACCTTACTAGATGACTTAGCTCTCCTCAGATCACTACTTACCATGGCACTAATCCTCATATCATCCACATGCTTTAATCAGTAATGAGTGTATTTTTTCCTCATCACTAATAAAAAGGTTAAACACCATCAGATTTAAAATTAATCCTCAGAGGACCTCCCCATACTCAACAGTGATTACCTATTAACCATTTTTCTAAAAGACATTTGATGTACACTGATGATTCTGTACCGCTCCGATTTCTAAAGCAACATGTCACACGGCAGCAAATCAAACATCTTACAGATATTAAATGTCATATATCTCTGAAAAGTCAAACTTGTTCTCTCAAAACATGATGTTCTCCCAAGAAAAGAACAATCTCTCAGAACTTATGTTGAGTGAAGAATTACAGCTATGTAACACAGTTTATTCCCAGCCAGCCATGCTACTTTGCACCAGACTAACGTCTGTTTGACAAACATGGTTGTACTATGCATCCTTTTAATACTTCGTCATAACAATTTTAAACAATTCCTAACTTTTTAATCCACATTCATCTCTTTCCCTTCTTTCCTCCACTTGCTCTCCATTTCTGTAACCTATTTTACTTTTCCTCCTGTCTTAACAAGCATACAACAAATAATTCTATTATTGCAATTAGTAACATTCTGCATATATTTTCTTCTATTTCTTCCAAATCCTTATTAGTCCTGCTTCCAAAAGTAACTCCCAATGAATTGTAAGAAAGAAATGTCTTATTCTTACAATAAACAAGTACACCAACATAGTTTCACCTTCACATAAGACGTTCATAGGTCTTATGATGCTGGTAAATTCCCAACAGCAGCAGTAGGGAAAATACCAAGCAATTCCTAATCTATAAAGGAGTTCTAAATTGTGAAGCCAGGAAATTCTTTCATAGATATATCCGTTTTTAAAAACAAACAAACCCCAACCAGGAATTAAGCATAAAAAACAAAAAGCCAGATTTTTTTATATAGAACCTACCACTCCAAAACATACCATGAAATTATCATATAAAGCCACATACTCAGAGTACTGATGCCAAACAACCACTGACTGCAGAAAATAGCCTCACAATCAGTGAAGTCACTGCTCTTTTTTAAATAGCTCCACTAAAATGGATTGAGACTTTCAGGAACATGAACACATGCCTTTTCAAACAATTTGTTTTATTCTCAACAGTAAAAAAATTGTGACATAACTCACCTGTGGCATGAATTGATTAGCAGTGTTCTGGGAAATCTGGTATTTTATTTAGAAAGGCATTGATTTGCAAACAAAAGGGCTAAAGAAACAGCGCTAAACCAAACTAAATAAAGGACTAAACAAATGTTCTTTGAGACAAGCAATTCTGTGTATGAGAACTTTTGGGAGAAAAATTTATATTGTTTTTTTTTCTTTAAAAATTTAGATGAGTAGTTGCAAGATGAATGGCCAGTTCCACCATTTTTAATAGTTTCTATACCTTAGAAGGTTATTTTATTGATGTAAAATTTAAACCATGGTTGACAAAATGCACCTCTGCTTCTCCACAGTTGTGAAAGTACTACAAAATAATGGATCTCCTTCCTGCAGAAAATTGCCTCATTTACAAGACAAGTGTCCCACATTTTATGCATACATTACACTGAGACATATTTTCCCATGTTCCTTGCCAGTTTTCACTTTTTTTCTTTTCTCCCTGTAGCCTCAGGTAAGCCTGAGAGCAACCAAGAATTAATTTAACCAACCAGAATGAGACAAAATTCATATTTCTTATTTTTTTTACTCTTTCTGGCACATCTAACTTGCAATTTTTTAGGGAAGTATTTTAGTCTAACTTCAAGTTCATAAATACTGTAGACTTATTTAAGGCAAAAGCTATACTAATGCACAGTAATTTTCCTCCTTCACTGATTTGCAGCAGTATATCTGTTCTTCGGTGCCAAAGGACTAGTGACATTCATTCATACTTCAGCCCCTGCACCTTTTGTTGTGGTTTTGGGGAAGAAACTGTTTGTTTTGTTTTTTTTGTAATGGTTTGTTTTCCCAAAATAATCATACTGAAGAAATGGCCTACTCAGAGTCCATCCTTTTAACCAACCATGCTCCAGAGCCCGGTAGATTCAGGACATGGGGGTAACGGGGATTTTGCACATTGAATCAGCTGCCCTCTGATCACCCCCTTCCTTGCTCAGAGAAGGCACCAGACTCTCAATCTGTGCTTTCTTGCTGTTCATCTTAGGACTTGTACATATGCAATGCCCAAACTCTGGCATTTTCTTTGTAGGGAACTAATCCCTGTGTCACAATATCCTCAGCATTATGTGGTGTGACTGTCACTCACCAAACCTGACAACAAAGAAAACTTGAGATCCTTTTTTTTGCAAAGCAAAGAGTAGTCACCATGAAGGCCCACACCCAACAAACAAGCAAAAAATAAAGCCACATGGATGGATTCGCTATTTTAAAAAGGATATAAAGAGATTTTCAAGACAACATCTCAAATTAACACTGCTGCAGCAGTTCTCACAGATGGCAGATCAACAACAGCTTCTGTACTGTAAATCCTTTACTAAAAACTGCAAATCCACGCCTTTAAGGCCCAACTCTCTGTAATCATCTTTGTTCATCTTTCACTACACTGCCAAAAGCCCCTAATTAGTATCATCTTAGGCTGCCTTTCACTGCTCCTCAGCCTAATCATTTGACTAATTACTGGCACATAATCTCAGTGTCAGGTTAGAAGATGTTTTTTGAATGAAGATAAGCATATGGAAGAAGTCCCTTAACTAGGGGGCATGGAAGATAGCCTATGTTCAGCTTCAAGACAACCCCCAGTAGCAGGTAGGCAAAGCTGTCAAGCTTGGCTTAAGAGAAGGAAAGGAGGAAAAAAGATGCAGTCACAGCCAACAGCAAATCCACAAACATGATAATCCACAAAGGCCAACAGCAAGAAGCTTTTAGTGGAGAAGGGAAGGATTGCAGCTTGAACATTCATTCTAGCATGATAGCAGGGAATATCACTTTGGATTTTCAATGACTTATACAAAGGAACACCAGCAAATTCCACAGTAACTAATGGTGGATGGGAGGAAAACATACAGAAGTGTTTTTTGCAAAGGCAAGAAAAAACATGTCTGATTTAAGGAATATATAAAAGGATCAGGAGATGGTAAGCATGGATAAGAGAAAAGAAAGCATCAGAGTACCCGAAAAAAAAGTAATCAGAGTAATTAACCAAAGAGCATGAGAAGAGCAGAAACAACAGTGCAGAGAACAACACTTGAGAGTTCCCTGTCCCCCAGCTCAGTGAGCACTGACACAACACCTCAGCATAAAGATGCACACTAAAGAGTGAAGGAGATAATGCAGGAAAGGAAGAGGAAAAGGACAGGATTAGGATAGGAAACCTTTCAAGACTCTCCTGCAAAGTGCAGACCTCACACCCATGCTGATGCACTGACCAGCAGCCACAGATGTGGATTTACAGTACAGCCAGACTCTCCAAGTTGATGCTATAGGTCCAATGGAAGCCAATAGTTCAAACAATGTCTGACAGCCCTTAAACTGCAGTATCTCAGAGTTCACTATGGTAAACAGAGAAAGACTTAACTCTGCAGTTAGTAACAGTGCTGCAACACATCAACCCAGAGAGTTCCAGACTCGGGCTGTGCCAAGAGCAAACACATCCCACCCTGTGCAGGCACCACCATGCACTGCTGCTCCTGCATCCTCTCGGTAATTTCCACCCCTCTCTGGCAAGCTCCTTCACAAACACTGACGTGGTCCAGAAGCAAATGCTCACTCTAAATCATCACGTGCCAAGGCCTGGAAATCAGAGTTAGCACACCGTCCTTTGCTTTCTATGGAAATCTTTTCTGGAGTACTGTAACATAGGACAAAAAAACCCAATCCAAAACAAAAAAAAAAAACCAACCATTTTCCTCTTTATTTAGCTTGTTTCTTATTAATGAGGAGAAAGTATAGTTTGGCTAATCTATCCTACAAGCAACACACAGCAGTTTATTCATTTTAATGAGGAAAGAAAAAAACTGAGGGCCCTGCTGAACCTAAGGGCTAAGGAGACCCAGGACTGCACTAGGATTTACCTCCCCTTTACTTTGGACACAGCTGTCTGGTAAGAAAATCAGCTCCCTGACAGCCCTGGCCCCCCCACCATATAATTCAGTGAACGAGCAGTACTTGTTCTTCTAAAGGACAATCATAGTCTGGCTTCCTATTTAGGGTTGGTTGCTGCTATTTATGTCTCTATGCAAGTTTGTTTTTAAAACAGCTTTGAAAAATCTCTAGTTTAAATTAAATGTTTTGTAACACATGTCAAAACTGCAAGTCACTGAACAGTAGCAGAAAGCTGACAGAGAAGATGCAACTTGCTCAGTACAATTCTCTGAATCTGCTAAGCCAGAAGTTGTTTAATACAATTTATCACACCCTGGAGTGTAGTTAAATAATTGTGATGGATGGCAGCATGTCTTAGTCTTTTCCATTTGTTAAATTATGATAGATGAATTATGCACGTAAGTGAATATCAATGAATTCTTTCTGTTCACCACGCCTGCTTCCAGAAAAACATCCAGTCAATAAGCAGTCTAAATCCATCTCCATCAGAACTGCACAATGTTCTAATATTATGATGAAGAAGCTGAAGGCAAAAAATGCTTCAGAACGAGTCCCTTGCCATTAAGAGCAGCAGTAAAGTTATGCATGTAAGGTAAATAACCCTTTATAATATTATCTACTTTTTAAATAAAGTTACTCAACCTGTATCTGGTAAAAATGTTTGTTATTATCACTTTATGAGAACTTTGGGGGAGGGAGGTGATAATAAATCAAGCCTCCCAAAAGACAGAGATATGGCTTTTTTCTTCTAGCAATTAGCTAACATGGTATCAAAGTCATATATTTAAAATTAAGTAGAAACAATTCTTTCAAAAAAAAAAAAAAAACTTAAAAAATACATTGCTAAATAGAATAGAATATTTTCTAATAATAACTCCATTTGAGCAGACATTAGCTAATTAAGCAACCATTAGGTAATTATCTGGTTTTTGACAACAGCCTCACAATGAGTCCTAGGATGTACAGCTTGTGATTTTAATGAAATCTCAGAGCACTGAGCTTCAAAACAGAAAATCCATACTATCTACTTTTTCAAAGGGTTCTTATCCTGCCATAATATTTGCATGGGACTGCATCTGATTTACAGCTAATTTGGTTTCCACGCTTAACCAGTTCAGCACTCCAGTAGAACCTTTATTTGGAATTATTCCTTCAACTGGATTGGTTTTCATCTACTCACAGATGTATAGTGTCTGAAGTTCCTGAGGTGAGACCAAAAAGTGGAAATTACAGCTACAGATTCTCTTTATTTATGTCTCCATATATAACTGTATATATTCATAAACTACCACAACTCAAAATATCTTATAGAATCACTACAAAATAATAGAAACCATTTCTGATTTTTGGATGTGCTAACGTGCACCAGGAGAACGTCTAAGAAACCTGTGGATGTACATAAGAGAAAGACAAGTCTACAAGAGAACCTAGCCAAGATTTAAATGTGTGCCTTAAGACTTATAAGGAAACAAGACCAAGAAAACAAAAAAGATTTGATTTGACTACATGTGCCACACATGGTGAGGTATAATTTAAGAACAGTGTTTTGTATATGATTCACACTACAAGAATGAGGTACCTTCCACAGTAGGTTTTTGTCAAAAATAAATGAAAGGGCTCAATTTAGAACCGACTTTAAAGAATAAAGGGGTAGAAAAAAAAGAAAGGAAAAAAAAACCCCAAACAACTAGACTAATAACTTCACTAGCAAGTTTCTCCATCTTTGATGAAAGGACTTATGAAAAGTTTATGAAAGTACAGACATGAGGCAGGGACTGTCAAATCTCAGCAATCTGGTCTGACTGACAGGTATACAGCTTCACAAACACATCCTGACAGTTACACACACTGTAGCACAAGGAATCTTTATTTTAAATAAAGTTTGCAAAAACTAAAATGTGACATTTACAAGATTTCTGAGGGAAAAAACCTCAGGGACAAATTCAATATGTATTACCTTCATTTCATCCTAGCTTTCCTTAAATATATTGTCCCAGGGTTGTATTTCTGATGTCTTCTATCCAGATAGAGACCTAATGTCTAGGAACTACCTTGTCACTTTGTGTCTGCCAGGAGCTTTCAAAAAGCATTTTTATCTTAAATGTGAAGTGTTTTCCTGCTGGCAAAATGGCATTACATCTTGCAGAATTCTTCATTCATCTCCAGTGATACCACCTACCGTGGAAGGTTAGATCTGAATCATCTCCCTTAAAGGAAGCTTGACAGTTCATTTCAGAGGTTCCTTTCTGTCTCCAATTTCAAGCAGAAAGTAGTGTACATTCAGAAATTTAAAGCAGCTGTGCACCACTTGAAGCGCCACAGAACTAAAATAACATTTCTCAGAATTAGTCTGTCATAGTTTAAAGCATCGAGTGTTAAGCAGTTCTCAACTGACAATGAAATTACAGAGTGCAGCCTCAGTGATGCTATTTATTTAAGGTTGAAAACGCTATTGTAATCTAAAACGCTATTTTCAGTTTCTTGCAACTTTCTCAGTATCCTTCCTTTAAGGCATACCTGACAGGGACAGACAGAAGGACTCTTTTCTGACAAGGACCTCCTTCACAATTCCAACTTTTATTGACTAAACAAGACCCTCTTCCTTAGAGATATAAATGCTCAAATATGAAATAGAATAAATTTCTATTTCTAGATTTCTAATTCTTATAGAAAAACAAGTAAAATCATTCATTCCTGCCCCCCTGAGTCCTACTTGATGACAAAAGCTTTGCATGTAGTTGAAAGCATGTTAAAATACCTGTGCAGACACTATGAAATGGTGGAAAAGCTCCTGAATTAGGTGCAGTACAACTTGGAGAAGATTTTAACATTAAATTCAGCTGTTATTTGCTGTCCCACAGTCCCAGACAGCCTGAACTCCATGAGTGACAGATCTTCACTCTGCATTCCTTAGAGCTATGGCTGATGATCCCAAATGGCTGCACGAAATGCTCCCATTTCATTATTGCATGTATTAGGAAGACCCAATGGCAATCCAGCATTTCACTGCAGCACCCAAAAAGCACCATGGTATACGACAGCTAAACTCTAAGTATTTTACTGAATTAGCACCCAATGCTTCTCACTTCAGGCCCTGAAAATCAGACAGATTCTAGCTCATTGACAAATCACGTTCACTGCTTGCTCTGCCCAGTCCAGGACATTTGTGGCAGCAGTCAAGACACACTAGACAGTGCTTGTCTGCCTCTTCTTGCAGCAGCCTACAGGAAAGGAATAGAGACAGCAAGTTTTCTCCTTTTCTTTCTCCTTCATCTCTTCGTAATATTCAACAATTTCTCACATTTCTGTAGCTTCTTCTGGGGTTTCTCAGGTGTTTATTCATTTACAAAGTCCCACAGTGCAGGAAGTTGTCAGCTTATATAAGGGATGGCGTTTCTCCCCCCACTAGCAGTCATCTTCAATAATTACCAGTCAATAAGCAAAGGATGTGGATTAACTCATATCAAAATTCTGCTGCTACTGTTTCCTTATCAAGACTGTCTTTTTTTTCAATTTTCAAGGTTGATTGAAGAACAGATATTCAGAAAAAACATCCACCACTCTTTCCTTCCCACCACATCTCCACTGTATTTAACCCAACACACAACAGCAATTTATCATACAACACGTGCAAGATCATGAAAACACAGATTTTGTTATTCAACTTCCACAATTTACCAGATGTGGATACTAAAATAGGTCCCTGGACTGCACATAGCAAGTGAACGTGCTAGATTTTCATTGATATGAAAAAAATAGTGAATCCTCTTGGATTTATTTATTTATTTTGGGAGGATACACTATTTTTTTCCTTTTCCCTAACTAACACAGACACCAAATATCCTTAATTTCTGTAGCTAAGGTCCCTAAATGTCAATGTATTAGGCATTTATTCTGAAAAACAGGAGAGAGTGAAACAAAGATGTCATTTAAAAATAAATAAACTAATAAATGAGAGGTCTTTTTGGCATACTGAAAGTGAGAGCCAGTGATCTGAATAAGCAAGTTTATTTCAAGACTGCTTAAAAAACACCACTGGCTTTAAAAATAGAAGTGAACATCCTCAGATCCTTTCCTTATAAAAGGAAAATTAAGAATGCATAGAGACATCAAAAGAGACACAACCAAAAATAATTATTCAGCAAATCCTAAAACAATAGTTGAAAGAAATTAAAGAAAATAAAGAAATCTGTGAAATCTATAGAATGAAAACAGAAAAAAATCATAATTATTATTGAAGTGACTGCAAATTTTTTATTACATTTTATTCCTTCCCAACTTCTATTTATATAGCTCTAGATAAGTTTATTTTATGCAGCTTTGAAATAAACTTTTTGAGAGAAGAGGATATAGGCAGAATAAAACCAGCAGTGACCAATCACTGAAATACCCCAACATCAATAACCAGTTCATTATTTTAACCTTGAATTAAAAATAAAACATTCCATCAACAAAGTATATTATGTGAATTCTACAAAGACTTAATAAAAAAATTTTTCCTTGTTTTTATGTACAGTAAATGTGACATTTTTCCTTCCCCACAAAAGCTGGAGATTTAAGAATTATTTTCATCCTACTGCAACTATTTATAGGCTGAACACTTGCAGTGGCCCAAACTTTTTAGTAAAATGATGAAAAGAACACAGTAAGTAAATAACATAAAACATTTTTAGCTAATATATCACTCCCTTAAAAATGTAATCCCCAGCAGACTCTTCAAAAGAAACCTAATCATAAATTTTCAGTCCTTCTAAACAGGTTAATTTAATATGAGAAAACTGAACATCAACTTGCTCCCCAAATACTGATAGTTATTGTTCACATAAATCATGGTCATAAAATATGCCTCAAATTTAGCCTAGAAAACTGTATCCCCTCTTAGTTCAGCTGCTTTTTCCCCCCCACAAAACCATGCAGAAACACCTCATATGTAGACAGATGTCAAACCTGATACACGTTCCTGCTGTCAATGGATGACAGCAAAAACGATCCAAGAAGAGGCATTTCCAGTCCTTCCACATATAGACATCTCTCCAGTAATTTTAGTTACCAGAGAGAAATATGAAATGTACAGCTTTCCACATAATTCGTGCTTTTTAAAATAAAATGCTGGATTTTACCCATACCAAGACTCTTCTGAGAAAACGTACACAAAGTCTATGGTCCCATTTTTAAATCACAAAACAGATTATTTAGTGACAACAACTGGACATTACCGCTAATTTACATCCAATTTTAAAAAAAGTGCACATAAATATTTAAAATAACTACAGCTGACTGAAGAACTTACAGATCTGTCCTGAACAAAGATCAGAGTAGCAACATAAACATTAATTTCAATGGAACCCTTTTCTTAGCAATCAAGTTTTTAAGAAAAGTTGTTAAACATTAATTTTGCATCAAACGCTAATAAAGTTTGAACATGATCAGACCTTCTGCCATCAAAACTAAAAATGCAACACTCACTTTATACATTTTTTCAATGTAACAATGTCATTTATTCCTCCTGTCTTGGCAATTTGCAAAAGGTCAGCTTGTTACACACTGTGAAAAAACTCTTAGACCACAAATTATTAAGGTGAGTTACATGACATTCCTCACGAATCTGAAGTTATTCCCCACTAAGAAGTTTTGCAGAAAAATAATAAATTGCAAGATTTTGTAACTACATTTTCAAACTGTAAATGCTTAGCCCTTCAAATATATTATGAGAAACAGGAGGGAAACACATCCAAAAGGAAAAGCACTAACAGAAAGGAATTGGTTTTCAAAAATTCTTAATTCTCCCTGTGCACTACAGAACATCAGAAATCCATTCTTTGATGATGCTGTAATGAAAGTAAGTTGCTCTGGTAATATATACAAAGCCCCAGATAAAAGCTTACAGGATTAAAGGATTACATGAAGGTTATTAAAGGGGTTTGGAAGGGAGGGAGCAGGATGCACGCTCTTTTAAATAATGATCATCATTCTGGTCGGAAACATGATAAGTTTGTTTTTAGGCTGTGTTTTAGCTTTAGCAATAAATGCTCTACTTACTGTCTTTTGAGCAAAACCAAGCCAGTAATATGTACAGAAACAAGAGCTGAACTCAGTCTTCAGATGCAGAAGATTTGTTTGCAACATAAATCTGTTGCATTGGCATAGCTTCATTAAATAGAGGTTTCAGCTCTGAACTGGCACATTATATATTACATTTTTATCCATAAGACTGTCAAGCACCATATTTTCAGTATTTCTTCCTATGCAAAAATAGATCTAAATGAAAAATTGACATACCAGTGTAATGAATCACACTGTTTATTACTTCTAAAAGAAATACTAGACTACTGTTAATTTACTCACATTATCCATATACATTATGCATGAGTTTCACAAAGTTTACAGTTGACCAAGATTAAATCCACCGTGGCCTCTTATTTCACTTAATATTGAAAGTAAATGCAACTCATCATATGAGCAAATATATTTTATAAAGAACCAGGAGATTTCTCATACAGCTCAAATCACTTGCTTTCAAGCTCATCCCCAAGAGAAAATTCCAATATTAAGAATATATAACTGCCTCCCAAGCAGGAAATTTTCAAAATTATTGGGACTCACTAAAATTATTTAAAAGACACTTGGTGAACCATACTCACCATAGTTTTATTGACTTTTGGTGTAGCTGAATTGACTTTACTAAATATAAAATACTAGTCTCAGACATGTAAGATATTAGACTAATGGGCTATTACTTCCTTCTGATGCAGCTGTACCTTTTACAATTGAAGCTTCCTTAAGAATGGTCTAATTTCTTAAAACTGAAAAAAAATAGCAAAAAAATGAAAAAATTAAAATCAAACATTATTTGATTCTAAACAATACTGATGTTCCTAGTGTAGTGGGTATAGCTGGCATAGAAAAAAATTACTACAGTAATTGAAACAGCACTCTTGCTCTTTGCAGATATAATGAAATACTTGACATCTCCTTGGGGACTCATTTGCTCTTAGTAATTAAGCATAAATTGAAACCCTTGCTGAGGGCAAATCTGTAAACAAGTATTTACAAGTATTTACTGTAGCTAAGAAAACAGGGCAGTCCATCTGCTCTGCAACCAGCAATTAATAGCCACTTTAAACATGGAGCAGTTTGGGTGGGAAGGGATCCCTGAAGGTCATCTAGACCAACCTTCCCACAACAAGCAGGCACATCTTGAATCACATCAGGTTGCTCAGAGCCTCACCCAACCTGGTATTTCATTTTTCCAGAGATGGGACATCTGCCATCTTTGTGGACAAGGTAACTTTTAGGGTAACACATGGACTTAAGTTCAAATATTTGTTCTGCAATCAGTAAATGCATTCCATTTTACATGTAACAACTCCTGTTTATGTATCATGCAGGTCAATGAAAAACAATTGAGATCATCACTTTCCAAAAGCAAGTTACTTTGCAAGTTCACACAAAATCATTTTACAGTAATGTATTTCTTCTACATTTCCTAGCATTTATCATAGTACCTACCAAAAGTGGTACAGGAATTCACTGACTATTTTGTGACCAGGTTTTTTTGCAAACTTATTTTGAAATAATTCATGTAAAATATATTCAAAAATTATGTAACAAACAATTGAAAGATCCAGAAACCAAAAACATAGGTAGTCTTTGATATCCCAATTAAAAAGCATTTGACAGCAACATTTTAAGTCTTTTTGACAATAACAAAGCTATCTTACAGATAACAAGGGGGGCAAAAAAGGCCAGAAAGTGAATATGCACAAGAATAAGATATATGAGTAACCCAAATTAAAAAAAAAAAAGTTTTACAATTAATACTCATCTATTCTTGAGTATATTCATGGGAGCACTATTTAAATTATGAATTTTATCTATTATAATTATTAATTATTATAATTTATTAATTTACATATTATAATTATTAAATTATGAATTTTATCTTTTAACCTATTATTCTAATACACCTACTGGTGAGATATTGATAAGTAACTTTGGATGGGTACAGAGGATTTACAGGAATAATTTTATTAACTTTACTGGGTGTTCCTACTGTAAATCATAACCAGAAAAACCCCCACAGAAATAAAAATCTCAAAACACAGATGTAATATGTATATAGTTTTGTCGGCACTTAAAATACACTAATCCGCTACTAAATCCTTGTGCTGCACAGAAACTGAACAAAATCCTACCTGTGACAGGAACCCTCATGCAGAAAATGTTAAAAATCGGTAGGAAAATTCCAAGCAACTAAGAACAAGATCTCTTGATTTCCACCTCATCAATTTCTATATACTTTACATCCATCAAAATATCTGATAGGCTTCATGCCCATTCAAATTATGAAATATTCACAGGTCACTGATACCTGTTCTGCTGCTAGGGAGAGACTATGGATAGATAGGCTGGAGAGTATAGGCAAGTCAAAAGGACGCAGTTTCCAAACCATCCTTTCAAACCCCTGAAGAAGAACAAGTAGCAACACCCTCAACACTCCAAAACCATCTTCAACAGTAACCACCACTAAGAGAGCTAAACAGTGGCCTGATAAAAGGGCACAAAACTGAGCCGGCCATTCTACAGTCTCATGCTGCCTTGGAGCTTTCCTCTGCTGGAGTCCCACATTTCACTTAACCTCATTCTTCAGTACAAGCTCAAATCTGTATCCCAAGGATCTTGCTAAAATTTTCTACAGATGGGCAGCACTCACTACCTTGATGCAGCTTCTTTTGAGCAGTTTTTAAAAAATACTGCATATTTTAATTGTGCAGATTCAATGAACTCCCAGAAAAGTCTGCCTGAAACGTATCACTGCTGCAACACAATTCATAAATTATCTCTGTTGTGTTCTATACCTTTCACTTGCAGTACTTGCCGAACTTGCTCCAGTTATAAAGCTTCATACATATGGATAATGCTCTTTTCTATGTGCTAACAATACTGGCAGGTTTTCCTTCAATAAACCACTCCAGATGTTAGTCTCAGTAATTATGTCTGACATCTCTCAGCTTTGGTAATGAAATACTGCTGATACAATTCCTTGTTTGTATTTCTATGGACCATCTTCAGACATAAAAACTACAGAGTTAAAACAGCCACATCGATGAGCACAGAATGAAAATCTGCTGAAATGAATACACAGCCATCTCTTGATTAGCATAAACAGGATAAATATGGAAATACAGTATTCTATGAAAACTATCAGTTATACAGTATGTTTCACTTTTCTGCCTAAGAAAGTGCACTTTAAAGTATTATATATACATATGTATGACTACACGAAAGACAAAATTACCACTGTTATCAATATCATGCAACATCATACAAAATAAAATCTCTTTCTTGCTTCAAAGAATCAAAACCCAACTTTACACAACAGATCTGTTGACAATAAGATATGAGAAGAAAGATGCACAGCAAAATTTCTAACCTAAGAAGTACTTATTTCAATACTTATTTTACCTAACATATTACCACATGAACTACACTGAACATTTAAAGTCCTTAGGGAAAAATGTAGCTGAACCATTTGCATCCAAAAAGCTTGAGTTTTGCAGATCTTAGAGAATGAAGGTTTTAGAAGGTACAATATAAATGCTCAAGAAGTCATCATAGGTTCATACAGTTCTTAGAAGCTTTTTAAGTTATCACATTAAACATTATCACTAACATTAAAGTAATCCAATCGGTACACAACTCACAACTACTGCTGATGCCCAAAAACTCTAAAGCAGAAGATTTTTATAAATACAAATTGAAAATAAACACTTCTTACAGTCCTAAGCTTTTACAGTTGTCATGTCAATATTTCTGCCAAGATTATTTTACTTCAGAGAAATTATGAAATAGCATTGACACCTTGTAGGTGATAATAGCTTTCAGATATCTACACACAATAAAATCTGACACATTACCCATATTAATTATTTTGACTGCCCAGCAACATTGAACCCCATCACTAAGAGCAACTTTTACAATCTATCCCTTAGCACAAACCAGCTTTAATTTTTTTTTAAAAGTAAGAATAATGCAAAAATCATTTCAGCAGGACTGAAATTAAGCCAAAGTAATTTAAATCATAAAAATCTAAGTGAATTATAATTTGAAGTCTATTTAATGAAAGTCAGAAAGCTACTCATATTTGCTGTAATATGCAATTCCACCATTTTCATCACATAAACCAAAAACTTCAGCACATGAAGCAATGAAAGAACTTCCCCACGGGCTATGTGAAGTATGAGAAATGGGCTGTTTCCCAAACAGTATTATGACTGCTCATATTGCCGTTCTGCCATTTCATACCATAACTGAAAATCATTCATAAAAACACACAATTACAATAACGATGTCCCATCACTGAACATTTTGTTTACACAAGCACAAGCAAATGTTTTGATCAGAAATATGTGGATGTACATACAGCTGCCCATCCCCACAGCAAAAAACCCAGAGATGCTTAGAAAAGCACATGAAGTACACTGGATGTTCTTCTGTAAACTCAAGGTCATCCAAAACAGTTAATGGGTTTGGACTTCTCCACATATTTGGAGTAATTTAAATCAGCAAATTGTTTGTATAACTACAACATTCAGTTAATGATCAAACAAGAAACCAGTTTTAACTGGCCACCCATGACAAAGTCTCATTCCTATAGCTTACTAGTGAAGCAATAACTATGTTTTGTAAGAAATAAGGAAGTATATTTTTCAAAGGAATTCATGTATTTCAAAAAAGAACCCATTTTAACATCTCAGAAGAATGAATTAGGGCTTGCTCCATCCAATGAGAGAAGAAAGGTCAAAAAGTGTCAAAGGACCATTATCTGCAATTCTGAACATCCCGATGTGCCCATCACATGAACCCTGTTAACCAGAACTACAGCATTTAAGTGGAAGAAGTGAATTGATGTCAGTGCTATCATTCATAACAAGGTATATGAAATGTCCTGAAGATAAGGTGATTTTATTTAACCTAGACTGTGCTAATTGCATGGCAGGTCATTTTTTTTTTCCTGGTAGGGTTGAAGAAAAGGACTAAGAAAAGCTCAGCAGACTTGGCAGGGAGTGATTTCAGCAGAACAAGAAGAGTGCATTTTGGGGAGGCATTAGGAGAAATATATCAAATGCTTCAGATCATTCAGCAAGTTCAAGTAGGAAGGTGTTACAGACACTTAGATTTTTAGAACACCACTGCTTTTTTTGACTATAAACAGAGAATCATTAAGCTCGCAAATAAAAAAAAAATGCTGCATATTTTAATTGTGCAGATTCAATGAACTCCCAGAAAAGTCTGCCTGAAGCCTAGAACCAGTCAACAGGAAAGAGCTGACTCTGAGGATTGCCCTCTGCATGAGTACATCTGAACCTACAAAAAGAGTCAGCTCCTTACAGACAGGACAGCAAGCCCAACAGGACACTGGCACAGCCTTTCCTAGGACTCAGATGAATGATTTCATGATCCAGGACAAAGCTGACATGTTGGTAAATGAAATTAAAAGGCTAACTTTCCCTTTGTCCATGCTCATGACCCATCTTCAAGGTACACAATGGAAAGGGATGAACTGAGTCTCTCAGAAGCAGCAGTGAGAAGAACACATCAGAGGCACAGAACTTTGTCTGCCTATAGCCTAGGCTATCGACCTCTGTTTTGAAATATTCACACCATGCAAAATAAAAATGTCAAATATTGTATGCTGACTATATCATAATGAAAGACAAACCACAGGAAGATAAAACTGCAATGACTACTCTTGGTGGAAAAAAAAAACCTATGTGTTAGGAATATTGGACCGTTCAGAGTGGAAAAAATAATTTTTAATAGTGTGCTATTTTCTGTGACTTCTCTCAGATGAGAAACACCTCTAGCTGAAGAACTACCTCTTGATCTCTGTTCTTCAAGCAAAGCCTTCCACCGTACTAACACGGTAGATGAAAGTCTGATTACTTAGGATCTAAACAGCATCATTATTTTGACAGGACTGCCTGCATAACAATATGCTTGTGCTAGACTACTTTGCTTAATTGAGATCTAAAGGCTGAACTAACGAGAGAAAAAACATTAACTCTGTTGTATTCAATGAAGGTGAATTTCTACAGCCAGAAGTTTCTGTTAAAAACTTCTGATCTATGATTCCTTTCAAATAGGCTTAAGAATAGAGCCTAAACATTTTAGTTCAAGACGGGCCTCTAGGGAAAAGTCAACATTCACCACTCTGAAATTCCTCAGAAAGAGGCAGCTTATGCCATGCCTGGATATATTTCTCAAGCAAGGGCTTTTTAACAGCATCAAAACATTATGAATTAAGATACAGAAAGAAGAGTTTTATTTGCTCTCATGCAATACCTTTATAAAAAGATCATGATTTTTCTAAACACAGACCATACCAATCTTCCATTATAGACTATAATCTTTGCAACTGGTTCAAGCATAAGCTAGTGTCTGAAGTTTGTGGAAGAAATATTAATCCTTCAGAAGCATCATTACTGCTTTTTATCTCTTCGACCATGCAGGAAAGCATGCACAAAACAAAGCCACAGCCTTCTCCTTCCTGGCCCATGTGGTCCTTCTTTACCAGCCAGCCTTTCTTTAAAAAGACAGGTGGTACTTAATGCCAAGCTAAGCTAGCTGCATCCAGACAATAATAACTATTTTTATTACTTGGTATCTGAGATAAGAGGATTCTGTCATTAAAGCATTCTCTTATGCAGTGCTTATTCCTGCTCTAGTATACAGGCTGAGACTGGGAAAGCTTGGAATTGATCACTTCCATTTGCTTTAATAAACTGCCCTACTTAACTCCCAAGACTGTATTGGCTTCATTCTCCAAGAAGTTTCAACTATAGTGATTAAAATATGTCATTTTTATATTACTTCTAATTGCTATTTTTGAAGGAAGTCTTAATTTATGATGTATTTTCTAGCACACTACACAGACATCCTATGCAAAATATGAAGATATAAATCCCCTATGTCTGTTCTCAATGGAATAAAGAGTACTTTGAATCAAGTTTCTGTACTCTCAATGTAATGTGATGCAAAGAATTACTAGCAGTGTCTTTCTGCACATGGAGATGTCTTGACAGCTGCACTGCTTGAATGTTGTTATGTATTTACATTATTATATGTTTCCAACAGGTTTTAAGTACATTCTCCAAATAAAATTCCTAATTTATCTGAAGCCTGGCAGTGGTGTATCTGTGCCAGCTAAACACTGGTACGATGCACTTGTACTGTGCTCTAAGGAACAACTCTTGCTCCCTGCAGGGAGCCTTGCAATGTTTTCCCCCACAGAGAGTGTGCAGAACATGATCCAACCCAGAGGAATAGGAACATGGCAGCACCACGCCAGGAAAACTACACCTTCAGGTAAGGACAAAGATGCATATCTCCTGTGACAAAGCAGTCTCCTGCAGCACTGAATGACAGCACAAGTGAAAGGTGAATACAAAGATCCAGACAACAAAAACTAAAAAAGCTCCTGAATCATCTCAGGCTGGAAGTCTGTGACAGGAGTAGAGTTGAGCTGAGGCATAGGAGAGGTCTCGAAACCTCAGATTTTGCCCACCAGGAGACACTCTTCTCCTGTGAGGGTGACAAGCACTGGCACAGCTTGCCCAGGGAGGATGTGGAGTATCCCCCTTGGAGATATTTAAAAGCCACTTGGGCATGACCCTGGGCATCCTGCTGTAGGACCCCTGCTTGACCAGAGGGGTTGGAGGAGATGATGTCCAGAGGCCCCTTCCAACTTCAGACATCTGAAATTTTGTGAATCATGATGAGGCAGAATATAGGCCAAAAATAATGTCTGACCCAGGATTTGCCTGTTACATCCACATGACAATAAAACCTATTTTAAAACGCCCATTATAAACCTGAAAAAGTCTTTCACATTTTGACTGCCAAGAGATGCATACAGTATTTTACATTACCCCAAAGAGATGACATCAAATGATCATATGAAGAAATTCTTATTTTCAAGATAGTTGTAAATCTCTGTGTGACTTAGCTTCTCTAACTCCTGTCACATTTAGAGCTATCACATGAATTTCTAGAAACTCACGTAATACAGAACTGAAGTACCTAACAGAATATGAATGCAAATAATTGGTAAATACCTGTACCTTTCAGAATATTTATTATGTGTTTATGTGGGAGTACCTTCAGAGTAATGAAAATCTTAATTTCATTGATTTTTAATCATATGGTATGTTTTATTCTAAGCTTTAACTGCAAGTAAGATTTATTACTTTTCCCTTTGAATAGATTTCCTTTCTGTTTCAATATTTCACAACACGATACAGAAATTTTAAGTCTGACTATTGTAATTAATTTAATATTACACAGCATTACTGTTTATATTCTAAAATCAAATAGCTAGCCAGTGCCATGCCAAACATAACCCATCTAACTTACTTACTGCATGTTCACAGGAATATTAAGTTTAATAATCTATTTACAAGAGAACGTGGTTTTCTGTAGACACTGGCAATACACTTTCTTTTGCAGTAGTTATTCATCATAAAGCAAATATTGCAATCTGTTTTGCAAGCTGCTACTCTCCTACTTGAATTACATCTTTCAGCTTTCTGTAGCTGTCATTAACTTTGCCCTCTTCTTTATCTTCAATCTGAAGTTAATTCTCTGGCCAGCATGTTGCTTGCTGCTTTGAGGGATTAAACATAAGGGTTTATGAAGAAAAGGAGCTTTTCATACAATGCTATTACACCATGATAGCTTTCACATAAATTATAGACTCTTGAAAAATGCATGCTAAACATACATGCTGTTCATTTTAAAAAAAATATTATCATATTTTAAAATAATAAAAAAGGATTATTTTAAAGTACTCACTAAATATATACACAATCCTATTAAAAGAAGCAGGCAGTAACATACCCACACTGTCAGCACAGCACACAGACATTAGGAATTCTGTTTGCTGTTCCTATCAGTGTATACCATTATTCTTTAGGCATTTTCAAAATTGTACCTAATTTTTCACTTATAAAGGCAATTCTCTCAAGAAAACAGTAAATGTAGAAAAGCATTCCACTGTTGCAGGTCACAAATCTGTTTTGCTGTTGTATCAGCCCTTACATTTCATCTCACTTCAGCTGCTGATGAAGTGAAACATTTATCCACAGACTATTTGGAAATTCAGGAGAGTAATTAAATGGTTTATGCTAACTATAACAGAGTGTGTCTGCTAATGTCTAAGATCTGTCTAACCAGTGAATGCAGTAACAGAGGAGAAATTTTGTGCGTGTGTGGACAACACTTCCTTTCACACATTCTTCAAAACAGAAACTCACAGATAATTCTAGAGTGATAAAAATACATACTTAATTTTTTTTTAAAAAATGGAGCAATTTCATTTGACCCTGCTAATCTAGCTAGGTGCACAGAATCTCAGGCTTTCCAATTACAAACACCTGTGAAAATCTTAGAAAAGTAAAGTACTTGTGGGATGCTAACCACACTTAACCTGATGACCAGGACATCAGTGAGGAATAATGGCAATATCACTCATTTCCCTCCCCAATATGTCTTCTATTCCATAAAGTTGAGAATGAGGTAGGAAGCGTCAAGAGACAACACTGCTAGCAATTTAGCTACTGAAACATCTCCAGAGTTCAGGGAATTTTCCACAGCATTCTTTGACTTCTATCACTACCTAATACTGTACAATTAAAGCCCTAAATTCTGCATAAGGAAAAATAAAAGATGCCACCAAAACTGCATATCAGTCAATGTAACAGCAAGCCTGTCTCTGTGGAAAAAACATGTTGCACCATGATTTTGTTTCACTGGAAATCACATTATATGCAAAAAAGAAATTACCTAAGTACTTCTGCAAGCAGTAATCACTCAGACATGTTCTCTTTCCTAAAGTGCTCTGAAATACTAAAATAAAGACTGCTTCTAACTTCAGTTAATTTGCACTGGATTACAGCTGAGAGACTTAAGTTAAAAAAAATATATTATTAATATTACATCTGTTACAGATGGAATAAACATGGATAAGCATAATCTTTTCATTGTTTTATGGAACCACAATCCACTAGCAAGTGTACAAATCCAAGCAATATCCCTGAGAGCTGGATTTAAATTGAGGTCTTGGAGAGAGGTGAAAGATGGGCAAGAACTTAAGCACACAAAGAATCCTTAGCCAACTAAACATATAAGCTAGCTTCTCCAACTCATTTTCAGGGATAAAGCACATCTTTATTTCAGTATAATCAACATAATTTCTCACTTGCTTCTGAATATCCCAAGAGTACAGAGAACAAACATACAAATGGGTGTAACTGGGTCCTTGGGAACCTGCAGGTCAGCACAGCACACTGCAGTATTCTTCCCACAAGCTCTCCATGAAAACCACAGATGAAAGCTTTGCTGGGCTAGCTGTGAATGCAAAAGCCCTGACATATACATATATATGCACTCAGCAAGAGAAATTAACTGTCAGCAAAAGCATTTTTGTCCCAGTGTAACTGCACATACACTGGATTCAGCACGGCAAAATTAGCAGCCTACATAATGTATACAGTTCTTCACACTATGAAATATCCAAATACCCATAACTTACTTTTCAGATGGTACTATTACCCTTGAAAACATTATGAATTTAGTCCTTTAGACCTTGGTTGCAGATTAAAAAACAAAACCTATCAGTAGAAGCACTTCCCTTGGAAGAGTTCTAGTAGACTGCCATGTTAAAGGTTATGAAAGATACCAAATCATTAGACAGAATGAAGAGTAGATGTTCTAATAGCCAGAGGTCTTTTATACCAATCCCTAAGACAGAATCTCTCTCCCTAAGTGTTCACCACTGACCACACAGCAACCTTCCAAGCAGCTCTTCAGCTCACCTTCCATTTTTAAACATGCTGAGTATGCAATCACAAAAGCTGTTCTGCCCATCCACAAAAGTTTTACTTGGCAGAGTACTTCTCACCTACTTCACACGCACAGGCCAAAGGGGAAGATGGCAAGCAGTCCATCATTTGAGTCCACTCAAGGTGCAGCCTCACAGAGCCAAGCACAGGAGCAGTAGCCCCTGGAAGATGGGGCAAAGACAAAGATGAAAACCATTCTATTGCTAAATGTTGCAACTAGTCTGAACATATGGACAAAGCCCTGCAGAATCTAGGAGAGAGGGCTTTGATACTTCAGCACCTGCCTTCAACTGATGGAAATGGGAAATAAATGGAACAGGAAATAAGTGGCTCTTTCTTTTCTAACGAAATTGTTTAGTCAAGACTTCATATATACTGTTATTTATCGTGGGGGTATGTGGGGTGTTAATTGAAAAGGGAAAATTAGGTATGAGGTTCAAAGTGAAAGCTAACAACAAGATACTCAGTCACTTTGATTAACCAAGCAGCATTCACAGAGAACTTGTCTCTGAACAATACAGTATGAACATTGGTTCAGCCTGTGTGTGAAACACAAAACTATTTACATAATTTTGAAACAGGCATCAAGTACTTGAAACTTACAGTACAGGTGTAACCATGAACAGTAAACGAACTCTTTATGGAAAACAGCACCACAGGGGTCTAAAGGACTCTACGTGTTACACAAAGAGCAGATGAATTATTATTTAATTAAGCTTGCCTCAAAGGCATATCCAAAGAAGCCCGGAGTACCAGCTTCTCACATCCAAAATTCTGCCTTTATAATGCTGATTATCTACTGACAAATAGAACACTTCAAAAATTTCTCTCACAATTCCTCTTGGCTGACCACTAACTTCATCTGAACTACAGAAATAAGCTGACCATAGCTAATTATACTACATACATAAAACCTTTAATGACTTGAAATAGTAATTTTAAAATAATTTTGTAGTCCTAGATTCTAAAAAAAAATATATGGATTCTCAAGAACTTCAAACTTGAAATATTTCCCCAAAAATAACTAATTCAGACAAGAATATTTTCTTTCGTCCCTCTACCCCACACCTCAGTCACAAACTGTGGTTGAAGATTAGCCTGACACTTGGCTTTCAAAGGTGGTTTTGAGAGAATTAAAAAAAACAGCCAAAAAGAGCAAGAACAAAAACAAAAAAAAAAACAACCCCAACCCCACCCCCCCCAAAAAAAAACCAAAAACAAACAGACAACACTGAGGAACATAACACCACAAGCTAGATTTCTTTAAAAGGAAGAAAATAACAGAACCCAGTTAAGAACTTCCAGCCCAGTAATATGAATATAGAACACCACACAAAGTATCCTACACACTGGAGAAGCTATCCAGAGGTTGGGACTCTGTTCCTCAACAGCAACCTGAACTCAGCCAAGAGAATAAAATGAATCTACTTTAAAGCACGAATTTACATTCCAAAAATTAAAAGTCTACTAAAATATTGAACAGATGAAAATAATCTTGTGAGCATTGAAGTTTCAATTAAAATCTTACTGGAAAAAAATGAGACAGCAATAAAATGTAAACATAGCACATTAGCTAAGCCTGCTCTTAATGCTGGTAGGAAATACCCAAGAGAAGCTTATTTCATACAGCAGAAAACCCAAGGGACCTTTAACCCAAGGACAATGCACCACTTCACACAGCCCAAAAGCAATGAAGACTGGGAACAGATAAAATCCCATGCCTTATTCTCAGAGCCAATACAATGGGTTTGATTCAATACCTATCTAAAACAGCCTTCAGCTGTGGGCTGATGGAAGCAGGTAAAAGTATGGTGGCAATTACCTTAATGGTCACAGAGACCATGCTAGCACTGAACAGCCCACTGACCCATTTCCAGGGAGTACATTAACAATTCCCAGGATTGTGCTGGGCACCCCAAGTAATTGCTCCATCGTGCCCAGCTCTCCAAGTCAACAGTGGAAATGGACTTTGCACAAGTGCTGCAGTTCCTTAAACAACCACAGCTTCAGACTAAAAAAATCCAAACTGCCAGGCAGCCATTACTTTTCCAGGTGAGATTATAAGTGTTTTAATAAAATACTCTAAGAGTCCAATTATCTTATACACCACTCAATTCTCGCCCAGTTCCTCTGAGATAACAGGTAGGTTGTAGTAACAATTTCCCTCTCCTCAGAGAATTGAGAATTCATATGACAAAATTTACTGTACAAGACTGTTAATACTGGTAATTCTCCTCCATTTTCATTCCTCATTGAAGTTTTCTGCTTACAGCTTTGCAGCTTGTGTGCAGCATCTGATTCCTCCTCCTCCACCTCACCTCACCTTACTCTTGTGTGCTGAAATCCTTTAATTTATCATATTTGCTGAAGATATTCATTCAGTAAAACTAAGGAGAAAAAGTATTTTACTATCCATTTTTTACATATTTCTTCTTTTATTAATAGGAAAAAAGTCCAGAGCATCAAGGAAATACCTTGAGGAAAAATACAAAAACAAGCTTCAATCAAAATAATTTGCCTCCAGAACAAACTCACTTAGTTTCTCCTGGAAACTGAATTTTCAGTTAGTTCTGTTTGAACAGAAGCAAACCTGGAATTTGTTAGATAAAGGAAAAGTGGGTCAATCTAAATCTCAATTCTTCATGAAGCAGAGGATGGCTTAGTGCTGTGTGTCAGGATCATAACCAGTTTCAAGTTTGTCAACTGCAGTTTCTCTGACAAGGGCTGGTAACAAGTCAACTTTTATACTTTTACCCCAAGGCTCAGAAGAAAATTCTTGAAGGAACATTTACCTGACCTCACAGTGCTAACTCAGACCACTCTAAAGTGATAAATGACCAGCTCTACAGAGCTCCACTTAGAAGAACTTTAAATAGCACAGCTGACCACTAACACTAAAAGGTTCTTTAGTTTTGACCCACACCTTTCCTGTACAGATCCAGGGAAAGGGAGGGGGAAGGATTTTATCCTGAGGGCAGAAGAGAGATGCTGACTGAAATCTTAAATGATACTTCCACTTAAGACATAAGAGAATATACTTTTTATGTTACTGAGAGTAATAAATATACTTACTGCATGTTTAACCTTGACTACTGAAGTTCTCAAACCACTTGAGACACAAATATGGTAATACATAGGCTATAAATTGTTTCCTGGTCACACTGCTCAAAGGTTTCCAATTTAATTAAAATTGCTGTTGATTTATTACGAGTTCCAATTGACTCTACTCGGTATGTTGGCAGCACTGATTTTTTTTTTTAAGAAGTTTGGGGATGTTTGTTTTGTGGTGGGGTTCTGTTGGGGGTTTTTTGGGGTGGGCTTTTTAAACAACAATTTATTCACAGTGTTATAATTAATAGCAGATGTGTAACTAAACCATCTTAGCTTATAACATTGAAAGGACGTGCTTCACTCATTTGAGTAAAATTATTTTTTCCTGCTGATACCAGAGTGCACTAAATCAAAGGTATTTTCAGAGGGTCAAAAAGTATCTTTAGGAATATTTAATTTATGAATTATAGAAATATGTCATGCCAGCTGCAATTTTCTACTAACCCTGAATTTCTTGTTGGAAGTGCTGAAAATAAAGGACAGGCTATCCCTAAGACAATCGTTTTATAAGACTGCTGTAATTTCCTAATGATCTTCCAAAGTAATCTTTTATCATTCATATCCCCATGTCAACCAGGTACAGCTATCCTCCTCTGCACACAAAAATTTGGGCTATGACTACATAAAATACAAATGCAGGAAAGGTATCTATTAAGGAAAGTTGTTGATATCCAGCACACTGATTTCTCAGGTACACATCTTCAAAACTTTCAGAAGGTGTGAACCTTCAGAAAACACTGCAATTTTTTTTCCCCTAAACAAAGTATCCACCCATGTACTTAAATAATACCAACAAACAAGCAAACAAAAAATCCCACCAATCAAAAAGCACTTTAACTCAAAAATCCCAACACACTCCCACAAACAAGAGACAAGTAACCCAGAAGTTAGGGTGATGTTACTCTACCAATGTTCTGCTGGACTCGAAAGTGTCACAGTGAATAATTGATGGGCTGTGACACTGCAATAGCTGCGACTACACAGCACAAGAGAGGGAAAGATCCCCAAGGACCAAAGTGCACATCTCTGTAGTGGGAGCAGCTGTAATAAATCTAAGCTGACAAGTATTCAGAGACTGAAGCAATGTTCCATCAAATATTTTTAAAGTCAGTTCCACACAAGTCAACCCAGCTTTGCCTGGAGATTTATCAGACATTTAGCTGGTGCACGTGATCACTTGTAAAAGTGAAGAGGAAAGAAAAAGAAGTGGACAAATGAGAGATACTGGACCACGGCAGAATAAGATTTTAATGCCCAAGGATGAACTTTCACATTTCATTAAAGTTTAGAAAAATCTAAAAAGCTGTGCTCATGCCTTGCATTTTTAAAATATCTTTGGTTTTCCCCAAAAGATTTTAATTTAAGGAAAATAACTATTTTCTTTATTTTCCTAAAATTAGAAATGTGTTCCAATCAAGGTTCTTGAATTATTTTTTTTTTTAAGTTGCTCATTGAAGTTGCTCTTTATGTCCTAAAATAATTGCACCTCTTATGTTTCTGAGATTTTACATAAGAGTTTGCAAAATACTGCTGAGAAACCCAGGAAAAGTCAAACAGAAGTAAGACATTTGATTTAAATGGACTTCAGGAAACAGTACCAAAAAAGTAAGATATCATTCATTCACTCATTCACTCAACCAAAAAAAAAAAAAAAAAAAAAAAAATCAGTTTACTAATACCCTTCACAGCTTCAGCAAAAGAGGAAGAGCAGTCATGGAGTCCCTATTCAAGAACCACCATTCTCAGTTGCAAAGTCTCTTAAGCACTGGGAATTCTTCAAACCCCTATCAAAAGGGACAATTTGACAAATCCTGATGTCAGAAAAAAAACTTCAGAATCTGGCAACAAAAATAGATATATAATATATCCAGCTATGACAGGCTGACTTTATCCTTCCTCCATCTATACATCCAGGAGAAATGTGGACAGCCCCCCAATGCTGAAACTCAACACCGTTCAAATGTAGACACCATTAACCAAACTCTGCTAAGACCAAACCTTCCACAAAATACAAAAATAGAGAAAATGATAAAGCAGGGACTGGAAGAAGATGGTGCAGGGTATAGAGTGATATAAAAAGTAATTGAGAGGGAAAAAAATCAGCTAAAGGTCAAGAAATAAGATGAGAAGGCAGAATTCTGTACCATTTAACAAAAACCATCCAGGGATAAAGGAGCTGAGAATCAGACATTCTCCAGCGTGAGCCTGGTTCCATCTTTCTTCTCTCTGCTGGTCTGGTAACAACACAAGTGCAAGTATGTTCATAGTGTTAATTCTAAATTTGGGGGTTTGGTTTCATACAAGTGAAATGTAAAGATGCTCTGGAAAGTCTTCAGTGGTATTCCACACTGGAACAGACTGTCTGCTCCCCAGAGGTTCTGCAAAATTTAGTGGACCTGAGTCAACCGGTTTAGGGGTGCAGGAGTCTGAAGGTATTTCTACAGAAAGTCTCTGAATCTCCCTGCCAGCAGGAAATTCTTTGACTGTTTATTTACATCCACATTTTCATATTCAAGTTTGATGACAGCCATCTACTGACAATGAGGTTTATGGAGTGAACATAGATGGATAAACTGTCACACAAACTGACATCCACAGTTTTACTCATCTGATGATGGAAGCTGGCACCAGCTCATCTGTGTGAATGAGAGCAGACAGCACAGGGTGGAGATGTATCGTGAGGGGCTGTTAGAGTCCCTGAACACAAACAAGAGGAGTTCATAATTGATGAGGTAAAGATGTAGAAGCCAGATGGATTTCCATCACATGGTATTTTTTCATCCTCATTTATGTGCTCTTCTGCTGAAGTCTGCAGGAGCTGCTGACAGTGCTACAATAATGCAGTGCTACCCTGCCTAATGCCCATTGTGGCCAAAACTGCATCTGCAGCCCTCCTACTGCAAACCCTATTGCCCAGGAATGGACATGCAATTCTAACTCTGCTAAGCCAAGACCACTGTAGTTCACAAATAAACGAAGACTACAGCAAGATGAGTATCCAATTCTGAGTATCAATCCTTTTTTTTTTTTTTTTTTTTGAAACTTTTGATTAACTTTAAAATTCAAGCATTTTTACAGACCAACATATATCAACTGGTACTGATCAAACCTAATTATCATAGAATGGTTTGAATTAAAAGGGACCTTAAAGACTATCTTGTTCCAACCCCTTTGCCATGGGCAGGGACACCCTCTGTTAGACCAGATTGCTCAGGGATCCATTAAACCTCACCTTGAACACTTCCAGGAATGGGAATCCACAATTTTTCTTGGCAGCCTGTTCCAATGCCTCACCACATTCATAATAAAGAATTTTTCAAATTTCTTTCTTATAACCAATCTAATACTACACTCTTTCAATTTAAAACCATTATCCCTTGTCCTGTTTTTCAAGACAATTATATACCATTACTAACTTGATATCTCTGTTACTCCAGACCCTCCAGTCACTGCAGTATTTACTAGTCTGTGTAGATATTAACATGCAAAGAAAAGTTATTTTCATCAAAATATAGAATTACATGCATTTTAATGCAAGCTGTGGCAGAATCAGGGACAGATCAAGAAAAAGCAAAGACCACCCATTTATTTCTGCTTTACAGGAGCCCAGTAATGAAAGTGGTGCTGACACCATGCAGCTGCAGCACTGCATCTGAAGAGGATTCCCCATGGATTGAACAGCAAAAATACCAATGAAACCACTCACTGTCTCTCAGCTCTCTAAAAGCCATTATTTAAGTTAGCCATTTATAACCTCTCTATAATAAAGAGTCAACAGTAACTGTATAAGATAATTCATCCCATACTAAGGAAGGCAGCCAAGAAAAATAAGATGTGTGACCCTACAAGAAGTCTCTTGCCACTATCAACTGGAAAAGCTAAACAACAAAATTACTCAAGTTGTCTGATCTCAACACATAGAGTCAAAAGAAATATTTCAATCCCCTTGTTCTTTTGACTGAGTTGGGGTGCTTGATTTTATGTTAACTGAAGAACTTACTTTCCATGATCTGCTCTAACTACAAATAGAAGACAATACTTCAAAAGAAGCAAAGAGCAGACAATGAAATTTATTTAAAAATTAGAGTCTTAGCTCTTTGTCATGCTTGAAAAAACTATGATAACTCAAGGCTACTGTCATTCACAGAAACACTATATAAATAACAAAATAGAGTGGCCAAACTTAATCTTAAAATAAGAGCTATATATATAGATAATTTTTCTCCTTTTCTGTAGTCCTTTTTAAAAGGGCTGAGAGGCAACATGGACATTGCCTACTGTGGCTACTGCAAAGCAGAGAAAGAGCTGTAATAAATTTTGCACTTGTCCTAGAGTGGTTAGAGGATTGAGTCCCTGTCTTGAACACCAAACATGATTAATTTGATTCAATGGGACTACTCGCATTAGCAAAAACATTTGTATATATGCCTGTTTGCAGAGTAAGACCTGAAGCAATTCTGTTCTCCTTGACATTCTTTCATGCAGAGGCCTTTTATTTTCCATATACAACACTCATATTTTATACATGGCAGCTTGGAAAGCGCCACTTTCATCAACCTCAGCACCCTTCTTAAATCCTGTAACGCACTGGAGCTCCTGTCGGAATACAGCAAGTCTGTATTCTGCACTTGAAATAAAGGAGGAAAACACAACTGAGAGCAGTGAAATAAAATGTATCATTTGGTGAAAAAACAGAAACATGTAAGATTCATGCATCTTTCATGGTTTTACATCACTATATATATACACATATATAGCGTGAGCCAGACTCAGATAATTTAGGATTAAAATCTGAATAAAAATAAGTAAAATAATTATCTGAATAAGCAAACATTAATAGAAAGTAATTTACTTCATTTTCACTTCTCTGGATAATTATACCTGTGGGCTATTATGAATAATTTATGTGATGGCATTCGGTTTACATGTAGCCCTGAAAGTCTATGCATTTATAATATGATCATTCCAAATAATTCTGGGGCAAGCCATGCCTGGTAAGTGACTTCTGCACAGTCTTTCAGCCTTAGGATACTTTAGGCTTCTCTTAACGGAGCAACGCACTCCACAAGGGAAAAGAAAAGAAAAAAAAAAAAAAAAAGGAAAAGAAAAGAATTCTTAGTTTATTTAAATCTCTCTCTTGCAAGTTGAATTCAATAATTCATTAAAATCTTGTAACTCCAAACTTCCCTTAAGCTTTGCGAAATATTGACTAACTACTTTATATATTGATCTTTACAGTGATTAAATTTTTAAGGCGCTTGAGACTAAATTCTGGTAAGGGCAAGATCCTTTTTCCCAGTAGCACACAAATTATGTTGCACAGCCCAAGCCCAAATCATTCTGAGGACCCTGCTCTAGTTTTAGAAGTACAACATTGTTTCAAGAACAAAAACCCAACTCATAAATACAGCATAACATTTTCTGACACAGTGGAATATATGGGGACCATTGAAAACAATTATATACCATTCTGTTGAAAATCCTATTCAACAAGAAATAGTTCACTGTACACATACTAAAAAAAAACTAAACCCCCCCCCCAAAAAAAAACCACCCAAGAATATGAAAAAAGCCTTCCTTTTTCTGGCCACAGAGAAGTTTAGTCTTGACCAAAGATGAAAAAGGCACTTGCACGAATACAATAGGACTACACATTCTTTCCTCTCAAGATCACTGAGCAGATTTGTAAACACACAGTACTTTGTCTTCCAGCATAAGTAAACTATATTTAATGATTAGAGGACTACTGTATGAAGAGATAAACCAGAACAAAAGACATTCTGCAAAACACAATTCAGTCTTTATGCATAAATTAGCCATTCACAATACTGGCGCCTTGTAACAAATTTTGGCCTTTAAAGTAAAATTTTTATAGCTTTCTTTGTTTCCAACTCATTTACTGTTTTTTATAGAACATTTTACTCTTTCCTTTTCAAGATACAGTGGAAATAATAACCCAACAACAAAAACTGAGTATTTAAAAGCCTTTAAGTTTATTTATGAATTCTTCTCCGCTTCTACTGTGTATCTCCAGCGTATGTCTATTGTGTTCCTGTACCCTTTAAATTCAGAGATTGAAGTTTGTTGTTTTATCCATATTTCACTTGTACTTGAAGCTATCTTCAAAGTCAACTACAATGTCCCTTAAAAAATAAAATTTAAAAGAAAAAAAAAAAAGGGGGAGAAAACATATTCCTGAAAACCATCCAAAGCTCTGACATAGCTCCCTCTTCCACCCACTACATTTTGCTAATTATATCTCAACAGCTCAGCTTTCTCAAGACAGAGAAGGAAGCAATGACACTGTCAGTATGCCAGGCTAAAGAGCTAGGGGAAAGAGAACATAAGCAACAAAGGGAACCCCATGAGGGAGGATAACCAGGACATGCTAAATCTTGTAACAACTACTAAATTCCAATTCAATTGTATGTCAAGACGGCATGTGCTTCAAACCTGTTCTGCAGTCACTGTATGCCAAAAACTACTATGTGTATTCTTTCTGTGAAGAAAAAAGGTGGTTTGGACACAAATTTCCCATCAAAGATGTGAGAAGAAAAGTGCCAGTTCAAAATAACATAAAAAAAAACCTCAGAAGTCTCCTCTTAAAATAACTTCCCTTGTATTTAACATCCTCCATCTCCTGCTACCGCATACTTCTGTTTCTTTCCAATAAAAACATGACCTTCCAAGCTTGGACTTCTGTATCTCTCCCACCTTCTCTTTTCAAGATCTTCCAGTAACACTTGTCTACCTCCATCTAGAGCCACTTCCAACCTTGTAGTAGTTTAAATTACTGAGCACATACCAAAAACATTCATTTTTATAAAGAGAGTTGGCACTACCTCAGTAATAAAGTTAGTAACCCTTAGGCCTGCCTGGAAAGGGCATTGAGCAATATCTACCCTACTTGGAAGCTGTTGATATAACTGAGAAGTACATCAACTTCCTTTTTGAAAAAGCAAAGGTCACTGGCCAGAGAGCACTATTCCAGATGTCCTTCCTTGACTTATTGTTTTCCATTTTGCTGCAATAGTGATTACACATAACATTTTCCTCCCATAGCATATGTGACATCACATCCAAGCATATGCTTAAGTTACTTGTAATGTTGAAGTACAATATCTAGTTTCATAATCAAAGCTCTAGGATCCCCCTCATCATAAATGAAACAAACATACAAAATTCTTAATATAGAGACCCATTTAAGGAAGTCAAGAGGAGAAACAGAGTTACACAGCACTTACTTGTGATATAAATGAGGGGAAAAAATGTAATTTTGAATGGGGGAAAAGCAGCAAAACCTAACGTGCTGCTTTAGCTCTGAATCAGCTATGCAGGTGATCAGATTGACCCACACTTTCATGGTATCTACTGCCAATGCCGCAGCAGAAGAAAAACTCCTCACTATCAGTTATACACTTGTAATAGCTAGAAAAAATTTCCGTGGGCCAGACATCACTGCATGTTAATTTAAATACATGAGAAAGAGAGAGAAGGATGCTGTTCCATGTTCCACAATTCTCCTGACAGTATCCATAATTCTCCTGACAGTACACCTTAGCTGATTTCATACCCTCCTAGTAGAAAGGGCACATCAAGGGGAGAAATGGTAAGACCAAAAAAACACCATGTTCAACCAGATCCTAGTAAATGCCAGTACAAAAAGAGCATTAAATACAAAGATGATTCAGGGAAATTTGGCTTAACTTTAAGTGAATGCCTGTTGCATTATGTAGTTATTAAAAAACCCAAACAAACACAAAACAGCATCTTCCTCTTGCAGATTTACCTGCAGAGAAAAGTAACATCTGATGTCATGCATTTTCTATTTATAGGACACAGATGTCCCCAAACAGTGTGCAAGTTCTTACAGAAATACTAATTTTTCCTTCTTATTGAGTAAGTGGACCATCAAGAAATTCCTCAATCTCAAAACCTACATGGTTATTTCACATGAAAAACTCTAGTAAACTGGACCTTTGATTTATATTGTATTTTTTCCCTGAAAAAGGTATTGTCCAGTCTCCACCAACCAACGCTAGAAATCATAAGGAACCAAGGTGGTATCAGAAAGCACAGAGGTCCTCTGAGTCCTGAAGATCCAGTTGGAGTGCCAGTCATTGGTTGAATGTACTCAGGAAAGACAAGCCAGCTCCTGACATGAGCCATAAATGGGCAGCAAAAGTCAACAAGTTTTTGAAGCATGGTAATACTGAACAAAAATGAGATGGAGGCTGTTTTAATATTTGCATGTAGCCTTTGTCTTCCAAATAGGGAACTATTTAAGATGGCAGTTACAGGGTAAATCAATTTAGCAAAGTTTTGGTAACTGAAGACTTCACAGAAGTTTTATTTGCATGAGGTACTGAGATTCATGTGCCTACAGAAAAATACTGCACTTCAAAGTTTCCTGGGAGTATAAACCAACACCCATTTTTGTTACCTCCTTAAGAATTCAGAATTATGATCTTGACTAAGACTGGTTTTGCTTTCTTGTTCAGGTATTATTCATTAGAGGGTAATTTTGTAATCTCTGTATTCTTGAAGTTAAACACAAATGCAGAAATGCAACAGAATCGTGCTTGTCTGACTGAAGCATCAATGATTAAGCAAATATTTCCACGTTTAAGGATAAACTTGCCTTAAAGCAGAGTAAAAAACAGCTAGTAGACAAGAAAGCATTTTTAATTCATGTTTTTAAGTAAGTGAAGAATAAATGCTTAAGGGAGAATATATTTTAATCCAAAAGACAGTCAACACAGAAAAGGTTTGACACATTAATGGCATGCAGTATTTTGCTACATAAATACTCAGAACTAATGCAAATAATTTACCAAAAGAAACCCAGATCTTCCACATGGGAACCTGGTGCTATATCATCACATATTAAATTTAAATCCTATCATGTACTCCTCCTCAGAGTACAAATGTCTGGAATAATACAATCTGAAATAAGTAATTATTTTAATGCAATAAGAAATATTATCTGCAAAACTCTTGCTAGGTACCCTGTACTTTAAATGGTCTATTAAAAAGGAAAGCTGGCTTATCTAGAGATCAGTCCTTCAAATTAATACCTTTTATGTTCTAAATAATGTATTGTAGCTAAGTAGCAGAGAAATTGGAAAATTTATGAGTAACATCATAGATGATTATAAAAAATTAACCTTTGGATTTTTTTTTTCTTGAAGGAATCTGGCACACTATTCTTTTTTTTTAATGCTCATCAAAGCATCTGCAAATGTTCATGATATTCCTTTTTATACTTTACAATTAATAGCTTTCCTGCATTAATACCAAACATGCAGTAGCATTATCCTTTTGGGAACATACATGATTTTACATGTAGTCTCCATCCATATAATAAAGTTGGAGCACCAAATCTTTCACAGTGGTCAGGAGAGCTTCATAACTCAGTGTAATAAGTTTCTCAATGTAATAACAGACTTTATGAGAATTTTCATATTTTCCAGAACAGTGGCTTATAGATAAATGAAAGATATACAAGCCTACAATATCTATACAAAACCCAAACTTTTCTGTGTCTTCATGATTTTTCCCACAGCAGCTCAACGTGCAAGAGGATTAAAAAGCATAAAAATACAGACACCTGAGAATTAAGATCAAGCTAGACTGATATATATTTTGGCACATAACTCTTTCACAAAAAAAAATACCAAACAAACACCTTAATTGTGTTACATACAAAGGAAGAACTGTATCTTGCAGGAAGAAAAAAAAAAAAACAGATAACAAAAACCCAACAAAAAGAAAAAAAAAAAATTAAATCCCAAAAACCCAAAACCAAGGAGCTTAAATTTTGCTCACGTTATTTCTTAAGACACTTTTAGAGTTTTAAGACCCTGTTAGAGTCAGGAGGGCCACAATGACTGAAGGCAAGAAGGCACACATTTTTGTCCTGTAAAGCCAATATAGCTCTTCATCAACCTTGAGCAAATGAGCCTTCATTGCCAAGATCTTCAGCAATCAGAGATGACAGTGGATGAGCTTCTTTTGCTTCCCATTCTTTTCAACAATACAAAACAACACCAAAGCTCACAAATTCACTTCATGACTGAGCAGGCTACAGTTTGTCTGGTCTTCAGCTTGCAGATGGACCCTCTCAGCTTAAATAAACCTCCAAAACTTCATTAAAGATTCTTATAGATATTGCATCCAAAAAGTGCATTACCACAGCTCCATAAACTGTTCTACATCACACACTGAAGCACCTGCAGGAAGAAGAAGCAGAACACCAGAATTCTCATTTTCTTTTAATTCACACTTATCACTGCCATTTGTACCTTCAGTGAGTTTGAGCAGATAAAAATTATCATCTTCTATTCCAAGATACTATTTGCTTTCCCTTTTCCAATTATGACTTCAAGGATACACTCATACTCAAATCGTGGGATAGACTACTTGATTGTAGATTTCTAATGGGTTCCGGATTTTTGGTAGTGGTACTGTGATCGTAGCAAACTCAGAAAATAATTACAGAGCAATAAATTAAACACCTGCACATTCTTGGGTATTGATGCTTCATTTAAAAAACAGGAAAAAACTCTAGCCACTAAAACAAAATTGAAACGAAACAAACTGAAGCCAACCAAACCCCCAACACTTTATCCTGAATGATAGTTGCATAAGGTTAACATCAATTAAATCTTAAGCATTCCTTTCATGATCCAGCTGTTGAGCTTCCTGTATAATTTTGGTAGAATATACAGCATATAAAATGAATAGTGCAGCTTGTATTTGTATTCTGTCATTCTCTATTAGTGTTGTGTACAGAAAACAAGATCCAAACAGTTAGTGATGAGCGAGGTGAGGAAGGGAAATGAAAATGTCAAATGCAGGAAGAAACTGTTAAATGGCACCAAGTGCCTGGGTGAGGTGTTTGTCTACCCATGTGCTACTTGTCTTTCTCAATCTATCATCAGAAAGGACAAGGAACCTCAGGAGGAATGCATGTCCTAAGTCAGAAGGATGGAGTGGGCTACATCCCTGACTGCCTCAGGCAACAGCATGCTTGCCCTAAACTGTCAGTTTATGGTCTTCACTGCAATCTGCCTCCTGTCAATGTAAAATTCAGCAATTGAAATCCAACATGGCTTATAGCCTTCAAAAATAAAGACTATACCTTTCCCTTCTTGCCCCTTCCAAAAAAAAAAAAAAAAAATTACAGGCAATTTCAGGGGATCACAGCATGGGAGGGTGCACATATTCAAGTACACCAATTTGTCCCATTTTTCAAGCAGATTGATGCTAAGAGATAAGAGACTTACTGGAAACAGCTGGCCCATATGACCATCTGACCACAAAAGAGAAATACAGGCTAAAGTTTGAAAGGAAGTCCTAAAGGAAATCTAAAAGAGAGAAGCAGCACTGCCATTGTTGTCATTAATAAAGGAGTGGAATAACAGAAGTTGATCCAAATAGCTAAAATGAGAAAAGACACAGAAACATGCTTAAGTTTCTACATGTCATCTCTCCTGCTTCATAACAAGCAATGAGAAGACAAATAGCAGGCAAGCTAACAGGTAGCACACTCACTTGTTCCTCATGAGCAACAAGTCTGACAAGAAAGACCACAGGCCACCTACTTCTAAAACCAGCAGCACCATGAGCACATAACAATAAGCAGTTTACCCTAGTTCTCATCTGCTATTTTTTTAAAGTATTTTTCTTCTTACATGTGATGCTGGGTGTCTGAGCATATTACAAACAGAAGAGGTCTATATGAGTCTTAAATTCAGAACAGCTGTTTTTCTTTTACATCATGAAAGCATACTAAGAAGATTATATCCTACTTCATCAAGGAATTGTGACTTAGAGTTTATTTTGTTAAATATCTCCTATAAGTGAGGATTTTAAAGAGCATTTTTACATTTTCTAAGAATAATTTACAAATGATGGCACATTATTACTATTAAAAAGTGCCGAATGTTTACAATAGTAACAGAAACCATGGATGTTATCCCTTGGTCATCCACAGACACAAAGCCAAAGCCCAGATCTGACAGTATTTTGTTACAAGAACCTAAAATTCACAACTGTTTATTGTAGTTTAAACCACACTGGGGTCTTGCATTGCAAGTATTTATTATAGAGTCATCATTAAATACACCATTAATTAAACCAACTGCATTTTTTTTAAGATCTCCAGTAAAGACTTTCCAGTTTACAACTTGAAAAATAATGTTACTTAACTTGTACAGTCAGAAAAAAAAAATCAACAACAGAAGAATTTGTAAATTTTATATGCAGAGGCACCGTGGATCTACAACTTTTTTCACAGAACCCCACACTCAAGCTATCATCCAATTAAATGTCAGCCCAGGAAGATCACAGCTTAAAGCATCCAAGACCTGAAGTCTACATCCACATGACAAGGATGAATGTTGCAATCTTCTGGGTTTTACATGCAACACATTTAGAACTAGATACTGTGCTACAACAGAGCCTACTGCTATTCCAGGAGAACTAGTGTCCTCTTCTCATAACAAATCACCAGAGCCCAGCCAAGCATATGCTGGTAATTTATGAACAGACAGTGCAGGTGAGAGGGATGCTGAAAACACACCAGTTCAGGCAATTCATGCCCAATTTGCCAGATGCTTTAAGCAGGAACCAAAACAACCTGTACCCAGTCCAGTCTTTACTGTCTTAAGGGCTTCTGCATCAGAATCAACAAGATTTTTTTTTTATAGTCTCCAGAACTTTAAGTAGTTGTTGGCATAGGTTACACCTTGGCAAAGAGGCAGGCTTTAAAGCTGGTACTGACCTCAAAAGCTGACTGTGTAATTCTGACAGGGTTCTGTGCCAAGCCAGGCCTTGTTTTCACTTTCTCCCCTACATGATGAGCACAGCTTCCAAACTAATATCCATATATAAACAGGAAATAAAACAGTTGGTGGAAGACTGTCACACAGCATGAATATCTATTCTGGATTTCTCTTAACAGTGTTGTTTAGTACAAACCTGAAAAAAAACATTCAGCTTAGTTTGTCAACATATGTATTACTGCAAGAATTTGCAACCTATTTACTGGTATCAAAAGATGTAGAAACTGCTTAGATGGAAAGTAGTTCAAAGAAAGGGCTATTTACACACCACTTTTGATTTTTTGTGCTGTTATTCCTATTATTTGATCCCATCAGGAAATAGCAGAGGAAGATGGAGATTGCAAATTCTCTTTTTTTTTTGTTTAGTTTTTTTTTGTTTGTTTTTAAATGTAAATTGTCTCAATATATTTGAATATATTTTCAATATATTCAACATTTACAACCTGTAAGATAAATACCATGTGTGCATCTCTACCCTCACCACTCAATAACTTGGGGCAATACCCAAGTAACACTATCATATATCACAGAATATTCTGAGTTAGAAGGAACCCACAGACTCATAAAGTCAAACTTGTAAGTAAAAGTACCAAAGAGGGATTGAACACCTTATTCCCTCTCTCCCCTCACCTTCAAAAAAAAAAAAAAACCTGTTAAAAAAGTGAAATATAATTATCCCCCTTCTAAACCCCCCAGTCTCTGACAGTTCACAGGCTGGAGTGTTTGGCCTTTCAGCAGCCCCTCTACTTCTCCCTGCCTCCACCTCCTCCCAGGACTATGTTTTTGCACAAGCACACATGGCAAAACATGGAGTGTAAGGGTCACTCATAACATTTAGGGGAAGAGGCCAAGGGAAGAGACTTCTAATGAAAAAATAATTTTTAAGGAATCCCTCAAAAGTGTCAATATCTACTTTCACGAAACAAGGGCAAACCCAGTAAACAGTGAGGTTTGCCATTCTATCTCCATCAGCACCATATTCTCTGTGGGAAAGAAGGGAGAAAAACAGGACAGGGATAAAGGAAGAAGTAAGCAGCCTCAGTGACTTATGACATGAGATTTCTCTCCTACCAGGACTAATCTCCATTTCCTCTACTAGGATGGAGCTTCTTTATGGAACACTTCATCTACAGCAGGGGATTATTGATTCACCATCCATCAGAGACAAATTTCATTTTTTATTTTTTTTAATCCAAATAGGTTTGAAGATAGAGTTCTGCTGGATACATGCAATAAGATTGCTTCTTATTTAGTGCCTTATTCCCAGGTGCAGAAATAACATCCCAAATTTAAAACTAATTCACCCTCACCCTTATCCCACCATAACTATATATCTGTCTTAACAGTATGATCATCATTGACCATAGGTCAGATTGCCTCAGGTCAGGTGAATTTGCAATGATCTTATGATATAAAAATAATTTAATTTGAAGGGAAGAGAAAGCCCTATAAGATACATGTGAAAGACAAACTGCTCAGTCTTTCCTTTTAACTCCAATCATAGATAGAGCGATTCACTCTCAAAACAGCCCTGGTTTTCCAATTGAAAAAGGAACTCTCACCCCAGCCCCAGAATGACAATCAACATAGCCAAGAAAGGCTTTCAAATAACCAAATGAGGAAATGCATCTTTTTTTTATTCATCCCAGTAAAAAACAATCCTCATGGTTTTTCCAATATATGCAGACTCCGATTATAAAAATATTCTGCTAGATGTTTACACTTGATTTTTTTTAAAAGAAATTATTACTGATCAACTAGTTTCCAAGCCTGGATAGTCTCTCCAAAACTGTAGCTAAGGGTTTCTATTAGGAAAACTACAGCCATAAGGACACACATTAACAGACACAAAACTGAAAATGTATCCACACCAATTTTAAATTTGAATTCACCATGGTGTTGGTTTTACCCCAGCAGCTCTGATAAGTCGCTCAAGGTTCTAGTTAATAAAAGGTCACTCTGTAGCATTTTCCCCCTTATTTTTTAATGTCAGAGAAATCCCCAGGGCTCTTGCAAGTTGCTCTGCAAATGCCATAATGCAGAATGGAAGAGAACAGCTTTTGGGTTGGGGTAGGCATCTGTGAGAAACCAAACCCTCCTGGTCCCCAAGTGACAGTGAGGATGAATTCACTGTACAGACTCATGCAGACAGACAGAGCTACTGAGGACCACGACAGCCTGCTCAGTGCTCTCACACAGAATCTGCAGAATGAACACTGCTTTTCCTTCTACCTCTCTGTGGTACACTAATCATCTAGTGTTACACCAAGTTGAAAGAGATGGGTGGGAGAGTTGGAGAGGACATGGACTGAAAGAACACAATTAGACCAGAATCATTCTAAAAGAGTAGCTTGGAAGACAAGCAGTTCAGCAGAATAAACTAATCACTTCCAGACTGAAAAACCAACTTTTTGGAGTGCTATATGGAAACACTGCACATCAGGAAGACTGCAATTACCCTCTGAAGAAATTACAGAAGGAGATTACCTTCTAATTAATTTTTTCTTGTAAAGTCAGCAAGTTTAAAGATTAAAATCACTACTTTTTGCTGATTGAAGAAAACTACTATACTTTCATCTTTATATTAGCAGTAACAGGAGGAGTTTATTCAAAAATATGGAAACCATGAAACTGGACATCATAGCTGGCACACGTCTAATCCACTCCAGTTTACATTCACTATTTCTTCCCATGTCCTCCCACTAAGGGCAAGAAAAAAAAATCCCCACACAACAAAAAGAAAAAGCTAAGGCACAAAACATTTCAGACCAAAGTTAGAAAGGCAACATAGGAACTATACCCAAGTCTGCTTTGTGCTTCACCTAATCACGGCCAAATAACAATACTCATTTGTCCTTATGCTGCAAACACTGAATTAACCATCCATATCTGTCTCTCCTCCACGTTAGACAGCTGATCCTGAAAGCACAATCAGCAATCACAATAAACTCTGTGCAGACTCCACAGCCCATACACCACAAAATGCAGCTACACTGGCTACTATGGCACTAACACAATCCCAGAGCAGGCTGACCTTTATTTATCTGAAAGTTCCCCTTTCTTCAGAAGAGACTTAAGTCACACTACTGCAGGTAAAATACATGTGACTCTACAACAGGAGCTCCAGGTATATAACAGATGAATGATTAACATGCTATTTCTAATTTTGTAGGCATATTGCAAAGTTGCCATTAGCCCAAAGGACAGAAAAAGAAGCTTTCACAATTAAATTAGTTTTTGGTATTTGCTACCACTGGCAAGAAGTTCACATAAATGGTCAATTTTTACACCATGAGCATATAATTAAATATTAATAAATATATCTTTGCTGAATGGAGTGAATGGAGCTCCCTAATCTCAAACAACCAACTGCCTTTATTCACTTACTTGAAGGTGTTTCGGGTGTTTTTTATGTTGTTCAAGTTTTTAATGACCACGTTTATTCCAGTAAACAATTTCTGCAGAAGTAGTGCCCATATACCCAGTCTAACTATTCAGAAGTGCAGAGGACCACCACACAAGTCAATGAACCAAACAAGTAATGCAGTCCTAATAGCAAAATGTTCAAGCAGTTGTTATTTTCCAATTAAGAGAAACAACACATTTGTGTCTGAAATAGACACACAGAATTCCACTTGGCTTTGTAGGGTAGTTTTGCCTTCACATCAGGTGATACATTTCAAGATAAGAAAGGAAAGCAAATATGTTTGCTTCTCTCCCATCCACCTCTGTCCTGCATCCAAGCAGGGACCTGTTTGGCCCTAGCAAGGACCAGGATAGGACTGCCTTCAATTAAAACCCACAACCCTTCCATTATTGGAAGATAAGGCAAGAGTACGTTTTGAAAAGTGGATTTATATATATATATAGGTCACGGCTGACCTGGAGGCTATGCTCTTTTGGCAGTAAAGTAAGAAAGAAACCCTCAGCTCCTCGTTTTCCATGAGGTTTGAATGCCAATCAACTGACCTAAAAAGCAAAATATACTGAAAAGGCCAGTGAACCTGGAAGCAAAAGCAGTGGCCAACCTGAAACAAGAAGTAATCAGATATAATCTGGGCATTAGAAAAAGCAGGCAGAAACTATCTGATCACAATAGACAACCTCTCCTAACTCTGTGCAGCATGGTATTTCTTGATAATGGAACTAATACTGTCAATACAGGGGAATTGGAACTCATTTAAGCCTGATTGTGATTATACAGCAGACAAGTTGCTATTTGCCATTCAGTCCTATATGTCTCTAACCTCCCTGTCTCCACATGGAAGCCAAACAGGATTGCAAAGTTTATCATTTCAGCCACTACTGCATTTACAGTGTTCTAAAAGTACTACTCAATCAAAAGGAGAAAGTACCTATAAATCCCCTTTTATCTCTATAATATAAGAGCACAATCATCTGCAAGTTCAATATACTGTGTAAGTTACAAATTAAATCAACTGCTAGCATTTTGAAGAGTTCTCATTTTTAAAGGCTCGTGCTTCAGCACAGAAATGAAACACCTCATTCTAAAAGCTTACAAGGACAATAAAAACTCCTCTGGTTAAACAGAACTACTGTGCATTTTAAGGATCAGACATTTTGAATGGATTTTTGCATTAATAATAATAATAATAGTAAAATGCATCTATATTAATATTACGAAAAACAAAACCAAGTTTCTTTCAGTAAGAATTTTATATCAGATGTGTTATGGCTACATATTAAGTGTTTAATACCACAGGAAACTATAAACAGTACTGAAAATAACACAGCTATTCCTCAAATTTATGTGAGTTATGTGATGTTTATCAGCTTAGAAGTACAAGACAACAGAACTTTTGCTTGATTTTAAGAGAATCAACCACACACTGTAGCTGCTTTGGTTTACAGCTCTACCACCATTGCTGTTAATGACACTGCAGCCTGATCCATCAGAAGCTAATCCTGAGGTTTAAACAAATGATTCCCTATTATCTCTTAGCCTTAAAATGTGCTGCATCAGAGATCTAATGGATTAATGAAACACTGCTCCTGCTAATTGCTGACATAGGAGTATTTAAGGGACTGAGGCAACCACATGAATAAAAATAATTTAAAAAGAAAAAGAGAAGAAGAAAGAAAAAGGCATCCTAGCTTTCCTCTGCAACACATTAACCACTCACAGAATGTCCTGTTGTGAAAAGTCACTAAACCTATACTTTATCACTTGGTCCCAAACAAAGTCTTTTCCCTATTCAGTGTTCTTTGGTTTAGCAGTTCTACAACTAACAATCAAAGACACTAAGCACTGACACAAAAAAAAAGATAAATAGATGTATTTGCACTGACTTCCTGTAAAACTGTGCAAGATGCAAGAAGAGGCTAAGGAAAATGAGAAAACTCTTAACCTTTATAAAACTCTATGCCTGGTCCCTAGGAAAAAGTGCTGGACCATTTGCAAGAGTGCACTGATCAGGCTTACTTCCAGAGACACAAAAATCCAAGTTTGGTATTAAAAAGCAATTCCACTCAGCAGGAATCACAGCTCCTTCTGATGAAGGAGCATTGTAAATACCTATGAAGGAAGTGGAGGTGTTTTGTTTTGTTCAGTCCCTAAATACACAGACACCTCAACTGCTGATGATCAGTGTACTGAGCTCCCACCAAGTTATTAAAATAAACAAAATGTGATGGAAATACGGGAAACATGCAGATTACAGGACAGTATACAATATGTTTTCTTTCTGCTTAATGAAGAAACATCAGACACTTTCTGTGATCCACCAAACACTGATATGCACGTTTGCATATCACAATATCACAAATGATAGAAACAGAAACACAGAAACAAGTGAAAAAACACAACATGGTGAACAAAAAAAGACGGCATGCCTCCCTTGGACAAAGGCAGAGCATTAAACTAAATTACTATTCAAGAACAGTGAGAAAACATGCTTAAAAACCTTCCCTTCTTTTGCCTGCACAAGAAGACAACAGGATCTTGGGATGACAAGACAACACAGATGAAATGTAAAGAGAGTTGACCAGAAAAAAAAAAAAAAAAAAAAAAAAGAGAGAGAGAGAAAAAAAAGTTACATTTATGTGTCTTACTTCTAAGTTAAGACAAACAAATAGCAGTTAATGAAATAAACATATCAACTAATTCCTCATGATTTTATGTAATGACCTCAACATACAGACATCCACCCCTATATTTAAACTAATGAAAAACTAATACAATGCTAAGTTTCCAACACCCTATGAAGTTTAGGACTTCCAAAGTCAGAAATTTCTTGAATTGCCAATATCTCCAGGTCAAATGATGCAGCATCAGCGAGAGGCAGCATTTCCAAAGAAAGCAAGGGCATGTGCAGCCTGTGCTGCACCACCCCAGCCTCCCACAGCCTGGGCACCGAGCTGACCTGGATTTTTAACTTCACTGCAATACTGCTTTCACACATTCAAAGTGAACTAACCACAAATACCACAGCATTTAATGACTGGGTATCCCAAAACCATTATCAGTGCCTTTACTGCGGTTTGCTACCCTGACCAGAAGTGGTGGAAATTATTCACCACCACCAGTAGATTACTGCCAATAAAACTCATTTCTATGAACCTAAGAACTTTAATTCAGCAATAGAAATCCTGAGAAAGCATTTCCATCTTATCCCAGAAAGCATTTGAGTGTTAAAACTACAGAAAAAGTGATATTATAGAGATCCACCACCTTTTACTGATATTATATAGTTAATGGAGCTTCTTGTCAGTATTTTGAGGAATGTAGTTCTAAGTGAAATGTAAAAAGTGTTTTTTAACTTAACTCCTTCACAGTTTAAAAGCAGGAAGGTGAATAATACAACACACAAAAAATTGTGTTGGAAGTCTGATTACTCTTACCATGTACATCTCTACTAAATATCATTCACATGCTCCTACACATTACTTTCCCATGTTTTTTTACTGTTTGCCAAATATGAAACTCCATCCATCTTAGAAATCAGTATGAAATATCATCAGAATTATCTATGGCAATATCTGACATCATCTGAAGATTAAAAAACATTAAGATTATTTTCTCTAAGAGAAGAGTCAAAGTAGAAAGACTTGCTGCTCTACATTTTTGAATACATACAACAGGATGAAAAAGAATTTTGCAAGCCAAAAGTTACACTATTATGCTTATAATGATAGTCATGAAAAATTTAACACTTAGAGGTGCCTAATGCGGTAGAAGCAAGCCCCAAATATCAACATTCCCAGCAATACTATAGCATGTAATATTTTGCCAGAGGTGAATAACATCTGAGCCCCACAACTTCTGGCTGTCACTTTCAAGCACATTCAAGTTAGGAAGTGAAAAAGGACTACTGGAAAATGGAATGTTATTGAAGGCAAGACTGGACAACAGTGAAATAGTATGTTGAATTTGCACAGAAAAATAGGTTTGAATTTAAAAGGGATCTTTCTCCTTTATTTTATTCACCTGAAATTATTTCCCTGACGCTTGGGTATTAAAAGAGTATCTAGAAAACAGCGGCAAGACTTCAGCATATGCTGCAGTTCAAACCAATGTTACATCACAGGAACTGCTGCATTCCAGCAGCTTTTCTATCCCAGTAGCAGAAATCAGGATGAACAGGCACATTTTGTTAAGCACGAGCAAAATGCACTTTCCTTCAGAGAGTGAGATAACTCAGCACTCCTAAATACGCATTACGGTTTTTGGTTTCCAGCTCCCTTTGGCTGTAGGTGTGTCAGCCATGGCAGAGACACCTCACACCTTTGCTTTAATGACTGTCTCAGTGTTCCTGCCCTGAAGTGCAAGAGCCAGCAGGTGCAGGAAGATCCCAGTGAGGCTGTAATTCCACACAAATGCAGCGTGGGACTGGAGGAAGACAGCCCACGCAGACAAGTTACTAAGCAACTCAGAGACATCAACCACTGCTCTCAGCATGTGATTCCAGCAGATCACCTGCGAGCCAGCATCCAGAATCATTCCCAGCTTTAACCATGTGCCTGGCCTAGCCTCTAGAATTAAAAACTGAAAGATTGGAAATGCCACTGTGCAAGCTATGGAAGCGGTTTCATTGCATTATGATGTTCTCTACTGCATCTATGACATTTAGAATCTTGAAGCAATGAGATTTTCGTCTTTGTATTGCACTGAACTTTCAACAGATGCATATCTTCATTATCTGAAAAGCCAGAAAGAGAAGCTTATTAAAGATATTTTAGATATATCAAAGATATCAACAGGTAACATCATCCCATGTACGTTTCTGCAATTTAAAAACAGCAGAAACTTCAGCAATATTCTAATTCACTTTCTAGCCTATGTCTAATTGTTACCAATTACCTAAATAAAGGCCTACAATGAACCGGGACTTCTTTCCCAGACTGCATTTCAACTGATTTTAGCAGCAATTATTTTCTATGCTTCTTGCTGTGGGAATAGCGGCATAAACAATTACAACAGGGAATGACTAAGTAGGCAGAAGCTGATAGATGGCCTTAAAGCTTAGTCTTTTAAAAATCTTCAGGGGAAAAAAAGAGAAGGAAAAAACCTAGAAAAGGGATGCTGTTCAATGTCATTTCAACCATAAAAAAGGCCCTAAATCAGAAATCTTGTAATACCTAAATAAGGTGACATATTTTACTACTTTAAAAACTCATCTTGTATCTTTTTTTTTTCGTTCAACAGATAAATTAGTAGAACACTTCTAATGTCTCACTGTATTTTGGCTAATCTTACCACCCAACAAAGCAGTAACAGCAATAATCGAAATTATCATTAAAAAAAAAAAAATTGTCATTTTGCAAAGATCAGATATTCAAGGGTTTTTTTTCCAAGAAAAAAATATCCCTTATTTGTTATAATTCTCTCTCAGATCATCCATGATAGAGATACTTTTTCTACTGGGAAACATTTAGTACTTGAAATCCATCTGCAAACTACCAAAGAGATATTATTTCTTATTTTACTACAGCTCTGTCAGAGCAAACACAGCACCTACTAATATTCAGATTAATTACTTGTGGTATTATATTTATTCCTGACCAGAATAGTTACATTTTGATTCTAAAAGATTGTGGCTGGAATACAACCAGCCCACTATTATTCAGCAAAACTGAACCACAAGATATGTAGATGACACCATTTTGGGTTTTTTTATCCCTCTAGGCTAGTAAAAACTATTTAATTATTTAAAAATTCAATTTAATTTTTGAGGACATATACACAGAGTGAATCTTCAGAGACAATATTAGTGTCTCCTCCACTTAATTTAGTTCTTTATATTAGTATTGCAGTCCTAATGTTTTCATTATTAGAACTTTAATCTGCTGATTACTTTGTTGACGTGGGCTTATTAACGAATGGGCTTAGTGGCCCCAATTAGTGCCTTTAATTATTGGTTCCTTGTTGGATTTTTCCTTCCATTTGTAGCTGCCTTTGGTAAGCAGCCTTCAATTACTTTTTTAGCTTTTTCTTGCACTTTTCTTAAAGATAGTGCATTTACTTCAGAAACAACAACAAAAGTATATTTATGACAGCAGCAAACGTTGAACAACACTTTCATAACTGGCATTCTTACCAAGGTCATTACATTCAATAATGTTCTTCATTCCCTTGTGCTTTGTCACCTTTGAGAGTGATGCTCTCACAGCCAGACCCTCATTCATATGCTTTATTTTCACTTGCCTCCTCTCCATGTTATACGGCAGCTCTTGTAAAAATCATGGTGTTAGAAAGACCATGGAGTGACACATCCATTTACTCATATTGCCTCTGATTTTTCCTATGAGGCAGCTGATTGCCAAGGGTCCAGTGAGTTATTTGTTAGGGGGAGAGGGATGGAGGTGTGGGGATCGGCAGCATCAAAATTAATTTTGAGTCAGCTACTTAGGAAAACACTTTTCTTTCTGTATTATAATCTGGCAAGGCTTTTCAGCAGGGGATGCCTAACTCAGAAATTGGTTGATTCTGCAAAACTACACAACACTGACCTTCAGGAAAGGACGTAAAATGTTCCAGTTCTCCCGCAATTTTTCAAGGCGAGGACAGCGAGTAAGGAACAAGCAGACAAGGAAGGGCTGCAGCCTTCCTGAAAGCCGCTAATAAAATATTTTTGTTTCGTACACTAGGTTAATATACTTCACCTGCTAGTCAGGTAGATATTCTAGCACAGTATTTTATTTCAACTGTCTTATCTTGCCTATCTTAACTTCTGAACAGCAGCATTCTGGAAATAAGTCTAGCTGACCTCTGCCACTCCTGTCTAATAACAAATTAATTCTGTTCATAACAAAAAATACTGACCTCAGAGTTTTCAGCTTTTCATCATTCAGAGTAAAGAGAGAAGCAACCTCACTAGAAGTAGCACTCTTAGAAAGAAATGCAATTTGACAGGAATGCAACCACCCTTCATAATTATTCTTCTTTTATCCTCCACCAGTCTATTTGGGTAGGTTTTTTAACTACCATGGAAATACATAATCTGTGCTTTGTCATGCAGATGTCCTCTGTGTTTTTAAGGCCAAGACCACAAAAGCAGTGGCAGACCAACCAGCTAATCACACTCTCCAACTGGCAGCCCCAGGCAAATGACCTTAAATGCTGCAAAACATAATCTTCATCAAATCCAAATAAAAGTAATAATTGATTCAGCAATGCTAACATTCAGAAGCCTAAGAACTGTCCTGAGGACACAGCAGAATGTTAAACACACTAAAAACAGCCTTGAAATAAAATACAGCAGTGCAGAGACAAAATTTCTCTCACAAACCCTCTTACCTGCACAAAAAAAAAGTGAGAAAGCAAATTTTAACTTGTATACTTAAGTTTCATCAAAGTTAAAGGAAGAAAAATCAGCACTTTGGCCTCTTTTACAATGGAACAAATACGAGCTCTAGGAAATAGCTCAGGATTTCCTGCCACAAATTGTCATATCTCATCACAAATGCCACAAAGCAGGGTCCCCATGTTTCCCTCGTTAGCGCTGCTGTTCCCCTCTGTCCCCCACTATGTGTGACACTGAACCTGCCGTGATGGCTCCAGGTGGGCGAGCAGCTGGCCAGGACACAGCAACACAAACACTGCTCCTGCACTCAGCCACAAACTTCACACAGCTAGCAGGAACTAATCACCCCTTCCTCTGAGCTTTTACAGCTGCTAAATGTGGAGGAGTCTCCAATGCTGCACTGAGGGGCTGACAGAGCAGGAACCGGAGAGCAGAGTCACATAAACTGCAGCACTGGGACAACATGCCGCAGATCTGGCAAAGCTAAAGCTTTTGTTTCTGACTCAAGGCTTAGATAAGAAGTGTGTACAGCCAAAATAATCCATTCTTGATTATGCTTGGGATTTCCTGACCTTTGTGTTCAGACAGCACACTTTCTGACAGTAGGGTGGAAGATTACCAGCCAGTTTTCACTGCAGTTATATCAGTATTAATCACACAGTGTATAATCCCGTGCACCTTCATTTGCGTCCAATGCATTTCCCTGGTCAAACTCCAGAGGAAGTTGGCTAAAACTGAGCAGCTGTAATACTAAGGAACGAGCATGGTCTGATGAACCTGGTGAAGTTACTGTCTGCTTTTGATCATTTACTAGGGCTCAGAAACTCAAACCCAGAAAATTCTGTCAAGTTACACAGTTCTTTAAGCAAAGATGTAGCTTTACTTGCTTTATCTTCCATATATTCAAAATGCTAAGAAAAGCATCCAAAGCTGCAGATGTTACCTGTCCTGTAAGGCAGAAGACACTGTATGTCTTCTCATACAATGAAAAAAAGTTAATTTTTTTTTAGTAAATGAGAATGTTAAACAATTATTAACATCCCACAGGCAGCTCTACTAAGATCACAGAGTTTATATTTTGCAAGACAGATGACTTCAGCAATTTGTGAAGCATGCATAGCATTCAGGAAATAACTGTGCAAGAACTGAAGTCCTGAAATACCAACAAATTCCAGGAAATAAAGCTGCAATCAGTAGATAAAGCTGGAATGACACAAAAAAAAACCCTAAAAGAATGACAAGAACAAGAATCCTACTGAACTCTCCCTGATCCTGAAATAATCTCCAGTGAGAGAAGAGCTGCTAAAAAGGTCAATTATATCAAACTACCATAAATTAATACCAGTTTTTGGATATTACCTTAAAAATCTGAAGGGTGCGCTTGAAAGCAAATTTATCAAAATGGAAGTTTTGATGTATTTTCTTCATGAGGATTTTACAATAATGTACCAGAAAAATCAGGAAAATTTTTTAAATTATATTTGCTAATGTAACTGAAATCTAGTCAAAGACATACAGTAACTACCTGGGAAAAAACACAAAACACTAAGCATGCAGTGGGAGGTCTTAACAAAAATATTTAACAGGACACTGTTAACCTTTCAGAAAGCTACACCTTCCCCAAACTGAGTTTGAAGATGATGGAAGGACTGAGAAAGAAACATTAAATAATAAAGAGCATGACACACGAACCTCAGCAACACTCACTAAGCCAGACACTAGTATATAATCACTTTGACAAACACATAGAAAAACCTGCACTTAGAAGGGAAGAATGAGAATGGAGAACAAGGACCTCCATGCCAGGAAGGAAGAACAGAAAATATCAACAATAAAAAGTGTTTAAACACAAACAGACCAACCCAAGCAATTAACCCAGACAATTAAATAACTGTGGGCTTTTCACAGAACCATGGGGCAAAAGAAAAAAACATGCACTGCCTGAACATTAAATGCTAGAGTTCAAGAAAGACTTAACTGTGGAAATTCCTACAGCTTAGACTATGAAGACAGACCAACCAATCCACAAACTCCTGACCCCATCTCCTTCTGGTACTATAATCTACACACCACCTAAAAATTTCCATAACCCCCAAACCAGATTAGCTTCCTTTAAAAGGAAAGAGAAACAAAAGAAGGAAACTGGCCTTTTAAAAAGCAATTATTAATCTTTTACCCTTCCTTTTTTTGTTCAACAACACTTTTCAGTATCATATTATTCTTAGGCCTGGAGCACAGAGCAAGTTCTTGCCTAGTAAAAATCAACTTTTCCCAACAGCAAGCTGTGCTGATTTTCTGAACAAACAAAAAATTTCCCCAAGATCTCTATGATAAAGGATAAAGACTACGCCATAAATCACGATGGAGAAACGAGATATGTAGACATTATTACACAACAAAATGCAGAAAAACCAAAAGTTGTAAGAAGGGGCAATCCTTGAGGTTAAAAATATTTAGCTCCCAGCACTATAATTAGTAACCTCTGGAATTTTTAATGAACTCTAGCAGCTTCCAACATTGCATAAGCCACTATGCTGTACAGAAACCCAGCACTAAGTATGTGTTATGGTACATACACAAATTTCTGCTTTGCCAAAACAGACCTGTATACATCTTTATCAAATCACCAGCAGTTTCAAAGGCAAAGAGTTACAGAAATTCACTGGTTTTGTAGCAAAGGACTAAAGGCTATTTGATTATGGGTATGAGAAACCAGCACCCACTTCCAAGTTTCAGTGATACCAGAGTAGATCTTTTATTTTATATTACTTGGGGATTGTGGTGTGGGAATATGATTTTAATTTTATGATAAGAATTTATTCACGTAATATTAAAATGCTGGCCACAGACAGCCAGAAAGCCAGCTAACACCAATGTGTAGAAATCACAAATTAAAGACTTCCTTGAAACGCTCTTCTCTTACAATCTTAAACTGATAAATGTTATCAGTTGATAAATGCATGCAAAATATTAGCAGAAACAACACAGCAACACAAGGAAGGCTGGGTTGTCTCAAAGGTGAACATTTATTTTTCAAATCTAGCACTCATAAGACTATAAATTGACAACAGAACAAGAGCTATGAACTCTTAAGGCTGGGTTCCCTCTTAGCATGAGTTGACCCTGAGCTCAAAATCTCCTGTTACACAATAATGCAGAAGGCCTGGAAGACTTCTGTATGAGAGAGCCATTAAGTGCATTTTTTTAAATTAAAAAAGCTCTACTACACTGACTTAGTCTGCCTTAAAACCACTTCAATTTTTTACAAAAATTGGTTAATACTGGTAGATATGGGAATTCTATTATTGTGTTTTAGAGAAACAGAGACTCACATGGAGCCAAATATTTGCAAGAGCATGCAGACTAACCTGCATTTACTAGCATTTTACATTTCGGGAATAAAGACCAATTATTTTTTTTAATTAATACTCTTTTGTGAATTATTCAACACTGTATAATATACCTAAGTAATTTATCAAAATAGCTATTACATTTGAATTAACTGAGTTCCTTTCAGCACTATCATTGGATATGGTTTGTGGCTGTGTAAGATCAACCCACACCACAATGGCATCTGTTCATACAGCTGGAATTTCAGTACAGGATTTCAGATTTCCCCTTTCTTCTTTTACAACTACACTGGAGAGGGAGATACTGAACACAAGGGGTTTGAAATGATCAGATCACAAAATTGCCCAATCTAATATGCAGACAGAGCGTTGTTCTTGTGAGATTTCAATTTCAGAAGTTTGCATTTCTTTAAGAAAATAAATCCTCTGCCATGCATGCACTCTCACAGCAGCTAAAACATTATCTTTTTGCCAACATCTTCTCAATGTTAATCCAGTGATTTCATCAGCCAATAATATTTGATTTTTTATCCCTCTGCAAGCCTATGCAACCAAATTGCTGGAATTGTACCTTGTGTATGAGCTCACAGGTCACAGTCAGCCACCTGAGCAACTACTCCACTTTCTGGTTGACTTTACAATTCACCCAACCTCTAATCCACAAGGAATTCATCCCAAACACTTTGCAGCAAGATGAGCAAATAGCTACAAAATGCCTTACTGCATGGGTTCCCAAAAGATTCAGGGAGAACAAACCTGTCCCATTTCATATTCCTGATTTCAGAAGCCTTGTGCCTCACTTCATAGCTGAGGAAAGAGTGCTTGACCTGGAAAATAGCACTGACTTTCCTTTAAATGGGAAGAGAAGCTTGTAAAGCTGGCTATGCCCTGAACACATGAGCAGAATTGTAAGTACACTATTTCTTGGATAACAGGAGGTGACCAGTCTTTAGGTTCCCAAGAACATTTCAGAGTTTAGCTAACGAAGTCCCTGAAGAGATGCTCATTTTTAAAAGGCAAGTAAATGTAACAGTATCTCAGGCCGAGGTCTGCTGACTTGAACAAAGGTGCCCTTACTTCCACAGCAAGAGGTCACTAAATGGATTGCCTACCAAAGGGAAGCCTTGGAAAAAATAAGAATCAGGTGAGTGACTAAAAGCCACCAAGTAGCTTTCAAAGGCAGCTGGAGATGGACATCATTTTCCCATTCTCCCACGGGAACTGCGAATTCACCTACCATTTTGACAGAATGCTTACAGCAGAGAGCACATGTCCACGTGGACATTTCAGACAGTACCTGAAAGCCTTTTGAGGAAGATTTACACTTTTCTTTGGGATGCCCCCTGTTGATACGGCTCATTCTTAGAAATAAGCAAAATGTTTTCAACTGCTACATTCTGCTTTGGTTTCCAAGCCTGCTTGGAAGTACGTTCCTGCTCAACACAGCAGTACCTTCTTATCCTGGCAGCAGACTTCATGATACTTTCCATTTGTTATTAAATCTCATAGATGATTTTTTGCAGAAAACAGCAAGGCAATATCAGATTAGAGCTGCTGTTCCTTTGACTGCAAGGGAATGTAATCAGAAGGGTTCTGGCTCCAGACAAAGAGCAAAATATTAGGTGAGAGAGTATTTATCAATTATCTGAAGGGACCAGTGGCAAATACAGGTACAAATACAGGCTTTCATGATGGTATCACCTGTAGTCATAATAGTTGAACCTTTTCGCCAGACACAAACTCCAGTTTCTGAAGTCTTGGGATGCCAATTTTTAAGGATTGTGGGGTGGGAAATCATAACCTAAAGGATTAAAAACATGAAGCCAAGGTCAAAAACCTTCTAATGCTGATATTGCAATCATAACACTCAATAATAAAATACAATGTCACTTTTTAGTTTTGATAGATAACTTAGCAGACTTCAGTGTACAACAGACAATTTTGGCAGAACAAACCAAAGAATCGTTAGAAGGAACACAAGCATTAATGAAGCTCTGGAAAATCTGCCATTTTATTTGAGACCTATGAAGTCCAAATAACTACTTCAGAAGGTTTCAGAGAAAATAACTAATTTTCTAAATATTTAGAAATTTACTCATTTTCTAAATAATTTAAAAAACAATAAGACTTCTGATAATAAATAATTTCTTCATCTAGCAAAAAAAAAAAAAAAAGCGCAATGGAATACAACGGAGTAGAACCTCAAAGCGTAAACAAACTCAATTAGAAATACACATTCATTTACATTATCTAAGTGACAGTAATTTACCACTAAAATTCCTAACCCAGGATTTGTATCCTTTAGCCATCAGACAGACCCTCTGTATCAACACCTTTCCACATACAAGCAAAAAAGCCAGTATGAATTGTAATGGGAAAGCCTGTGTAGGCAGCAGAGAAAATTAAAATCTACAAATCTATAAATTAATTGAATTGTTATTGGACCTTCTTACAGATGAGTCACAGCACAGACTTTATAGCTTTCGGAGGAAAAATTAGAGAAGCTGAAATTTAAGAGTTTCATACCAGCACAGCAATTAGCATGTGACAAAATTAGATGAACTGAACAGCAAGAACCTTTTTAACGCACAGAAAATTATCCCAAATTTGTGCAAATTCAACCAGAAGAGTTTGTCGCATTACATTTTGATCCCTGTAGTACAGCTTCTAAATACTAGGTATCTCATTACCAGGTTTAATAAGAAATTTAAAGAGGAGAAGGGAGTACTGGAAGGAAAGCTCTTGTACTTTTTAAAATTGAAATCCAAAATAATGTTGTTTCATTTGGCAGAAAGGAAATCCTAGGATATGTAAATTAATATTCTTCCTGTGCTAATAGCCCTTCTGCTGCCTCCTCCTTTCACAGAAAAAATCTACTCCATATATTAACTTTAAACAAAAAACAAACAAACAAAAAATTAAAAATAAATAAACCCCACTACCCTGAGGTCAAAACAAAACTGAAAATCTGATTTATAGGTAGGATGGGGGTGTGTTCAAAATCACGGGGATTTTTTGATCAAAAAATTATCATACAGCAAAGGAATTTAAAAGCAAGCATCTTAACTACAAAACAGTTCCAGTAATTGCAAGCCATCCTCCCAAATACAATATATCCCTTTTATGAAGAATATTTTAGAATCTTAAACACTTCACTACAAACCTCAAACAATCCCACTAGATTTCGTTTCTTTCTTCCCCCCCCTTCTCTTTTTTTTTTTTTTTTTCTTTGAAACTTCAGTAAATGTTCCCTGGGGCAAAGCTCACACAAAAACTACAGAATGTCTCCTGGTACTAAACCTTCTGTGAATCATGCTTTTAGATACTTGCAACGCTCTGCCATCAAGACGTTCATACAACTCTGAATTATTTATTCATCAATCTCTGTGCAACTTCCCAAACACCAATGGAGACCAAGACGATTTCAGCTATTTGATGTTACATCTTCTCAAGTGGCTGAAGAGGCTATAAAGCACCCCATTGCTTAAGCCTGCCATCTCAGTTCCATTAGCAGTAAAGACCTCTCTATTCAAACTGCTAAGTAAATCCTCTGAGAGCCCGGGGACTGTTTCATGCTTGAAAGCAACTGTTAAGAATTTGACAACAACCAAACTGTTCCTATTTAATCCTTCTCCCAAGGTAAAAAGAATTATAGGTAAACATATGCCTTCATTATTTGCTTTGCTGCATTTCAATACTCAATCCCACACAAAATTGCCAGCCAAGGATTTAATGCAATCTCTTCTGTATTTCAGAGCTATTGCCTGTACAGAATGGAAAAAGCTTAATAAGGGCTATAGAGTTGGTTAGCAAACAACTCTATTTTCTATAACACACACTAGAGATTTTGTAGAGGTAACTTTAATAATGCAAGGAGTTTGAGAATTTTTTCTAAAGTTAGGATTTTCGGGTAAACCAGAATAGCTGTTAGTTCTTTCAGTCTGCCAATCACTGCTTTTCTCTTCAATTAACAGGAACAAAATTGATCTGTTACAGAGTACAACTACTCCAGTTTAAGAGCATACACAGATTTACATAAGCTTTCTTTTGGGTTAGTAATATGCATGTTAATCAAACACTCCACGATCGAAGAAGCTTCTTAGATACACTCTGGAATGCATTAAAATGAAAATTTTAAGCCTTTGGTCAGGTTTAATTCAGAAATCAAAGTACTTCAAAATTTTTCAGAGACCAACACTGTTACTTACTGATGTACAGTGTTCTCACCCACGCAGTCACTGCCTAATCCCTCTTCTTTATTAACAAAGATGAGCCATTGCACATAGAGGATAATGAATGAATGAAAATAAACAAACACGTTCTGTGAGGAGCAAGTGTATTAAGCCAATTAGTATTTCTTTTTAAATTGGGGGTAAAAAATTATCCCCAAAAAGCAGACAACCTTTCACAGGAGTTCATTTGGACTGCATTCTTGTTTGGAGACAAAATGAGGACTAATATTAGACTGAGGAGTATATTAAAGCAGACAAAAGAAATTCACAATTTAAAAGGAAGGCTGTGGAAAATACACCAAGCATTAGATATCAAAGGCTAAATCCAGGTCTCTCATCAAATTTCATGGACTCAGACTTAATATATAGTACAGTAGATGTATCATTTATATATAGTATAACAGATACATCCAAAATTATCTATACTAATAATCTATAGCTAGTAACAGTTGTACCCTGTCAGAGGAGTTCAATGACAAAGCAAAAGGAGGATGAATCACACATCTAATTAACATGGGACAGCAAGTCACTGGAAAAACTAAACCCAAAAACCAGAAACTTGAACTTCAATGCTTAGACTAAAAGTAAAAAAAAGATATTCCCAAATTATTTCTCATACCATGCAACACTTATCATACCTCATTTTCAAGTGGGTTTCCCACACGCATCTTAGTGAGCAAAGCCCCTTATTAACTTTAATAATACTTCCTGCAAGTAAACAAGGAGGTCATGAAAACAAACAGGAGACTTGAAGACACTCAGACAGTTACTGTAAGGCTAATTATGCTATTTAATGGAAAAGAAAGCCTTGTTCCTAGCCTAATTTAAGCAGCAAGAAAAAGCCACCACTAGCTTTGAAAGCTGCAGCTTTCTGCACTATTCAATTAGGCTTTCTTCTTTTTTTCTGCACATTCACACATTAAAACTTCTCGTTCTTTTCATAAACATTTAAATAATAAATTCCCTTTTCTGCTCTGAACTGCTTAAGGAAATGGGCACAGTACAGCCTTTATATTACTTGTATGCTTTTCTGCCATGTCAAGTCTCTACAGATGTCTTGGTTGTGCTTAACGCAGTCCTAAAGCGCTGCTGAACGCATTATGGCTGGAGCAGCAGATTAAAAGGTACCTTAATACTTGCTGCTTTCCTTTTACATCTACTCTTCAGAAACATTTAAAAACAATTTGGCATTAAAAACATCACTCCCTTTCCAGCTCATGGCTCTGTTCTAACCCATGCTTCCCTATACAATTGCATTTCAGTACAATAGTGCACTAAATTACTATCTTTTGAAGGGAAAATATACAGTTAATAATATATCATCTTTACCCTCATAAAGAAGCTCAAGTGAGCACCTAGGTGAATTGACACTTAAATAAATATTTTGAGACTTCTTCAATACATTCAGTATATTTCAGGTTTCTTGCTACTCTTCCCCAGAAACACTGCTCTGCTGAGGAACTTGCTTGTTAGCAAAATCCTATTCTTTTGGAAAAAAAGTGGTAAAGTGAACAGCAAGTACAACAAATGTTAACAGCATTCAAATGGAGATGGAAAAGAAAGGTTGTGCTGGAGAGTAAATAATCTTTAATGATCTTCCTAAGGTGGCTTCTCAAAGTATTGTATATTTGTTCCATACTGTATTACAAGTATTAAGCATAATTTAAAACACTGCACAGTATAACAGAAGATTTCACACACAGCAAAATGTGCAAAATGTGCAAAATGTGTCTTTGTAAACAAATATAAAGAATTACTCACTTAACAGCATCCTTCTTGACATACTTGAAATTTTACGGTTACTGCCTGACAGTGTCTGCTACATCATAAATAGGACATAAAGCTAATCAGAATCTGATGTAGATGTGCTTTTTTCAGAAATTTTTCTAGTAGTGCTGCTCTGATCAAGTATTTGTTCTCTGCATTGTTGACCTTGTTCCTTTCTGCTGTAGGCTTCTCCTAGGCCAAATGCATCTACTGCTCACCCTGCACAGGACTGGCCATGATGCCCCTTGGATTCCGAAGTCCTGTCCTGCTTCTCACAATTAATGGGAACAGCTTTCTCGCTTTCTATCTGCTGCCATGCTCCTTTCTTCTGTGTTGGAGTACAGTATCCCCAAAACAATCATCAACTGCTCCTTTACCTACAGACAGCACTGGGGAACAAGAACCTTGGGAACTAGATGCACATATATCCATCCCGTGTATCCCTCCAAAAAAATTCAACACGACACAACCCATCTACATGCAACAGCTGTATGTTTCTTTCTATAATTATAATATTGTACAGTCCACAAACAGCCTAAGCACTAAATGATACACTGTAGCTGTTGCTAAGGCAGCAGCAGATTTACATGGGTGAAATCTAGACAGTGTACCACCACTGTAAATTATCAATGGTTAAGCTCCTTCCCCATTAACACTGCCACAGATGTAAAAAAAAAATAATAAAATAGAAATGTTCATTTGTTATGAAAACTTCAGGTGACATGAAGTAAAATTTCCATACGGTAAAGAGGCCAAATATTTTCTAGCTTTTAGAATATCTATGACAATTATCTTTAGAAAGTGCAGCAACAACTCACAGGCTACGTGCCCAGTGTTCAGGAAAGAAAACCCCAAACCGGTTGCATCAAAACTGTTTCATAACCAGTTTCACTGCACACCATCATGCTTTATTTAGGTTAACTGCATTGCAGGTATTCCCAACTTGGGGTAGTTTCAGGAAACTCCTATCTCTGTCCATCTTAACACAATGGAAGTGGCTCCTAGGAGCAAGAATTTACCAGACTTTCCCGCAGAAAAGTAAATGAACAGAGAAAGTAGAGGTTTGTTACTGCTTTTTCCTGGCTGAAATTGATGAAAACTAAAAATAACAAAGAGATTTTATTCTGACGCAGATCAGGAATAAAACTTGCAAAAACAAGTCTAGCACAGAAGTCTCCACATATTACCCAATTATAATTAAGACCAGCTGCAAGAAGTTTCGAAAAGTTTTCCAGAACTTATTTCCAAAGAAGTGGCTGGAAATTGTGTATCATAGAGAGAGTACAATATTCCATACTCCAACACAGAATACCAAAGCCATAGCAAATTAATATCAGCTTAACTGATTTTATTAGAATTTCCTGTCATTACGTTAATAAAAAATTAGTGGCAAATTAGTAAGTCACAGTAATTTACATTACAAGACAGTGATATTGAAATATGATAGCTTAAATGAGACTGATAAAAATATACTTATGAAGCTTCTTGTGCAAATAATCTTCTGCTTAACTGATATCTGTCTTAATTAAAACAAAAAATTTAGCTAAGTTTTTCTACTACCTCTCCAGATGAGTCCAATCTACACATATCAGATAAGCATTCTAATCTATACAATTTAATATTTGAGTAGATTCTTAAAACTTCTATAAATTAAAAATAAATTTTGCTTTCAGAAAGTTTACATTGCATAAGCCACTCCTAAACAGAGTATGTTTGATGAGTGGACACAAGTGTAAAAGATAAAACTATTGTAAAAGCCCACATTTAATTTTTGAGGGAGACAGAATTATGTCCATATTCACACTTATGTTGCCTTAAATTCATTTATGCTAAATGCTACATTAGAAACCAAGTTGTACATTCATGGGGGTTTATCCAGCTCAAATACCTGAACTTCTCTTTTCTTTAGTCCATATAATTTCAGCATTAAGGTTAAGGAGAACAAAATATTCTGTAGAAGGGCCATACCCAATCACACAGGAAGACATTTTACCAGAATGCTTGCAGAAGACAATAAAATCGTGTTTGAGCATGACTGACAGTTTTCAAGAGCTTTTGAGGCATTCATAATTGTTATGACATATTAAAAAAAACCCCAGAAAGTGCAGCATGAATCAGTAAGGCAGATGATCTACATTGCCTCCATAAAATGAGGAAACCTAGTTTCCTTTGTAATGTGCTCTGGGATCTGCTGAGAGATGGCTATAGGTGATTACTGTGGAGAGAATAAGCATATCTCTTCTCATCTTAGCACATACACTAAATATTTTTTTATTTTAAATCATGTGACATATTTACACTTTTTACCTAATATCTACTGTTATATATGTACCCTTGAAATAATATTTTAAAAAATAAAGTATCTCTGGCTTTAAATAAGAAGATTTATTAATATATTTATTAAAATTATAAATATTTACAAATTAACCTTGATAATCTTATCATTAGAATTAATTAAGGGCTCACAATGAACACACAGATAAGTAGTAACAAAGTTTTGCTTATTCCAAGGTTTTACTATTAAGTCATAAACATTTTGCTCATGCATAAAGAATTTTGTCTAAACTATAATATGACCAAAACATCTGAAAATTGGAAAAGCACCAAGACATCATCCTTCCCCTCTTAGATTATTTTCAACATTTAAGAAATGCTTAGGAAGTAGCAGTTCAGTTGCAAATGTTAGCTAAACCAATAAAATTAAAAGCTGTTACATTAGAAATCAGCATTACAGTAATCCCTAAAGGAATTCTGTTTCACCTACATCACCCTGACAGAGAATCTGCTTTTCCTACTGCATCCAGCATAACCTTAAAAGAAAACAATAGAGAAATATTCCAATTATAGAAGCTTTCTTCACCAGCAGTGATGCACACAACTTGCACTATTGTCCATGAAGCCTCAACTGCATGAGAGGAAATTATGGGAGATCTAATTAACATAAATTTTCAAGAAGTCTGAAAACTCAAAAAAAGAAAAAAAAAAAGAAAGTGTTATTGACTATTAAAAATTTAATATGAATTGGACGTGATGTAGGCCCCTTCCATCTCAGGATATTCTGTGACTGTACTATGCTACAAACACCACAGGGGCAAAAAGTCTGGGCTCTATTAACAACTGAGTCACAAAGAGAGGCAGATAATGTGGTATGGTTAATATGCTTGCTTTGACATCTTCTGAAAAAGTAAACAAAGAACACTGCCTTGCTTCTGTTTTACTCACTAATTCATTCTTCTGAAATGCTTTGGTGCAAAGTGAGAATACATCAGCACAAGAGCATCTATTACAGCCCTAAGCAGCAGTGTTTGAATTCAGGAGATAATAACTGGACTGTAATACCACAAAGAGGGGGAAAGAACACTGAAGGTTAAACACTTAAAAAGTAGGAAAAAATTAAACAGTCACAATAACTGTCATATTTATGCATGCTCATCTAACTTCAAACAGCTGTGGCAATGTATTTCACACCAACAGCAACAAATTCTTGTCTCTGTGTGTATGTCTCCTACACTGTCTCTTGGGTTTTTATTGTTGTTTCTTCAAGTTTGTAAGATGCCAGCATCAGGAACAGCTACTGCAAGCCACTCAGTAACAGATGCTGAGGAGGAAGGGGAAATCTTTTAAAATAATCATCATCCTTTGACCAACTCAAAAGATTTTCTTGAATCTCCTGCAGTAGACAATAAAAGTGAAATGGAGTGTAATAAACATATAGCATAATGAAGTCAGAATTTGAATTCCATTTAAAATAAGACGTAAGATATGCACACACAAGAAAAAATTGCAGGAATAGGAATTTACAGCATAAGGCACCATAAAGACTGCGTAGATACTTTTCCTAGTGCACTTGGAATACCTCCCAGCTGAGCTGCCTGCTCTGCTCTGCCAGCACTGGTGGCTCACACTGCCATTTCACACACACAGCCTCTCAAGAACCCCCTGTGCACAGCTGGTACAGAACTGTCAGTACAATGTACAGTCACACCTTAACCCAGACCATGGAAATTTATTCACACACAAATCCTGAAAGCAAGATAATAATGTGTTTTTCAAACAGTCAGCCACATTGCCAGTGTCTGTTCATAAGGGAATTAGTGCCATCTGATTTCACACACTAACTCCTGAGCACTTCTCTCCTGATGCTTACAGGTGCAGTGTTATTTGTTCTTCATTCAGCAATAATTCTTGATCTGTTCCCCAGAGATTAGAGGAGATCACAATCTAATAGTTCCATCTAGCCTTAAACTACATTATGTTACACATTTGCAGCAAAACCAATTAACCATTGGAATTCCACTAGGTACTTAATAAATATTTAGGGCCAAAAGATAATGTAGTCATAATATAGAGAGCATTTTCTGCAAAATACAGAATTTTAAATAATTAATTCCATATAAATGTATCCATAAGAGACTATATGCAACACCAATGCAAGAGCAGAGCACCTATTCAATCACACATTTGCCAATGCAAAAAAACCCAAGAAACACCAAGTAAGTGAATTATATTGTACAATCATCTGAATAAGATCCAAAATCATGCTTCAACCACTAATCTTATATACACCACAGAAATCTTGTGTATCTATGTGTATATATATGTATATATATACAGACCTTTCACAGCTGCAGAAAACTCACTATTTTAGTAATGCACATACATATTGGAATTCATTAAAATATATTAGCTTAAGTTCAATAGTATATAATTCATATATATATATATATAAAATAACTTCTGTCATGACAATGACAATCCAAATAATCCCATACACAGATCTACTGGACTATTAGGAAAGATCAGTTACTTGCTTTGTGCAATCAGCCAGCTTGGGAAAAGGATAACACACCATGGTTATATTTTTTAAAACTCACCATGTGGGGTTTGTTTGCTTTAGTTTTTAAGTTATAAACACTATGGCTTCTGAAGGATGTAAAAAAAGAAAAGAAGAGCAACACATTAGCCTCAAAGTTTGGCCCAACACAGTTTTGGCAGCATTGACAGGTCAGATAACACCAACTAAGTGAGTAAACAAATCTATTTTAATTTCATGCCCAATTAAAAACACAGTGGGTTGCCCAGACTGAGAAAAGTGTGGAAAATTTAAATTGAAAAAAAAAAAAAAAGAAAGTTTCCTAATTTTGAAGATTTTTTTTTTAAGTGAAAATTATCATTGCAAAGAAAGATACAAGACAGTACCAACTTACAGTCAACATGCACACAACACCTTGAAAAATTAACCTGACATATGTTACATAACCAAATCTACCTAAATGCATGTGTAATCAGGTGCACAAAAGAAAAAGCTCTCCAGACAGCATGTAATCTGTTTAGTTGCAACATATTATAACTAGTTTTCATAAATAAACTGAAAATTTTGAGCTTGTTGCTGCCTGTCATTTAATTTCATTTTTCCCTTTCCTATACATAACAAGTGAGACAAAGACTTATATCCAACATTCCCCACACTTTTTTTTTTTCTATTTCTTCTGCTTTGCAGTTTTCCACTTTGTGTTTTCCCTTTCTTTCCCCAGATCTGTTGATATCCCCCCTGTTTCCTCACCACATTTCAAATACTTCTGATGTACCAACAGCATTGTATCAGACAAGTTTAAATATTCTAAACTATATCATTACAGCCAAAAATACATGGAACTGTTGCTGACACTTCTTGGACACTCATGCATCTCTGTTGATCACAGCTTTCAGCAGCATCCAAGCTTCCCCTAGCCTACAGCTCTCCTCTGCTCCAAGCACCAAAAACCCATGGGCATCATCACATGCACAAACCACTACACCAACATTTCCATGCAGGTATTCTGGTCATCAGCTACTGACAAGGAACCAAAGGAATAGTGAAATGGAAATGCAGTCCACCATTCCTGCAGGGATAGATTTCAGACCTACAACAAGTAACCATCTGTGGTGTAAAAAAGCCACCAAAAAACCAGGCAGAACTTGAAGCTTCAAATTGTATCAGCCTCTGTTCAAAATGCTCTTTTCCCATCAGCAAGCATCACTCCACCAAAGAGCCACAATCACTACTACTGCAAGAAGGATGGGATACTAGTGCAGAAATAAAAAAGGCTAAATAGAAGTAGTATGTTGAGTCCTGAGAGTGTCAAATAATGAGACTGCAAATGGAAAAAATACTCTATATTTAGGAAGTTGGTATTGTTTTTTTAATTTTCTTGCTGGTCTGAGTCAAATGTTAGCTCTGGGGAAATGTTCACTGATATCTTTTATGCACACAACTCCAATATTCATAATTCTTTTGATGTGCAAGTGTGAAGTGATGGTGGTTTTTAACTCCTTCATTTTCTCTAGCTTTGAGCTGACAGTTCTTAAAATTGCCACTTATGTGTCCATATGCATGGACATGGAGACAAACGAAGAAGCTGCTACGTGACTACTTGCAAAACATGCTACTTAGTCTTCTGCATTTTATCCCCTCAAAAGATAAAATCAGCATGCTGTTACCTAAACCAGCAGTAACTGAATAAAAAGAACCCCTCTGCAATATTTTTAAAGAACTTTTTAAAAATCCCAAAACATTTTAAACAGTGCAAGATTTGCATCTGGAATCTTTACTTTATGGTGTTGATTCACAGAGCCTGTGGAGAGTCCCAAAACATAAGAAAGAAGAACAGAAAGAAGACAGACATTTATTTTAGTAATTTGTGAAACCTCAGCTATAAGACACCAACGCCTAATTAGAAGTCTGACATGGTAATTAATTTAAACACAGAATAGCCTATAACCTTACCACTGTTCAGTGATTACTAGCAAGATGTTTTTACTGTGATTATAAACCCTAGAATTCTCTGAAAACATGAACTTTAATCCCCTGGAAATGACCATCATGTGTCATGTCATTACTTAGCACATTTCTGGCAAGAACAAAATTCATTGCCGAAAGGATAAATAAAGGAAAGAGAACAGCAATGGAGACTTAAATTACATATGTCTCAAATGAACCAATATCCCTGTGAATAGCAGCAAGCCAGGGATCTAAGGGGATCTAAGCATGTCCAGCCAGGCCCATTTCTCATAGTCTTTTTTTATTTGTTCTCCAAACAAAGAGAAAGGTTCAGGTTTCTACAGCACTTGGAATTCATGCAACACTACTGAAATGGCCGCCAACAATAGTTAAATGAATTAGGAAACAAAAAGAGTATAGGAAAAATTTAGATGTGGTATAATAAACTCTAGTTCTTCTGCATCAAGAAAGCATGTTTGTGCTTGTTGCTCCTTTCCACAAACTCCTCTGGAGACATCACTCATTCTTCCTTTTACTGCTTTAAAACTTCCCACAATATCACAGTTAGAGAGTGACCTTTCTTTCCTTGCCAGTGTTATCTGGGACAAAACTCAGTTACAACTCTGCAATTCTTATCTTCAACTATGGATTTTCCTCCACTAGGAGTTTTTTAAAAATACATTTTACTCATTTTATTGGTTCTGCAATTTGGGTTGGTTTTTTTTTTTGGTTTTTTTTTTTTTGGTTGGTTGGTTTTTTGGTTGGTTGGTTGTTGTTTGTTTGTTTGTTTGTTTAATATTGTCCTGTCTTTTCTTTTTGCTGAGCTTTTTAACTGAAAAAAATACATTTGTCAGGGTGCTCTAGTGTTCTCCATTATTAAACAAGAATGCTGGTACCATAGAAAGAAAACTTCTGCCATTAAATTAGTTAAGTCTTTGCCTTTAAACTATACAAATCTAAAAACCAAATTAAAATGTTCTCTGGAGCAACATTCTTCCTTGATAGAGGTCATCATTTCATTATTTGAAAAAATAAGAATCAGAAGCAGTCACTGGTACAGCCATACTAAAACTAGTACAGACAGCAACAGAAGTTTGTATTACTGACATCCTTAAAAAGCATTTGTAAACACTATGGAAAGGATTAAGAAAGAGCTTTCTAAGAGATATATTTCAAACACAGAAACCTAAAAGAAAAATTGTTTAACTTCTACCTTTCATATTTTACTATGCACTGGAGTATTCCTTCTTGTACAAAAATACTATTCTAACTTACTGAAAATATTTAGAGCTCATATTTTACAAGTTCATTTAATGCAAAGGGGCTGCAGAACCTCCCTCCGTCCTCAAAGAACTCAAAACTCAACTGGACAACCTGAGTAACACCACCTGGCTTTGAAATTAACTCTCTTAGGGCTGAGCTTATGGACTAGAAAACCCTCAGAGGGACTCTTCCTACTTTAATAGTTCCATGAGTCTAAACCTTCCCAAAAGCAACTGAAAAGACACTGCAGTATACATATAAATGCAAAGCATTACTACTGATCCCTTTAAAAAATCCTGTTGCTTCTACCAACACGGGATCCTAAGTGGGATGGCATTTCTCCAACTCCCCATCTACATTTCACAGTCTCTGAAAACCAGCAATTCTTCGAGGCAGAGAAAACTAGTAAGTGTGAACCAGAGCTGTGTTACTGCACCTCCTTTTGGTTTCTAGATCTGCTTCTCAGAGGCAAAGTCTGTCAATAAATATTCAGGAAAACCTGACAGCAAGAACCTCATAGTCGAGCCTCATTTGCAAAGACTGGCATCTTCTGGCTCCATCTTCTGCCTCCATCTGGTGAGGCTGCCTTTCAACATTACAAAAGACAGTCAAAACACAACAAAGACTGAAAGTCACTGCTGCCAAAAGTCAATCATGAGTAAATTTCTCTCTTCTTAGGTGTAAATGCTAATTGCTCCAGCACCAGATTCTACCTGCCACTGCTCAGAAGCAGGAGATGTATGAAGCAGCTATCTGCTCACTGCAGTGCTCATCATAAGGAGAAAATGGCTCATTTACAATTTTTGCCTATTAACTTCTGGTAGCACACTATTCATATAAACCAATTTGGCATAAACATCAAAGTTAGAATGTATGCATTTTTGTTTCATCTCGTACACTACCTTTTTAATTTACTTTTTCCTTTGGTAAGGATTCTTTCAGCACCTTTAACTAAGTAATGTACAGAATGGGCAGCTATACAGCCACGGCTGGGAGCTGCACTACACCCATCATTCCAAACAGCATCCAGTTCTGCAGACAGAGACAGAAACCATTTCACTCACATTCACACACTTGCTGTGTAGGAGACAGGCACTAGAAACAAAGGCTGAAAATTTAACTTTTAAATAATACAGAAAACCAGAAGCAGACATTTTTCATCAGTGATGCTTTTACTCTTCATATTTAGTCAGCAAAACAAAACTGATTCTTCCTAATACTTTCTGACTTCATAAGCAAATATTTATTTCCCAGTACCATGGAGATTTTGCATGCAAACACTATAGGAAAATACTTTAATACATAAACTATGCAAATGAAGGTATCTCTGTTTCCTAATGCTATTTTAATTATGAAATGGCTTGAGATTAACACTAAGAGCCGATTTTCCTACTTGAACCTAAGTTCTTAACTGTCCTTTTAAAGGACATACCCAAGTATGTAAAAATACAACAGAGTTACCCAGGTTTAGCACACAAGGTCAAACCCACTGAATTTCCAAGAGCTGCACACTGCCTCTGGCAGAAACCATTAACTGGAACTTCAGAAAATAAAATACCCATAATGCACCTAACCAGTTTTGTTGAGTTTTTTGGTGCACTTTAGAAAAACAATCCTGCCATCAACAAGTCAAAACTACTGCAGGTAATATATTTAGGCATTATTAAGAGTTCTGAGTCTTTAACAAGAGCACTGTTAATCAATAAAAATGTCAAAGCCCAACCGGTTTTGCTTCTTCCTTCTCCTTGATCATCCCAACTCAGAAACTCCCAATGCTACAAATTACCACTTCTAATCCTCCTCCTGCACAGCAGAATCCCTATTCCTTTACAGGGGGGGTCAAGGTGAAATGCCTGTGATGTAGAGCTGAAGCCTTGCAGTTCCCTATTTCCCAAGCCCTCCAGACAAGAAAACTGGTGCACGTGAGCCAAATCCAAGTGATGCTAATGCATTAATGACTGACATGTGGCAGAGGCACAGACACAGAGATGCAGCTTGACATTAATGGAGAGTTTTGCCTGTGGTCATGCACAGAGAGGGGGGGCAAAAACAGACCCACCTGCCTCATGTTTTAACCTGAGTATGAAATCAAATGTCAGGGAAGATTAATTAGATGCCAGGAGTTTTATTCTTTTCTGTTGATAGAAAAAGCACATTTCCATAATGTGAGGAAGCATTTATGTGGATAGCAAATCAGGTTGACATTGAGAGAAGGTTTACTTTATTGTGAATGCTAGCTGTGTGGTGCTTGTCACTGCAATTACTTTCTACTCAAGTGGTTTGCTTTTTAACATTTTATTATCTTAACAATAAAAACCCTGGAAGCAATAATTATTTATTATGCTAATTCTTTAGCTTTTTTCTTATTAAGTTCTGCCAGACCATTAAAACTTGCTGCTTTCCAGAAATAAACCTAATTTATTAATATTCAGCCAATTATGGAAAAAAAGAAAGAAGGCAAAAACAATCTCTTTACTGGTAATTAGTTACTAACCAGTCAATTTGTACGCCTATCAGCTTCCCCATAAATTCTATTTTCATTTATTCAATACTCAACATTTCTAACATCATTCTGATCGAAAATAACTTCAAAACACTAAGTCCACTGTAGAATTTTTTATAAATAATGATTTAAGCAGTCTGAGAGGCAGCAAGGCTTTAGACCACTCTGAAAATGCACTACACTCAAGGACTGCATTTTAATTATAGAAACCTTTTAGAACATCCCTGTTTTATTAACAGTAAGTGAAAGACTATAAACAAGGCTTCAGTATGCACCACTTCTTCTCAATCCTGCCTAAAGCCCTTAAGGGGAAAGAGCTTCAATGTGCTTTCATTTCTCCCCCTTAGCATTCTCATCTCTGAATGCCTCTTCTCACCGGCTTTAAAATTCATTTAACATAACAACCAAACAGTTATGCTTTTTTCTTCACTTTTTTAATATACAAATGTTCCCTCCTTTAGGAATAAACACCAAGGCCACAGCTCTCAAACTCCCATTACATAAATGCAATATAGGAGACCATAAGCAATCTAAGCAGAAAAGCACTGCAACTAAATGTACCTTGAAAAGCTCTTAGTTTGCAATGCTTTTATAAAGCTTCACGTCCATGTACAAACTGTCCCTACATTTCACGCAGTGACAGTGGCAGTAATCCCTGGAAAACTTCTGGAACCAATTCCCTCGCTCAGAGCTCAGTTCTCCCTGAGCCAGTGCAACACTAGGTTCTTCCACAGTAAGAATGCAAAGCTCCAAGGTTTGTCAGAGCAGCCCCCCCAGTTTCAATAACAGCACAAACTTCTTTGCTGGCACCACACACAACAGCAGAGCCAGGCTTCTCCATCTCCCCCTGCTTTCTCCTGTACCTCCCACTGGGAAATCCTGCCTGTGGCAACAAAAAATTCCCTATTAATATGTAATATATACCATAATTAGCACTGTAAAGCAGGTAGTTATCTCACAACCATCCTCCCATCCCCTCTCTCATAATCGCAGAAATTTATTTACAGGGGGAAAAGAAACAGAAATAAGAACCCCATAAAACTGGTGAAGAACATCTGATTCTTTTGTGTTTTTTAAAAATTAAATTCTAGGATTAAGGTTTTGCTTGTGGCATTTGTCTCCTACCTACGAAGTGTTAAAGTATGAGTGAAATGGTTTCTCTCTGCCTCCATAGGGCTGGATGCTGTTTAGAAGGATGGGTGTAGTGCAGCTCCCAGCCATGCTTCTATAGCAGCACACTCTCAATATCACTAATTAAAGCTGCTGAAGAACCCTTACCAATAAAAAGGAAAAAAAAAATTAAAAGGTAGCGTACTAGATCAAAGAGAAATGCATATATACACAACTTTGATGTTTTTACCAACAAACCCCTGGCCTTTTGTACAAAAAGAGCACGAAGAAAACCACCACGAGACTGCTACTGAAGTTCAGCACCACTTGTTGTCCTAAGGGAGAAAACCAAAACCAAACACACCCCACAAATAAATCATTCAGGGCCAGACTACAAAAGTCACCAAGACTATTTAACAAAATCAGAGTAGAAAGGCAGTCTTTATAAAGTACTTTTAAAGCACAGAGTCTAGAGATGGAGGAATTAACTTGCTTTTCTGAATAGATGCACAGCATTATCACTTTAGCCCACCCCAGGACATCAGGTTAGGCCTTTAGGGTTTATAACATTATAACATTAGTTCAGCCTTTCTAACGAAGTGTGTGCCTCAATGACCTGCATTATTCTCTCCTAGAGAAGCAGCAGCCTGATTTGGAACAATCACTGCATTCCTAGCCAGGCCTCTGACTAAGCATGCAAAAACCTCTGAAGTTCTCTTATTCCTGGATTCCAAAACTATTTCATCTGCAAATCTAAGCCCTTTGCTGGCAAAAGGTAAACAAGGTCAATTGTGAGTTTCAGCATGATCAGCCCTCTTCAGAAGAAATTTAGAAAGCAGAGCCCATCTCCAGACATATTGCATTTAATTAAATTAATAGATTTTTTTAACATACAAAAATTTCCTCAAAAACTATTCGCCTACCAAAATAATTAAAAAAAAAAACAAATAAACTTGGGAGTTACACAGAAACTCCTAACAAATTCAGACTGCTACAGAACACACCTGAAGATAATTACCTTTTGACAATGACTTTTGGCTCCTCTACTAGCCTGCTATCATAAATATACAGTACATAATTTGAGAGAACCAATGTATATTGAACAGTCCAGTGCTCTGATTTTCTCTCTTAGGACAGAAACAATTTTTTTTATTACTATACTCTAAAAAGTATATTACTAAATGTGATACAGAAAAAACTAAATGAAATACAAGAATATAAACAGAAAAAGCTCTTTAAAAACATAAGATGACGTGACCCAAGCTACACTGCCTATTATTTTCATTTATGCATGTCAAATGGCATTTATTTACAACAGTAAAAAGCAAAGTCATTAAGTACATACAGAGCTCTGTGAATTTCAGGTGTGAAACAGACCAGTTTCTCAAAACAGCTAACAGAGTTCTGTTGTGCATTAAGCGCAGAGTAAACCTCCACAGCACTGCAACTCTATCTGTGTATGCACAGGAAAATGTATGGAGCAGCTGTAAATATTTTCTCTTAAAGAAAATCAATTGCCCCGAGTGCAATAGTCCTATATCAAAGGTGCAATAGTTCCCAGTCACCTTCCACATCAACATAAAAATTTATCACAACTGATGTCAAAATCCACTAAGACCCACTTTGTTTATTACTGATTCATTGCTGGAGGCAATTAGCTCCATCCCCAACTAGGCTGCATTAGCAGGCTGACTCCAGAGCACGAACCAGCTCTGAAAACAGATAGATTTGAACAGAAACAGATGAGGAGCACTCATAAAATCTATGGCATAGCTGCGTGGTAAGGCATGCATTTTCCATCTCTAGGTGGGTAGTGAGTATCTTCAGAAACAAAAATAACTCCAGTGACTTAAGTTAAGAGTTCATCTACCTGAATTATTACAGGAGCATACCTCTACTAAATCCATTATCCCATTATACAACTGCAGCCATTTTACAGTTTTTCAATGATTTAAACTATTCCCACATAGGTGGACCTGTACCCAGTGTGTGTACACGAGATCAGAGTAATTCTTTCCTAGTCCAAATCATGTCCTCACCTCAGCTAATCTTAGTGCTTTCAGATACCTGAGAGCCTGTTTGGAAACCTTCAGCTATTCTTAAAAGTCACCCTGCTTTTCAAACTTATAATTCTGTTGATACTGTAGAATCCAGCAAAAGAAATCAGCTGAATTCTCAGAGCTATGCAGTCCTGAAGACTCCAGTAAAACTCGCTCCTGTCATTAAAGACAAGAAACAGAACCCAACCAGCATTCAGCTTCCCAAAGCTCTGTGATCTAATTCTACACAAAAGGCTTAATAAGGTTTAGGCTCATAATACAATTAGTGATTTAGCTCACAAATTAGACTATCTATTAACACTCCAACAGAGACATCAGCTATATGAGGATTAAGAAGGAATCTGCTGCTCTCAATATGGGAGCAAGAACTTGAATGCTTTAATAGACCACTTCAGCTTCTGCTAATGCAAACATATATTGGGTTGTACAGGATGATGTGAGAATGGCCAGCAGTCTGCTCACATATAGAAATTTCATGCAGTAGTAATTTGCACAGTAAGGACAGAGTTGCAACTTCAGAACTCATCTTAAAGCATAATTTTAACTAGGAAAAATATAATAATATGTAGTGTAAAATACACTGCATATGCATTCTAAGTGCACATAGAAACAAGGGCCAAAATTAACAGGTCGGCATGGACAAACCTAGGTAAACCCAAGGTATGGATATTATATTATACAATATTTAACTGCAATATTTGAATAAATAAGTGGCCCTCTTGCAAATTTCTGCAAACCACATTTATTCTGTATCTATTAAGAATAGAAGCAGACATATGTAATAAAAAATTCTTTGTCATCTTCTCCCACAAACAGTGCCCAAAACATTTTAAAGAAGAGCTGGTATCTCTAGCATGCTTCTTAATGGCACACTGCTCACAAAGAAAAATACTGCAGATGAATTTTTAAAGGTAGACTAAAAAACTACTCTACTTATCATAAGGAACTAAAATTTCAACAGCTGTGTTTGAAAAGTGCTGATCCAATTTCCAGGAAACTATAGATGCAACTACAGTTCTACAAAATCCCAATATTGGTGCGTTCACAATGACATCTGATCTACTTGCAATAACAGGAGCTTTTTCTAATTACTTTGACAGTATGCCCAAAACTGACTGTATTCATCTTGAGGTTTTAAGCTGTGTTTGTATAATTAGGGCCAGTATTACTAATTCATTTTAGCTTGAAAACAAACAAACAAAAAATATTCATCAGTTTACTTCACACTCTAGCAAAAACCATTCACACCCAAGTAATATTCTGAACAACGTCCATCTGGTCTGAAATCCAGATCTGGCCGCTGCATCTCATTCCCCACCAGCACAAGACTTAAATCCACTCATTCACACACAGTACTTACTCATAAGCACATGCTTTGCTATCATGTGTGCTAGCACATGCATAGGAGCATTTTGGTTTTATCTGTCTCAAGAAGTAAAAAAAGGCAACTCCCCTAACTAGTTATGAATGATAGTCTGGCAGTCAGGAATGGTATCCCCAAGCTTGCACTACAGGCACCCAAACACTCTGCAGCCTTCTGAAAATATGCATATACTTCTCCAAACCGTAAGGGCAAAAGTGTCCCACAGCAACACAGGAAATCCACATCAGAGCTGCCATCCTGCAGCTCGGCTCTCTCTCCCCTGCTCAGTCACTGCTGCCCAGAGCATGGCAAAATATTCAAGAAGTTTCAGGGAGACCTTATAGCAGCTTTTCAGAATCTGAATGGGGCCTACAAGAATGCCAGAGAGGGACACTTCATCAGGAAGTGTAGTAATAGGACAAGGGGAAATGGCCTCCAACTGAGAGTAGATTTAGATTTATATTAGGAAAAATTCTTTACAGTATGTGTGGCTGGTGAGGCATTGGAACAGGCTGCTTACGGAATTTACAGACACCCCAGCCTGGCAGTGTAGAAGCCCAGGCTGGACAGGGTTTGAGCAACCTTGTCCAGTGGGAGGTGTTCCGGCCCCTGAAAAGAGTCTTGGAACTAGATGGTCTCCATGGTCCCATCCAACCCAAGCCTCTCTATTATTCCAATTGTGGAACACAGTGATGAGGAGCTGACACGAACAGAGAACAGGCAGTGGAGGCCGCTTAGGAGGTGGCAGGTAAGCAGGGTATTCTTAAAGGTGACCTGGTGGCTAGCTTTTTAAAATATGTACTATATTTGCTGTGGAATACATTGTACTAAAGCACAATTTTAGAACTGAAAGCAGGTAAGAACCCTCCCTCTTCCTCTGCACAAAATTCCACAGTACACAGCTCTGGAAGATTACTGTAATTGGCCAATTCTTTCTTTTATTGCTAGCCCACTGGGCAGAATCAAAGCACTGAAATCATGGGAATGGGGCTGCTTGTTAATGTCACATATTTACTCAAAGCCAGTTTCAAGCATATAGAATCCTTTTTTTTTTTTTTTTTAAGTTCTCCTCCTAAAAGTCTAGAAATATACATATTTTTAATTCTGGCATACAAGCAAGAATTAATTTTTTCCTGCTACAGATCTAGCGTGACACTCTGCAGTTTGTGAAGACTTCAACAGACTGAGTTCTGGAAACATGAGATTTCTCACTCACAGCCAGTGAGTGGTTCCCAAACTGTTGTTTCAAAAGCTGCGATCCACCCTCTACAAGCACTGATTTGAAGCAAACAAACATGTCAGATACTGACTGACTGAAGGAGATGTACTGTGGAACAATTCACAAAACCCCAAGTTTATGTTAATTTTGAAATTAAATGTAATTCAAAAATATGGACAGTACTCATTGCAGTCTTGGTGTTTGGGCTACACATCATAAACTGGTTCCATTTTTTGCAATGGGCTCAACAGAAATGACAGGCAAGCAGTAACTTTAAAAATGCAAATTTCCATGTTGCAGCCTAAACTGCAACCCAATCCATATAACCAAAACCTCTGAAGCCAGAATGACTCCACAGCTGCTGCTTTCCATTTCCATTCATCACCAAGTCATTACAGATACCTTCCAAAATAAAAATTTAGACCTCTAAAGGCTGTATCTGTTTTTCTGCAGAAATCAAGAGAAAAAATTTCAAATGCAGCAGACAATGCACGCACTGTTTACATTCCCTAATTGCCCTTGAGTTGACCTTGGCCATTCAGCTAGATAAAGCCCAGACAGTCTTTATCTGAAATTCTCAGTCTGAACATATGCTTCACCCCTACTCCAAGTCAGAATTAATATCTGCTCTTCACACTCCAATTCTACTACATGACAGAGGAAGGGACAGGTGAATAAGGCTGAAGATCACAGTCAGCAATGACCTGCCAGTGAATCAACTCAGAGACACTACAGATGTTTGTCTATGACTGAAGACAGAAGTAGCTGAAGAATATAATTTTAAGGGGTTATTTCCACATCTTTTCCCTGCATATATAACCTTATCCTATATACTGGGCTACAACTTCAAGAATTCTTTAAGGCTTTTTATTTTCATATCTTTCTGTGGCCAAGGAGAGTTTTTAACAAGAGTAACATTTAAATGCCCAAAATTCAGAAGGCAAAGAAATACCAGATTTTCATGGACTAACTTTCTGAAGAGCAGTTGTACAAGTAAGGATCCAGCTCTGAAGCTTCTGCAAGACAAAATTAAAAATCCCTCTCCATATCTGCTGGTGGTGCACGGCTGCTGCAGAAGTGAAGGGTTTTACTTGTCAAGAGTATTTCAACTTGTCTTGGGCTCCTGGGCCCTATGCAATTTCAATGCATATTTGCTCTAAGGGCGTGTGCTTGTCTCAAACACTCTTAAATAAATAAAACAAACCCCAGCGTTTTCGAAATCCACAAATGAAAGTGCTATGCCAATTCACATAAACCCCTTACTAGCCTAGATTTATGGAGGCAATTCTAACAACAATTCTTGAAGTACAAATAAATAAAACACACCTCATGAACTTTATATATGGTCTTCAATCCACGTGCTTTGCTGTTGCCATAAACAGCAGGTACTAAAGTCAGGCAACATACAGACTTCCATTTCACATTTTCACCTTCAGGTTTTAAATGGAAATTAACTTTAGTAGTCTTTTAGTTTTGTTGGTTTCCCAACACAAGGTCTGTGATGCTCACAGACCTAACTGCAGAAGGTTTCTTTCTCATTTAGAAAGGTTTTCCCTGAGCTAGGACAGTCAAGATGACATCTCTCAGACACAGTAAAAAAGGGCATCAGCTGCACAGCGCCTCAAAATTCTTACAACAATTTATCTTATGTAACTGAGAAATTACTTCAGTATCAAGCAGTCTCTGCAGAAGTTAAAAAAGAAAAATCCTAAGTGATGTGTTATGTAAAGTGCTTATATTAAAGTGTTGAATGCAGTGCTTTGTAATCTCTGCAGAATTCAGAAAAGGTAACGTTAAAGGAAAAAGCTATTTTCAGTCATTAAATAAGAACAACCTCACTGAGAACTATGGTTCCTGGAAATGTCCATAACTGCCTCTATCTCCTGAACATGTGACAGTATTTAACCATGTTTTTGAGTTTCCAGGAAAACCTGAAACTAGAGGTGGTGACAAGCAGCTGCTGTAGATTTTCTCTAAATATGTTTTGGGGTTCTGAGCTATCACCTTCCTTTTTTTTTTTTTTTTTTTTTTTAGTGTTTTGTAAATGCAAATTTAGCAGATTTCTCAACCATGGGGAAAAAAAAAATATTTCAACTAGTCTTGCTACAAAGTTCCTCACCCAGGTCACTGCCAAATGTCAGAGCACAGAGTTAAATATGGATCTCCCACATTTATGTGGGAGTTCTGATCACTAAGCTATCATTAAAACAGGAATATTTACACAGATATGTATGTCTTCTTCATGCTGTCCTCCAGTGGTGTGGTTCATGTTAGGCAATGCCATCTCAACACAGAACCAGAAAAGTCACCAGGCTCAGAAAGTTCCACAGAGAGAAAACAGTTCCTTTGTTAAGATTTTATGACATATCTTAAAACAGTTAACTGAAAAGAGGTATTACACTATAACAACATTTAACTTCAAATTAATCATCAGAACATTGTTGTTCCTGAATTACACTGACTGACAGAAACATAACATCAACCAACAGGTGTGGAAACTGTGCAAACAGTGTCAAACACCTCGAAACAAAAATATTTTCTTTCAAGTTTCTGCCACACCTTTGAGCACACTATGAGCAGGCTGTACTGTTGTTAGGAAACTGGATTTCTCACAGTGGATGAGAAGGATGGAAGACAAAGAAGCAGCAATGGAATTTTTCAATAAAAACAAGTGTGTAAGAAGAAAAAGTAACTGCACTAAACTAGGCAGCTACAGAAGAAACAGTTATGTCTGCTATGGTGCCTTACACAGTTCAGTAGGATGGAACAATTGTCTTTCATGTTTGTTTTCAACTGTTCACTAAACTGTTTGTTAGAACAGTAAAAAGCCATGAAGGGAAAAAAAAGTGAGACAAACAGAAGTTTCTATTGTCAATCCCTTTAGGACACTCTTCACCTCTCCTTGAGATATAACCTGGTGACACTCTTTTTCTCAAAACTGGAGATCCTTTTTTTCAGAAACTGTGAGAAATGCTACCCTCAGAAACTATACAGACTTGGTAATCAAAACTTTAAGATGTGCATATAGATGACCATTTTTTGGTCAGAAACTACAACACCAGCCATAGCAGAATGACTAAGCATCAGCTGCCAAATAAGGAATTATTTGCCCACAGAGGGAAAAAATAAATACAACCCCCCTGACACTACCTCTGGGTCAAGTACACCATGAAAAATGCAGAGGTCTGCTAATGGGTAGTAACTCATCAATTTTAAGACAGACACATACCAACTCATCCACAGATTACAGGCATATACACAAGTATGGAAGTGCACACATATCAGAGGAGAAAATCATTTACTCAAGTCTAATGCATATTCGCCAGAAAAAAAGATTTGAATAGTCACTCAATTTATCTGCAACAACTCCATCAAGCAAACCTTAACTATTAGGTTACTGATCTGCTATTTATCCACCTGAAAGTACACAGAAACTCCAGTAATATACTCCTCAATCTTATGTTAGAAACTTATCAGCACAAATAAACAGTTCTTTCACCTAATGAGCCTACATTTATGTGCTACAGAATTAAAACAAAGGTCCAGTGACAAAAATATCCTGTCCACTTCATTATTTATAAATTGCCTAAACCATATTTGATTTTAGAGTTCAAGATAAAAGTTCCCCAAAATAACCGCACCTTAAACATTAAAAAAAAAATCCAAATAAACAAGCAGAAAATACTCCAAAAATATGTGTGATATACATGGGCGAAAAAAAATCTGCTCTAAAACAGGCATGTGAATGCTCTATTTCATTCTCCTAGAAGATGAAGAGCTGAAGTGATAAAAGAGGTAATTAGCTGTTAGCTATTCCAGAGCAAAAACACATTTCTAGTGATTAACAAAAAAATACTGTAAGAGATATTTATAATAGCTTAACAGTGAAGAAGATTAAAAAGACAAAAAACTAGGGGAGAGCAATAAAAAAAGCTAATCTACCCCTCCAAAAATGCCACTCTAACCAAAAATTATTGTTCTAAATCAGGGTAGATTACAGAAAGGGGGTGGGGAGGGGAAAAACAAACAGTCATAAGCAAAATGTTAGGTTTACACCATTTCACAGAAAAAAAATTAAAGATTCATTAACATCATTACATTTAATCACATGTGTAAAGATAATCAACTATTGCTATGTAAAGCTGTCAGAAGACATATCTGAGCCTTGAATACATTATTAAAAACAAAAGTGTTTTTGTTTAATAAAAAATAAGAAAATGTGAATGATATAAATTCACTTGTTTTCCTCAAGTAACTCAGCTGCCTTTTAGACTTCAGAGTATTTTTTACATCGTCTTTTCTAGTAACATTCATCACTTCCATTCTTCCAGCAAATGTTATACCTTCTTTCCCACCTTCCCCCCCCCACCCCGCCCACCCAAAACCACAGTAAGTCTAACCAGTTCTCAGAACTCCTTCCTGCTAATATTGCCATGGTTTTGTCTGAACAAATGTGGCCATCACTTTTTTTCTCCTACCATTGCTCCTTATGTGGCAAAGGGTCACTGTTGAGTCAGACAATTTCTGGCTGAGATACTTCTTTCCTGTTCTCTGCAGATACTGAGTACAGGTATGTCTTAGAGGCATAAATACACCTTAATTTTTACTGTTATTACTCTCAGAAATCTGGGCACAAAAACGTCTTTCCTTCATTTTTAAAGCATATGTGGCACCTTCCTCTCTGTACCTCCTCACAGCATTAATGGAGCCACATGGCTTAAAAACCAACACAACACCTCCTTATGCCAAAAGGAGAACAGAATTCCACTGACAGCAACATCATCTCCATAGATAATTATTCTGGATGGATCAGAAAGGTTCCTAACAGGTTTTGAGGAGACATGTACTCACATAAAACTTGTTATATCTTAACCATCTTGATTTATTAGATCTCTGCAACAATAATTCCGGCATTTAAAACATTAGGAAAGTACTGACAATTTCTCTGTAGTTTCATGCATTTTATTATGACTTATTGTCACATTAGAGGATTCATTTGTCCTTCTGTTGAATACTAACATTGATACTGAAATCAGCCTTTTTACTAATGTAATTAAAAGCTGATTTTTATTGTAATCAAACTGATGCAAACAAGCCACCAATGGATTAAAATTCTCTAGGTCACAAAAATCCATCATCTATTTTCACACCTCCCTGCCTCCAAATACACCTACATTCTCACAAAGCTTAGCTTACAGCCCTTTCTCATTCTACGCTACGATTTAGAGATGCAGCTACACCTAGTGATCAGCAGCAGATCACAGCAGGCAAAACTCTGGAAGACATGACAAAATTCAGAAAGAAGTATATGAATACATTTGGGTGAACAGATTGACACAGGAAAATTTATTATTGCTACTTTTATTTTTTTTTCCTAAATATATGACCATATGCTCCAAATTGGTTTTGGTGTCTCCAGATCTTGTTTCAACATATAGATCAGAAAAGCAGAAATAAGAGAACTAGAAGTTATCCAAAAAAATCAAATGAAATTAAATGAAGTAAGGAGAAGATTTTCAATGTTTCCTAAAGAAAATTAGCAGATAATTCAGCTGCAGTCACACATTAACAGTTTGTTCCTGGGAAAATTTTCAAAACTACTACTTCTTTACACAAGAGTCATAATTGTGAGCTGAAAGGTTTGTAATTGCATGTCATTTCCTGAGGAAACATCTTCAGAATTTAGTGATGTAGCATAGAAATAAGTGTTTGACAGTGACACCAACAAGCTTTAAACACCAGAGATACCCCTCTCAAAAAGCCTTTCCTTTAGTAACACGTGAAATAGGGGATCAGCTCACAGATCCTGACCCAGCAACAACACTGGACTCTGTTCCATCAAGCTCACACTTGTTATCTTCCCCCAGCTGAATCCAACGATGCACAGTCAAGGGGTTGTGTCAGCAGGAATGTGTAGAACTGACCTGGCCACTGGAAACTCCCCTGTTTGACATCTTCACTGACCATCACAGGGTGTGGGTGAGCATACATGAGAAATAAACCATCCCCACATGTCTCCAGGTCAGACTCAAATGACATTAGGAAGGAAAAGTTCAGAAACTTGCTCACTCCACCCTAACATGCTTTGTGATTTGCCTGGGGGTTTGGTTTCTCTAGCTGTCAGTCTAGCAACTTCTGTGAGCACTGAAGATGTTATTATTTCATACGTTATATGTGCTTATTTTGTTTCAGGACACTGTCTTTTGCTTTCCTCATGAATTCTGACAACAGATAAATCATGAGACCAAATGAACACCATAGATTTTTTTTCACCCAGTGTAATTACATCCTTGCAGTATTTTGTAAGATTTATTTTTAATTTCTGATGAAGTTTCATTACTATCTTTTGAAATCAGAGCAGCTGAATAAAAAAAAAAAAAAACCTTAAAAAAACCCATACCCACTGCACAGTTTCTTTTATGATGAAGTCTGTCACTTCCAAAGCCCTGACTCATTTTTACCTGAAACATACTAAGGCACATGCCAGTTTACATTGGAACACAAACTTTACTTCATTTGTTATAACTGCATAAAGTGTATTTTAAAAAAATCAAAATAAAATAAAACCCCACATGTTTAGAAGCAAATTTTTCAAAATGCTTCCATTAATTTGCTGGAACGTTTTAAATATGAATAGTCTTAGATGTAAAACAGAAATCAAGTCATTCACCTAACAGCTGTAATAGCAGCAGCAAAAATCTCCTAACAGCGGGAAGTTTGGTTTGAGAATCTTCCCCCACAGCTCTCACTGCTCAGTGAGGCCAAGTCCATGCAGTGACCTGTAGCTGGAATAGTTTTATATAGCTGACAAACTGCATCAGCCACTAATAAAGCTGCATCTTCAATGGCATATGTTACTTTCCTTAGAAGATGCAGGGAAACAGACTTGATGGATGTGTGGAAAGAAACAAAAGCAGGTGGAATAAACAATGCGAACAAAAGCAGAATTTGCTGAAGTGAAATGTAACTACACTTGGAGTTCTCTGTTGCTAAAGTGATCAGAATAGCCAATACAGATTTTCAAACAGAGATCCTGAATACTCTGAGAAATCTCTTTACACACAGTTAATTATACCAGAAACTTATTATTTTCTAGATGTTGCCAGGAGCTTTATTTCAGCTAGGATAGGACCTATGAAGACTTAACCTATATTTTCTCTTTTTCTCTGTTTTCTCACCAAACATCAACATGATCACAGTAAGTTTCAACTTTAGCATGTCACCCTTCTTCCTTACATCTCTTTTCTGGAAAATGTGATCCTTCTTTTTAAAGTGCCTACACCCAAAAATGAACAGATGAATCTAAAGCACAACATCTACTCAGAATGCAAGTTTCTGTATTTTTAATCCATTAAATAGCTTGAGAACTATTATTCTCTATGTAAAATCTTTACTACTCACTAGGAAAAATAATTTTCAAGTTTTGTACTTTTCCTCCTTCTCTTCATAATTGCCACTAGTCCTGGTTCATTACAAATGGCCTCCCACAAGCATTTTTAATCAGTCTGTCCATCCCTCTCACAGGGACTGCAACAGGACTCATTCCTTCTCAGATAAAAACTTTTTAAACTGGTGCCATAAAAAGAGCATTGGTATACAACCTTGGTGCTTCTTCACAGCAAAAGAGAATACAACAGACTAATAACAGCCTTCCCTCCATAAGAGTCAGGCTGTAACCAAGAAAGACCAATTTCAGAATTCGGGCTGTGTGCACATTTACATCTACCTGAATACGAATGCCTTCATAAAAACAGTTTCTAAGTTCTCTTGTAAATTTCCTTGCTTTCAATTTCAGCTCCCTGTTTTTGTATTTGGCAGAACTCATCCCATCCAGACCCTTTATGTGTGATCACATATTTAAGTTTACAATGTCCCTTCTAACTTCCTGTATCTCTATGTTTGACCTAAATCCCTTACAGGAGAGAATTGCTTTCCCTGGCCTGAATAATCTACCAAGGAGGTGGACGAAGGAACATGGTGGAGCCAAGTGGCATTTTCCATGACTGAACACCACTTTTTGGGACTTTTGTAATATTAGCATTCAGTCTCCAAATTGGACCAACTCAATAACTTTTTGCTACAATTATAAATAAAACCAGCTAAATCAGGTGTGCTATAGTTTCACAGAAAGAAATTTAAAATCCCAAGTAAAGAACCCAAACCCAAAACTAATCTTGCAGAAAGAGTCTGCCCCACTTTAAAAACTTAGGATTAGCATCACTGTCCGTTTAAGACAATGTTTTCAGTAATATCTCTTGAATTAAAATTCTTGAGATCATTTACTTCTTGAACTGATGAATCCAGAATTTTAAAATCTTTAGTTAAGGACTCAGAGAAAATCTCATTGTTATTAACTGCTAAGCTGCTTTCAAAAGATTACTTGAAAGCTCTCAGGCCTTAAAAAGCCAAGATCTGATCTTTCAGTAAGACTGTTTTCTAAATAAGAAACTCAAATAAGACAATAGCTGAAGGTAATATTAGAACCAATCTCTGTGTAACACATCAGTCAGCTTAGAAAAGGGTAAAAATAAAAATGGAACTATAAATGCCACAGGCACTTAATTCGCATACTGCTATTCTTTGCTCGGAACATGTGTGGAGTTGGCTTTGTTTCTTTTTACTTTGTTTGCTTTTACACTTTTCATAGATTAGTCACATAGCCCTCTTCTGCAATAAGGGACAGCTATTACAAAAGGTAAATACCCAACTCAAGGATGGATTTTTCTGTCATTTAATTTCCTTGATGCTAATGCATAAAGGTATTAACAAAAGAAACAGCATTTTTTTTCCCAAGTAAAAATGATACCTAGACGTAAGCTTCATATGGTAACATAGAAACATGGAAATTTCATCAATTTTGTTCCAAGTGCAGAGAATCAATACAAAAGCCAAGAAATTCTGTACATGCATCTTCAAAAATAATCTTTACCTTCAGTATTTAACATACATATACATATACACAGATGGGGAGATCCTGCCTCCCATGCCATCCTTTGAAATCTCACTGAAATGTGTGAATAGCAGCCTCCCTCACTGAGTACTTCAGACGGAGTGGAACTGCACCCTTGGAATAACTGTATGCACAAGTCATTGGTGAACTGTTTGCGGTTTACAGCACTGTTCTCTCCACATCGTGTATCAGGTAAATCAATACAATGGATACAAATCAAACAGTAATGTGGGATTGTTCTTCAGCAACACGAACAGCGCTCCAATGCCGCTGCCGGTATAGTATCAGCACATTGCATCCACAAGCCATTCAATAGCCAGAAGAGTTGCCCCAGCTTAACTTTAAACAAAAAGTAAGACAGTCCACACAGGTCAGCAAGGAGTTACAGATTTATCTTAATAAATCAAGTACTCCCATTGAAGCCTGGACACTAGAGTTCTAATATTAATGAGTTGTAGAGCTAATATAACTGAGTCCAGTTTCATAATTCGCTACAGAGCATGCCTTCCTTCTAAAAGGAGTTTGGAAAATATTTCATTGTTGTTATGCATCACCTTGGAACAAAACGTTTTTCTATTCGGAGATCTTCTGTCCCACCTACAGTAAAAACGCTCTCAAGAAGGTAAGGGAAATGCAGCTACATATACAAGAGGTCCCTGGAACCAAACATAAAGCCAGAATTTTTAAAAGTTTTAAACCACACCACAAATTCCCATCCATACAACTTTGTTTAGCTACAGTGCTCCATAGAAGCAACATGTAATGTGCAAAATATAAACTGTTCTGCAGCCAGAGCAACAAGGAGTCAGGAGGATTGCTTCCCACCAGATCAAAGCACACTTCGCACGAGCAGAGGACCAGATGTCTCCAATTTAACGTGCTTTCAGTTGCACTAACTTCACGTTAGGAACAAAACAAACCAAGAAAAACCCTGAAATTACTCTTTGCCGTGGAGCACACAGAACTATTTCACAATCCAAATTTCTGTCTAAAATTACGGGTTTCTCCAACATATAAATAGGACAGGGGTGTGTGTAGGCAGGGGACTCGAGACCAAAATAACCATCTGCAGGTCTGGGGATCCGGGGAACAGTGATGGGGCACTTCGCCTGGCTCTGAACTCCGCACCCATCACCCTCGGGCAGCTGCCGTCCTGCCCTCTCAGGTGGCGCTCCGGGGGCTGCGGGGCTTGCCCCGGTGTCTGACAGCCGGGCAGGGAGCGCGGGGGCCGCGGGGCCCCTCCGGGCAGCACCCAAACCCTGCTGCCGCCGCCGCCAGCCGGGGACCGGCTCACCTCGCCCCTCCGCCCCCCGTGCCGGGGCGGCGGGAAACTTTCGGGAAGTCAGCGGCGGAAAAACGCCGGAGCGAGCCCGGGTCCCGCCCGTCCTTCCAGCCCTGCCCTAGGGCTGCCCGAGCCTCCCGACCTTCCACCGGGGCTCAGCGGGGCCAGCGGAGCGGCATCCCGCCACCGCTGCCTCCTCGGGACACTTTTTCCACCCCATCGACGCAGCGGTTCCGAAGCGTCAGACCCGTCAGGGGGACGGGGATGGGGAAAAAAAAAAAAAAAAAAAAAAAAAAAAAAAAAGAAAAAAAGAAAAAATATACAGAAGAAAACAAAACCCCAAACCAAATCCCCACCGCCCCCGAAGTACCGGGGCTCCCCCCGCCCCTCCGCCGCCGGGCCCCCGGGAAGGCTGCCCGGCCCCGGGCTGGCCAGCCGACTCCTTACCTGTGAACGTCTGCGCTCCCGCTGCCAGCAAAAGTCCGGCCAAAGTAACCAGGCAAGTTCCAACTTTCCCCATATTTCCAGCCCTTCCTGCTCCGAATCCAGCAAAGTGCCAAAGTGTTTGCCAAAGTAGGAGGCGCCCCTCTCGCCCCCCTCCAGTCCAGTGGGGCAGGCGAGGAGGGGGCAGCCGGACTCCCGCACTTGCTGCCCCGCGGGCTGTTCTCCCCTCCTCGCCCTCTCTCCGCTCCTAAGGGCAGGAAAGAGGCTATCAAGTGGCCGGTGGCCGCCCACCCGTCTGCCTTCCTCCGGCCGCGCCGCCGCTCCGGGGACCGTGCGGGCGCCGCTCGCCTCCCCCGGTGCCGGGGGGGCACCCTTAATCGCGGAGCCTCCTCGGCCGGCGCCGCCGCTCGTCCCGGCTCAGCTCGGCTCCCTGACTGACTCGCGGTCCCCCCGGCGGGCGGGCGGGCTGAAGGGAGCGCGGAAAGTCACGCCCAGCCGCCGGCGCCGCCGCTCTCCCCCGCTAGAGGGCGAGGCGGCCGGGCCCCGCCGCCCGCAGCAGCTCGGGGGCGGCCGCCGCCTGTGGGGGCGAAGCGCTCCCCTCTCCCTCCCGCCCCGCTGCCCCGAGCGCGACTCCGTGCGCTGAGGAGGTGGTGGCTCCGTGCCGGGCAGGACGATGTCGAAAGTTCGCGGACAGCGCGGGGGGGAGAGAAGAAGGAACCAAAAAAAAAAAATCTCAGTTAGGCGTCTCGGTAACTTTGCCGCGGGCCGGCCCCGGTCTGAGCCGCAGGCGCTGAAGTCGCGGCCGCCGCGGGTCTCTGCCCCGCCACGACGGGAGCGAGCGGCCCGGCCCCGGGCCGGTCTGGCCCCCGCCCCGCCGCTCTGGCGCTGCTCCGAGCGCCGGGACAGGGAAGGGAAAGCGCAGGAGAGGGGGAGAGCGCCGGCTTTCCATGAGCGCTTCGGTTTGTTTGTACAGGCGGTCTGCAGTCTGTCGGAAGAACTAGTTGGAGGCTACCGCTCAGCCTTCCTCGGGAACCGCAAGCGTGAGAGCCCTGCCCGCACGGCGAGCGGCTGATACCGAGAGGAAATTAAGATGGAAATGGTTCTCCGGGCTGGCGGGGAGCGGCACTGGCTTGTACATTAATTGCTTCGCGTTCGCGTGCTGCTCATAAAACTTAATCTCCTTGCCTAGCCCTCGGTAAGAGCCTGCCTTGGCCCCTGCGGAGCGTTTCGGGCAGCGATCTCTGGAGAGCGCCCGGCCCGGCCCCCGGTTCAAGGCACGGGCGCAGTTCTTGGTCCTGCGAGTGAAGAGTAACGCCAGGAATTAGCAGGGTTAGAGAGGGAGTGATGGAAATAAAATCACATTTAAATGGCAATTATCTCTCATCGTTTGCAGCGTGTGACTTCTGGCATTTATCTCCGCGTCACGTATGGAAGAAATACAGCTGCATGACAGCCGTCTTCCCACTGGGGCTTTGGCTCCTGGTGTCCATGGCACTACAAGGATGTATTTGCTGGTTTTGAAACAGTTTTAAAACTAAAGTGGAGTCCTGGAGGAGGAAATATTTTTGTTGGCCCTCGCTTTCAATGAGAGCTTTTCCTTTCAAGTGCAACTGTGGCCAAATTTAATGCCTTGTTTATTGCGCGCGTTACTAAAACGATAAAAGCAAGAATTCAGGTAATACTGGTTTTAAGAGCTTGAGCTCGGGTTCTAGATTCTGATTTTTCTCCAGCACGGGTCCTCTGTTTTCCATGCCGCTTTTCCATGTAGTTAGCCAGCTTCGCTGCCGCTTTCCACTGAACTCTAAACTCTCCCCATCCCCCGCACGGCCGAGCGAGCTCCGGCATTTTCAGCGATCTTTGCGTATTCTGGACCACTTTTACATACATCACATCGCGGCCGAGCTTGGGCACGCGGCTGTATCGCCTCCAGGGATCGCCCACCGCGCTGCTTTCGGGACGCCGCTCTGTTGTGTTTTGGGCAGCGCATCTTCGCCCAGGGACACGAACTTCGGGATGTGTGGGGCTACGGCAGCCGCCGCAAAAGTTAACGCAAGGGGGCAGAACAGCATTAATTGTTGTCTCTCCTGACGTCAGACTTTTTCTTTTCTATAGCAAGTATTCTCTTACTTTATTGTTTGCCTAGAACTTCACTCTTCTCACGCCCCCCCCTCCCCCCAAAAAAAAGATGTTGCCTTAATTCCCCGAAGCCGTGGTAACCTATGGGTGTTTTGAAACAAAAAAAATATTTGTTTTTTTCTTAAATTTGTTTTTTTTTTCATGGTTACATAATTGAGGTAATTTCTGTTTTCTTTAAAAGCTGCAGTTATAGCTTCCAAAAATTAGAAACTATAGCTGATCTAGAAATTGTTGCCTTTGTAGCACCAAACTAAAAAAACTCAAGAAGTGTCACAAGTAATTTGAGACAAAATAAACTTTAAAATTTGCCTTCTAGTAGATCTGCCCCTAAAAATCCAGAAATGAGGAGTTGCACCAATGTTTATGCTAAGGATGATCTCTTTCAGTTTGGAATGTCCAGACGCACATGAAACTGTATTTCTGATCAGCCCTGCAGTCTGGTAAACTGTGGTGTTCAGACATATAACAGTAGCTTCCACCCTGTCTTTGTTACAGGGAATTGGAAAAATCCATGCCTATACCCACAGCTATCTGACGTTAGCTTAGAGAAGATGAGATAGAAAGTTGCCGAGTTCTGAGGATTACAGAAGATCATTAAAAGAGTGTTTGGTCACAGTCACAGTGAGGCTAAAGTGCTTGACCTCCAAAAACACGACCGGTCTGCTTTAATTACAGCAAATCTAAGAAATGGTTGAGCTCCAGGAAATTGCTAAACCATAGAACAATAGAAAACACAGGTCATGCTTGGCTGATTGGGAATTGTGAGCTATGTTTCACTGTGTTCAGTACTGGAGCGTGCATGAAAGCCGTGCAGAAACTGTACAAAAAGAACTAGAGCATCAGGAAAAACCCACAGGTTCACTGGTGGTTTGGTTCCAAGAATGCATTCAAGAGAGTTCATTAAAGGCTAAGCTGTGGCTGGAGAGGGGATTGGAAGCATCTGCATGGGAAAGAAAAAAAAAAGTACTTTGCTGATTGTTTTTGCTGACAAACAGATACTTTACATACCTTGCATCTGTTCTTGAACTGAATCACCTCAAAGAAATGCCTGTTTACAGTTCCCAACATATACATACTTTAGCTGAGGAACATAGGAGTTCCCAATTATCACAAGTAAAATTATTCCTGATGAAAAGAATCAAAGAATGAGACAGTAAAACATTTAGAATAAAAAGAAAATCTGGCAATTGTTGTAACTAGTTTCTAGATTTTAATGTACATCAATAGGAAATGCACAAAACCAGCCTTCATTGCAAAAAATTTTATTTTTAAATATGGAATAATACATCCCACTGAGGGAAAATTAAACAACCTGACAATAAATTATGAATAATTACAGTGTTCATTACAGAAACTTAACTAGCAAAGCTGCCCTCTCTTTGCTAATCATTCTCTTGCAGAACCATTTCCCATATTCCAGATCTCTGAGCTACTTCTGGCAGCTGATTTTTGAAAATTTCTGACCAAACAAGATCTGTATTGTTGGTTAGAGAGGTCTGGTATCTAAATAATTATGATGTGGAAACAGGTCTGCTTGATCTGGGTCAGGAAGAAACCTTTGGAAAGGCGTATATCTACACTTAACAATTAGATATGTAGATTGTGTTTATCTGTTTAGCTGTTACCTTAAAGTTGCTAGTGATATTCACAGTGCTCTTCATTCTGTATTACTGGCACTAGAGCAAGTAAGCATATCTCAAATTCTGTAAGATATCAAGGCCACCCTGCATAATCCATAGCATGAAGTCACTCTTCCTATAATGATACAAAGCAGGAACACTCTCTTGCTCATGTTACAACAGAAATAGAAAAGCAAAGACTCATATTTAAATATTGGAGGAAGGCCCAAACACCCTGCCTTTTTTGACCCGTGACAATGCTGATTAAGTGGCCAAGAATGTGAGCTACACAGCTGTCACCTGATCTTTTGGTTCAGTAGCAGATAACATCACACTCACAGCTCAAAGCTATTTTTTGCAGTATAAAGTAGTTAGACACGAGTGATTTTCACTAGCTCACTCCATCTTGTTTTAAAGCTCAGACAGACAAGCTTCATGAATCTTTCAATGACACTGCTGTTTAAATATGATGAAAAAGTAATTTTCTTCCTGGGACAGGGGCACATTTTCTTAGTTAAGTACAGCTAGTGAGTGAAAGTATGATTTGCTTTGTTAGAAAAAAGACAGGCAATGATTCCATTTCTCTGGTTTTATCAAAGCTACTTTTCTGCTCAGTGAAATTCCAAAGGCAATCCTTGGTCAGGAGAACCACTCAAAAAATATAACATCATCTCTGTAGGTCAAGGAAAAATGTGACAAAAAATTCATTCTTTTTCCATTTGGGGCTTTTCTTAAATACAAAGCAGCTATTATTTTTAGGTAGCTTTATCTTCTCACCCAGATTTTTACTGATGCTCTTTATCTTTTCATTGCTGATTTTTGTCAAAAGCTACAAAAATAAAAGTATGTGTGCTTATCTGTGTGCCTGGATTTATTGATTGCATTATACTCAATTATATTCTGTTTCATAATATTTCATGTATCTGTGTCTGTAGATGCTATAATGGTTTATTTTGTTACTGGAGAGCTGTTTCAGTGATAGCTGAAAATCCTCCAGTGTTTATTCAAGAAAGCCTCTCTGTGCCTTTTTTTGAGGGATAGGGTGAGGTTTCAATAGCGTCCTTAAAAGATCACACCCACCCCATACCTTATCTTTCCCTTCCTCCAAGGAATCACAAAGAACTGCTTGGCATCTAAGGTCAGTCTATACCAATCTAAGCAGCTGCAAAAGTTGCTGCATACAAAATGTTCCATCTTCAGTAGAGGCTCATCATCTGTCCTGCTTATTGCTGCTGGGGTGTGCTGGCACTGGAACTGATCCCTGATCATTCATTTGGCACTGAGATGCACTTACTACAACTGTGACTGCTCCCTATCAGATATTGCCATGTGTACTGTGACTGCCTCCTTTTTTCTTTTTTTTCTTTTTTTCTTTTTTTTTTTTTATTACTAATTATTTATGGAAGCAACAATAATTATCCATTTTATCCCAAGGACATCTTCCCGTATTCACTTGAGCACTCTGAAATTTGGTGGTAATGAAAACCAAAGACCTCTTTGTTTCCAGCTGCTAAAACCCAACATCTTTTATAATAGCTGAGGAAATTCTACATGGCCACTACTGGCTTTGAAATTAAACCATAGTTGGAACTTGAGAGAGAAAACACATCCAGATCTTTGAGAAGTATTTAAAAGATTAGAGAGTAGCAATCTTTAATCAGAAATTGAAGTTGAAGTGAGAAAAAGGTCTGAAGTTTCCAAGTAAAACAATAGGGGAACTTCAGGATCTGAATGTCAGGAAGGAAGCAAAGAGCAGCAGAACACACTGTACAGAGATGGTTACTGCTAGTTCAAGCCCAAAAATAATTAACTGAATTGAGGAGAATATCTATTTCATAATTGCTATAAGATAGATAAGAGAGAGTGCAGCCTAGGCAGGTAGAAGTTTGTAAAGCCATAACATTTTAATGCCATGATCCATAGTCTCCTTCTACCACTTGTGTGACTTGTACAGACAAGGAAAAGCATGCACCTCGTGTTTGATGTGTTTGTATGTCTGCAAGCCATATTATGTCTCACTTTCTCATTGTCAGCATTTTATTAGAAAAAGATTGTGTTTAACATTTACAAAAACTTAAAACCATTCTGGCTTTTAACTCTACTCTTAGAAATATTTCAGTCTGTGTAGTATATGTGAGAAGCAGGACTCCTCAAATTTGAGCTTTCGGGGAACAGGAAGGGTCAGCTGCTCCCTAAGGAATGGGGAGCCAGGTCCACTGTGATAAGACAGGTCCAAGATCAAGCCCAGCATGAGCCCACACTCTGGGACCTGGGTCATCAAGGTCTGCCAGTGCTCCTACACAATACCTCCAGCAGAGACTGAAGGCCCCAGGATGAGCTGAAATGGTGCTTCTGGGACAAGTGGGCAGAGGGTATGGGAGGGTGTTCCAAGTGAGGTTGGTCTGAGTCATTACTGCACTCAAAATCATCTCACTTTTCACCTTTGCATCTTCAAATATGTTACATGGATTTCAGTAATTGTTCTACCTTCTGATACCTTGTCAAGAAGAGTATTTCCACTGTTTTTCTTTTACTGCTTGTTCTTAGCTTCTCCCAAAATGTGTGTGTCCTTAGCTGTCCTCATTATCAGAAGATACATACAGGAGGATGAGGGCAAAGTAGTCCAAGTACGAAACACTGTTAAACAAACAGCTACCAAGAGTGTACAACCTTCAGATTTGTGTGAGGTTGAATAGGATTGGCCAGAAGCAGAAAGAAGCAGAAACACAATTGATCAAATGCAAATACTTGCAAATATTCATATATTCAGTCTTCAAAGTCTGTACAAATACTGACTGTAATATCATCTTTGTCACTCGTTGCTTTGATCTTGTCATTCATCTGGGTTAACATCCTTTTCTATTACAAATTTAGGCTTAATTTCATTGTCTTCAAAGTTCCTTGCTGTTCCACCTCTCCATACTCATTTGAACTTCAAGTTGCTTTTCTTTCTATTCAGTGCTTCTATAATCAACCATGTCAAGGAGTGAAACCAGAAGAATCGAAATTTAGATGAGCACTGTGAAGTAAGCTAACTTCTCAGTCTTCCAAGACTGAGTAATTGTTCCAAAATAAATTAGTAGTTATTACATAATAGAAGGAACACACATTGAGTTTTACCACCAGAGCTATAAAATTATATCTTTTTTCTGCTAAAAATATTCTAGTCCATCCCTCTCCATAGAGAAACCATTTTCCAGAGGGGGTTTCTCTGTAGGCTTCTGTCAGATGGAACAATTCCCTTTAGGAGCAATCCCTAGAAATGCTTGACAAAAGTTTGGGTTTTAGACATCTTTATAAAAGGCAAAGAACTGAAGCAGACAACTGAAATAGTCATGTCTGATGTCATCAGTGCTAATATTGACTGACCATGTCTGCGAGGGCCCTTCAGATGGTTTTTCCAGTTGGAAAAACATATTTTTGACATCTTGGGTTCATTCCACCAAAAATGCACAGAAGCAAAAGCCAACTGAAAAGCCATATTCAATATAAGGTTAGTGTCCTTTCTGCCTGTGAACTTCTCTTGAGTTTATTCACTCATATGTGTTTTTCTCATTTTTCTTCCATAGCTCTAAATTAGCATCAGATAATAGGATCTTTGCTTTGGCATAAGATTAAGTTTTCCCAAAAGTTCATTTACAGCTAATTAGGAGTTTGTGAAACAGAAGTGAAATATGCAGCCTCTTTGGTTCTCTTTGTGGGTCTTAAAAACAGTCATTGATGGATGGAATTATCATTCTTTCAGCCTCTTTACTTCTAACTCTGGTTTACCAATTTAGCATTCATGTTATTAGCAGCACCTCCAGACAACTTCCTGCTATTGCTTTGATGCAATTGTCATGTGAGATGCATGAGACATTATTAAACTGCATCCTATCAGAACAAGAAGTTAAGATTCTCTTTTTTTCCCCTACAGTTGTAGATGAGTTGAAGGATGTGAACTTTATATCTTGTCTTTCAAATTAAAAAAAAAATCCCATTAAATCTACTTTAACAACAATTTATCCTGCTGGAAAACACTGCAATACCATCTCATCAGAGGCAATTCTAAGCAGTCAGGCCCAGCAGTCAGTGGTGCAGAATCCATCAAAGAGGCAGGATATGAGCATGATATAAGTGCAGCTTCTCACACCACCACCTGTGCTGAATGCAGGTTTTTACCTTAATATGTTAAAAAGTTGTTTATAAGTAAATTATATGTTATAATGATGACATCTCTAAATTACACAGTTTGTCTTAGTCATTGGTAGAATTTAGTTTATATTTGTAAGTATTTAAAAGTATTTGAATGCTTTTTTTAATGGCAATAGAGTGTCAGGAGAGGTACTAAAATTTTGGAAGGTTCACTTGTAAAATCTATTGTTATTTAGTATTTTTTTCTTATTCTTTATTTTCCTTTTTTAATATCTGCTTTTTTAGAAAGGGGAGGAATATATTTTGATGTATTTATGATTGAATTCTTGTTGGTGTTTGCTTGTGCAGAATGATGAAGAGGCGTGAAAGTTAAATGTGCTTCATACCATCATTTTTTCCTCTTGATTGCTTTCATACCAACAGCAGATGTCCAGTGAAGGGACAAAAATATTTCCCTTTAGCAAGTCATTCCACTGAAAATAATAGGAGCTTATTTAAATAGTGTAGCTCTGAGGAGACAAAGGGGGGAGCAAACACAGGAGAGAATAAGAGCAGAAATGTACTCAGCCAGAGAATGACTTTATTTACATTCAGTGATTTTTTTTTTTTTTTTGCATTTTACACAAATAAAATTAGTAGCAAATCTACTACCCTTTGATTTTTCAAAAACATTGGGAAAGATAATTTGAAATTTGTTGTGGCCATGGATGCTATTAATTCTCCTGCTTCGTGCACTATTGTGCTAAAAATCAATTACTTAATATTTTTCATTATACTGTTAAATTATTTTATTAAGTCTAGATTAAGAATTATGATGGATACAAATGTATGTGCTAAAACATAATGCTGAAATTGATTCCTTTCACAAGTTTAAATAACCATTCTGATGAGAAAAGTGATTGCCAAAATAAAAGCATGATAAATAAAACTCAGGAAGGCTTTGCAGATGTGGTGAATCATTACATATTACTTTGTTTTTCAAAATGAGTACTGATCCTGCTGTTGCTTATTGTGCAGAATTTAGATTAAAGTTAGTGGGAATTATGTGGACAGAAAAGCTGTATTATGGAAGATCTGGGGTTTTTTACCATCACACCACTACTAATGGGAATTTCAGGTGTGGTCTGGGGCAAAACCACTACCCCTATGAAAAGAAGTGAAGCCACATTTGAAAAACTTATAGGTCTCAAAGAGGTGAATCTCTGTCAAATAAGAAGATGTTCTCTCCCTTCTTCCATGCAGTGATCAGATGTGAGTATTGCTGAGGAAAATTTTTCCATGTTGAGGAACCAAACAATCAGATTCTAAGTCAAGGGCAACTTTTCATCAAAAATCCTTGTTTTGTTTACCATGCAAACAAAAACTATTAGAAGAATACTCCCAAAGATCAGACACCACCAACAACAAGTTGTAAGACACCTAGATTAAAACACTTCTGTAACATCAGGGCTATACCTCTCCCAAATTCAAAGGTTCAGGTGCAAACAATGAATTGACAGAGCTCTTCAGAATATAACTGAATGAATTAAGTACAATAAGCTTTATGGTTAGAAGCATCGCAAATATGATCTAAAAGTTTCCTAGAGTTCCTTCTGAGCACCAAATGCTTTGGAATAATCCATAATATAGTGGGAACTAACTGCTTCTGTTAACATCTTAACATCTCTGAAATGTCTCAAAACCAGGGACACACAGCTTCTGGAACAGAGTAACTGGGAAAAAAAACAAAAACAAAAGGAGAAATCAAAATATTTTTTATTTTCATGATCATACTATTAGAAGGACAAGCCTATACCTGATTTGTCTGCTTTGTTTTCACCAGTAGTGCTGTTCCTATTTGAACAGCAGTCCTGCTCCCAGTGAAGCCAGCAGTAGCAATGCAGCTCCCTCAGCACTCAGGCTGCACTTCAGGATGCTCCTATCCTTGTAGCAGCTCCCCATTGTCCATACTGATTTTGCTGTGCAGAATGAGGCAAAGGTGATGGTGAAATGCTCTTCATATGGAGAGCACACAAAAGTCCTGAGTTCACCATCATGACTCTTGGGATCTACTGAATTCTGGTGACTGAGAAGCTGCCTGGAGTAGATTGCATGTACAAGCATGCAGTGCTTGTACAATGTCCAGACCTGAGTACAGAGCAATAGACTGTCAGGTTATGCATGCTATGAGGCATGGCTCTGTCCTAAAGCCATTCCCCAAACCATGGACATCTAGTTTGACAAAGAGCAGGTTGCCTTCCTGGTAGGACTGACACAGCTGCTGGCTTTGCATAATGATACAAAGACAGCTTTGTATCCAAGGAGGATGTCTCGGGAGACTTGGATCCATGCAGAGTGCTATGGATTATGTTCTCTGTTAGCTGGGATGATCTGGAAACATTTTGCATTATTCTGTCACCAGTTGGGGGAATAACAGTCTGAAAATGGTTGTGAAGTTATTCAGCTTGGATGGTCTTTACAGTGCATTTGGCCTTAAGGCTGTGTCTGATGATGTCCTTACAAAATAGCACAGAAGTAGATGTTAAAGACACCAAAAGGAAATAGCCTATTTTGTTCATGCCTTTTTCTGGGTCCAGTTTTGAACTTTTTGTGTTTGGCACTGCTAACAGTCACTAAGTACACTGGCAAAATAATAAATTTTGAATTGAAATGAAATCTGACAGAAGTTGGGAGACTATGAAATCGTAAAGATGAATGGCTTATTTAGTCAAACTTCCATGGGATGTCAATATTTCTGCTAATATTCAAAAGAGTGATTGTACAAGATAATAATGTAAACAATGCCACATTTTTGTAACGCTCATAGTGCCTGGCACAATTAAGTGAGAAAGCTGTCATTCTGCACATCACAAAAAAATAAAGAACCAAGTATTACATATAATTCCCCCTCTCATAACATAGCAGTATTTCTGCCCATTTATGGTTACTTTCTCCAAAACCAATGCTTAAATCTTCAGTCATCATAAGTTATATTTTGACCTTTATATATACTATTTTGACATAAATGTGCTGCAGCTTCTTTAATCTGTTGCAGCTCAGTTGGCCACAAGACTTTCTCCACTAATAGCAGAACACCAGCTGTATTAGCTGTGTTTGTCTTAGATAAATGTAAGTGAAAAATCTCTCCTAGTCTCTGAACATTTTAGGTTTTACTGAGAAGCAAACATTTCTGGGCTGCTCCTGATGCCTTTGACAACAGTTTTTCTCATATTTTCTTAATTCTCCTCAGTAATTCAGTTTCAAAGCAGAGACTCTAGGAGAAACACAAAAGTCAGGGGAAGAAAAGGAGTGGAAGGGCAGTGAAGAAAGAAAGGAGAAAGGTCCAGTTAAGAAAAAAACCACCAAGTAACAGAAGTACTAATGAAATGGGATGCCATGAAGGGGCTGAGGAATCAAAGACCCAGAGTAAAGGGACTCAGAAAGTGATAAAACAATTGTGACTGACACAGAAAGGTGGAACTTATCAGTGGCCAACACAAAAAAGGCATTTAAAATAAGAATGGTCTGCTTATACTTCATAGTCCTTTCTATCCAGGCCATTTGAGAAATATTAGTGGAGGAAAACAGTCTACAGGACACAGTAGAGGATGCAGAAAGCTCTCATTATGTATGTGTGTGTTATGTGATTCCTGATCTCAATTGATGACATCTTTTTGAATTCACTGAGTTCTTTAGGTGGGAGAAATCAGAAAATGTATCAGTGGTGGTATTTTTCATTCTGTTCAGAGTGAATAGAACTTCAGTGCTTTCATGTGTAATATATGTGCAGTGTTTGTTTTATAATGAATTACAGTCTATAAAATGCAAACTTTTAAAAACTTTAGGTAATTAATGATATGGCTATTACTCATACATAAATAAAAGAGTTTGCAGAAGACTGATCCAATATTAAAAGATAAGTTTTAATGTGCAGAGCATTAGAATGTTTTCAAATGCTTCAAATTGTGGGGAAATGTTTTTTTCAGATGTTACAATGAAGTGAGTAGGAACTCCATCAATTTAAGAGGTCTGCTTTGTACTGTATACTGAGGGTATTATTTGAGTTTATGTTATGTCATCCTCAGTAGCTAATTGGTTTGAAAAAGACATTTAGTGCTTCTCTGGGCAAAAATATGAGTATTAAGAACTACCAGTTCTGACTAATAATTTTACGTGACACAGGACTTCTGGTTCATCCTCAAGGATCAGTTCTGGGCAGATTTAAGTGGAAGAATGATAGATTTGTGTGAGTGGTGATGTTTTCATCATCACAGAACAGAGAAAGGTAAATAAGGTGCTGTGCAGAAGAGGGTAGACATAGTTGCATAAGGAGAACTCAGGAAGGAAAGAGGGGACTTACCAGTCTCAGTTGCAAAAAAACAAAAAACAAAAAACCAAACAAACAAAAAAAAAAAGAACAAAAAAGAAAACCAGCAAAAACCAAAAAAAACCCAACCCCCCCCAAAAAAGACAAAAACCAAGAAAAAAATCCTTAAAAACTCCAAGTAACAAATCCCTAGATTTAGAGGAGAGATCAGTTTAAATCAGGAGGAAGCATAGCAAAGCACCTGTAGGTTTCAGAGAATCTCATAAGGTAAACTCAAAGGCATTTATTTTCTGAACTTGAATTCCAGATTTTTCTGACACATGGAATTTGAAGGGTATAAATTTGGTCTGCAAATCATTCTCATAGTGCATGACTAGAGGGCCTGGGAATGTGCAGATGCTGCAGTAAAGAAGACTGGAAGAATATCACTTTTTTTCTTTTTTTTTTATTAGAAAAAAAGGATAGTAGGCTGTTAGACAAAAAATCTTTAGTTCAAAAGTGTTAGTTTCAAACTAGGAGCTTGACAAACTATAAGAGGACTTGAAGCAGAAGCACTTTGCCTGAAAGCATGTGAAAGTGAAAGTGGACAGATTACTCTATTTGCACCAGTTTAACAGGTAATGAGGTTAATTTGTAACTGGATAATTTACCTCATATTCCTGTCTACCTTGCTAGGTGTATGTGCTTATGTACAGCTACAGAAAGCAAGCATGGGAATAATTAAAACAGATATTTGTATACATGACCTGCACAGTCACTCTTGGCAAGATCATTTCCTCTGAAGATTATATTCCTGCTGTTCGAATGAAGATCTGATTTCATTTAGACAAACCTTTCACTGCTTTCTAATAACAAATGAGAGACAATGCTACACATTAACTGTATGTGTAAAATGTCACACATGCTGAATGGAAATCATTGTCAAAGCAAATGAGCATTTGGATGATACAATGATAAGAGTAATGTAATTAAATTCATTTTCATACCACTGATTTTATCACCCTGTTTTCACACTGTTCCTTCTAGCCATATGCTTTGTTTCCAACCAAATCTGCTCATCAGGGAAGAGTGACTAAAATTTTTTCCAGACAATGCCAAAATCGGGTCCTGGGCTTGCTGGAAAAAGGTTTAATTCATTTTAAAAAGTAGGACTGCAGTACGAAAGAAGAGAGGGAGAAGCTGATATAAAATGGAAAAGCCCATGAACACAGCTGGGTAAAGAGCTGGGGAGCTGAGGAGGCAGATGATCAAAAGGATTTGGAAAAAAAATTAAAGTAGGGGAAAATGAAAAAGACATAAACAAGGATGAAAGGGAAAGAAGGAAAAAGGATAAGAAGGGGAGAATGAAAAGGAGCCTGTTAATGGTAGCTGGAGATAAAAGGGGAGAGGGAGGATAAGGCATAAAATGAGACAGAATTTAATTATGCATACTTTTCTTTAAATGGCCATCTAGCCTCTAGCTCTGCGGGCCAAGTGTCTGTTTCAGTTCGATTGGCGGAACAAGCTCCTTGTGTATCACAGCTTAAATATTTAGCAACAGTGAACTCTGAAAGGAGCCCACTGTGGTTATGGAGGCACTGGGCAGGATGTGATGTTGGGATCAGACTGCTAAAGGAACTCAAGTAGCAATATTCACCCCCAGGGCCAGGCTGGATCTCACACCCATTCCTTTGCCAGTGGGAAAGTGGCACTTGTGAAACTGAGAACTCCTTTACTCTTTCCTGAAGGTGCAGATGTGTTTTGGATGTTTTGTTTGTCAGGGCCCACAGGGCCAAAGTACTTGGACTAATTGAGGATTTCTTAAGAGTTTTGTGTACCTGTCTGACTGTACCACTTTGCCAAGCTGTCTTATTTGCTGCATCCGTGTCTCTGCCTCCAAGTGCCCTCTTGGCTTTCTGGTGTGGTTTTGGCAACATGGTTCCTTCCCCTCCCTCAAAATTAAGCACTAACAGGGGAACCAAGGAATTATTCTCTGATCATAACTGGCTGGTTTTTGTTATGAGCAGGACAAGAGTTAGGATTCAGCGTTTTTGAGTTTAGCATTTTTAGGATTTGAGTCTTGGTATTTTATTTAAACTATCAGCATACAAAAGGGTTTTCAAATGACTATGTCTATGACAAGTTATGTTTTGGTGGGTCCTGAAAATCACAGATGAAACTTTCAGCTCCATCCTCAGACAAAGAGATCTGTCTTTATCCTCTTGAATGGAGCTTCATACATTCCTGTAGGAATAGCTGATCAGGGAGGGAACCACTGCCAAGTAAAGAGAAGCCTGACCCCTCCAGCTGAGACCTTTCTGGGAACAAACCACAGAAAAGCCTCCATGAGGTGCACCTTCTCTTTGTCCCAAATGTTCTTAGGTCAAAAACTAAAAATAGTTTATTTTCTCCTGTTCTGCTCTTTCAGAGAGAAAACACCATTGTCAGAAATGTTAAAAGAATTGCTCTAGAGTCATGATGACTCACAGCATTGAACCAGTCTTCATGATAAGGATAATAAGATTTTACATTTTGAGGCCTGTTTTCCAGTTCAATCAACATCAACAGTCTTTGGATCTGTTTTTCTTTTAATATGTTTGGTGCTGTTGCAGTACATTACTTTTCAATAGTGGAGGTGGGGGTATATCTTGCTGTCTACTGCCACCATGTAAATAATGTGTAGGAATGTGCAATACATTTCATCTCTCCAACTGTGTGTAATTTATACTAGGACTGAACTTGCTAAACAGTGAGGTCATGGCATGCTGGCCTCTTGGTCCTTCAACAGCAAACCATGGTGCAATATAATGCCCTTTCTCTCTATATAAACTTTATTTTGATTAGAAAAGTGAACAGAACCTGGTGTATATTCATGACTGGGACTCATGACAGTACATGTCCTCATGAGACCAGCAGTTTAGACATAACTAGAAATTCCAATTTTCTTCTTTTTGTCCAGAAGACCACTTTATGTAAGGCTATATTAACTTACTTTAAGGCTGTAAGATTTAAGGTTCTTTCATCTTTTCTTTTTCATTAGCTTTTCTATGTTTTTGTCAAGGTGCTATCCTTTATGTAAGTTTGTATACTTGGTATATTCTTACATGCATGTAAAGTCCTACCATCTGACTTGACATGCTTCCCTTTTTATATATATTTGGGAAAAATAAATATATCACTGCAGGTGGGGGAGAATCCAGTTTAACCAACAAAGAGACAGATTGAGTTATTTTGGCTCTTGGAAAAATAATGAGCAGCTGTCCTTCTTTTTCTGCTACTGAGAAGAAAACCAATAAAAGAATGCACATATGACATATAATAAGGCATTTAGGTATCTGCATTTAAGAAACTTGTATCCAAAGAACTTTTATGGTCATTATGATTATTAAGCCTATTGGTTCGGTCTTTAACTTTTTAAAAAAATAACATGAAAAAAACACAAGCAAAAGGGACACAGAATGTTAATTTGCCTTCAGAGCCAGGTCTAATTTTTGCATTTAAACAAAGCCTCTCAAGGGACTTCAAAGAAACCTTTGCACAGTCATCTAAAGAAACAAATAAATTGAGCCAGAAAACAAAAGGAAATACTCACATCTGCAGTTCCTGTTTTTATCAGTATTTCATCTCTGGACATTTTGTGGAGAAAAATCTGGAACCCAGATTCTCTGCAGGTTAAAAAGGTACCCTAACCACTTGCCTATCAAATGATCCTTTTATTTTTCACTTTCTCTATTTTAGAAAAAAATTTACCACAGGGATTTAGAGATTTTTCTTTTATTTTATAAAACTTGGAAATAGACATTTCAACAATTCATTAGTTTTCCTCAAAAACAGTATCTCTTCCATAAATTGACTATTTTAAGCAAAAGCTGTTTTGGTGTTTGATTCTTCCCTCTAGCTTCCTTATTTGTAAACCCAGCATGGGTACACTGTTGTGTGTTAAAGATCATAAACATATTGTTCATCTTCAAGAAGGAGAATAGAAAATTATTCTTTTTACTTCAGTCAATAAGATAATTTTCAAAATGACTCACACATTTCAAATTTAGATTCCTAGGGGTTTATGTTTGTTTTGTAACAAATAGAAAGCAAGCCCTAATAGACCTAGAAAATGTGAGTTCAAATGTACCAAATTATATTTTAAGGTGAGAAAATACGGCAAAAATGTAATTCAGCAAAGAAATGAATGCCTACAAGATGTAGGCTGTCTTATCCTCCAAAATCTACAGCCAGCACTTAATCAAAGACAAACACAGGAGCAAGCATATTCAGTGGTCTGTGTTACCACCAGTCTGTGGCAAGCAAACACAAAGAAGGAAATCATGGCTGTTAAGGGCCTGTGAGAGCTTGCTTGGAAGTTGATGTCATGTGTTTCAGAGGAGAACTAAGGCAGCATCTGCATTCCCAGATATGGTAAAATAATTTTAAAGCTGTTTCAGTTTTATTCTGCTCTTAAAACCATGTCATGTCTTGAATGGAGTACAACACTGGAGAAATACTTTTTTTTTTATTTACCTATTTTTAGTACAGAGGATAGAGTTACATCCCTCTTTGTTCTCCTAGTATAATCTTAGGATTACTTTAGCTGCTTCAGCCAGCTACTGGCTTAGCTGGCTTCTGCTCCAGCCATCATGGAAAGAGTGCAAATAAGGCTGCTGTCAGTCAAGAAGGCTTGGTTATGGAATGAAATAGTTAGTTTGAGCCTCTGTGTCTATTAAGCAATAACAAGTAAATAATTTCCCTTTGAATGATTAAGACTGATTTAACACTCACTGTCACACATTTCCTCAAAAATTATGGGATTGTTACAAGGAAGGAGAAAAATGTAGGGCTATGTCTGCTAAGGAGTTACTCAGAACTTTAGATGTTTGAATTCCCAAGTTCTGCAAATGTTCTTTGCAATATCAATAAAAAAGGCAAACTTTGATATGCTATTTCAGTAGAATACTATTTGTAGTTACATAAAATGCTTCTGGTGAGTTATGAATGCCAGCTATATGCTCAATTGGTGGACCTTTTTGGCAGCTGAATGTGAGTTAACTGGTCTGCTTCACATGTCTTTGCTGACTCAGTTCTGAAGCATGCCAAATTTCATTAACAGGTACCCAAAAAAATAATCCGATTTTTTCATTCTTTTCATAAGAAAAATTTTTCATATGAAAAATTCGTCCTTTCTATGTAATGGCAATTTGCTTTTTAAAAAATGGAAATGGTGATGTTAAAAGTTATTTAGTCATGACTGAAAAGTAAAGGTAAAAAATTTAAAAAAAATTGCACAGAGAAATGGCTTTGCAAAATTGATGCAACTGTACATATTTAAAATTGTACACAAATTTTATATAGTAAATCATTTAGCATGTTGTTTCAATTGCTGCATGCAGCTTCTTACTCAAGACTCCCCTTGTTTCCAGATGAGCTTTCAGGAATAATAAATACCCCCTTAAGGGAATATATTTTAAAGCAAATAACAACTGCCAAATAATTTATCACATGTAACCACTGGTCTCCATCCTTAATTACTAGTATTTCATTTTAGTGCTTGTTTAAGAGAAGTTAAGCTGAATGTTTGTTCTCTATATATTCTTTTTTTGGAGAGCTTCTTTTCATCATGTATTCAGAGTTTGAACCAGACTGTCCCATTTTTTGTGAACAAAAGCATTTCAGTGGGACTTTGCCTATGGGACCCTGTGGCAGAGAGAATCCTATTTTATTCTTGGCATGAGACATACAAAAGAAGTTCTTATTTGATTCAGGTTCAATACACAATACTTGGTATTTATTTGCATGGGGTAAGCTTTATTCTTAACTTTTGGCTAGTTCAAGTTTAGCCTTATGTTCAATATTTATTTCTTTAATTTATTTAGTGCAGCGATATTTGGACGGTGTTTTTCTGAGAACTGAAACAGAATGAATAGTCTGACTCCTTGTGGTTTCACTGAACTTTTTTCAAGGTCATAACAGTTTACTAAGACATGACTGCCTCCAAGATCCAAGTTACCAAGAATTTGTTCCAATTTTAAAATGGTTTGGCTTTAAAGAAAAAAGAGGGAGGAAAAAACCCATGCATTTTCATCTAGTTTATTTCACTAAGATACTGAATAACAAGAGATAATATTCTGCACCCATCAAACAGATACAGTTCCTCTGATGTAATGGATTTGTGTAAGCAAATGACTTCTAGCTTTTGGTGTGTATGAGGAAGGAAGTTTTAAGTAGATAATTTCAAATAGTGTTATAAATCAGTCTTGATTACACAAAAATAAAAGATGTGCTCCTTTACTTGCAGTTTATTCTTTTAAAGTTACATCATCCTCTGGAGTAGAAAATGAACAGGAGTGATCCTGACTTTTTGCATTGCTGATGTGTTTAGCTCACTTTGTCAGCTCCTTAACCAATAGATGATACTGAGAGCTGGACTCTGCAGTGATCTGAGTGCTACACATGGCTGAAGTTGGACATGGTTCCCAGGACAGATTTAGACAGGATCTGTAGCATCTAGGGGACATGCTGACTGTCACCTCATCTAGGTGAGAAGTGGAAAGGACAACATCTGAGTTTCTGCCTGGGCTGCTGAAGTCTGTCCATGATGCAAGTGTGACAGTACCAGTATTCAGCAAGACAGTGCTGAATACTGCTACACACCAGCACATGGCCACACAACAAAAACTGCATCACCAAGAGATACCTATGAATGCTGGAGGCCTCCTGCCCTTGCCCTGCTCCCACTGATCCCTTATCACTGGTCTAAATGTCTGATCTCACCCTGTGGAATTAAACTTGTGTTCTCATTGGGGTTGCAAAAGGGCTCCTGGCTCCTTGTGAGCTGTTGCACACAGACCTGGGCTCCCCAGATGCCTGTAGGTGTAGGTATGCACCTGGTCAGGTGTTTTGTACCTACTTACCAGTCTGAAGGTGAATACAAATTGTCACAAGGCAGGGACTAAACTGAAAAATCACATTATTTCCATCATTAAAGAGGACTAGACAGAAAACTTCTTTGTAACATAGAGGTGGCAATGTAGCCCTCATTTGAGTGGCTTGCACAGGCAATAGACACAAAACATTGCCTAGACTCTATGGTGGAGCTGTAGAGGGGAAGTGCACCTCTTAATTCATACACTGAAGCTGCAGGATCTATAATCAGATAGTGAAATGTTTTTCTGAATAAAAACTAGTGCATTTCATTCAAAGTATATTATAAGATAAAGCTATTTGAAAACTGGTTACACCATAATGAGCGTGCTTTATGTTCAAAGCAGAGGGAGCAGGGCTGCATTTCAATCAGCACTGAAATTAGATTAGTGGACTTTTTGCTTGAAAAGTAGATATTTCTAAAAATAAAGGAGTGGTTTTGTTACTTTTTTTAGGAAAACTATCTTAGCAACATTTTTTATATATAAATATGGGAAAAGGCAGTGGATGTGCCAAGGAATATATTAGAATTGTTTTAGTTATATGTTTTAGTATCTACAGATATATGAATTAATTTTCTTTTCATTTTCTTGTATTTCATACTATACCTTTCCTTAAATAGCTTGAGGAATTATCTGAAGTGGTTGTTCCATATTTCCTCATCTATTTTCACCAACAAATTCTATAGCAAATATAGGATTATGCAGCTATAATGAGTAAAAAAAGAAAAAAATATCACTGGCTGGGCTTAAATGCAATTGAAATAAGTCCAGTATCTGCCTTTTCTTTATCACAATTTACATACTACAGATACTAATTTCATAAAATAAATCATTAAAATACAAGTAAAAGATTAAAAATATGTATGAAATTAGATTAAAGTAGCTAAAATATTTTACAGAATTGCAAGAAAAAGATGAACTGTGTTTTGCTTTGTTTTCCTAGACTGTAGGGGAGACATTATCTACAAAATCATAAGAAATAGAGCCAATATAACCTAGATTTATTCCTAAGAGGAGGCTATGTTAGGAAATTACAAGATAATCAAATCTCCACTACAAACAAATAGGAACATTCTAGGCACAGTTTTGTAAAGAACCAAGGGGCAATATTGACAGCACAAGGTTTTACTGGGGAAATGAGTGCAAATCTCCAGAGGACTAGAAGAATTCAATGCTAACTGCTGCAAACAGTGAAGGTTTCCCTAAGAGAAAAAAACACCAGTGAGAAATTATGATTAGCTGTTTCCTAATGTAAGTTTGAAAAAAATTAATGCAGAAAGCAAAAGGAGGTAGTGTGGTAGTAGAAGGTTTCTTGAATGACTTATGGTTCAATTTTAAAACACTGGCAGAAATTAGTAGAAAATTCATAGTCAGTATTGCTTACCTCTGTTGTTTATTGCTTCCTTTTATTTCTACTTCCTCTACTTACATAAGTAGAGCAATTTATACCCTTCTGGCATTTATAGATTTAAGTTCTCTCATTCCCAATTACTCATTCTTTAGAGACTGAAAATCAGCAGGCATTGTGGGCAGTCTCAGAATGGTATCAGGCACAATTGCATGAAGTGTGATTTGAAGTAGCCTTGGGGTGTGAACAGAGCTTGTTTGTGTCCTGCCTGCAAAAAAATATATATATTTAAACCACACAGATAGCTAACAAGCCCTACAGATAGCTAATAAACCCTGCAGATAACTAATAAATCCTGCAGATAGCTAACAGGCATCACAACTGCTGCCCATTGATCCCAGAAGGAGCCAGCATCTGGCAATCCTGTTTGCTATGCAGCTTGAAGTGCACGCTGCTCTCTGGAACTTCAATGCCCACAGCAAAGCTGCAGGAAGAACTCCGCCTCTCCCAGTGGCCAGCAGTGCAGCTCAGATCCCTGCTGGTGGAATCGTGGAGTTCATTCCCAGAGTCTGTGGCAAAGGGGAGAGTGCTTGTAGTCCATGACCCTGCTATTAATTGATCCACGTGCTAGTTTGCTGACCTTGAGGCATGCAGTCATCTTGTCCAGGAAGCCCGACTTTTACCCTGCACTAACTGTGGGATTCCTGGAGGCAAGACTTTGACGAAAATTCCTGTGAGTTGATGTTTATTGATGTTTGCTGTGAAATATCACACAAACTGTGTTTGATAGACACATTTTTATAGATCTCGAATTAAAATGAAATACCACACTTAAAAATGCAGTGTTTTGCTTGTTGTTCTATCCTGGTAAGCAGAGTTGCATGTATCAAATGTGGTTTTGGGGTTGTAGGCTCAATTGGCCATCCAGAATCCTGCCATATTAACTGGTATTCAACTTTGTGTGCAGACAGTTCATGGGAGCTGTGTGGAACGAGTCTGTAGGGAACTGTGCAGAACAGCATTTAATCTTAAACATGTGCAAAACATTTGCTAATGTAATACCAGTGGTACCTAAACTGATGCAAATGTTTGCAATGCAAGGTGATGCTGTAAGCCTTATGTGTTTGATACACCATCACCACATTTTTAAAGATGAGCGACTTTTCAAGAGAAGGCAAATTTCTACCAGCCAGGAAAAAAAAAAATCATAGAATCATTGAATAGTTTGAGTTGGAAGGAACTTTTAAAGGTTGTCTAGTCCAGCTCTCCTGCCATGGAGAGTGGCATCTTCATCTAGATCAGGTTGGTCAGAACCCCATCCAACCTGACCTTGAGTGTTTCCAGTGATGGGACATCTACCATCTCTCTGGGAAACCTGTTCCAGTGTTTTACCACCCTCATTGCTAAAAGCAGGTTGAGTGGTGACCATCCCAAGGAAAAAAAATCCAAGTACTTGATTTTTAAATGCAGGTAATTTTATTACTTCCCTACTCTCATCAATCAAAGCAAAATAAGTCAATGATTAAATTTGAAAGATGGTCAGTTGATCAGTACACTTTTAATATACTACATTTATTAACCACATGTCTTTCAAAGCATGCTAAAATTTCCTGATCTCAGTACATCAGCCCTAGTAAAACACTATGTCTTAGATGTCTTTTCTACATTTTGTTCTTCTGAATTTATAGAAACTGTCTCAAGTCTTTATCTGTCCAAAAACTTCTACAAGTTTATGTTTTGGATATATGCTACACTTTTCATATCAGTTTAAGAATCTTAATTTTCCTACTAATCAGTACTGAATGGTCTAAAGAGGCATTCCTACCATGTACTTCATGCAGTACAGAGCAATCAAGCCTTTCTATATTAGAGATATCACCAGACAGTGATTTAGGTCACCTGCAGCTAAAAATATACAGTGTGAATCTCTTGCTGGAGGTCTTAGAAACATTCAGACTTAAGCTGTAAATTAGTTTTCTTCCAAAGGGCCTTTTCTATCATCAGCACTCGGTTCACAGTTCAGAAAGGAATTGCCTTACACCCTCAAGCACAGGTAACAGCACTGAGAAGTGACAGAGCACATATGGATGACTAAAGCAAATCCTCTTGGCTGTTGCAGCTGCTTGTGTACATGTATGCCTGGAAATACTTGCTGTTCTATCCAACATGAATCCTTTATCTCAATCACATTAGCAAATCAAATGTCATTTGAATGATGTGAATATTACTTCAAATGCCTCATTTCTTTTTAAAGGTATAATTTTAAACATTAAATTTCTTTTCATCTCATTCTGTTGTGTTTCTGGTTTTGCCATGCCTGCAAGATCTTCCTAAAACAGATAAGATGTAATTTCATATGCTCTATAAATTGATTATGAGATCAGAACACAACCTAAAGCCATTGGCAAAAATCTAATGAGCCTCTGTGAGAGGCCATCACTTTCTAAATATTATGTAAGCTGGTATTAAAAGGCATTGATCTCAGTAGAGATGCCTCTGGGTCCCTGCTTTTGTGAAAATGCTAAGGCCTTTGTAATCTCAGCCATTTGCTTTCCACTCTCCTGATGTTTCTTACCTACTTTATTTTGTTTTACTTTATTACCTGTCCTATGTTTGAAAAGATCATGACACAATAATCCATCATGTTTAAAGTTAACTACTGGTTTGCGAAAATCCAAATATGTTAAATCTGCTGGCTCTGTCTATACCAACAGTTATTTCATTAAATACTGTGATTTGTCTGAGATGATTTACCTTTCACAAATCCATGATGACTCATGCTTATTAAATTGTTCTCTTCCAAACTGAGTGAATATTTAAGATAGACAAAAATAGCACCTCAAAAGTTCTGCTACCTTTGGATCAGGCTTTGACACACTTAAACTAACTGCTAAGTATCTTCCTTTACTAAATTCCAGTGGGGATTTCTTTTTCAAAGTAAGTTATTATTAAGTCTGCATAAAGGTGGCAGAATCCTTCCCATGGATGTTTTTCTTAAGATTTACTATGGTGTTAATCACTACAATTTCTGAAACTGATCCATTTATGATCTAAGATACTTTTCTTTCTTCTCAGCTGGTGAGACATTTTTAAGTGCTTATTCATGATGTTTGAAAGGTCTAGCTATCTAAGACATATTTTCTGTTCACAAAGACAAGGCATTAAAGATACTTTTCTACTTATCTATGGAGGAGAGAGAAAAACTTTAAAGCACTGGGAAGACTAACTGTAAGAAATTGATGAAACACTTTGAAGAGTATTTATTTTACCATCTCCCTTGATGAGTGCAAAATGTACCTGTTTTTAAAACTACATTTATTTTAGCATGACTATCCTAAGATGTCTTCCTTTTTAAAAAACTAATGATTCTTAGTTGATTTTTTTTTTAATTCCTTTTACTTGCTACAAACCTTTTACATGTATTTCATATGTTGTCCAAGTTAGGGGATGATTAGCATTGCATGTGAAATCAGTGCAAGATTTTTATCACTGTTGTTGTTAAGGTCTTTTTATACAGTGTTTGCTTCTTCCCCTGTCCTGCTGGGGAGAAGTTAAGGACTCTTGTTTAGTGCAGCCAGATTTGTTACCTTTTTCTCAACCTGGAAATGAAACTTGAGATAATTCTAATAAGAACGTAATATAAAAGGGGATCTTTATTTGAAGGCCTTCAGAGGCAGTTATGGAAAGATGCTCACAAAAGCCCTCCCACCCAGGGATGAGTACATTCTTATAGGTTTTAGGAAATTACCATAATTGATAAAAGCACCAATTAGGAGGACAAGTGTGATGCAACTCCCCCCCAGGTCAAGCCCCTTCTCTGGAGCCCCCCAGAAAGGCACTAATTCACTTTGTCTTTGAGAATGTACCTGGAAGAGTTGTTCTCAGCATTGCCTCCCAGGAGGAACCAAGATAGCACTGGAGCCTTGTACTTCCAGGGCTTGGAGCTCTGGAATTTGTTTTGTCTTTCCACCTAGGGAAAGGCTAAAGGAAAAGTACTGGGAAAACCAGATACTAATACAATAGGTGACAGAGTGACAAATATATGTGAGAAGAATATAGAGAGTATATAAAAGAAAAAAAGGCAAACTCAAATGGCATCAGTTTTATGTAATCTGTACAAGAACAAGAAGGCAGTGCTGGGGTGGAAGGTGAGACAGCATCTGCTAGTCTCCAAGACAATGAAAATTAATATCTTATGAATGAAAGAAGTAATGTTGGAAGAATGAATCCGAGAATGAAGAGAACAAAAATAAAGAGCAGGAAGGTGAGGTGACCACAGTACAAATGAAATCTTTATGATTTGAATTAATTTTTGTTTGCTCCAACATACTGCACTGTTCTAATGATGAAGTTGCCAAAAATCTGGAACTGTTTCCAAAAGCCTGGGAAGCATCTCTAATTTGTGCACTGAAACATGACAGAGCCAGTCCCTGGCACATGTAGAGACCAGAGACTTCCATTTGCAGTGAGTTTCTCATACTTATGAACATATCTTCTAAAGAACAATATTTGCTCCATTAATTTCTATGTCAACATCACTCAGTAGTTCATTGAATTTGACTTGGAATTGAATAGGAAAGCCAACAGCAACTCCTGCCTCCTGCTTCCTCCTCCCTCAATATTCTCAGGTCATTTTTTCTTGTGCAACCCATTACTGTAGAAACAATCTTTCCTAGGGTCTTTCAGTTTCAAGGAGCAATGCTATATTAAAGCCATTCTCCTTATAGAACATTTTGTTTCTTATTGAAAATGTCTTAGGCAAAATACACTATGACAATAAGTGTTTTCAAGAAACAAATTCCCCCAACACAAATGAAATGAACATTTACTATGGTGGTACTATCACAGTTTCCACAATAACACCATTGAAGGTCACGTAAACTTTCATATTGCTCATTTCATGTTTCATCTAGTTCTATGCCTATGTGTGTGTAAATTTGATATATTGCAAAAATAGAGGCCTGGAAAGATTCATGTCATATGATTGCTTTCATGGAGTTACCCAGTACCACCTTCAACAAACTTTCTTCAACTGCCATTGAAATATTAGGATTCAAGCAGCAGCTGGCAGCTTTTTCCTCAGCTTAATTAAAGGTCACCCTTAATCTTCACAGGAAATATCTGAATTTGGGACCTCACTACTCTATCTGCACTTGCAAGAGTGAGAGAAACTTTTGTTACAATTCAGTGCATTAATGCTGCTGATGCTAAGACTCCCAAAGTATATGCTTTGCTATGTGAGACTAGGTCATAAAGAATAACAAGTAATTGTTGTGATTTGTTTTCATGAGCTAAACATAGTTTTACACCAGTGGCTCACAAAAGCTTATGCCAAGTAATATGTTCTCAGAATTAAGGAGGAAGGAAAGAAGTCTGTTTTGGGAGGAGAACATCTATTCTCTCTCAAAAACATCTGAGAAATAAAAGATTCACCATCTTCTGTTTAAAATCACTTTCCAGCTGGATCAGTTCTAAGTGTCACACATTCCAAATGTGTTTCATATATTTGGACAGTAGTGCTTCAGTGTCACAAATGCTTCTGAATCATCTCTTCCAGCAGTACATCCAGAGCTGTCTTCCCCAGCAGGCTGAGAGCAGCCCAGTCTGGGTTTGGGCTGCCCCAGCATGCACATGTGCACACTCTGCCCTGGTGAGCACTCTACAGCAACAGGAAATTCTGCAGGGAACGTGAATGGCATAGGAAAATCCTGTCCAGCACTGAGTATCACAAACAGCAAATTAAGAGATGCTTACAGATATAATATCTGTGAACCAAAGAGGGGAAATTGTAGTAATCACACATTGTGTTTGAATAGTACTTTGTATTGTGGGAAAGCTTAGCATAATGTGGTATGTAACTACACTGCAGCAGGCCTGTCATTTGGAAAGTGGGAGGGAAAGAGTTTATCCTCTCCTCCAATCCATCCCTCATTTGAGTTTCTCTTTGTAAAGTCATTTAAATAGCAAGCAAAAGCTCACAGTGCAGTAAGAATGAGTATAATCAGCTTTCAATGTCCCCACTTCCACTGGATTTTAAATAGCAGCTTCCCCTGAGCACAGCAGAGTTTGATCAGTGCTTTGCTGAAATGGGGGCTCTGCTGTTGGTGTTCAAATAAAAACACAGTTCTTCAGGTATATACATCACCTGCAAGACTGAGACATTCCCCTGGACTTGTCAGTCCTTGCAAGGAGAGGGTCTTCCACAGGGATGGGAAAACTCAGGACAGTGCTGTGTCCCTTTGAGGGACTGATTGCTGATTCCATTCCCCTTTGTGCAAGAAGGAGCTGCACAGAGCAATGTTCTCCCAAGTACAAGCAGCTGCTGCCACCCAGCACTCCTGGCACAGAACTGGAGATGACAACCCAGGAAGTCTGCCTCCACAGATGCAAAGTTTCACATGCTTTCATCTTTTCACGTAGATTTTATAAAATAAGAGGTATTAAAAGAAAAAGGCAACAATTGGAAGCTCCAGAAATAGTTTGTATAAAAAACCTCCTATTTTGTGTTACGTGAGCTAAGCTTGTGCTAGATTTCAGTTGCCAAAGAGCATATGAGCTGCCTGTGAAATGTCCAACATTCTCATCTGGAAAAACTTTTAGATTTTATTCCTTTATTTGGCTTGAAACAGAGCTTTTTTGCTTTTGTTAAATCTTTAACTGAGGTCTGGACCACAGGAAAAGTAAAAGGCAACATGCTGGCTAGAGGCCATCATTTTACATTTTAGAAGAAGGATTTGGAGTGAAAACAGATGAAAGCTATGGGGGCCCTGGTCAGATGGCAGTCAAAAAATCTCCAGGAGCCAGAAGGAGCAGAGTCCAATATATTTGAATCCTGGCTCAGAAGAAATCAACGATCAGCTGAAACTGGTGATGATGCAAATAAAAATAAACCAACATTCCTTGAGGTATTGCTTCAGCACTTTGTACAGTGAATAATGGAAAAATACCATTTTCATAATTCTGGCATCAAGAATTTCTGTGTGTTCACATTAACCACTGTCACTCTGGTGATATTTCTAAATAGAACAGAAGCTGCAGAAGCACAGAAAGCAAAAGATGACCCAGAACAAACAGGCATGGAAAACCTGGAGAGAGCAGACTAAAGAGTTGTATAGAAATCTAGTCCATGCTCAGCACCAAATGGGAATTGGAGAGATAATTAGGGAGGAAGGAGACTGATGTACGCTGGATGAGGTAACCAGACAGGGCAGAGGAATTCAATAGGAAGAGGGCCCTGTAGAGGACATGTTAGCAGAGGTCATTGCTTTTGTGAAAGCTAATGAGTCAATTAACATACCTAACATTAAAACTTGATGCCTCTGAAGCATCCTATGCCCTTACGTAGAAAAGTCACAGAGGTCACAAATTGCAAAGGAACCTTCATAGCTTCACTACACAATCTTAAAGAGTACAGACATTGCAGGCAACCAGTCCCTTGACTTACAATGGTACCAAAATACAGCTTTACCATGTTAATTATAGTGCTATTACATCTGTTTGTATTGCTGTTGTTCCTAGCTGTGCCATTTCAGTCAAATCCTGTTTTCTTTGTCATCCAGGAATGGTCAGTGGAAGTAGGATATCCTCCTCATGCCCTGGGGCACAGTCTTGCTTTCCTCACTAAATATTGTTTTCAACAGAAGTATGGGTAACCATGAAAAAGAAAACTGAGCCCTTACATGGTTTCTGTGGTCCTAAAAACACCATGCAATGGATTTGACCCAAGGAAATTATCAGTAACTTTAACTTTTACTGCAGTATTGCAGATTCATGTTAAACTACTGGGAAAAAACAACCCAGCCAACAAGAACATAGGTGGACTTTCTGTCACTGAACTATAACCACATACAAAATTAACTTTTATAAACAAGCCACCTGAGCTTATATAGTGACTGAGGTGGTGGTGAGAGAGAGAAGATTCTTTTCTTCAGCTGTTTCTGTTCTCTTTTTTCTGCAAGACTTGATTGCCAGGAAAGGGCACACACTAGTGGTTTAATTTCATCACCTAGTTTGTACCATTAAACAAAATTATTTAAAATTTTAAAAAATGTCTAACCTCCCTTCCAATTCTTCAGGTTCCTATTGACACTTAATGCATCACATTAGTGATTTATTTATAAATGCTGAATCTTCAGGTATGATACAAATATCTTATATAAATGTACCAGGATGATGAGGAGCAGGGAGCGAGAAGGCTGAAGGAAGTTAAGTCTGAGCATTCATTGTTCCAGAAATTAATCACTATTTAATTTTTTTTTAAACTATTTTCCACATGTGCTATTGTTAAAGCCCCTGTGTGTCACACCGGATGATGTCTTGCACTGCTGCACTGGGCCCTTGAAAGGAAATGGAGTCGTTCAGGCAATCACTTCTTTTTCAGTTTCTATTGTTCTGTCAAGGTTAAAGTTTTCTTTCCTTAAGGATCCCAGCTGTAAACAAGCAGCCCCTAATACAAATAATCTCAAAACAACCTTGTAGTTCATCATTCAACAGAAATTAAACACCTGTTAGTCTTCTAGATTGCTGCCACAGTGCACACTTCAGCTCAACATCATTTAGCATTGAATTTAAAGGACATTTCCTTCATTAAAAAGCTTTCTCACTACAGGAGAAAAAACACAAATGAAGTCCCTTTAGAGACATTTTGCTTTTAATTGGTACTCAGAACTGCCTTACACACCCACTCCTCCTCCCATACAAACTCGCCCCAACAAATGCTCCCAAACCTTCTTTATATGGCTTTTCTCCCTGAAGAGGAGCTGAATAATCTGTATTTGTGGAAACAGTGTTTGCTAGCAGTAAATTTCAAAATGCATATTTACAAATATGTAATCATTGGCTAAAAATTTTGGAAGTACAAAAATCAGTATTGACTACAGCTGGTTTAGCAATACAGGTTTTTAGTTTGTGCTGACCCATAACAACAAAGGAGCTTTACATATTTATAACACTCATACATTTTAAAATTTGAAATAAAATGATTTGTATTATGTGCATCTGTATTTAATAGTTACAAAATGGTGAATAAAATTATTTTTCTTATCGTCTGGTAGCATTTTCCTTGGAAAATAGAAACTGCTTTGTAAACCTACAACTAATGCAGAGAATTTCTTTCTCCCTTCTTCTCTGCCATCATAGATAGAATCCTCTCATTCAGTAGCACTACATTCTAAAGATCATTGATTGTTAAACTGTGTAACATTATTTTTCTATGATCTTTTTGCACTGAACACTACTAAGACACAAATTGTTATTGCTAGCATTATTGCAATGTCTCACATTGTTTCCAGTTGCTCATAAATTCTGTATAGCATAATATCCTTTTCCTGTGGCTTTACATTAGCACTGTAAGAGCCTGGAATTCAGATTACTATTTTGGACTTAAATTTACTCTTTTTCCTGAATATTTCTTAAATATTATTTTTCCTGAATAGCTTCTTCCATTACCTGTAGTGCATGTCAGATGAACAATGGCCCAACTCATTTTGAGTTGCCCTGGTACAAAGTGGTGCATTCCTCTTCTGCCACACTTATACCATGCTCTTGTCATAAACAAGAACTTGAGTTGACCTGGGTCCTCAGACCACACTGAAGAAAAGATCAGGAGCCAAAGACAGTATTTGAGGTAATTCTCACTGTTAAGCATCCCAATGCTGATGAAATAATAGGCAGCAGCCACGAATATAATGTGAACATCTGCCTGATGGCTGAGAGCTTTATTTTGGGCACTCGGATGGTGCTTAGAGTGCCACCTTCCCTTCCCTCACAGCCCAGGTTAAATATTGACTGGCTGAGCTTAAGGCTGTTTGTTATGTGTGAGCCAAGGTCATTATTAATGCAACAGGTCACAGGGCCCAAAATGTGCTAAGCACTTTACAGATATATAGGGCAATCCAGGCCTCAATCCCAAAAAGCTGATATGTCAGTGTCAATTTCAGACACAACAATCATTCCTCCCTGTCCCTCCTTCCCTCCCATTCTGTTTCCCTGGGCTGTGTTGCCTATCTAGTCACTTGGAAAATCAGAACAGGTATTTAGTGTTAGGAAACAAAAATTTGCCTCAGCATCTGGGTTCTGAAAACAACCAAAACCTTTGCAAAAGAATTGGGCCTTAATAGCAGACTGTGGGTTCAGTTCACTCTGCTTGTATGATGAGTAGAAAACCCATTTAGCCATTTCAAGTACTAAACAGTATCTGGAATCATCTCTGCCTTCATATAGCAATGGTTTAAGGTTCCTGCATATTGTGGCAAAGGGGGTGGGGGTATGGCTGCTTTCATCACTTATAAATACATCATTAAAATTACCCATTTTCAAAGAAGAAATATTACAATAAAACATTATTATTTTAGCAGCTTGATATAGACTAGCTTCAGCTTGTCTGTGAGGCACCAGCAGAACCATAGCATTTTCAGAAAACAGGTTTTTGCTTCTCAGATGTTCTGCCTCTTTTAGTCTGTTCAATGGAAATGACAGTTCAGGGTGAACCGGCAAAAAAGTTATTTAGTCTAGATCAAAGGTTAAATTTTCAGCTCTCCTCTCTAATAATAAATAAAGTTTTGAAAACATGCTTTGGAAATTATATTTTGTGAAATGAATTTCAAGGTGGCCTTTTAGGGTACTCAGAATTACACGAGCCAATGTGATACACGTTGTGTAGGAAAGGAAAATAAAGAGCTTGTCTATAAGGGATTTAAGTAAGCTTATAAAAACTGCTCATGTTGAGTTGCATTTTTTTCTCCAGCTGAATTCCTGTTCAGTTGCAGTTTACTAGTTAGGTTCTCCTCAAATTAAATCTACACTTTTCTGTGCAAGGGAAGGGAAAAAATAATAAATCAAAACTAATGAGATATTCTTTATACTACTGACGTCTTTATTTTTTCTTCCTGCGTCACTGCTAGATTTGAAAGGCGAAACCAAGGAGTGAAACTGAATGTGAAAAATGAAACCTGCCCACCTGGTGAAAAGAAGGGAAGAAGGAAATCAGAAGGGTGAGTTAGCAATTCCTTAAGCACATGTGTTGTCTGTAATTTTCAAACTTGACAATTGCACTGAGACACAGAGAGGAAGGGAACTGATAAGGGGAGTGTTTGCTCTCTCACAGACAGACTTGTCAGAGAACTACATCAGCATTTTGCCCAGGCTGTGTGTAGCACATGCACAGCTCAACACAGGCACAGAATGGCAGCCACAGGAGGGAGGAGGATTCTCACCTGCTTTCTTCACCTATTCTCTCTGCCTTCTCTGCAGGGAGAATATTGACACAGCCCTTCCTTTCTCCAAGCTTAAAATCCTGTAGGTTAAAACCTTTTGCCTATCCTTCTCTAGATGCATCCATAAAAGCCTGTAGTTAATACCTTTTTCCAAATTTTAAAATCATATTTATCCTATTGCTTCTTTTGTTATGTGATTCTTTTGTCTCTCTCCTTCCCGAGTCCCTCCCTTAGCCCCAAGAATAACAGAGTGACTGGACTGAGCAAACACTAAAATAGTCATTGTACAGTTTGCTTTTAAATGCATAAAGGCCAAACCAGGAGAGAAAAGATAACAACTCGTGTTTCTTTCCCCCCCCCCCTCTAATCATAGGTGTTATTATGGCAAGGCAGGTAAAATATTTTCTGATGGAAGAGTTATTTTTGAATTGATAATATCTGTAAGTTCAGACAGTGGTTGAGAAGTTGGCAGTCATCAGCTTCTGTGTGCTGGAGCACTGGCACCTTAGGCAGAATGAAAAGTGCAAGGGTGCTGCTCTGAGCTGTGCTCATCCATATCATTACACATGATTAAGCTCACACGTAGCCTTGCAGTTCTGCAAGAAGCCATATCAAGAATTTGACTGTCACTAGACTGTACTGAATTTAGTGGGCCTTTTTGTTGCACTCACCTTATTGCTTAATTTTTCTTGTCTGGCAACTTCTGATTGTTATCCAGAGAGCCATTCTAATGTCTAAGAAATTAATTGATGCTATAGTCTTCCTAGCGTTTGTTTTCAGCTGCTATACTTAAATGATTATTTGTCTGGGGGCTGTTCTTCACATACAGAAATTTGAATAAAATTAACAGTGAAATCAGAACATTTTTTCACAAGTAAACCTTTGTAGTGAACAGAAAGACACTGAATATGATGTATAGCATTCTACATGGTTGCCAAATTTTTCTTTAATGCAGGCATATATATCTAAAAGTCTTGGCATTACTTCAGAGATTGCTGCATACTCAGTTCTGCATTTAGTGGGGACTGCAGAGCATCAATTCTCCACAAACCACCAACTGGCAGGAAGATAACACTCAATCCATCTTTTCTATAAGACCAGGTATGTAAATATATTTGTTCGTGACCAGAAAGCTTCTGTTATCCTATTTCAGGATGTTTGATTGCTGTTTCTGTCCACCTGTCTCAACAATTAGATCTCACTCTGTAAGGATCATCCTTTGTTTTGCCTGAGATGCATGTCTGTGGGTGCAGTAGAGAATTGGTATACACAAGACACACAAAGTGAAACATCAACCTGTATTTTTGATGAGGCAGTGCAGAAGATGTGGATTTGGGTCTAAGTCCAAGAACAAAGAGATTTTGTAAGTAGCTTGGGTGAAAGAAAACTCTTTCCCTTGCACTTTCAGTTACTTTCTTTCAGGACTCAAAGGATTGCTGTCTGGAGCCATCAAAAATTCCTCTCTTATATGACAGATGGGAACTAGAAGCAGAACTTCTATTGCCAGACTGACTCATCTGGCTTTCCCAAACAAGAACATACCTTTGTAGCCACTCTTACCATATATTTGGTGCCTACAACCTGTAACTGTGTTGTTAAGACCATGTGTCTTTCTTTGTTATATTGCAGACTTTCCAGGAGACTCAATCAGTGCAAAAATACACTCAGACCTAGGACCCTCCCTGGCTTTCACTTTCAGGAGAATACCTGGCCAAGGTTTAAAAAGTGACTATTCCTCATAATAATTCATTATAAGTTGAGGACAGCAGCATATATTCTTCTGGTAGCCATTCCATGTATAAAATACTGTACTTTGCAGCATAGAGAGAAAGGACAGTGTACCAACTGGTGACAAGAGCTGACCCTTCCATCAAAGAAAAACTGATTATCAGTGAATTTTTCATTTGTCTGTGTAACATTCAAGACACCAATTAACTACCTGTCTTTCTCCCATTAGCAACATCTACTCTGTGCTATGTAGGAAAAGTGTCTTAGTCAAAATTAACAAGGCACAAAGAATGAGTTGGATAGCAATTAGCAGACAGTGTCATTGCCATATCTTCCTAATAAGATGAAACAATAGAGAAGGAAATGTGTTCTGTGCATCTAATGGATGCTGTAGATCAAATAACATCTCAGAGATTTCTGAAGCAGTGTAAACAGAATGACTCCCTGTTGTGAAAAGTCATCTTGGATCAATGGTAGGACTGGAATAATCACTGGCATGTAACTGATGTGGGGAAGGGGAAAATACAGCATACAGAATTTTGTGTTATCAGATGAATGGCTTCATTTGAGCCTGTTTGACCAACTCTGTACTGGACAGGAGACAGGCACTAATGGGGCTGGTTTGTTTTTGCAGATAGATGTCTACAGTTCCACCCTTTCTCCCTCTTGTTGTCCAACCTCAGCCCAAGATCAACATGATTCAAAAGCAGGTTTCATTTATCTGACATCCACATGTGCTCCTTTAGGGGATAGTGGCTTAAATAAATGGTCTGGGTTTTGAGGTCATCTCTGTAACAGGATTAAAAATATTAACTGGCTCATAAATTTGTTTTACCAGGGTAGCGTTGCCTGACTGAGCCTGTATCATTTTTATTGCTAGCTACAGTTATGTTTATTGACAGACAAGGATTATAAAATGATGACACAAAGCAGTAGTTATTCTGGGATCCAGCAGGAACAATAAATTCTCTGCCTCCAGTTCTGGAAATGTTTCAAGGCTTTTTCTTCATGAATAGTTACTCTATAGAGCCACAGTATTTTCTTGACTAACATTACTCATTTTCTTCACCTGTGTTGCTCCAATCAGTACAACAGAGATGCAGAAGAAAGTGGTATAATGCTACAAAATTCACAAAGCCCTAAGTACACAGAGCTGAAATTATATTTTTTCTGTAAATCTTTGTTGACAACATCAACAGCAGCGTTTCTTCTGTCTGGGGATATTTCAGTACACAAAAATAGGTAGCAAAAAGGCAAACAAGAAAACTTGGTAAATATTATGAACTTCAATTGGAAAAAAAAAAAAAAAAAAAAAAGAACATCTGAGTTTTTAAATACACAACAAAATGACACAAAATCAAACATACATCAGAAGTCTGTTGAAGCCCAAGTTTTCAAATGTTAGTTGTGTGCTTTAATGACACTAAGAAATTGGAGGACATTTGCTGCCCACTGCAAAAAATGATACCAAGGTGGCCTACTCCACTTTCAGCCTGTTTCAGATGTCAAGTTTTTCAAGCCTCTGTCATTTATCTTATCTTCCTTTTGCCCTTTGTTTGTTTACATCTTTCCCATAGCTTGAAGCCTGAAACTTCACTCTAAATGAGTCATCACTGGTCTCAATAGCGAGATTGATACCAGAACACAGAAAGGTTGAGACTGCAAAGGACCTCTGGAGGTCATCTGGACAACCTCTCTGCTCAAGCAAGGTCATCTAGAGCCACCTAGAGCCTCTTATCCTTCACAAATGAAAATTAATTTGTCCAGGAAAATGAAGAATCTTTTTTTAACATCGTAGTGTCACACTGTTGCCACTTTCCTTGTCCCCCAAACTTCTAACTCCTACTCTGCCTTATACTGCTTCTCAAGTGTTCTCTCCCCAGTCTCATATATGCAAAGCATTTCTATTACAATTGCATGTACCTCTATCAAATTTCCATCAGCTGATTTTGGAACAATTTCCTATTTTCTGGAACTCCTTCCAAATTTGAAAGCATCCTCATGATTTCATCATCCAGATCATTGGTCAGCAAAGGATTGAATATAAATGGACTCAGAAATACACAATTTTAAATGTCCTTCCAGTTTGACAAAAAAAAAACAAACAAAAAAACCCCAGTGATAGTTTCTCTTTGATTTTGTTTTCTCAAGCAGCTGTGAGCCTTCTCTGCAGTGATTTAATCATATACCATAATTTGCTTATGAGAATGCTCTGTAGGAGACTCAAGAGCCTTACTGAAGCCAAGATAGATCACATCTACTGCTTCCCCCTTATTCACTTATCCTGTCAAAGAAAGAAATTAGATTGGTTTGATACAATATGTCCTTGACAAATTCACATTCACTAGACTGTTATTACCCTCGAGGTGTTCATAAATTGATTGATTGATCCTCCACCACACAGCTTCAGTTCAAGGAAAATCACTTCACCAACATCTACTCTGATGTGTAGATAATTGGGCTCAGTTCTGTGATTTCAAATCTACTTCTGCAGGTTTGGTGCTGTGTTTCCAAACAGGGATCCTATCTTTACCATGTGTTCTTTTCAGTCCCAAAGCTGACCAGGTTAAATGAGCTTTACCTGCCACACTCAAGGGTAGCAGAACTACGAGCACTACCTGTGCTCATAAGAATATCATGCACCTCTAAATCAGCTCTCTTTACTGCACTATCAAACATAAAATCACTGCCTCTTGAGGAGAGTGACCTGCCACTTCTGGGGTTCATGCCACTGTGGTGCACGAGTAAGAATATTTTGTCATTTATGAAGAGCGGAACACAGTAAATGGTGTTATTTGTAAACAATATTTGCAATTTATGTAAATGAAGCTGCATAGAATGGCTTAATCTCTTTTTTTTTTTTTTTTTCCCCAGGAAGGGATCAGAGTTTCAGTTTTCTAAGCCATTTGACCCTGAGGCTTGCATTTGGAATTCCATGCTGATAGACACTACATAATTATTATTTTAATTAGAAAAGCTGCAAAAGATTCTACTGTGTCTCTTAATTCAAATGTTATAGCTGCCACATAGGGCTTAGTCCTACAGTGGTTTCAGCACAGATGTACACTGAGCACAGCTGGCTTTTTGCTCAGAACAAGATCAATGTTTTGGTGTGGCATCCTCACAATGCAGAATTGGCTAACCAAAAGGCTGCTTGAACCCAAATTGTCTGCAAGTACACTCCACTGCTAAACACTGGAAATCTGACTTTTACACTTACAACTGAAAAAGATTTTATTAAAATTGTGAATATGCACAGAGACCTAGTTTTCTAGTTCTTGCTTCAGCAAAACTCCAGCAACTAAGGAAGGGTAGTTTGAGTTCAGTGTGAGATGATCTCAGTGAGCTCAGTGTGAGGTGAGCTTCAGTCACAGTCTTGTCCTCATTCTTGTTTGATCTTGGTCCCCTGTTAGGTTCTGTCACTGCAAAGCTTATGCACAGAAATTCAGCAGGACCACACCCACTAGGAACTAAGGTTTTTAGAATTCCAGTACCTGCTTCCTATTTGCGAATCAGAAGAAAATATTACTTTCCTACATCACTTTCTGAAGAAATGAGAACATCTCTAAGGGCCAGAGAAGTACCAAAATAATAGACTATTTGTTTCAAAGATAATGCAAAGCATTGAATAGGTCATTATGGAATAATTTAATTTGAAGAAACATTACCACAGAGCAAAATGAATAGATTAATTTTGCTGTTTGTTGTCTTTCTCTCTTTGGAAACATATAAAAGATACCATTTGTAGAATGATAACATTTTTTTATTCTATCATCTACTGGTGCAAATATATCCATTTTCTTCATGTTATAAGCAGTTAAATTTCTCTGACTATTTATACACATCTGTGAAAAAAAAGACATCTACCTTAAGATTTATCTCTTCCATCCATTACTAAGGGTATTGTGTTTAGCACAGGGATACAGCAGGATGCCTGAGGTGAGTTTCATCCCAGCTTTATGTCCACATATTGTTATACAGAGCCCTGCTGCTAGCATAGGGTGGAAGAAAACCAGTTCTAAAACACAGCACTGAACCTGCACCAGTAAATCTTTCCCTTCTCATCAGCTGCTCTGGGGCCCAGGCTGCAATGGGGCTGGGCAGCTTGCTGTTCTTTTCCATGCAAACCTAGCCCAGGAACATGTGCATCACTGTCTTCATGTTCCTGCAATTTAAAAATGCATTTCAGCTAAATTACCTATTAATTTTAATATGAGACTTGGACCTCATCTTAGTTCTCTGCCATAGTTTTATCTTAGAAACAGCAACAAAATGATTTTTCTTTGTGGCTCTGTAAGTACAGCTAGCTAAGAAAATTGTTCCCAGGGCTGTGTATGCCCCTTTTGACACTGCCAAGGTTACTTGTGAATAAGAATCATGTTTGTTTCTGCTACATCAGAAAAAAAATAATCTTCATTGTTTGCTAACCAGGAGTAATCAAAAGCAGTAGGGAAATTAACTGTATTTCCTGGTAAATATTAAGATATACAGAAACAAAAGCAAAAATGCAAACTATAACAGAGGAAAACTCCTTGACTGCCTCTTGCAGGAAAATAAAGGTCTAGGCATTTTACAAACATTTTTTTCACCATCTTTTCAGTGAAAATGTATTTGATGGGGAAAACTCCAGATGTATGGTAGAGTGATACAGAATACTTTATTTTCTGTGGAAACAGTTAGAGACAGAGTCCATATACAAGAGCTGCTTTATTTGCTTAAGTTTGATTTGCAAAGGTGGTTTTAACAGTACCAATGGGGAAATTTAGCTCCTTTTTAACAGAATGGAGGAGAAGAGCATGGCTATGAGAAACCAGGAATGCACATTTAAGGTACTGACACACTGTAATTACAGAGATAGACAATTATCTAGGTTTGAACAGAGTCTGGATATTGAAAGAGTTGAACTGCTGGCTATATTAAACTGAGATCTAGAAACAGTAAAGGATTTATAAGTCAAAAAATTAGGCACAGATCTGCCCAAAACAGGAAACTAGTTCACTGAACAGAAACGAAAATCCAGCTGGTCCAGAGGAATCCTGAGCAAGTACCTGATTTTCAGACAGTTATCAAGAAAGAACGATCTTCAGGCTGTATGCCAAACCATCCAAGGCCCCTCCATGTAGTTGGGACCCAGTCTGACAGCTCAGGTGAGAAGCTGAGTTTTCTTTCTGAGAAATCACAAGGAGATGTTCCTATCCTGCAATAGCATCTGCCCAAGAATTGGGATCAGGGACTTGCCAAGCCTGGGGGAAGAGGAAGGGGAGAGAAGAGGGGGAGCAGGGAAGATGGAGAGCAGCTTTTAAAAGAAAGCAAGAACACTCTGTATTTCAGTGGGGCACAGTACAGTCCCAGAGATGCACTTGTCTTTTAAAGGAATTAGACTCTTGATTAGGGTTTGGATCTCAGTGTAAAATGAGTAAAAACTGAGCCAAACTTCCGGGCCAAAAAAAGCCCAGCAAGTTTAGATACTACTGGCCAGCTGCCAAGCAGGTTTTAAAAAATGAGAAGTTATAGTTCTAGATTTATTTACATGAACATGCCAGATGACAAGGCCCTGCACTACACTAGCCCACTCCAGTCTTCTGTGCTGCAACCCAGGTGAGGTTTCTTCTCCTGCATGTGGCATGTGTTTACTACAGGGACCCTGTACCCCTTTACTCTGTCATAGCTTAATTTAACAGAGAACATTCATCTATAGACAGGCTTTCATAAAACTAAACCAAAATGTGATTTGTTTTTTTTTAATTCACAGATTTTGAAAGGTAAATCTATCAATTTTAATATGTCAACTCACCAAAACAGAATATAATTTGGGAAAAACCCAAACAAGCTGCCAGTCAAATCAAAATAATTCAGTTTGTAGTAAATTGCAGCAGGACAACAGACTGCCTTTCTTAGACTCAAATTCTAGGCTAGAATTATGCACATTGTTAAAATGTCTTTCTATGTGTAAGCTTTTCTACAGAATTTATCCTGGAGTATCTAAACCTTGTGCAGCTGCTCCCTTGCTGCTCTGTGATTATCTGAGAAGCCAGCTGAAAGCTCATTTTAAGGCTTCTCTTTTCTTGTGAGGTATTGCTTTACTGTAGTTATTTAATGAAATGCTGTGCGTAGCAAAAAGAGCTGTTCCAGAACCTAAACAGAAATGCCTTTGTAAAAGTATTTAAAACCACAGGCCTGCCATTCAGTGCTTGTGATCTCCATCCATGTTGCTCCCATGGGTGCCAGGGTGGTGCAGAGTTCCATGGACACAATGGGGGATTCAAAATGGGGGACAAAGGCAGAGAAAATAGGAGAGAACACACTGGTGGCTGGAGTGGGTGTTTCAGGTGAGTGCAGAGAGGGCTGGGTGAGGAGAGGGGCAGCACACAGCTGTGCAGAAGCAGCTTCTTTGCAAATGGTAGGGGTGCATGGTGCTTAGCTGAGGCACCCAGGGCTGTGACACGGTGACAATGAGTTATCCTACACTAATTATGCCATACTAACAAATACCCAACATGCCAACCAGAGCTCTGGTGGTTCTGTGCAGAAGGCTCGGGCAGGGAATAGTCTGCATCCAAGAGAGCAACACAGTCAAAAGCTAAGAAAAAGGGGAAATACAAGAAGCTTTAGAAATAAGTAGATCTGCAGATTAAACCAGTGCAAGGTCCTTGTTCTGCTGCCAAAGCTCAGCTCTACCAGGAAGCCTTGTGCTGTTTACCTCACCTACTGCATGGTAAAATTTCCTCTAGGTGACCACTAAAGGAGGTGAAAAAAAATTTTTTTAAGGAAAAATTGTCTTCAAAGAAAGCATAGCAACTCAACAGGCTGGGAATGCTTAGGGACAGTCTGTTAGGACAGATGGCTGCTTAACAAGAAAGGTCTCTTGACCAGGTTTCTCTGTCTGCATTCCAGGTGCCTGCATGTAAGGAAGCAGATTACATGAGCTGTTTCAAATGTGTATCGATTTGCCAGTGGGGAGAGAGAAAACTACATCTTTGATAAAGAGTTTGATTTGATGATCATTTACAGACCACACCACATGAAGTCTTGACACTGTTTCTTCACCCTAATTACTATGTGAGCCATCTGGTGCACCTGCTGTTGCAGGGAGGCAGGAATAACAGTTTTACACCCTCCCTCTCTTTTCTTTTCCTTTTTGTCACACTGAGATAGATCTTTTAGGTGAACATCCTCCTGGCGTGGCCAGACAGTGCAGATGTAGTCACAGGTGCAAACTCGGTCAACCATGCCTGCAGATGGCTCTTCCTTATTAAGGCAGCCAAAGCAATAACACAGACAAAGGGCCTCCAAGAAAAAAAATACCCAAGACCATCCTGCAGGAAAACACTAGATTCATGAGGATCCCAAAGATGTAATCAGCTTTGAATCTATGGTGAAAACAGAACTGGTCAAGTCCCCTTGAAATTTGGATGAATTGACAGACTGCTAATTGAGCAATTGCAAAAATGGTTAAAATGCAATAGAGTCTCCTGAAGGCTGATTACATAAGTGCCAGTAGCTAGATGCCAAGATAAAAGCCGTGGGTTCCTTTTCTCCTGCTGAGCTATCTAGTCTGCAACAGAGAAAACTAAGAGACAAAAGCAACGGGATATTTTTTTATTCTGTTCTTTTAAATGCTAGAGGTATCACACTTCCAGTGGCTGAAATCCAAGCAAACAAAAAAGAGAAAAAAATGAAGAAATTGTGCCCTCCCTCAACCTCTCCTTTTAATATCTTTAATTACTGGCCCACAAGGTGTGAAAGTTCAAAAGAATGAGTTTCAGGTTTGGGAAGCTGCCTCACTAAATAAGTTCATTTGAGAAGAATAAGATCACAGGAGTCCAGAGGCCACCTCTGCTCAATTGAATGAGCTCCCACTTGTTAACCTGAATGTTCAGTAGGGAAAAGGCATCAGGAAAAAAAAAAATCTTTTTCTACCAGATATTCTAATATACCTCCTTCAGGACTATCACATATGAGTTGAGGCTTTTCCTGCCTTGAGGGACAACACAAAAAGTCCCCTCTTCTTCAGTGGTCATTCCAATATCCATGCTGCCTAAATGAGTGTTCCACTGAGCAGAATTAATAGCTGCTTTCCACCTGTATTTTCTTGAGAGGATTTGTGGCAGAGTGCCCAGCAGACGCTATGCTTCTGAGGACACTGGAGCCAAAAAAACAGCATGCAAAAGTGATGGGAGGTGCAAATCCACAGGCAAGACTCCCTTGGCCCTGCCATGCTGCTAACAACACACAAAAGCCTTCAGGCTTGGCTGAGGAGCAGACTCAGCCCTGCTTCAGTCCCTCTGCAAAGTGAGAAGAAAATCTGGGGATGGGGAACTTCACAGTAGTAAATCTTAGTGAGAGGCAGGATTGTAATGCAGAAATCATGCTAAGCTCCCTAGTTCCAGTTCTCAATAACTGTGGAAATGGATTAGGTGTATGTCTCCTCTGACAGATGTTCTCTGAATATTCCCGCCTGGAGGGGTCTTAAAAGCCTGAGGTATCCATGCCATCAGCCCAAAGACTTTCATCACCATGAAGGCAACAAGATCCCAAACCTGTCTTAAAATCCCTGAGATATACCACAGAATTAAATCAACTGCATCTCTCTCATGTATCTGACCAACATCCTTTGTCCAGTTTCTTTCTTTCTCAGTGGCTTGCTCACATGCTTCTGAGTCAGATAAAAGTATAATTTGTCTTTCCAAAGAGTATTCCTCTCCTCTCCTCTCCTCTCCTCTCCTCTCCTCTCCTCTCCTCTCCTCTCCTCTCCTCTCCTCTCCTCTCCTCTCCTCTCCTCTCCTCTCCTCTCCTCTCCTCTCCTCTCCTCTCCTCTCCTCTCCTCTCCTCTCCTCTCCTCTCCTCTCCTCCCTCTCCTCTCCTCTCCTCTCCTCTCCTCTCCTTCCTCTCCTCTCCTCTCCTCTCCTCTCCTCTCCTCTCCTCTCCTCTCCTCTCCTCTCCTCTCCTCTCCTCTCCTCTCCTCTCCTCTCCTCTCCTCTCCTCTATCAATCACAGGCAAAGAGAAAGGCAAGAGTGGCCTGGGGATCTTGTGCCTTGACCCTTTTCATGAAGGTGTCTGTCACTGCCATAAATACCCTTTGCCAACACAGTTCAGAAACCTTGTGAATTATTATTATTTCTAGAATTTAGAACTAAGAGTCTTGTCCTTGGACCAGTACCTCCTTCACAAACCCACAACTGCGAGACAGCTCCCTGGCACAGGAGCTATAAATGCTGCATATTAAGCAGCAGATGGAGAAGAGGAGTGTAAGGAAGCAGTAAGAACTTCCCCACAGCCTGATAGACACTGTTCTTAGCAGAGCAAAACCTGACTGTTGCCAAGTTTTTTGCCAAGGTATGTTGGCAAAGGCATAAGAAAAGGGAGAGTTTTACTGAGATTTTGAAAGAGGATAATTCAAATAAGAGAACTATATTCTGGATGATCAAACTTTTTCAAAAATTCTTTTCAAAACAAAATCCAGGGACAGTAAAGCTACTTCTTAAGTCCTGTACTCTGTTGCATGGTGAGAACAAAACTTTCCCTAAACCCACTGTTTTATTTATTGCTCATTCAGTTTGATAGCCACACATAAACCTCTGTCAGTCTTCCTGGAAATGAAGCCAGTTAAACCACTGAAGAGATATATTTAGGACAGAGGAGTTGTAGGGGACAGCTGGAGCATATCTTATACTCCTTTACTGTGGCACTCTTTAGCCTTGTCACTGGGCCCAGGGTGAAATATCTGGTGCTCATATTTTAATAAATGACAGCCGGGCAAATTCAAGTCATGAAGTTGAGATCAGGTCTTTCTCAACAAAACAAGAATCTGGCTAAACCTGTGTATGGTTTGGTCTATAAATATATTGTCTTGTTAACAATCTCACCCAAAGGCAGCCTTAAAACTGGAACAATTTGTTTTTCTGAAATCAGGGCTTGAAGTGAGTGCTGGGATTTGGATGTAAAATCCAAGGACAATGTCTATGTCTTTTTGATGCTAAACATCCATGGGGTAATTTCTGAATTCACTGGTAGTTATCACCAGTGCTGGGATTTTCATGGTGGGACTGTGCTCTGTAGGATGTTTTATAATGTCTATTTTCTGGGCTCACTGTGATCTACAGTACATGTATGTCAATTCACATCCTGCATTCTGAACAACTTGCATTGGCAGCAAAGTAAATTTTATATCACTTATTAGTGATATAAATCAAGCATTCCAGCATTTCTTTAATGGCAAATCTGAGGCTCATAGCCAGAAAAGGGAACATCAGGATACCCCTTTCAGGACAAAAATGATTCTTGCAGCATCTCATCCCCAATTCCAAATTTATTCTTCACTGTTTTAAAACTGAATTTCAATTTGGAAATGCAGAATGACAGGGCTAAGTGAGAGCCTTTGCAATACACTGCCATATGCAAGAAGCAGAAAAAGACCTTACTTGCTTGGCTGAAGCAACCCAACTCCATAAGAGGGCAGCATAAGAAATGAGCATTGAAAATGACTCAGAAATTGTATTCAGTATCATTGATAAAACTGCACAGAGGTAAGGTTCTCAGTGGTTTCAGGGGACAAGCTCTCCATGGAGCAAGGTTTCAGGGGTTGCACTGAAGCCTGAAGGATTACTAAATACAGGAATTTGCCCTTTGACACTCCACTCACACTGGATTTTCTGTCTAAACCCACGATTTCATCTGGGTGGATCCTGATTTATACCTCTGTGATTAAAAGGGAGCTGAAGCCATCGGTGGAATGAACAGTCTTAGGTCAGTGGTGGTCTTGCCTGTGAGAGAACTTCAGGTCAGTCTGTGTAACACTGGCATTTGATGAGCAAGTTACCTTTATTTATAACATGGTACAGCAGGACGTGTTGCTGTGACTGACTTACAACAGCTGCAAGGTCAGAAGTTTGATATGCTGAGGGAAAAGTGTCCTGGCAATGTATATCTGAAGATTCTGTTGAATCAGGGATATGTAAAAGGTTAAATGGGGCAAGTCTAGATTTCTGAGCTTTTTTATATCTCTGACTAGCTTTTTAGAAACACCCTTGGAGGATCCTAAAGAGCACTTTCTATAGCAGAATGCTGAATTCACCCTTTTTGTCACCTTCTGTGACCTTTTCACCATCTCCTTGCTTCTGCTTTGTAAAATAAGAACCACTAAAACAACCCTATCATTAAATCCACAGCATCTATTCCTTCATTGATTCTTGAGAGGCGATAACAAGCTCAGCTAGGAACACATTTTAATAATTATACAGCTATAATTATCATTTTGGCTTTGCTAGGATTTTTGAAAGATAAATTGTGCAATCTATTTATAAGCTTGATAAGCAAGAGGACCTAGTGTCCTTTCCCTTTAGTAAATCCATGGCAAGTCTCATATGCAGAATGAAATCAACTAAAGGAACATCAAACAAAACAATGAGGCTTCTAATTGAACATAATCTTGCAGTAGGTGGGTGCAAGAAATGCTTCAGCAGTGAAGGGAAAGAAAACACTGCATTTTGCACATAAATTCAGACACTTCAGTAAATACTTGGAAAGTGATGATCTTCCATGAGTAGTCCCATCCACACCAACACTTATCCCAGGACAAATGATGAAGGCAAAAAGCAACTCCAGGAATACTTTTGGAGGATACAATTTGAAGGAGATCTCTGTTTTACTCAGCTGGTTAGTTACATGATATTTATCTGCTCATTTGCAAAACCGGATTTTGTGAGCAAAAACAAATGGCAAAAAGTAACAGGCTAGACGATGAAAAATGAAAACACAATTTACAGGATGTCAGAGCTAGGGCTTTAAGCATGAAAGCAGTCCCAAAGACAAGGCTTATGGATGGGGTCCAGATAACCGTTTCCTAGCAACAGGAATACTATTAAGGGGGATGATGAGGTCCAGTTTAATGCGTTTATCCAGCGTTTTGAAGGACAAGGAACATCAAATTCCTTATTTTGTACGGGGCTACTCAGCCAGGTTCTGTAACTGTCTTTACAAGAGGAGTTTTTACAGAAATCAGTCCTGCATATATATACCTCTATATATCTGTATACACTTATTAGTCCTTTTCTAGCAGAACACGGAAATAATCTTATTTATTGGGATACCCACTTTGTGTAATTAAATTAGATACAAGACTGCAAATTAGTTAAACACAATTACATTAGACTAAACTAAAATACCTTTTGGTTTTATTTCTGGGATATTTAGATGGGCTCACAAAAGAAATCTGTCACAGTACTTACAAGTGTCTATTATAATAAGTTACTTTATGGGCACAGCTTTAATAAAAATAAGCCAAAAGGAGAGATTAACACCACACAAATTTTTGTGAAGAAACTTAATAACTTGGTTAAAAACATTGTATAATTCAGTAAAATTCTTTAGAGTCATTGCTTAACAGCAGTATTTATGTATACATTGATGTGATTAACACCAAAGCTAGAACTGAATCAAAATATAGAGAAGCATGGAGGAAATTATATATTCAAGAACACTGAAAAAAGTTAGTTGCTGCATATCATTGTGCTTATGTCAGTGCAGTCTTACTCTAATGAGCTTCAAATACAGAAAATTAATGATCACCATATTCCAAGTACCCAAAACAACTGTACTGGGTTTTGTCCTGGTTTGGGACATGGCCAAGCTTTGGTATGGGGGAGCTACAGGGGTGAGTTCTGTGAGAAACTGCTAGAAGCTTCCCCCATGTGTGGCAGGGCCGATCCCTGACAGCTCCAAAGCTGGGTGTGCCACTGGCTGAGGCAGGGACAATTAGAAATGGAGGTATTGCCTTTTCAATAACGTATTTAAGAAGAAGAAAAAAGTTATTGCACAGTTTTAATTGTGGCTGGAGAAGAGCAGCATGAGAGTCTGTGAGAGGAACAGCTCTGCAGACACCAAGGGCACTGCAGAAAGAGAGGAAGAGGTGTTCCATGTGCTGGAGCTCAGACTCCTCTGCAGCCTGTAGGGCAGACCATGGTGAGGCAGCTGCGTCCCTGCAGCCCACGGAGATCCATGGGGAAGCAGAGACCCACCTGCAGCCCATGGAGGAGCCCCGTGCTGGAGCAGGTGGATGCCCAGAGGAGGCTGTGTCCCTGTGGGAAACCTGTGGGGAGAGGGGCCCTGCTCCCAGGCTGGAACAGGCTGTCCTTGGAGGACTGCATCCCGTGGAAGAGCGATCCACACTGCAGCAGTTTTGGGAGAACTGTTGTTTGTGGGATGGAGTCATATTGCAGCAGTTCACAGAGAGATATTGCCCATGAGCTGGACTCATGCTGGAGAAGTTCATGGAGAGCTGTGTCCCATAGGAGGGATCTCAGAGTGGAGCACAAGGATGACTCCTCTCCCTGAGCAGTGGGATAAATAAAAGGTGATGAGCTGATCATAACCCAGATTTTCCATCTCCGTGCACCTCTGGAGTAGGAGGTGGAATTGGGAAGGAGGGGTAGGGGGAAGGTATTTTTAAGGTTTTCTTTTTCTTCTCATTATCCTGCTCTGATTTTGCTAGCAATGAATTCAGTTGGTATCTCTAATTCAAGCCTGTTTTGCCTGGGATGGTATTTAGTGAGTGATCTCTCCCATGAGTTAACTCCTTAACCCCTCATTTTATTTTCTCTCCCCTTTCCAGCTGAAGAGGGGAGTAGATTAACAGCTTTGGTGAGTATCTGGCACCCAGTCAGCATCAACTCACTACATCAACCCTCAGAGGATTGCATTCTGATTTCCATATCCTATGACCTTTGAAAATTATTCTTCAAAATTTAGAGGAAAAGAGGACAAAACAAAATAGGATTTAGTAACTTTTATTACTGTATTCTTTTGCTGCTCAGGTTCCAGTTAGTACCTGATGTTTGTAGGTATTGCAGCACTGTATCAGAGGTTTGATTCTCCTTTTTGAGCATTTGGCAGATCCCTAGATCTGAACAACAAATTCCAAGTGCATTTCTTCTCACAGCCCAAAATAAACATGATGTAATGCTCTAAGATGAAAACATGATGCAATATCTTATGAGACCCACAGCCTTCCTCTGGGAAATTTTCTAAGTAATCCCTAGTAGAGAACTGGTTTGACATCTCTTGTTTCATTAGCTAACAGGTGCAGTGGTCTCAAAAGCAGCAGTTTTAGGCTAGAACTAGCAAAATTCCAAGGTTCTGCTATTGTAGCAAGACAGCAAATTTTTTTTTTTTGCTTTCCCTCTATTTCCCTCAAAGCGAATTTTTGTCCAAGCCCACTCCCTGCCACCCCACACTTAACAGGCAGTGGTTTCCATAAGGGCTGAAAAAACTGATACATTGGTGTCCCATCCCATTTGACAGGAGACCTCTGGAGCAGCCTGAAGAAAAGCCTGTGGGCAGGCTCTCCAGGTGGGTCTGCTGGGGTAATAAGCTGACTAATGGCATACTAAGCAGCTGAGCAGCTGGGAGTGCTTGAGCCATCAATTCAGGGAACTCATAACAAAAGTATCTGCATTTTCACAAGCTCTGGGGATCAGTTGTGCCACTTTTTGGCTTTTCTGTCAGGAATGGAATGACACAAAACTGGCAGCCATAGTGGAAATATAATTTCCCACCTAATTTGGCAGGTTTGAAAATCACAGAACCAAAGATTATTCTGAGTTGGAAGGGACCCACAGGGATCACTGATGTCCAACTTCTGTTTCTGTATAGGACAGCCCAAGAATCACATCATGTCTTGAGAATATTTTTCCAAACCCTTCTTGAACTTTGTCAGGCTTGGTGCTGTGACCACTTCCCTGGACAGCCTGTTCCAGTGCCCAACCACCCTCTGGGAAAAGAACCTTTTTCTAATATCCAATCTAAACCTCCCTTGACACAACTTCATGCCATTTCCTTAGGTCCTGTCATCCCAGAGATCAATGTCTGCCCCTCCTCTGCCCCTCACGAGGAAGTTGTAACTGCAATGAGTCTCAGTTTCCCCATCTCCTCCTGTACAGACCAAGTGATCTCCAAACAGCTTCAAGGCCCTCACCATCTTCATAGCTTTCCTCAGGACTCTTTGTAATAGTTTTATATCTTTTTAATATTGTGGCATCAAAACTGCCTCCAGCACTCAAGGTAAGGCCACCCAAGCTCAGAGCAGAGCAGGACAATCCCCTCCTTTGCCTGGCTGGTGATGCTGTGCCTGATTTACCCCAGGACAGGTTTGGTCCTCCTGGCTCCCAGGGCACTGCTGGCTCATGTTCAGCTTGCCAGTGACCAGGATCCAAGGTGCCTTTCCACTGCTCTCCAGCCTCTCATTCCCAGCCTGTGTGTACCTCCAGGGTTTCCCCATGGCAGCTGCAGAATCCAGCACTTGTCTTTGTTAAAGACAATTTAGGGTCTTCATAGGGTTGGTAATTGCCCAGCCCTCTGTTTTATTGAGGTCTCTCTGTAGGGCCTCTCTACCTTGAAAGGCGTCAACAGCTTCTATCATTTTATATGATCTGAGAACTTACCTTGGAGTCCTGTGTTGAAGATGTTGAGGAGAGCTGGTCAAGCATGGAGCCCTGTGGAACCCCACTAGTGACCAGTCACCAGCCTGATGTCACCCCATTCCCTATAACCCCTTGTCCTGGGGCCACCTTTGCTTCTGAAAATGCCTCTGTGCTCTCTGTACACCTCTCTGTGGAAGCCTGACTAGAAACCATTTTATATCAGTAAAGGATGGGATAGCAGCTTCACATACAGCAAAGCAACAGGCACCTGCTTTCAGAATATTTTATTTACAGAAGTGAAGCACAGCTGTAATAAATTAATGTTTTTATCTTTCATCCTGCTTGAAGAAGTTCGGGTTTTTTGCCTGAAACAAACAATTTTTTTCTCTTAAAGGAAAGCTGAGGTACAATTGAGGAACATACAAAGAAAGAAGCATTCCACCAGTGAAATCACTTTGCTATTTTGACCCCATATGCAAAATATCTTTGTACTGCTTCTGTAACCTTCTCACGTTGAAGAAAATCCCTACCCAACACACCTCTATGGAGAGCTTTAGGTACTTTATAGTGAAAATTTTGGGACACCAACATGTAGGCTTTGTCATCACCAACAACAAAAGGAAAGCCAATATCTTTTTGTAGAGAAATAGATTTGATACTTGTTAAGGAATCTGCTGGTCTTATTACTGTTTTTCACTGCTTTTATCATCAAAAGCAAGGACTGTGCTACCATTTGATTTTACACCTGAGCACTTCCTCACAAAATTGTGGTGTTAATTTAAAATAAACCAAAGGAAGGAAACAGTTGCTGGAGCCCTGAAGAAATAAACTGTACAAAACACACAGAGGGGTTTGCCTCTTTTGCTGTTCTAGTTAGGAACTGGAAGAGGTTGCTATGATCTGCTCTTCCTTAAGGCCTGATGCTTGAAAAAATTACTATGCTTTCTACCACCTTTAGCTGGTTGTGCTATTTTTTTAAAATTTTTTTTGTGGTAGTAGAGAGAACTGAAACTTAAAAGATCTGAAGGTGTTAGGCTTAAGTCCCTGCTGAGTTGAATTCCTCACAAGAACACAGCAAGGAAATGCCAAATGAAGGGGTTTCTGTGTTTGACATTTTTACAGGTTGTTATAGAATAGTTTATAAAACATCAGATGTTAAATAATCTTTCATTTCCTCTGTTTGCTGCCTAACCCATGTCTACCTCCTTGAAACACAAGCTACAACTCAGCAGACAGAGCTTGCCTTTTCCACATTCTTGTGGAAAATCATAGATAGGGATCCTTACATGTTTGATATGAATGCACAATTTAGCTGTCTACATTTGGTCACATTCAGCCTTGTCTGTCTGGATCTGAGGCTGAATGCCACAATTTGATTGTGATGCCATTAGTGTTTAGAGACTAAACAGTTGCATACACATCCTGGTGTTCTGTCTAACTGCTCCTGCTAGGCAGAAGCAAATACTGAAAAAGGCTCCAAATGGATTAGAGACTGTTAGAGCCCATTCTTTACCATGGAATTCTTATTACAAGGTTATTTAGGGGCTCTCTTTTGGGGGTATCTCTGGATTAAGGACTTATGGTGCTAGACCAAGGATTTCTTGGTAGGTACTTAGTAGTTACATATGTGCCATATGTTGCTGTTTTTGAAGCTTCTCTGCATTTAATACCATTACTTTTTTGGCTTTTCCTTAACATTTTATGCAGTTAGGTCAGAGGCCCACAATCCTAATGCCTGATTTGAAAGCACTGCAAACACAATATATCTGAATCCAGTTCTTCTCAATAAGCCTGTGTGAAATAATAACCAGATACCAGGTGAACTTATTCCATAAACAGATGTGGATTGCAGGAGGCAGATCTGATAACATCGAAAGAAGCAATCACAAATTACATCTTGTCAAAAGCCCCCTGGAAAGATATTAGGCAGTTCATGAAACTCATGGTGAAATTCCATTTACTCAAATCCACATGAGATCATGTGAAAGAGGTCAGAATAGAAAAACCTCACCCCTCCACAGGCTGAAATCAAAACAGTATTCAACTAACCAATAAGCATTTCTACCCCAACACCTACGGAAAATGAGTTGGTTAATGATGGCCAGATAAGAACTTTTCCTATTTGCCTGTCCACCTATAATGAAACAGAAAAATGCGTGTGTGCATACCCAAAATCTCAGATTCTTATTTCATTTGCATTTGACTACATCCCTCTTTGATTATTAATTTTCTTTTATCAAGCATATCCTGAGCTATATATATAATACTTTATAGTTATGACCCTTAGGTGTTTGACACTATTCTGATAGCAAAGGCCTGATTTCCCCATGTTAAGAAATATGCATGTTAATCAAGGTGGTGGGGGATTTTTACCAGCAGGAATGTTTTGGAATAATAAAAAAAGTGCTCATTCTGCCAAAAAATGCTTTGATTAGAATAGGCAGAAACTTGATTTTCACCTGCTTGCCTCTTCTGCCTGGGTAGAGCAGGTGTGAAACACTCCATAATTGAGCAAGTAGTTACATCTGCTCTCAGAGTCCCAGATGAAATTATTATAAAGAATTAAAGAATTAATTAACCAATAAGACTGAAAATAGGGCAGAGTATTTTGCTTCCATGAAGGCTTGATTTTTTTTGATGTTGCTACTTAGATCAGTTAAAGATCTTCTGTTACTGGTTATGATCCCTGTCCATAAATCCTTCTGAGATACAAACATTTAATTATTTTATTTTTGAAGATTTTGATGGGAAGATATCATTACAGATGTTGTTAATGGCAAATCGAGGCAGATCCTCCCATGGAATCCTTCCAGAAGGATCAGTATTAGCCTGTGTCAGCTTTGCTGGTGCTGTAACAAATTTTAAATTAAATTTTAAAAAGCAGAGGTAGATAATGATTTCCAATAAATACTGTGAAATTCACTTCCTCTGGTAGTAAAATGCACACAAGTTACTGCACACTAAAATTTATACATTTGCTGCAATTCACCTTTAAGGAAGGCAAGAGGAAAGTTAGTGATTTTGAATAGCTGATGTGTTTTATTTTATTGTTTGGAAGCGTGCCTGTTATTCAGGATCACAGAACTCATGAATTGATGATCCAGAGGGAGGCTCTTTTACTATTGCATCTTCTGTGTTGCCTCTATAAATATCTTTTTTTATTATTATTCTGCAGTTTTTAGATTTGTTTTATGGTTCTGGTTATTAATGTTCTAGCTCTGACTGTTACCAGAATTCATAGCTCTGTTAGAAGTCTGACATGTCTGGGATATTTGCTTGTGCAGGTAGTTTTCTTGCAGTAAACCAATCTGCTGGACAGAGAGGGGGATATTCTGCCTTTGATAGTGGGTATATTTTTGATTACAGTTAGTGGGAGTATGTGGCTACAAACAAAACCAGCAGCCCCAAAAGTTTAAATTACTGTAAGTGTAGAGCATGTGAGCTTTTTGTATGTGATTGCATAGCCTAGACAAAGAGCAAGTAAATAGCTTTTGCTGTTTATTTCTACCAGGGAGTGAGGACTGGGCGTGAAAATCTCAAGCTCCCTATTAACTTCTCTGGGAATGTAGAGGATTCTCCAGCCATAGAACAGTGTCTTCAGCTCACCCAAAACTGCAGCTAAAGGAGATCAATGTTACCAACAGCATCGACCTTTTTTATTGCTTTTACAACATCCATAGTTTCTATCCTGAAAATGCTGCTGTGATTATATTGAGGTTCCCCTTTCCCTGCCCTCAGGACATTTTAGAGCCAAGAAGACACTAAAATCTTAGAAGATGTTATTTTGTATTTTACTTTCATCTTTGTGGTGTAGTGAAATGACACAATGCAATGTTGAAAAAGAGTCAGCAAAACTATGGCAACGAAGGCTTTTATTTCTCCAGCAAGACACAGCAACTTGGAGTCTGCAACCTACTGCAAATCATCTCTAACAGACCAAACAATTCACAGACATTTAGTGAGTAATTGGATAGCTGCTAGTGCAGCAGCTGACAAGTGAGCCCAGTAAGGAACTGGTTTATGGTTATGTGATTATAGTGAGTTTTTTCTATGGTTTAAAAAAAAAAAATTTAAAAAAAAAAAAATCACTTTTTTTTTTGACCCAGGAGGTTAGATAGCTCCTGCCTTGTAGGTGTGACTTTCAGAACCGACAGAGGTTCTGAGTTTAAGGTTATTTCCTGCCCAGTAAATACTTACTGGAGAAAAGGCAGAGGGAGAAAATGAACAGATTTCTTTTTACTACTTTTAATGTCATTCTATGGGTGATGAGGATACCTGGGGGAGCTTTACACCTGTCAGCTACGTTTATAACACACTTTTCAAAGAGAAAGAAAGACCATCTTTAAAAGTTCTAAAATCACATTTAAGATCCTCTCCACACTGGCCTTGTTTTACTTGCCTTCCAGCTCTTTCTCCTCCATGAGGAAGGAATATCCATTTCAACGGATATCCCCACAGACAGGCAGGCATGCCAAGGCTGGTTCTTGTGCAAAAAGCTGACAGTATGATCTGGACTCTCACTCCCATGGGAGCATTGCTATTGACTATAGCTGGACCAGGATTTCACCCTTGCTTGTGTCGAGTTTGGCAGGGATTACTGACATGAAACTGGTCCTGAGGGAACAAATCAGACTGCTTTTCTACACAAACACCCAAACATCCAATTTGTATGAAGAAAACTGGAAGGATCATAAAGAAGATTAATGTTTTAGTCATGCTTAGCAGGCCTAATGAAGCTCCCACTCAGGCAGTGGAAGCTGACTTGAGGAACAAGCACAGTGTGCCAACACAAGCACTTCACCTCTGTCCCTTGTCAGGTTTCTTTTACAGCTATCACAAGGTAGCTATTTCTTCCCTCTACAAATCCAAATGAAAGAAGCTTGAGTGGCCCAGGAGACATTTAAGCTGGTCACTGCAAATTGATTCACACAAGTGTCTCTGGTGTGACGATGTGCTACTTCTTAAGCAGCAAGAGAAGGGGAAACGAAATGAAGAGGTTGTATGGCTGCTCTCAGGAGAATGTCAAGCTAACAAGAGCAGATTGGTGTTAATTTAGCTGAGAAAAAAAAAAAGCCTCTCCTCTTTTAATGATTGAGGATTTGAGATTCCAGCAACAGGTTGGGAAGGTAGGCAGTGCAAAGGAGTGGGGGGAGATCACTCTTTCTTAAGCCATTACAGAAGTATTGAAATAGGTTATGGCAGGTTAGGGAACAAAAATACATAACTGAAAGAGAAACACAAAAAAGAGAACACAAATCTGAGAGAACAGCAGGCCCTTTGTGGATTCAAAAACATTTCTTTTGGGAGAGTAGACAGGAAGTTGCTGCTTTGCTCCACAAATTAAAAAAAAAAAAAATCAGAACCCAAAGAAAACCAAATAGTAAACCCCAGAAGAATTGCTCCCACTCTGCTGCAGGACAGATCCCATATCCTTTCAGCAGAGTAACATTAATGTGGAAACACAGTATGGCTTTGGAGTTCAGCTTATGCATGTCAGATAAGACTAGAGCATAGCAAGAGCAAGCTGCAATTTATCTTTATGTCAGCTCAAGAAAGCATACTGTAGCCATAATCCCATGTACAATTTGAATGGTTAGCACTGCCAGTGAAAAAAGGCAGTTTCCTGTCATGTGCTCCCTAGTTCCCCTATCTAGTCCAGTGCAAAACCCCTAAATAACCCTGCCAACATAGGCTTGAAAGTGTAATGTGTAAATGAGCATCTGTGGGAAGGGACAGAAGGTTAAACCACTCTTTTAAGTGAAACTATGGTTCAAGACAGACCTTTCATAAAGATAAGGGAATATCCATCAAAGAGATTTTTTTTCTGGACAGACAGATATTTGATTAAAAGCTTCAATTGAGAAATGCTAAACATAACCTTGAAGAAGAGTACTGCATCATATCTGATAATGTGACGGTTTGTGTGGACTTTTAATGCAATATATCATGTATATAAAATAATAATAATAATAAAAGCATAGATGATTTTGAGTCCTTCTGCATCCAGGGCTATTGTTGCTCTGGTTTGTACTGACAAGATAAAGCAGAAACAAATGGTTACCCAAGCACTGAGTATCCTTTGGAGAGCTAAAGAACAATTTTCCGAAGATGGAGAGGAGGATAGATTGGCATGAGGTAAAAACACACCTGCTTCTGTTCCTTTTGTTGATCCAAAGCTTCTGTTGATTCAAGGGATGAAAGAAGTCCCCCGATGAGATGTGCCAAGAGACACTTTTAATCTCTTTTGCTGGGGAGCGAGAGATTCTACTGCCAACGCTTGCAGTATGAACTTCATTCAGTGTTTATTGTGTGAAGAGAGAAGGTGAAGGGGTAGCTTTTCCTACATCCCTCAGACTTAAATAGAGGGGTGAGAAATAGAAACCTTAGGAAAAGGACATAGAAGAGAATCAAGTACAAATTCATAGGATCAAAATAATGCTGATATCTTTGGATCTCAGAAGGCCCTTTTTTTATTTTTAATCTCCTGTTTGATCTCCTGAAGAATGACTGGTATATTGCAAATTTAGTATCGTGAAGAAGCAGCTTTCAAAATGCCAGCTAATGAAACACTAGTGAGGCAGGGGCCTGGGGCACTTCATCCTAAATTCAGGGCAGAATGAGGTTCAAACACACCAGCTGGAAATTTTCATATCACCTGCCTGGTTACATAAAGAAAATTAATGGCTCCTTGTGGCTGTGGAGGACAGTAGCTGCATTTCCTTCAGTTTCCAGGGAGGTTAACTTGCGTGCTCATCCAAACACTCAACTGAAGTGCTGTGTGGTAGAAAGGGAAATTCGTGCTGAATTTAGATTTCTGTTATGCATTCTAATCTACTTTCCCTGACCAGCAGGAATCAGACAACAACAACAAAAGCACCGAGCAGTGAGCAAAGAATCTCTTTGAACCAGCACCCAACCTAAAAACTCTCCAGGCTTTTTCTCTGAATCTGTTCTGCCTGTCCTTCTATACCTACCACATGTGTTCTTTGTTAGTCTGTTTTTGGCTTCCTCCCTTTTTTCAGCATCTCTTTTCTTGCAGCAGTTTCTCCTGCAGGTACATAATATTTCCAGCAGAACAAGAAGAGATGAGGCAGTTCTGCTCCTTCTGGATGCCTGTGCTGCATCTTTGGGATGTAGAGGTGAAGAAATCAGAGCCACTCACTTATTTTCTGGCAACTGTATTGAAACAGCTAACGATCATTAGAAAGTCCCCTGGCTGGTGGTTTCTTAGGGGTTTAACCAAGTGTTTAATTACACAGTTATTTCATCTTTACCACTTAAGGCTCAGAATGCTGACAATACCAGAGTGTAAACTTGGTAAAGTCTTACTGCAATTGACTTTGTCAAACCTTGATGCAAACCTCTGTGTGATGCACATAGCTCCTTTGTGTTTGAGACTGCCCCAAAACACTTTATCCTAGGCAGAAGAAAACAAAGAATAACAAAAGAAAAATCAGAGACCAGAAAAACACCATGTACTTCAAAACATTATAGTCAACACATTCTTGAGCAGCTTTGCCATTAGAGCTAAGCTCATGGTTGGTCAACTGAGTCACCTCTTGTGAAAGCAGCCTCCTGAGAGATTTGGACATATAATTTACTCCCTCATTTTTTCCCCTATTTTTTCCCTATTTTTTCTTATTTCCTATTTCACACATCCATTGTTGTATCAGGCTTTAATGTAGACTTCTGCTTGTTGTCACAGTAGAAGTAAGCCCTCACAGTTGATAAAAAGTTAAACTTACTGAAATTTCTGCTATCTTAATATGCTTCATACACTCCTGGTTACAAGGTACAGTTGGACCAGGGCTCTTGAAGTAATTTGCATCTGAAAGTCCTGTATTCTGAGCTAGTTTTGTACATTACACCCAGTGGTATTTTCTCTCATCTTTCAAAAAGGCTTTGCAGCCCCAAAATGTCCAGGAGTTTTACAATCATCTTATAACTTAATCTCCCCAGTTCCTCATTTAACTGCTCTCTTGAAGTATCATGTCTTAGCTTATATCCTTCCAATTTTGGATGAATGAAAAACACTAAACATCAGAGGGAGGCAAATACTGTAATGTTTTTATGAATATTCATCTGTATTTTGAAAGGAACTCTGCATTTTCTTGGTTTTAATTTTCACGCCGTAAATTTTCTCAGAAGTAATATCTGTACAGAAATATTTGCCGAAACAGCATATACCATTATTATAGCATCAAATACCACTAGAATGTTAAAATTCAAATGAATAATTGATATTCACATCAAAAAACAAAATCAAAGAATTATCCAATTGAGGCAAGAAGGCACGCCTTGTGATCTCTGTGTTAAATTGGATCAGACTGAATTTCTTCTTTCAAAAGCTGCAATAAGCTTCTTGTGAATGGGCCTAAACTTGAGTTTCACTCAATGTAAATCATTCTGAATGACAAACAGACTTGCAAAAACATGTTTATATACAATTTCCAAATGGAAAAGAGGCAAATGCATTGAAAAAGTATTCACCCTGAAATATTCTCCCAGCTGAGCTCTTAGATAAGTTACTGTCAGGCAATCCAGCATGGTGCTTTCCCTTTGCATTCCCTTGCTCTTAAATTATACCAGTTTGAGGAGCAGAAGATTGTGCTTTGACCCTGGCATGTCAATCTTCTGCTTATCTGTGCAGAAAACTGCCTCAGAGTCAATGGGCTATCCTTATTTAAAATGCTCTTTCACTCCTTGGCCAGAGTGTGCCCATGTAGGGAGTTAAATTATCCATCAGCATTCTTGCTTCACCCACTGACCTACATTGCTATGACCATTAGCTAAGGAGATGCCTTATTGGTATTTCTGCTCCAGTAAATGAGCATTCCCAGGGCTAAAATACCCTTTATCAAGACATTACAAGAAAGCAGCAGTATGCATTAGAGTGGTCACCAGCAAGAATAAAACAGTCCTTTCCTATAAAAGATTTTACAAAATGCTGCCAGTGAGTGGAAAAAAAAAAAAAAGATAATCCCCAGATGAGCCATCACTGCTATTATTCCTCTCCAGGGAGAGATGGGGAGAGTCCAGTACAAGGGGGGAGCACAAGAAAGGTCCACCACATGGCACTGCTGGAGTTTCTCTGGTTTCTTCAGTCAAAAGACAGACAAAGCCTTGCAAGTTGTGATGAAGTTTGGACCATTAGTGTACACTTACAGATGCTGTTTAATGAAGTAGGCTCATGAGAAAAATTGAAAGGGGTTGTACTGCTGGAGGTCCTGGGGAGCACCCCTCCACCTGTCAGCTCCAATGGGAGGGTTGGACTGCAGCCAGCTCACACTTGGTCACCTCAAGGCAGACACAATCTGGAAAAGTCCTCCTGGAGAAAAGAAAGCTAAGGGAACAGCACTGCAGACCTGTTAGTGAGACAAGGGAAGCGATGCCAGGCTGCTCTGGGCAATCAGGCAAGTCAGCTGCTTCCCCTGCTTGGCAGTGCTGAAAGAGCAGGTGTAAGGGATGGGAATCCTAGTGATGAGATCAAGAAGGCTGCATCTGGAAGAGGTCAAAATGCCAGCAGGCATGACAATAGGAGAGATGACTCTGGGGGGGTGATATTATATGTACAGGGAAATGCTCAGAGTGAGGGGAAAAACATCAGTCAAGCAGCAAGGGGTTTAAAGACCTAGTCAGATCATGTTGTTTTTCTTAACAAGAAGACAACCAAGTAAAAATTCCCTGTAGTACAGAAGGAATAATAATTCCAAAGGTTATGGAACACCTCACCCTAATGCTAGTAGCAGCTCAGAGCTGACCTCAAAGTCCCCACGTGTGGCCCTGACATCAAAGCATCACATGTGGCCCTGATGAGAAAGGTGTGGAGGAAACAATGCTGGTGCAATGCTGTACTCCTCTGACTTCTACAGTGCCAGTATTCCTGGAGCTGTAGCCCCTGTGCCTCTTTGAGTCCTCCCCCTAATCCTGAAGGCAGCTTGTGGTCAGAGGTTGAGCTCCCCAGCACTATGGGTGGCCCAGGTGATGAGACATCCTGCAGTGTGAGATGGGCTTGGGGTCTGAGAGCAGCTGTTGGCATCATGGACTGTTCCATCAGACTTCTCATGATTTTTTACTCCATGAGCTGTAAGTTGATTAATGAATCTTGTTATTCTTTGGGTTAGCCCATATCCTTTTTGGTGCATAAGTGTAGGTATCCTATCATATTCCTTGGCTTTTTTTACTTTTTTACATTAACTATACCTTACATGTAATAGTAACCCTATGTTAAAATTCAGATTCAGGACTCATGTCTCTCTTGCCTTTATGTCTCCCCATGTGATATCAGGCTTGCTCATGAATCAGTTTTGTAACACAAAAATCTGTCTTTGCTGTCACTTCTCTTGCTTTTTTAATCTCATAATATTTGAGCAAAGAGGAGAGCAGAAAAATAGCAATACAAAAAATATCCTGCAACAATATCCTGCACTAAAAACTCGTAGCACTCTGTTATTTGGAGAGAGACCTTTCAAATATCAGTCTTTTCTTGCTGCATCTTTACATGTATAGAATTGTGAACACCCTCAGCATTCCCAAATGAGGTAATCTGGTGGCACTTTGCTGCAGCTTTATAGCACAATCCCCTTGGAGGTATTCAATGCATAGAGGTGTTATTGGGCAGCATATTCTGGCAGTTATTTAATCTTCCTACACAAAGGGAAAGCCTTCAATCAGCTCAGATCCATCCATTATCCATTTCTATAAGACAATACCTTTCTGCCTAGGTACTGCGTTCCAAAAGCCTGGCCATATTGTACGAAACAATAAAAGTTATCACTGAAAATCATCTTTCCTGGCTTTGCCAGCAAAGCTTCTCCTCTGGGGAAATGTGTGCAGACAGGATGCTCCTCCTTTTCCTTCCCACTGACCTCCAAGCCAGCAGCTGTCTGGGGACAAGGGGCATCCCTGAGAATTGTGGTTACTTTTCAGATGGCCCTTGAAGGTCCATCTAAGGGCAAGTAGGATATTTCACAGGTTTTTGTCACCATGCAAATTCTGGATTATTTCCTCCTCTTCACAAATACTATTACTGTTTAAAACAATGACAACAACAACAATAAACCACACATAAAAACTGAAAACCCCTCTCTAATTTGTTTACTCCTCAGCTGTCATATGTACAGGAACAGGCAATGTGGTCCCTGAGCTAGTTCTTCCAGTATCAGCACATCAGTATTCAGGAGTCCAACTGCTGCTGTTTGCAAATCTGTGTAGATGAATGTGGTCCAAAATGTTACAATTTAGACTTAAACTTTAAATTCTATTTATTGTGTAATTAAAAGTAAGTCTTCAACAAACAAAAAAATGAAAAATATGGATCTGCAAATATGAGCAAATATAAACTGCTGGGTTTAATATGCAGGAAAAGGGGATTTTCATGCAGTTTGTGTCTCTGGCATTCCCCTATTTTGCATATATTTCCTCTCCACACATGTTTCTGGGCTTTAAAAATAAGATTTTTGAGGCTGGATCTTAAGTTGCAGCATAACCTGCTGTTCACCTGAATCATTATCTATAAAAGTTTTGTCTAAAATTCAACAAAGTTGATGCCAAAGATTAAGCAACTAAAGTAAAGACTTTCTCACTGACAGGCAAGGCACCTTAGCTTGAATTCATACATGTAGGTACACACAACCATGCCCTAAAGGGCACTTGTGATCCTGCTGTGAAGACTGGTCTGCAGCATTTGCATGCTCAGCTAGAAGAACATAGTACAATATGCTGGCTGCACAAACAACAGAGGAAGATCAGCAGTGGTATTTGTTGTGCTGCTAAAGCACTCTCCAGGTCTGGAGAGAGGAATTGAGAAAAAACCTGTTGTGCACTAGCATTAAAAACATTTCAGCACCTGCAAGATTTGGAGGCCAGCCCAGGGTAAGAGTGGGACCTCTAGGAACTTGAACTTCATGCTGATGGAACTTGAGAAGCAACTTGACAGTGATGGAAATGAACCCTAGAGTGAAAGCTGAAGTGGAGAGGAGCAGTTAAATTAAAGCAGCAGCTATGCAAAGTACAGAGCATCGCTGGAGCCAACTGCGTCACGGCTCAGATTGCTTGTGAAGGCAAGACACCAGTGCTGCTGCCATCCTGGCAGATAGAGGCTTGGGCAAAAAAACTGCATCCATTGAAATATTCTCTTTGCTTGAAAGCTGACCTGTCTCCTCAGAGTGCACTTCATAGGACATGGTGCTATCTGAAGCATATGTTCTATCTGAAGCAAGCTCATGTGCAAGGAACAAGCAAAAGCCACAGATAAACTGGAAAATGGAGTCCCAGGAGGAGCTGTATTCCCATATAATTTTGTATGAAGCAGGGCAAAAGAACAAGTGTATATTGATTTTCAATGTACGATTTTGACCATAATAAGAGTCTTTCTGTGGGCAGCCACTGCATTGCCTGAGCACAGGAAATTAAATCAGTTTAATCTGACTGATAGGAAGCCTGAACCGCCTGCAGTTTTCTCTGGGCATCAACCTACCAAGCTGGTTCTGCCCCAGGTACCACACTGCAGCTGCTAGGCCACTTCTCTGGATGTGGGGTGCACCTGGATCATTGCCTTGTAGCTCATTGCTAATTGATTTCTTCTTGTCCTGGACAGAGGAGAACTGATCATTTCCTGAGAGCAATTCAGAAGCGTAATGATGCTCTTAGTCATTAACTGGGGTTTGCATGCCCTGCCTGGTGCCCACAGCCAAAGCACACACGTGCACACACTCGGATGGACAAGAACATGTTTGTCATCTTCCAGTGGCTGAAGAGAGCAAGGAAGTGATTTCTCCTCACATCACCTCACACATGCAATGAACATGTGCAACCATTTGAGGGTTCCAGATCAATCAGCAGGCAGATAGGGGTGTTCCTCTTTTTACAGCCTCTCAGAGGAGTGACTGATCTAACTGGTTCCCTGGAAAGTTGATGAATCTCATGGGTTTGTTTGTGGGACACACACATAGAGAAAACAGAGGAACTTGGCCAGGCATATATCTGATGTATTCGTGAAGGTGAAAACATTGAGAAGCAGTCAGAGTATCCACCAAGCTGCTAATTAAGTATGACCACAAACAGCCCTGTATGACCTACAGGCTTGTCTTAGGTCATTATGAAATTTTAGCACCCACTCAGGAGTGAATGGATGCCTGACTTTCCATAGACAGCAACTGCTACTTTGGGTGCCTTTGGCTACCATCTGGCCTGATGTTATGAAATCTAACTTTACAGATTCAGATGTATCTTGCACTTCCTTGGGTCAAATCTGAATTTAATCTGCAGAGGAGGAATAAAAAAAAAACAAAAAAGGCAGAAGCAGAACAATTATTTAGGAAACTGAAAATGCCAAGGGAGCTCTTGGATGCTATGTTTCTCTTCCCCATCTTACTACATGCAAATAACAGCTTTCCTTACAATTTTTGACAGAAAGTATTTGGAGCACTCATTTTGACTTCCTGATTTGAGTGTGTGCTTGACTCTGTGCAAGTGGCTACAGTTACCAAAAGCGCTGAAACAGAATGCTGTGCCTCAACATGAATATTCAAGTTCTTTCAGGAGGACACTGCTAAGATCATTACAATTGCTAATTATAAAAGTGGTAGCCAAAACTCCTGCTTCCTTCTATTATTCTTACATCCTGCAGATGTCCTGATTTAGCCAGTTAATCATCAGATTCTCTTGGGAATCATCTGGTCGTTCAGTCTTGTGTTTCTTATCTTTAAAAAAAATAAGCACTTTGAATTTTTGGTGTGATGCATCTTATTTTCTCAAATATAATGATTAATTACTTACATATTGTATGTGATGTTGCATTTCTTAAATACTGTTCCTGGCATGTCTGCGTGCACTTAAAGGGTCTCTGAGTCACATTTTAGCTCCTGGGAAAACAGCACATGTCCTTTCAGTCAAAGCAGACATTTCATTTTGCCTTCAATCATTATACCACCTGCTCACCCTCAGCCACAGCAGCTTTTTCAACAGCTCTGTCTTGTGGCTTCTGTAAGTTTTGTTTACATCTGACAATATTGCTCCTGTGTGGCAGCACTTGTGAGACCTGTACCAAACACTGTGTTATGCTCGTGGGCTGCTGTGATGCCCTTCTCTGCAACAGCACCTTGTGAAATGATGTAGGGGAGTAGTCAGCAGAGTGAATGGCTGGCAAGAGTTCTCTGAGTCTTCCAGCACTTTTGTGCTACCTGTCAGCTCTAGATATCTGAATGCTTCCTCATCTTTTCACATGCTCTGATTTTCCCACAGCTAATGAGATGGCATGGGGCTGCTGCACCATAATCGGCAAGGAAAAGAATATGAAGGGAGGAAAGGTCACCCATTAGGAAACCAGAACCCTGAGGCCTAGGAACACATAACTGCTGTGTTCCACCTACTGTCACAAGAGGCTATATTTGTAAATCATTTATGCTGTATTATGTTTGCAATGCACTGATGGTGTGGTATTCACTGCATGGCATAGTCTGACACTGTGGAAACTCATATCCTTTGAAAAGGCCACTAATGGAGAATGGGAATAGAGATAATTACAAAGAGTTGGCAGAGCTAAACCATCAGATCACAATAGCAAATTTGGCCACTGAATTGATTGGCAGTATGAGAGACACTTCTCTACCAGAAAAAGTTCTATTTTTTCCCTCCTTCTGTCTTTCCAACTGAGCTCAGCTCCATGGTTGCAAGAGACCACAGATTGTTCTCTATGCCTAACTCATCTCTTTTGTGTTGATTTTCTTCTCAGCCAATTTTCCTTTCAGCAAATAGTGCAAAAGTTGTGTTTATTTCTTCTGTGTGGGTTAATGTATCTGAAGATAAATTCTCTCTGCTTCTGCACATGCACAACCTCTGTGCTGCATTACCACTGAGGATTCAAGTCACAAAGTGTGTGTGTAAGGGTGCAAAGCAAAAATCTCATCATGTTCATGTTGTTTGCTGATTTTTCATTCAAGCCTAAAACTACTGACAGGTCACCTTCCTGAAGCACTGGAGCTCACTGCTCAGAAGTCAGCCCCAGGGACACAATCCAGGCTCTTCAGAAGTGATAGCCAAAGCCATGGGAAGAGAGGACGCATGAAAATGGAAGAGGAACGTGAAAAGCAAGAGAGGTGGGTAAAGTGGGTGATAAAAGGGATAGTAGGGGGGAGGGAAAGAAGAGAAGTAGCTCTAATGAACCTTATAAAAAAGATTTCATACAAAGAAAACTTTAGAGAATGAAGAGATGCTAGCCAGCCTTTTTTTTTTTTTTTTTTTTTTTTTTTCCTGTGGATGAGTCCTGAAGAAAAATACAAAAGCATCTCTTTTGAATGGCTGTTATCACTCTGGAATCCACATGATCCATCTGTTGGGGTGTTGTTTCCTATGTCTGTGTGAATTTATGATGCCACTATAGAGAACAGATACCAAAACCTCAAAGCAGTTTGGGTTCCCTCTTGCTGCCATCTTGCACTGCATCTGCTCATCTGCATCAGTGTGGAACTCTGCCTATGGGATTCAACAGCAGGTCTGCCTTGCGATGGAGTAGATAGCTGCACAAAGAACCCTCCATATCCTGCCCAGGGCCATCCAGCACACCCATGGTACAGCCCTCACCCAATCTCTGAAGCACCATTTCTGTCTCTGAACCTCAGGAACTGCCTTCCTCTCTTAAAGCCATGTGGGAACCCCAGGTTGCCATGTCTTCATGGGTGCAGATTGTCTGAAGCACCTGAGTACGCTGCTGGGCAATGCCTCACATGGAAAGCCAGTCTTTCCATCTCCTGTTGCTTTTATTCAGCTGAGGGCTGGGGACATACAAATGGGCAAGCAATGGGTATTTATCATTGGGCATTTCCCAGCTCCAGTCTTCTGGCCAGTGTAAAAACAGGTGTTTGAGCTGCTCATCATTTTCCTACCGGGCACAAGAGGCTTGGCAGCCACCCAGCATGCATCCTCTCCTGCTGGACTGATTTCTCCCACATTGACCATTCTGTGCATTTCTTTTAACTTTGCCTTTGTGCAGCAGTTCACATCTGTGCTCTGCAAAAACAAAACCTTAGATGGCTTCTTAATCTTGATTGAATTTATTAGACCAGATTCTTCTCTTGGTTACTTGAAACAAATCCAGATGTTCTCCCAGGTATATTTGAGGGGAAAACTTTGTTGATAATGTTGTTTTTTTTTTTTTCTTTCTTTTGCTATAAACAATGTCCTTGGAATAGTTCTAAGCTGCTTTGTGAACTTATTTTTCCCCATTTGAAAGGACTGAATAAACTCAACAACTTGGCGGTGCATTAAAGCTTGTTTGAAACCACACACAAAAGAATTTGTGCAGCTCAAATGCCAGAGAAATGTGTTCACATGTGATTGAACATAATAGTCCAAGATTAGAAAATCTAGCAAGAGGCTAGGGAGGATTAAGAGCATGCTCTTTTGGAAACCTTGATAACTTCAGATGGAAGTCAAGGCAATGAGGTAACCAGATGAGACTAGTTTGCTGAATTCTATCACTCTACCAAAATACGCAATATGAAAAGAGGATTTTACTCATTTCACTTCCACTCTTATCCTGCATCTAGGCATGAATATAAATTTTTTAAGCCTCGCAGTATTAAAGCTATATATTTGTGTCAGCAAATTGAATACAATCTGTTTTGTAAATATTAGGAGCTCTAAACCTTTGGGCCAAATTCTGCAATGAGATGCACAAATACAGCTCTGATAGTCTTCAGCTGAGCCTATGCATGAAACAACAGAAAGCATAATTTGACTGAGCCAAATCCATTCTTTTTAGCAATATAAAACATCGGGAAAATACATTGGGCTAAATTCAGTTCTTGGATGCATTTTTATAATTGAAATAATAACACAGCCAGCTACGTTACTGTAATTTAAAAGTATGCTAGCAAAAAAAAAAAAAAAAAAAGCAGAATTAGAGATGTTTGTTGTAGAGTCTAATAAAACCATTCTCCTTCATGATGAGATGCTGAGTCTTTAAAGAAAACTTTAGCACCTATGTTCGAAAAATTAATTTCCTACCCATGCCAAGAGTTCTGTGCATTTTGATAGAGCAGAACTGCAAAGCAGTAAGGCATTAAATAGATCTCAAGAACTACTTTTTCTTGTTCCATTGGAAGGTTGAACTGGTGAGATCAACTAGATTTGTGTGTGACTGTAGTTATTCCTCAATAGTGGAGTTGATGAATGAGTTTAAAATTTTCACCCACCATATCCTGAATAAACAAAAATTATTTATTCCTCCTCTAAAAGTTTCTTACAGTTAAGTGCCTCTATCCCTCATAATGGAGCTGGAGCTTGTTGTTCTGGAGACACCTCTCTATTCTCATGATACTTAAATAAACTTGTCTCTCTACTACCATTCCATACTTTTCTAGCTCTCCAAGTCTCTAGAAAAGTATCAGTTCCAGAAAAATAATTGAATAGCTCAAGATAAAATTTAAAAAGCAAGCCATCTTCCATACTTTTCCTCTGCTCGACACTCCATCAGAACATTTTGGTTCACATTTCCTAGGCAACAAAATGAAGCATAAAGTTCTGTTTTACAATGATCCTGGACTGGAAGATTTGCTCTTTGGCACAGTTTGAAGGCAGGATTACTCAGAATTTTTAAAATTTTCTTATTCAAGGGGAAAGATTCTCTTCTTTATATTGACTCATTTTGTTGTTTGCAAAACTAATGTGGATCTAGAACCTGATTTTAAATACTGTGGCCAGGAGTTGTCTGATCTAGGGCTGGGGAATGGGTTCATCTCCTTTTATCTGTGATTTATACTGCTTTGTTGCAAGCAAAATAAAGTGTTATTACAATTCAATGTGTGTTACTTCTCTCTGAGAAAAGGGCAGCCTATAAGGAAAAAGGCACGAAACTCAGTGTAATTTGAAAATAACACAGCATAACTGATATTTCTTTAAAAGGGGCTTATACGGAAGGGAACCAGAGGTTAATTGTGCAAAATAGTATTACTGCACATCCAAATGCCATTTCTAAATGTTATAGTACATTAAAGTATACTGCAGTGAATTAATAGTCCTAGCAGTGATGATAAGCATGAGTGGACTTAAGGCAGTATCCTGCAGCTGCTTTCTGTCAAATATAAGTAATATTAAGAAAGTAAGGAACTCCACTTTTGACCAGAGTTAATGAGACATTAGCAGTGAATAAAACAACTTCAAACCAAAACTTCCATATATGTATATATATGAATGTATGTATGTATGTATATTTTAGCAACATATTGCCAAAGAATTTTTTCAGTAGTGACCGAGACAGAATGACCTTGGGGAGAAATTTGGCCTGTATAGTGTTTGGGCTGCTTCCTCATTTAAGGTATCAGTGTTAGGGTTACCTCATGCCATGTAAATGTCCATCCAGCCTAGCTTGGTGCAGCCTAATGATCTTCCCACACCTTGAAATCACTGTCAAGGGTCCAGATTGGTGTAGTATTCCCAGGATGTCTGGACTGATATTCAACCAAAGTCAAGCCAGTGCCACTGAGGCTGAACAAGTAATTCTTGACAATGGTCACATCAAACCAGCAGCTTTGAACTTCTGAGGTGCTATGGGAAACAGCAAATGGTGGCTGAGGGTCTGTCTTGAGAGCTCTGTAGCTTTCAGTGTCATCTGGTAGAGGTCACCTTTAAGGGAAGTAACTCTGCTGTGAAAGGGTAAGTGGACTTCTCTGATAATTTTTTAAGGTAACCAAAGGTTACAGATGCCACTTACCTTTCTTTTCAGAAAGCACATGGTCTGCTTTTAAAAAGCCTCCCCTAGAAAGAAATCTGTTGGAAATTCTATCATGCCACAGCCCCTCCATAGTGCCAATGCTTTTTTCTGCTGGAGATCTGAGGGAAGGACAGAGGCAAAGGGCTCTTAATGGAATGTGTAGTGTTTCAGGATATGTGAGATTGTATTTATAAATCAGATCTACAGAAAAATGGATTAGAGGAGTGCCAAGAAAAAAAGCAGTGTTCCAGGTGTCTGCAAGAGAGATGCAATTCGCTCTGCTGCACAGAGCAGTTCAGAGCTATGTGCATCTAAACTTGGTTAAAGTTTCCAGAGATACTGAATAGAGGCACCACAAAACTATCTAGCACGGGAATAACACATTTTGTCAAAAGAAAATACTTCTCTGAAGATTGGTGTTCAAGTTACCACTGAATGATTGCAGGGAGAAACAAATTTCTCTCAGTTTCTCTTGCATCTCTTAAGGAAAATTCTGTGAAGTAATGAGACACAACAATTTCCTTGGACTTTCATGTATGTACTGATGGATTATTGCCTTAAGCAAAAAGGCACAGCATAAATAACTGCATTACAATGCAATGCACACTCTAGAGTGTTGTAATCACACATACAATTGTAACAGCAGGTCTATGTTGACTCCTTAAATAGAGATCTGTAATTCAGACCATGCAGAATTGAGTGTGATTTGTATCTCTCAGGATCATAAATCTAAGGTGGGAGTTTGACACTGCAACTTCCTTCACTAGCTTGATTGCCATCAGCTGCAAGGATAAGCTCCTACATCAATTCAGGGCTAATAGGACTCCCTGGGTATCATCACCCAAATGTCTATGGCCAATTAAAGTTTTTCACTTAGTCAATCCAGCATAAATATTCTTTAATACCAATTAGCACAATCCGTTCATCATGATGGTAGCTTTACAATTGTGCCAGCATTTGCACAATTTGAATAGATATAGTGCAGAGAAAACCCTGCAGCCTGAATGAAACATCATTTTGTTCTTGAAATAGCGTCCTGATATTTTCACATATAATATCCTACCAGAGAATGAAAGAAAGCTCCAGGATAGATGTTCAATTAAATTTCTTGTTTTCATTTTAGAAAGACTGCAGCCATATATTTTAGATAGTTCTGCTATGCTATATTATTAGGAACAAAATATATTATTAAGGTTATTTAAAGAAAGTATATCTTCCCTTTAAGCTGGTGGTACTGGGAGGGTTTGGGGGTATTTTTTCAGCCCCTATAATATGACTTCACCCAAACAAGATTGTAATTACAGTGTGAAGGGAAAAAGGCAGATTTATGGTTTGATGACAGTGAAGGCAATAATCCTAACAAATAGAGGACAGAGCCTAATAAAAAACAGTTATGATTTTTGCCTTGTCCCTGACTATGTAATTTCCTTGTTCTATCTGTGGGAGGACGCACATTGCCTGAGCTGCTCCTGAGGCTCTCCAAAGTCATCTTTCACTCTTACATTTCAGCAGCAAGCAGTTACAGCAAACTTTCATTCCATATAACAGCTATGTATTACCTAAGAAACATCAGCTGCAGGATTGTTCAGTGTAATTCTTGGAACATAAAAATGATTGTTTTTCATTGAAATGTTCTGGTCCAATTTAACCCACTGAGACCAGCAAATAGCGAGTGTCTGAAATAAATCATTTTCAGATGACAGGAGAAAAGTACCAGGAATTAGGAATTGGAGGATATTAGTTCTTGCTCTGTCACTGGCTGCCTACAGGACTTTGGTCAAACTGCTTTCTTTCTCATGTTTTCCTTCCCTGTTCTCACTGCTTCAATTACAAGCTTTCTGTTTGAGTTTTCACAGTGCAATTCCACCCAAGAAAGGGCACATTTACAAAACCAGGCACGCTTCCTCTCTCATTAACTTCACCAGTCCTGTGTTGTCATGGGGTTTGCTGGGGTTTTTAAAGGATGAACATCAGCTGCTGAAACCATGTATTTTTGTTTTGGATGAAAGTAATTTTCTGAGTTTTGAGCCTGCTGTGGGTGAAGCAAGATGTTTGTGGACAGGGATGCTCACAGCCCCTGTGCAAGCAGCTGGGAATATCTGCTGGCAGCACCTGGCACTTATTCTCCTCAAGACACTTCCTTGCCCTGGACACTCTTCATCACAACCAAGAGGGGGTTCCTTCACCTGACTTCAAGAAAACCCTGCTTACTTGGCTTAGACATAATTCAGACATGAATTTGGTAGAAGAATTACAAGGAAGGCAGAAAACAGCAAAGACGTGAAGTCTCCCTCACGCTCAGATTGCACTGGGATTTGTAGCCAGATAGGTTTTTAGCCTGCTGCAGCCATTACCACATTTTGAGACCTCAGGTAATTTTCATCCATCACTGGATTGATTGAGACAGGGGGAATTTTTCTGCCTTTTCAAGGAATCTGGCTGGGTCACTAGAAATGGTAAGTTCAGACTGGCCCATTTCAGCAGGCGACAGAAAGCCACTTTAGACACTTATCTGATGACAATCTCATACCTTGCCTGATAAAGTCAGATCAGATCAGAGCACAGCAGAAAGCAGAGTTCCTACTATATCAGTAGAAGGGGAAAATCTACTTTTTCTAGGCCTTTAGTCTCTGCATAATCAGAGAGCTCCAACATTAGGCTGGGGAGTAGCGATGAAAAGGATTGAGGGAGGAGAACTCTGCAGGGCAGGGAGGTGGCACAGAGTGGGGTGGCAGGGAAGGAGGAAAGAGCCTTCCAGCAGGTGAAAACAATTAGGGAAGAGACTCTGACCTATCCTGCACAAGTTATTAACAGTTGTTCCCAGATGGCTTTTATTAATAAAATTGTGGCCTAATTATGCCACCACACTTGAATTTTGTTTTACTTTCTGTGCTTCTGGGACAGGAAGCAAAATATATTTAGGAGAAATGAAGAGATGGTCCTGGAGACAAAAATCCCTGGCACTTCTAAATATATATTAACCAATACAGTAGCAACTTTGCTCATGGGAAAGCAGACAAAATTGCAAAAACATGGAGAGGGAGACTAGAAAAAGAGAAGAAACAGAACTAAAGAAAGAACAGAAATGAAGGACACAGTGTAGCTTCTTAAATTGTAAGGGAAAAACACTATTGTCAAATATTGTGCATGACATGTACTAACAATGAATACTTTCTAAATCCTGTACAGAAGCATGAAGGATATAGAAATGTTTGCCAATATAGCCTTTCCTGAAAGATCCATCCATCCATCCAGGACAAAATTATGCAGGCAGCCTCACAAGAGCCAGCTCTACAGAGGCCAGTTTTCTCCCCTCCTGTCCTCTGGTGTTACTAGAACAAGAAGAAAACCTGGGAAAAAAAGAAGCTTTTTTTTTTGTTCACAGCAGTGCACTACACAGGCCTTAATTTATGAATACTCATTCTGAATAGTCCTACTGTAACCTCAATGTTCCCACCAAAGTTGAGAAAGTTTGAAAACACTGCAGCCTGAAGACATCCTCCTGTTTTTACATTTTATTTATTTTTAGTTTTCAGGTTGCTTTTACAAAGCCTTTGTTACTATGGTTATAACTCTGATGGTCAGAGGACATGGGTGAGCTAAAATTTGCATGTCTTTACTTGTAAAACTAATGCAATGGGAAAAGGTGTACGATCCCTTCCTACCTACTTTTTCTGAGCATAGGGGTTGGTCTAATAAAAGATTCTACTCCCACTCACAAACCTTATCTCCCTGGAAAAAGGATTGTAATTCATTTACAGCTCTAAGGGCCTTATACTACTATTTATTTTAATGCTGGAACAATCCTGAACAATGTGCCTCTGTATTTGATAGTCTGAATTTGAAGCACTAAAGGCAATTTGTAACATAAGTCACTCAGGCTTTTTTTTCCTTTTTGGTCCCAAATGCATAGCTTAACTCACATAATCAGAAAGTAGATTTATAGAACCCATTGCAGCTTTAATACTTGAAGAAGCATTAGCAATTTAGAAAAAGGTAGTAGATAAAAACATAGGAAACTTTAGAAAATGTTAATCTCTTCCTTACTGAAATATATTTGCCTTGCCTGAGGCATCTTTCCTAGAAAAAAAAATATAAAAACAAGCTGCATTAAGATTTAACTGCAGGATTGAATTTAATTTTGTTTTATCACATTTGTACGCAGGAAATGTATAAGAACAACTAGTTCTTCCTGCAAAAGGTATCATCAGAGAATTTTCTGACATGTTTGTAATTGTTTATGCAAAGAATATGATGGAGAATGCTGAGTCCCAGCAGTTGTAAGCAGTGCTAAAATCCAGTATAAAATAGACTGTTGCTAGATAAAGTATTTGAGCAGACCAGCTTAAAGCACATTCACTGCTGCTTGTATAAGAACAGCTCCTCTGCAAACATGAAGGAGGAATTTTGCTCATCTGTAGTACACAGTTATAAATTATTCACATTTGGTCTGGAATCATGTCCTGATTTGGTTTTATGAGAATATTAAGCATGTTTTTGATACTGGATAAGTGATGAAAACCAGCAAGTAATGAATAGCAACAATATTAAGGACATAGCAATCCATCCTAAGCACCTACTGCTACAGTAGATGGGTACCTTGGCAGGCATGGATAGTGGAGAGACAGACTTCATAGATGCAGCTGTCGTTTTCTTGTGTGAGCTTACCTTCTAAACCTTTCTGAGAAAGAAAGGGAATAAACTGCTGTTTAACATGCATGCAAGAAAATTTGTTCTGCTGCTTATGGCCTTGTAAGATTGAAGGATTTCTTTTGGGTTTATTATTAGCATAATCAGAAACATTGCACTCCATCATTTTGTGATAATAATGCTTGTTGTTACAGGGAGGAAACCGACAGCAGGATAAATCCTTTGTTCACTTCTACTGGGACAAAACCCAAATAATCATGTTCATAACAGATTTACTCTGGAGTTTACATCAGGGTAAACGAAATCAGAAAACATTGCAAACATATGTATTATGGACAGTAATGCGTGCCAAGTGTAGAAAATGCAGCATTACCACTTGAACTCAGCTTTACCTTTCACAGTATGATTGGGCTGCTTTTTTGCTCATGTCAGCTGATCAGAAGGTTAACATCATGTAGGAAAAATAAAAACCAAAGTGAATTTTATATAACCAATTCCTTTAAATCCTTGGGTTTCCAGATTTCATGCTCCATCCAGTGTGATTTCTTATGAGATCCAAAATCCAGTACCTTTTAAGCTGACAATATTGTAGCTGAAGCAAAAGTTAAATAGAGCTCCTAGGATTGGGTTAGCATTTTTTCTGGCAAAGAGTTAAAATTATATTAACAGATTTTTTTCCAAGGACTCTGATACGTGTGCTTAGGGAGCAGGCAGTCTGAGAAGCATTCAGAACCTCCAGAGAAGTGGTTCGTCATCGCCTGGGTGGTGCTGAACATACCAGCTTGTTTAAATAGCAAATGATTTTAAATATGAAAGGAGGCTTCCTCCAAGAATTGTTATATTGAGCATCACAAAATTGCTGTGGTTTTTTTTTTTTTTTTTTTTTTTTTCCTCCCAGAGAGCTAACCTCCATCTGTTTCTGAAAGAGCTTAGCATTCATGAAGTAAAAAATTATATTTCAGAGCATAGCTCTTTATCACTCACCAGTTAATGGGGCTAAGAAAAGATTTGAGTAGGTTCTTCTGACTGCAGTGCAAGCTCCGAGAAAACAAAAGGAACTGCCTGGAGATGTTGTGAAGGCATAGTTATTTGATTACAACTTAACCTCTTGCAGTCAGAAAGCAACAAAAAGACACACAACATGTAGGTCATTACAAAAAATGCTGGCATTTGATGGGACATATTTCAACTGAGTTCTGAAATCTGAAATGCTGTTAGGCAAGTGACACATTGGAAGGAACATAGAGAGAGAAAGCATTGAAAAATGCAAGAGACCAATAGCAAAGAAGAACACATTTTAGAGAACATATAGTTTTCAGTTCCCTTCTCTGGAAGCTGGAGAGTAAAAGGAAACAATGATTGTTTGGTATGTCCTTGACCAAGATATTTGAAGGGCTTGGGATTCTTCTCTGTGTGTATCTGAAAGCACTGGAGAATTCACCTTAATGTTAAGCACCTAGCTCCTTTTTATGCCTCTTATTGATTGTTGTTGCAATGTTGGTGGTTGGCTACTGAATATTTGTGGCTTATGGGGGGCAATACACAACCTTCTGTTTCCTGACAGTCTCTGAGCAAACTGCTGCTTAGCAAAACTCTCTCCTGTCCTGCTGGAGGCTTTTAGCTAACACATTCCCTCTTTTCCCTTTGTTTCTGCATCTCAGTGAATGCAATTGAAGGAAGGCCACACAGTGGATAAATATTCAGTGCATTTTGCTTATCCAGCCCTCCTTTTGACAAGTTTATGTGTTGGTTGGTTGGTCTGAACCATAGAATTATTATTTTCTGAATAGGCAAACTTGTACAAAAATATATTTTGATTAGGGCAAAGAAATGTCTCTTTTCAATAGCTGAGTTGAGTAACAGAAATATGTGCTCCCTCCCACCCCAAAATCAAGCTTCAGGCATGACAAAAACATGAAAATATCAAAAAGTTAAAAGCAAATGAAAGCCTTTATCTGATACTAGACAATTTTCAGTGTAGCTGTCTCTGCTGGCAATACATGAATCCTTTTGTAAACACTCCTACACCTCTCCAGAATGTACATAAATGAATAGCACATATAGCAAATAATCACATATGTTGCAACCAGAGTTTCATTAGTGCTAATAATGCCATTTTATACACTCACAAAACATATGACTAGTCCATACTTTTAAATTTAGCTAAATCTCTCTTGTTTGACAGTGCTGTACTTGCCCTGAATTTCCAGAAGAATTTATTGAAGTTTGGGTCTCCCACCTTCAGAGCCATCACTTAGAAGTGCCCTGGAGGGGCTGGGTATTTATCAACAGATCAGCATTTCTAGGGGCAGGTCTTCCAAGGTAACTCACTTCTGAGGAGTCAAAGCCTAACACATACATAGCAATGCCAGCAGCATAAGCACAGCTGTGGCACTATTCAGCTGAAACGGGGAGAAAAGGATGCATTTAAGGAGACACAATGCATTTCTCTGGTTGACTTGGCATAACCTGATGCGATTTTCCTTTCAATTTGCTGCAGTCCCACGTGTAAGTCAAATGGAGCAGTAACACTTGTATCTACAGCATCTGTATCAGTAAACTTGCTTGGACATGGCAGGTTTCTTGGAGGGGGGAGGGAGGTTCTTTGGTCATTTGAGGTGTGGTTTTTATTGTGCAGTCCTTGCTGTGACGTCAGGATAAGTGGCATCATTTATTTAACTTTTAATTGGGAGTATTTTGACCTGATGATGCCCTTATGATTTGGCTGAAATGAGTTTACTGGAACAGCAGGAATGTTTTCCCATTCTTAGTAAGCTGAGAGCAAATAGAAGAGAAGGTAGGATTTTGGAGGTTACAAAAACTTGTTGCTGCATGCCATCTTTTTACTGCTAGCATTCCTGATGCCCCTAAACCCTCTGCACTGCCACACCCACTTTGAAGGCACACTGGAAGGTCTCATCTTTCAGTCTAAAATAGCATCATTGCAAAAGCTATCAGGAAGATAAACCCATTACAAAAATCAGTTCACTGGGGTTAAGTGAGTGTCACTCAGCTTTCAAATACCACATTGTGAGGTTCCCATAAATGAAAGGAGAGGAGGAGAGGGAAGTTTTTTCTCTCAGTGCTGTGAAACCCACATTCCTGCCCTAGGAATGAGCAGGAATCCATGTACACTAGGGAGAGACAGCTGCTGAGGGGTTTCAAGCACTCCAGACCAGTTATTAAAAATATTTGCACAGAAATCTTGGTGACTTAACCAATTTCGCAAAGATCTTGAACTTGTTTCTGGACCCGAGCAAATGAGAAACCCCTTCACTCACTCACGTGCACAGAGTGGTAAAACAAGAAATAAAGCCTTGCATACTGACTTGGTACACTAGTACAATTGGTGCAGAAATCACACAGCCTACACTGAGCAATTCTGTTCTTCTTTCGGGTATCTGCAGAAATGGCTGAGAGCAGAATCATCCTCCTCCTCAGCCCTCCAGAGTGCCCAGCAAAGGAGCATTGTTGCTAATGGTATTTGATTTCTAATACTTTTTCTCTTAGTAAGAATAGGGACAACCTCTAGAGATGACAGTAAAAGTTTCTGAAATGTGGGTGATAAAGATGCTGAAGTCTGTAGATAGAAATGATTTTGAATGAAGGAGACTGAAAACGGGAACAATATCAGCTGAGCTTACTTTTGGAATTCTTAAATTATACTTTGTGAGGGAGAAGAAAGGAGAAAGCTTATTTTATGCAAAATCAGAAGAATGCCTTAGTCATTTGATTTTTTAAAAAGTAAACCTTATTATTATTATATAGTTAAAAGCTGAAAATGATAGCTTCTAAGAAACTTTTTTTCCCTCCTAACCAACAAAAAACTGAAAAAAACAACTAAATTTAGAACCCCTCTGTATCCAAAGCTGAAAATTTTGAATAGACTAGTAAGAGTAAATAAAAAGTAGTTTTGCACTAAAGAAAAGAAGAATAATTTTTGCAATTCAGCATATTTAAAGACAGTTACAAGAAACAGAAAATACAGAGGAGAGAATGAAAGAAGCATGAGCACACATGCATATGCACATGGATTCATGCATGTGTGTGTGCTAGCAGAATGAATTAAGAATAGATAAAAAATGCAATATACAACTGACCTTACTGCTGCAATCTCAATAGATAAGGCAGTTGGACAGGTATGGACAGTCATCAGATTTTAGCTGCCTCTACTGAATTCCTCTTTTATGAAAAGTATCCCATCTTTCATTTGAGTCAGGAGGGAACTTTCATGCTTATTTTCTTGGAAAGTACCAAAATGCATGTAAGTATATTTTGGTGTAAGGCATATCCATAATTTAGTATGATTAGCACTCCTACTGTTACTACTATGTATCTGATGAACAGGTATTCTGGTTTAATGCAATGCAGAATTAAGTTTGCTTATAAATCATAAAGATTTTATAAATCATAAAGATGGTGGAAACACTGCCATGGATTTCCTGCCAGAAGTGCAGCAATAAAACAACTATCACCACCAAATCAAAGAAAAAAGAGCCCAGAGAAATGAGGATTTTGCTATATTTTGTTGCTGTATAGGGAAGTCTAACTGAAATGAACTGATGGCACTGGGTTGACAACATTTAACATGCTCTGAACAATATTCATCACCATCTGTCTGATCAACACCATGAGGAAGCTCATACCTAGAGCTAAATTTGGGTGAGGCATCAGTGCACTGAAGGTCATGGCTGACACTCCCATGAAAGGCTCCACAAGCAGGATAAATGGTTTTCCAGGAGGATTCTGAAGTTCAACAGCAGATGCAAAGTCCTTCCCCGAGGTAGAATAGTCCTGTGATGTAACACAGGTTTGAGACTGGCAAAAAGGCATTTCTGCAGAAAATGACTTGAGGCCTTTGGTGATGGCAAATTGCACAGGAGTCAGCAAAACAGCCTTGCAGCAGTGCAGGTGAACCTCTTGTTGGGCTGCTCTAGCCCAGGCATAGCCTGTGAGATGGGGAAGATAATTATTCCCACAGTACTGGAGGGGCTTCACAGGAAACACTGCAATAATTTCATGGACACCCAGCTTGAGAAAGACATGGACAAGCTGGACCAGGTTCAGTGCAGGACCATCAAGTTTCTTGGCAGCTGGGGAACATGACCTATATGAAAAGGGAGCTGTGGTTGAAGTCAAGTGGAGAGCTAACTACCTTCCACTGCCTAAGGTGGAGTTACAGAGAAGGGAAACCAAACTCTTCACAGAGGCATAAAGATAAATAGAATAACAAGTTTGCACCTAGGGAAATTTGGACTGGATATTAACAGCATTGTTCTGTGCAGAAAAAGTGCTTAAGTCTTGAAGCTGAGAAAATTTGTGGAAACTCCATCACTGGGGATTTTAAAGTTTGACAGGTAAAGGCCCTGAGCAACCCTAATTGGACTTTGAAATCACTTCTGCTTTGTAGTGAGAAGTTGGACTGGTTGACCTCCAAAAACCCCTTCTGATAGAACCTTTCTATGATATACTATTCTTCTTTGAAATGATTTATTCACAGGGGGAATTTAACTGACCAGGAAGAAAGAAAAGCATAAGTTTACAAAATCCTATAAAACTGAGCAGAACTAATTAGAATTAGAAAACTGTTTCTACAAGCCTGTTCAAAATTCCTGATTCATATCCATATAGCTAGTTTAGCCAATGCAAGAACTCCAAAAACTAGCAGATTATGATTCAGACACAGGAAGGAAGTTTAATGTAACAGTATGATGTGGGTTAGTCCAAGCACTGGGAGGCAGGAGGCATTTATGTTTTCTGCCCTGTCACTTTCTGGAGGTTGATTAAAGGCTCTGTCTGAGTGCAGGTTTGCTTCCTAACAGTTTGGCTTGGGGCATGAAAAATTTGAGCCCTAATTCCACCTTTGAAATACAGTGAGCCTGTAGGCTTTCAGTGGCACATGGATCTGGGATTTGAGAAGAAATTTGCCTATGCCAAGAGACAGAGCAGAGTTTTCCAAGCAGAGCTCTGCCTTAGGTCTACTGTTCTTGAGACAGGAGAAGTGGATGAAGAGCACTTATATTCCTCTCCTCACAGGATTTACAGTCCAACACAAGCTGAAAAGTGGGTATGGACAGACTTTCTTTCAGAAAGAGCTGGGCAAGGCAGAGGACACTTATTTTCTCTTTATAGTTAGTAGCACTTAGCAAGCTCTTTGTGGAAATAAGTGTCTGCTCAAAAGCTATTTACTCTATCCCACCCCTAAGAATGAAGACTGTCTACTGTCTTAGGACATTTTGCTGATTGTCAGTCTGCAGCTTTGTGAGGGCAGGAGAAAGTGAAAGGGAAGCATTCCCAGCTCTGCTGTGAGAGTTCTTCAACTGACGAGAATACAATTATTTATTTTTAGTTTAAAGGGAAGAGGGTTGGTCATTTTTCAGAGGCTTGCATTTTGCACTTACACATACACAGTTCTAATAAAGGCTGGCTCTGTGGCCCTACCTTTTAGTTTTTGACTGGGTAACTAGTTACTCAAAGACATATACAAGCCAGAGAGCTTTAGGGATGTGTTTCACTTGTAAGAGGGATGGTCACAGAAACCAGCAACCCCAAGCTCAAGTATACAGGGAAGATTATGCAGATCCAGCAACCTCACCCTTGCATGATCCCATGGCCACTGTGGGCCATGAGGGGCAGGAGGAGGAGGTCACTCATTTCACAAGTACAGCCAAACTTTTTCCTCATGGCTGCTTCTTCAGAGCAGGGCACTGTTGTGCAGCACTGATTGAACACATAAATAGTGACTATGCTACAGAAGAGGGGTGGGAGTAAGAGTTCCTGACTGGTTCCTTAGTAAAGATGTGCTAGAGTGTTTTTTGCTGGTAGACCTTTGCCTGTGGTAATGGTATTAATGAGTGGTTCAGTGTTCTTGGCTGTCTTCTGTTTTGGCAGTGGCAGCATAAACCAGTACAAGTGCCTTCTCAGGAGATGTTAGTTTTATCTGTGGAAGTCTCTACATACCTATCTCCAGTGTGGTTTGGGTTTTTTATGTTGTCTAAATTATAGTCTCTTGTCACTTTATCTTCTAGACAGCATATTTACTTATGTAGCAAACTAAACAGAGAAATATTGTCCCTGTTACCAGACACTTGATCTATTAATGCCCTATGACCTCAATAATAAATTACTTCAGGTTTGTGATAACAAATATCTGCTTGGGCTGACTACACAGATAATACTGATTTGCCCCTTTGCAAAGGCTTTTGCAACATTGCCAAATATATTACATGCTTATTACAAATTCAGAAGTATTTATTGACTAAAGAAAAGTCAGAATCCAAAGTGTTAATGATTAACTTACCTGAAATGAGTGTCCTTTTTTCCAAGAAACATGGTCCGAGATGATTGCTTGAGAGACAGGAGTGAAATCCACAGTCTTAAATTTCCATTTTCATGAAAGTAGGTCCAGACTTCTACCAAATCTGCTTATATTCTTCAAAACATGATGTACCACATCTTTTCTTTCTCAGAGGTGAAGCCCTGAGCCTATCAAATGAGGCAGAATGTGAGTTAAGATAAGCGAGGATATATTTTTAAAACTCGCTTTGCCAATGGGCTTCAAGCTGTAACTTGCCCCAGTTACTCTGACAACTTCAATCAACCTGGAAGTTCATTATTTCTTTTCAATTTATAAAGCCTACATTCATATTATAAAGCAGAAGATAATCCCTATGAGTTAAGATAAATCCATAGGCAGTGCTCACTTTAGTTCTAATTAGAATCTGCATGTTTGTTATGGAAAATGCGAGTTGTGTGATTTAATCTTTCATATTGACAACACTGACCATATTATTTCTGTATTATAAGTTTGTCTTTCACATATATAGCAATATAAAAAGGATTATTAACTTAAATCCTGTATTACAAACACTGATCCATACAGTGAAGCAATTACATTACAGCAGTTTAATATATAGAGGCATAGAGCTCTTTCTACCACAGTCAATAGCAATTTAGCCATTAACTTAAATGAAAGCAAGATTAGGTCTAAAAGAGGTAAAATGCATTTTTTATAGCTACAGTTAATGACAATGTCAAAGTAAAAATAATGAGTCAAATAATTCATTGTGTACAACTGCCACTGCTATCTAAAAATCCCACTCAAACCAAATCTCTTATTGTTAATGGCATTTATATCATCAATCAGAACATTTATAACATCTGGAGAAGGTAAAAATTGCTTCAGCTTGCATCTAGACTTTATCTTGGATTTAAGTCCAACTAGTAATTATCAGGGGCTCACGTTCATCAGATCCTCAGAGACATCAAAACTCTGCAAGCTGCTGGGACTCTTGTGCCTACCAACTCCCCACGTGTGAGGAGCTTGATGCAGCAGATGATCTCTGAAAGCACCAGCTCCCATTAGCTGGAGCTGACTGTCTACACAACCTGTCTCTCCTTTAATGAGGTTATACACACATATATATATATATATGAGAGGTGTTTTATATATATATATATATATATATATATATATATATATATATATATATATGGTATATGGGGGTCAGGGGATTGTCCTACTCTGATCTGCACTGGGGGAGACTCTCCTCCAGTGCTGGGGGCAGTTTTGGGTACCACAATGCAAGAAAGATATAAAACTATTAGGAAGCACCCAAAGGAGGGCGATGAGGACAATGAAGACCTTGAGAGGAAGCCATATGAGGAGTGGCTGAGGTCACTTGGTCTGTTCAGCCTGGAGGAGAGGAGACTGAGGGGACCCTTCATTGTGGTTTGCAACTTCCTTGTGAGGGCAAAAGGAGGGGCAGGCACTGGTCCCTGCTCTGTGCTGACCAGTGACAGGACCTGAGGGAATGGCACAAAGCTGTGTCAGGGGAGGTTTACATTGGATATTGGGAGAAGTTTCTTCCCCCAGAGGGTGTTTGGACTCTGCAACAGGCTCCCCAAGGAAGTGGTCACAGCACCAAGCCAAACAGTGCTCAAGAAAGGTTCAGATAATGCACTTGGACACATGGTGTGATTCTTGGGCCTGTCCTGTGCAGAGCAGAGAGGTGGACTTCAATGATCCCTGTGGGACTCTTCCACGTCAGGATATTTATGATTGATATACTTCAGGCTGAAAGCTCTCACCTTGAAGATTGGAAACTGAGATTCAATTCTCTCCTTTGTTGTGACCATGATATAGGAATGACTGGCCTAGCTCATAAACTAGCTAATAAACTAGCCAGGGGTGGCAGGTCCCTGTGCACTTGCTGGTGAAGTGATTCTATCACACACACTAAAAAATGAACAGGTGAAAAGTAAGAACAGAAGATCCTACTTGTACAAGCAGAAGGCCTACATGGACATGTATAAGTCAGGTGAAGGAAGTTTTTACTAATGACTCTCACAGATGTGTTAAACTCTTTTTCAAGAAGAAACATCCTTACCAACAAGTGATAAGGCTTTCCAGCTTTGCTTCTCCTTAGCTATTCCAGGCAATCAGCTTAAATTGAGCATGTAGCAGGATTCTCTGTGATATGAAAAATTAGAATATTGATTTTCACTGGCTATGGGAGAGAAATGAAATTGTGTTTCTCATAGCCAGTACTCTGACTTGTGCACAGTGTTAGACTTCCTAATCACATCAGGCTCTTGACAATTTGAATACAGGTTTCTGACTCCACCTCTATGTGAGGTAAACCTGCCCAACTTCTCACTTAAATTACTTGTAAAATCTGTTAGCTTCCTGGAATGGCAGCTGTAAGTGTAAAACAAAGGCTGGAAACTACTAGGAAACATACACAAGACTTGGCAGAACTGGGAGTGAAATGCTGGCTTCCAGCTCTGAGTAGAATCCCAGAGGCTACTAGGCATTTTGTATTTTTGCAGAACATTGCTTGTCTTTGCAGGAGATGAGGCAGCCAATATGAAGAAAATATGGTAAAATACATTATATCTAAGAGGAATGAAAATGTGTTTCTGTCCTAAGGAAAAGTTTGAGATTAAATAAGAACTAAACCTGCTTCTTCATGTATTTGAAACCAAATATTAGCAAGAGTTTTTTTGATGCTTGATAATACCACTTTCATTCCTTCCTTATGGACATTGCTGGCCAAAGAAATGAGTAGGTTCAAAGCATGTCTTGTCATGTCTAATTAACTATATAAAGAAATCAAATAGCCTTCTTCTTCAAACATATATAGAACATTAATAAGAATTTATTATTTTATTGATAGAGCTGACTATTTTCTAGGAAAAAAAAGATGTACTTGAGGCTTGCCAGGACCCAGATTTTCCAAAATGTTACAGAGGACCATTATCACTCAGCTGTCTAAAGCAATCCTCAATCAAGTGATTAAATATCAATACAATAAAGTACTGCAAAAGAATATGCCTCATAGTTTGAAAAACTGTTAATGGGATTTTATTTTATAACTGTCTGTGATTTGTCTTGGGCTTTTTTAATCTTACAAATGGATATCATTCTCTTATGATGAAGTTCTAGCCAATAGACATTATCTGTTAATTATTTTTATAACATATTCATTGCAGAATTTGTTCAAGTAAGAAGTTATTGTTTAATTTCCATGATGGATGTGCTCATTTCATGACTATTAGATTAGTGGAGAGTATACAATTTGTATTAACATGCATATGTCACTAAAGAATACATTGTTTTCCAGCTGTCTTCAAACAAAAGCAAACCTATGAGATACTGATTTGCTTTTTCAACATCTACTCATGTGGATAGTTCCAGTTCATATTAATGGGAGTAAGGATTACATAATTCAATCTAAAGATTTTGTGTTCATTTTGCTTTGCTTTGCCTGATTTTTCTTCTGTGTTCATTCTCTTAGAAAACACACAGTATTTTCTTGAGATTGTTTTCATAGTAAGATTAATTTTATGCTAAATGCAGCCAGACACAAACTGAAAGGGCACCACATCTTGCCTAAGAGGGTGGATATTTCTGTGCTGTGAGGGAAATTCCTGGATTTCAAAGGGAGGAATTAACTATAGGTCCTCACTCTCTAAATCCCTTAATGTGGATTAACTCCTATAACAAACAAAAGGACCAAACATTTACAGGGTGGCAAAAGGGCAGCAGGATGAAATTTTAGAATTTCATGCCAATTAATAGTTCCTATATTTCTCATGGTCCTAGCAGCCAGCTCCTGCACCTGCAGCCATGGGTGTTCCCATTTCAGCCAGTCCACTGCTCCCATGTGCATCCCCAAGTTTTATCATGCCCTGCAACTCATTGAGGTCTAGAATTCTGGAACACGTGTGAGCTTCAGACAGACACAAAATCAGTCTTGAATTGCAGGGGCTCACTCATGCTTCTAGCTCAAAGCTATAATCAAAGGTGACGAGGAATGTAGTACTTTCAGTAGTCCCTGTGCCCACCAGAACTAGGCTGGGATATGCTGAATTTCACTGTGCCACCCTGCAAGAAAACCAGGGCACCAAGGAACCCCTCAACAAGATGATGGACAGCATAGTTTTAGTTTATCTCACAATGACAGTGGAGCATGATTATGGTTTACCTCAACTACATAAGGTGGGAAAAACTCCTGCCTTCCATAGCATAGATATAACTTTGGTTATCAAAAAAGGATTTAGTGTCTAATTTTAAAACTATGATGTGACCTTGGCATTCAGCAGTCACTTAATCCTGGTGGCATTTTGCCACCTTCTTTTTGACATAAAGTACTGGGAAGATGAGGTGCAAAGAAAAGCAATGCCTCAGCCACCTGAGGGGATGCTGACATCCAGGATCTCAAGCCAGGCTTGCTTTGAAATTATATCTTCCATGAAGGTCACTTTTATTTTTTACTGTTCCCACATTTCACAGCAAGAGATAAAAATACAGTATGGGAAATCTCAGCTTAGTGGGAAGGTTTCCTACTACTCAGACAAATATAAACTATGTACCAGTACCCACCCCTCCCACGTTCCTTCCGTGTTCCAGAGTAAAACCGTGCTCTATGCCCAGCTGAAGCACAGAAGCTATGTGGGTTACTACCCTCAGACAAGAGCTCTGCCTGTTGGATTCAGGACCATCGCAGTTCTTGCTAGAAATTTTGGTTCAGGATACATGATCTGAAGAGTGGGGAATAATTCAGACACCTCTCTGTGCCTAGGGCTTCCTAATACCTGCACTAGGAAGCGCTCATTCCCCTTGTGGGACCCTCACCTTCTTGACCCGAAACACTAAACTATTTTTTTTTTTTTTGAGTGGTACCAAAAAGTGATTTTCAGTTTCCAGGTAGGTGACCATACACCTCAGGATTACACATTTTGGCACCTGGCCTATGGGCAGAGTTTAACAGGGCATAGCATTTGCCAGGACAGACATAAAGCAGTTGCAATTCCACTTTTTTTTTTTTTTTTTTAAGACTTTATCTTCAAGAACAGTCCAATTGCCACAATGCTGGTTGATTTAAGTGGACGCTTGCAGCAGCTTTCAGGATAGGACTGCATTAAAAAGCCAGCTCATGCATATGCAGTTAGTGGTAAATAAACAAGTATCTCCCTAATTAAAACATATCTAGGAAAGTCTAAACTAATTTAACATCTAAATGACAGGTTATAAAGAAGTAAGAAAAACACAGAAATATTAGCCTTTTAAAAAATCGCTTGGCATCAAAATTTTAAAATGAATGGAGATAAACATCAAGGCATCTTGCATGAAAAACCAAACAAAAAAAAAATCTCTGAGATAAAGTTATGGAAAGAGATAAAAGTCCATGTGTGCTCCAAGTGAAAAGAATGGCAGAAACGTGCTCAGCTTCCCCAAGCTGCTATTAATGTCTGAGGAAAAACACTACCAAAATTTAACAAACTAATTAAATTGGGCATATATGGGAGCCAATGGGAATAAATTATTATTATGCAAAAGCAAGGTTTCCCCTACATAAAGCAAATGCTAGGAGTTGGTGTTCTGGCAAGCAAGGAGAGGGGTAAAAGCAGGGCTGCTCAGCTGATGATCACACAGAGGGATCCTGGCAACATCACACAAGTGTGGATGGAAGCAATCACAAAAAATGGGGTAAAATCCCACAGAATGAGAAAGGGCTGGAAGGAAAATTGTGCCTGTGCCTTCCTACAAAAGGAAAAAGAAATGGTTGCAGGACTGCTAAAGCAACAGTGCCATCTGCTGCGTGCTGCCCTCTGAAAGCCAAGTGATTTTAGCTGTCTCCTCCTCTGCTGCTGAGATGCCAGCAAATCTGAGAGCCCACATGTAGCACTGAGCTGAGGAGGACAAGATGAGAGCCAGCCTTCCCTCCAGTCCAGCCTATGTACCTATCTGTGTCTACAGGCATCCTGAAAAAACATTTCTGGACTATTGTTGCTAGAGACATTCCCTTTAAGAACAAAACAAATTATTATTTAATAATTTAAAAATTAAATAACATTTTTAGAAGTTAAAATAAAAAAGTTAATTAAAGGTTTTCTCTCTCTCAGTGTAGCAGGACCCTGTGCTCAGATACTTTGGAAAGATCAGTCCACTATAAAGCTGTCCATCAGTGAGACAGGCACTGTGCATGTGTAAGCAACCAAACAGCTGCTGTCCAATCCCTTTCCTATGATGTATTTATGTCACCTTGTAAAGGGCTTTCATTACTTGTGCAAATCTGGTGTCAGTTTCAATCCGTGTTTTTATACACAGTCCTTTTCACAGTGTTCATTACATCTCTGAATGCCTTTGTACGTTATATTATCTGAAGCAATTATAACAGAGAAGTCTAATCAATATTACAATTTTTTTATAATTCCTTCCATCACAGCTCTCAAAACTCATTTCTAAATATTGACCCTGACAGAACTCATAAAATACAGATGTAGCCACTCTGTGCATAGTGGATTTAATTCTATAATCCACATATTCATTTCTATGTATCTCATAATTTTAGTCTTTATTCAACACTCTTACTTTTTAAAAGACTTCCCCAAAAACATATCCAGGACAGATCAGGAATGGAGTTTTGATGAAATGATTCCCTTACATATGACCTCCTTCTGGATGTTTAACCTATTTCTTAAGGATGTTTTGCAGGTGGGATAGTTTAACATCATTAGCCTAGGAGGTGCTGATTTAATAGGCCCCATTTAAAAAATCCCCCATGCTAGGATATTCAATTTCAAAAGTGTTTGCAGGTAAAAGGCTGTCCTTGGCATACTCCAGCATCTACTGGGCTACAGCATTTCCTCATTAGACCCCTTCTCAGGCACCTACTCTTTTGGATCCATGTGCTACTGGATCCAGGCAATTTATCTGCTGGGGGTGTTCAACTTCGGTTTTCTGTTGATTTGCAGACTTTCAAGCTGTCCTCCATGTCCTCTGCTACTCTTCCTAGACTCATTATTGATGCATGGAGGCAAGATTCCTCAAATTAGCCAGTGTGGGATTCTGGGGCAAAAGATGCTCTGTGATAACTCAGAGATGCTTCATATTGCAGACCTGATCTTCTCAATTAAGGGTCCAAATTTGAATTTCGGAAAGAGAAAAGCTTGTGATGGAGTGTTTGCTATGATAAGACATAAATTCCAAGGTATGAAGTGAGCTCCTGCATGGGTTCAAAATATGAATCCCAAAATATGGATACACTACTGGTAATGAATAAACACATGTTCCACCACTAAAGTACCTCAATCTCTGCCTTAACACACACAGGCTGCATCAAGGATGCATTTCTTCTGACCTGGACTCTTTTTTGGCTCCTTGGAAGTTTATTTGATTACTTTAGACTGGAATAGCTGTAAGATCTGGAGGCTTCACATAAATTATTAACCTCAGTATCCGACTCCTATGTTTTAAGATCTACAGCTCTGAAAAAGGAGACACTGCTGGCATTAGCTACCTTGGGAAGGTTGAAATTTATTAGAAATCAAACTAATCTATACTGTCTCCTGCTCAGGAAATTGAATTCTAGGAGCTTGTGAGAGTCAACTCAGAGTTTACTGAGACTCCTAATTCACATGGATGGGGAACATCTGCATTGAGATAAGAAAAATCTGTTGATCTGTTTTTTGTTGCAAATCAAATTTAGTCATAAAGGAATCCAATCTACCATATTTAAACTAGTTAGTGGGACCTTCAAAAATGGAGAGCAGAGACTTTGTTCTTTAAAAATAGATGCAAGATTATCTATTAAAATAAGAGAAGCTCATTTGGTGCATAATTAGCCAACAGACAGTTATAATCAAAGGGTAATAACAAGTTCCCATTATGTGGTTGTGGGCCTCTGCTGGCTGAGGTCCAACAGTGGCAATTTTTGAGAGAGTTTTTTGTACTCATGAGCTTAATCAAAAACAAGACTCAGCTCTGTATTTGCCTCCACAAAGTCAATGGACCAAACTCATCAAAGTCGTAGGGTTAAAATTAGCTGAATGTGTCTTTGTTAAAATGTTTATAATGCAAATGGTGGCTGTTCATAAAGAAGTAACAGGGTGGGTGGATTTGTTTCTTTGTTACCTCACTGAGCAGCTGAAAGGTATCTCCATGAAGAAATAGAATATATGACTTCTTGTGAGCCTGAAAGAAACTCTACCCTCCTATTGTGCAAACTCGTCTGCCCTTTTCCAAGAAGATGATGGACATCTTTGTGCCAAAGCTTATTAACTACAGTTAAAAACATTATTAAAAACTCACAGATGCAATTTATTACAGCCAGCACAATAAACCCTGAATAAATACAATTGTGGTTATTCCATCTGAAGTCAGAAATTTCAGCATTTGCTCTGCCTAACACCTGCTGGGGGAAAGTAGAACTGAACTTCAGTGAGGGATGGCTGTAGCAGCTGTTTCTGGGAGGTGAGGAATGGCTGGAACCCCTGCAAGCCATGGATGACCAGGCCCAATCTCAGGTGCCTTTGTCACAGCAAATGCCTGCAGGGACCCAGTGTGCCTAGGAACAGCTTTCTGCTGCCAGCAGCCCTCTGTGTGGGATGAACAATCTCACACTGATGTTAAGTGAACAAGGCTTTTGAAGCTACTGAGTCCCAGTGGCACAGGCACGTTCTGGGGTAAAAGCAGATGGAGGGGAGCTCAGACAAGGTTTGGGGGTGGTGTATTAAGCTGTTAGCAATATCTCTATGCTCTGACTAAACCTGTGTGAGTGCTGCTCCAGCTGTTGATGTGTTCTGTGAGCAATGAGTTAAATTCTTAGTGCAGACAAGGCTGAAGAGGTGAACATTTCTTGATTTCCAGCTTTGCAAACACCTTTGACCAACATCTCAAAGTGTGACATATTAATGAGCAGCTGCTTCCCAACGGGAACTGTAATATCAGCATTTCTTCTCCCCGTGTTGCTTCCTGCCTCTATCATGAGCAGTAACACATGAGCAGCTCAAAGGTGACTTCAGCAGTGTAGGTACCTGAAACAGCCAGGAGGGCCTGGGATGTGGAAGCAGATATCCTAACCTTGGAATGACAGCTGTCTTTCATCTGAAGATGGGGCTATGAATTTATTTTGTACCATCAAATAGAAACGATAACATAACGGACCAGCAATTCTGCTGTTATTCTGCAAGCACGAAAATACACAAACTGAAAGGCCAGAGGAATTGTTTTTTTGCAGTTATCCTGAATTCCTCTGTAGATGCAGAGGTATAATGGGAAGTCAGAAATGGACCTCTACAATGCCCTATTTAACCTATGGGAATCTTTCACTAGAAGAAGGCGTGGGCACACTGTGTCAGAAATTATATACAGTGATAATAATATATTAGACAGGAGATAATGAGCCTTTCAGGGATTCCTAAATGTATTACTTGTTAATTTAGAAGGTACCCTGAGTGCAGCTTATGAGGTGGTACTAATTAAGAAGGTATCATGAGTAACACTGCTTGCTGGAGGGCTGAAATGTAAATCCCATTGTGCAACAGGGAAAATGAAAATGCTCCTTCCATTAAGTCTGTGATCTGTCCTGCACTTGCCACAGGGAATAGCATAATTTAGAAAGCTGCCTTCTAGGATGTTGAACAATCATGCCTCATCAGTGAGATCTCTAGATTAAAAATGTGAACATTTTTACATTACTAGAGGGATTATTATATTTTGCTTAATATTTAATATATTTGACATCAAACTGCCATGTAACGAGTATAATGTATTAATGTCCTTCTAGTCATATTATTTTCCTGCTTTTATGTAATAGAACTCTAACTGCATTTGTTCAATGATACTGTCCAGTGATTTGATTTTTATTTTGTAGTGTCAGGCTGAGGAGAGACTTCAAAGGTGATTGTCATAGTTAGTTCAGATCTATCCCCGAGTTTCTGTGGAACCTGAAACAGGAGGTTCTCCTCAGAGGCAGAAGAGTTTTCGTGTCCTTCCTTTAAATGTAAAACTGATGCAGCACCACTTCCATGGAGTTGGATGCACCTTCAGGTACCCAGCAGTAAGCAACAACACTATTTTCTGCCCTGATTGATTCCTTCCAGAACCAATGAATAGATTTTACTGTTATGCTGTTACTGCACCTTATGCCATAACACACTGTGCAGCCTGGGTCCCTCGCTATTCACTGCTGCACACCTACAACCCCCACTGTTCTCAGCAGTGCAGTGAAGCTGAGAGGAGCTGTTCCTTTGGTCCTGCTTTGCTGGGGTGAGTACCTCATGCAAGGAGACCCCCTCCCAAAAAAAAACCACCTGACAGTCATGGCAGGGCAGTTTTGAGCTTCATACCATACATGCACAGCAGCTAGATCAGTCCAAACCATGCAAGTAAATTTGTGCCTTCTTACTGGATCCTGTTGTCTCTCCTTTCTTTATTTTACCTTTCTTCCTTCTGTCCTGAATTTTAGGTAAGTACCTATCTGTGAACAGGATAATTTTTATTGCTCTCTGTAATTATGGCTATGCATTGTTGCTCCAGCTTCAGACTGCATCTTCCTGACACCAAAGAGTAGGAGTGCATTCCACGCAGGTGAAAGGGAGGGAGGCAGGCATATTTTTACAGCAGAGAGGGAGAACTAGGCATAAATCTCACTGTCTACAGCACATGGTAAAATCTGGGGCTAGACAACAGAATCTGTTCTTATTTTATGTGTTTCTAAATCATTCTGTAGCAATATGACAACAGGTGTCCAAAATTCCTCACTTCCAAAGCAACAGGGACAGTGAATTTATGGGGGGCTTCACAGGAAACAGGAGGGGATCTCTGGAGAATGTCAAGAGAGGACAGGACTTTTTGTTTCTTCATGGTGGTGCATGGAGTCTTTCCTATGCCTTTAGCATTGCAATAGCCTTTCAGGAGCTGGTTAAGATAAATGTACATCTAGAATCATATTGGAAACTGAGAATTTAAGAGGTACAGGGACACAGAAAAATGCCACTAAGTGCAAAGTATATTCTGCTTTTCAGACTGGTTGCTGCTTTGTTGTTGTTGTGGTTTTGGGTTTTTTTTATCCCTCTGTGTAGTTAATAAAGAGAAGACTCTACTAATGATTAACTTGATTTGGATGCCAAATCCAGAAAGGGAGGGTTGAACTGGCATCAGTCAAGCAGTCAAATTTAATTAAAAATGTTGAAACTCATTAATAAGAAACAAAGAGAAAAAAAAAATAAAAAAAAAGGAGACTGGGGAGCAATAGGAAAGAGAAAGCATAGTCAAAAATGAATGGACAAATGAAAGGAAAAGAGATCATAAAATGTAGATGGCTAATACAGGAGAAACCAAACATCAGTTCTGGCTTCTTACTGCAGTGGTGAAATGTCTGGCAACATCCTCTAAAGTTGTAATTCTTTTCTCTTTGTCCTCCTTGTATTTATTAATTATCTGATACTTTAAAATGTTCACTTGCTTATATCAACTGTGGCAAGGCAGCTGTAGGGCTTTTCTGCTGTGCATTAGTTGTTGAATATGCACACAAGCCTAAGCCCACCTCAGAACAGCAAGCTGCTGGTTTGGGGAATACAAGAGAGGAAGGACTGTTGGGACAGTTTGGTGATCATCACCCTGGCAACACTGGCAAGAGAAAAGTGATGCTCGTCTTTATCCAAATCTAGACTGTGCTAAATTGATGTAAATGTGAAAATGACTTACTGAGAAAAGCTATTAACTTCATGGAGAAATCTTGAAATGTCACTGCTTTGCAACGTATTAGCCTTGCTAAAGAATATTAAATAGCCTCTCTAATGGACACCTGAGACATCAGGAAGAATTCTAAGTGAATTTCCACATCCTCCCCCCTAAGGTTGCTTCCTATGATGATTTGGACATGCTGGATGAATTTCCTCACCTATACACTCCAATATCTGCATGCTAGATGAAACACCTTAACTGCTGTAAATTCATAGCTTTGAGCCAAATTACAAATAAATTATGTCTGACATGAGCTTTGTGAAACCAAAACTTCGCCAGTTCTAACTAAGAGCATTTATTTCCTTTCTGTTTTTCAGTCTCTAGGGCATCATTTAGACCAGGGCAATCTCTGTTCCTCCAAATGGCACTAGAAAATGTAGTACCTGAAATCTGTGAGATACTGGCTTTATGTTTTTACATGGTATAAGAAGAGGCTATGTAGATTCATAGTAAAGACTGTTATATTTGCTTATCCAAATAAAATATGGATACTGATGCGCACGGTTAAAAGACATACATCATCTTTTTGCAAACAATCACCCACTAAAGTTCTTCTGAAGTTAAATAAAATTTTAAATCAACTGTCTCTTGAAGCAGACCAGACAATTTAGTGTGAAAATACCACTTCAGCCTCCTACAAACACCCAAGCCAAAATGGACTCCACAAACATTCAGATATATACATTTTTCTTAGACAAGCAGACTGTGTAGAATTTAATTTCTTTTATGGGATAAGGAACGCATTTCAAACTGTGAGACCTACCAAACTTTTAGGGACAGAAAATGAATATGTCTTCTTGTATGATTACTGATCAATTTAAAAAAAAAAACCCAAATGTGAATTCTTCCATATCTTAAATCCCCACATAGATTGATAAAAATGTCACAGAACTTTGTGATATCTAATGGTAAAAGAAACAGAGGAAAACTGATGTGTAAGTAATTAAAAAGCAACATAACTAACTGTCATATGTTTTAAGTCCCATTTAGATGCTAAAATACCAGCATTAAATTTGCTGCAGATTATGCTACTTCTCAGTTGGCTCATACATATTCTTCATATACTACATTGCAAAGCATGGTAACAACCTCCCAAATACCTCCAAACATACACACACACAAAGGCACACACACACATGCACAGAGAGATTTCATTTAATGAATTGAACTCAAAGTTAGTATTTTTATGGCCTCATTTGTAGGTAGACAGAACACACAAATGCCATTCTTCACAGTGTTATTTTCAAACTGGAAAGAGAACATAAGTGTGCTGAAAGATACAGAAGACCCTTGTGCATAGCAATAGCTGTGAAAAGGCATTATCTTAACCAAGTCACACTTGGTTGAATGAATTTCCCAAAGTGAAGGTTTTATTCTTCTGTATTCTTCAGCTCTACTATCAATACCTTTCACAGGGCACTAGATTACACCAGAGAGACTTCTCTGTTTACACAAACAATTTAGGAGCCACTGGTAGCCTGTGTTGGTCCCTGTAGTGAAGTATGTATACATGCATGGGCCAGTACAAAATCCTATATGTATATACAGAGACTTTCATTACTTTCATTATGTTAAAAAAAATTACAAAGAACAAGCAAAATTATGATAATAACTATGTTTTCTAGGTGGAAGCAACTTTTTGCTGTAACAGTTTAGCTGTTACTCACTTGGTAGTTTCTTCTGGCTGATTTTGGAGTGCTGTTTCTAAAAAATTTAAGAATTAATTTAATTTAAATGTTTACACCTGCTTTGAGGTGGAGCACTTCAATAGCTAGGGAGAAAGGATTTTTTGACATCAAAAGCATTTGTCACAGGGCATTATAAGTGTGTTGTTTCTCGGATACATTTCAGCAAATCTGAATGTTATGCATGCTGAGAGATGATGCTTTGTGCCCTCTGCACACGTGCTGCAGAGGCAAGGAAGGCCAGGCAAAGAAAGGCATTTGGTACCCTACAGCTTCACTGACCTTACTTCACGGCTTAAATTAGTCTGCAGATGACCTGGAGCTCTGTGTATCCATCTCTCTCTCTCAACCATGGAAACGGTGCGTGGAGAATAACCACTGCCTGATACCTTGGAGACAAGTGCATAAAGCTGGTGTCATGAGCATGGCACCAGTTTTGGGTATGCTACTCATCCTGTCACCAGTGGTTCTGGACCCTGTCAGGCTCCTCTGTCCTGCACCCCCTGCATGGAGGGTGAGACATAAGACTCTCGTTTTGATACCCACCCACACCTGGCAATGCTGAAGGAGGAGAAAAGCAATTCTGTGAACACACCAATGATACAAAAGCTAGAGAGCAGAAAGAAGATGGAAGCAATACGTATTTCCCTCAGAGAGTTGCATCAAAAGTGTAATTTTTGGTTTTAATGTCTGGGAAATGGAAATTAAAAGCAGGCTATCCATCAATGCATTTATGGTATCTGAAACTCCTCTGAGCCCTAGGAAAACATAAAGCTCTGTCCTTTGGTCTTCTTTTCACTCTGCCTGGATAAGCTCACTTTATGAGGCAGCATAATTTGCAGTGACCTTTTCTGAAGCTGTTGATACACTTCCTGCTTTGCTGGAAACCACCTTTTTAGCCATGCATGATGTGACTCCACATACATTGGAGTATAAATTTCAGGCTTTGTCATTAAACCATGCAAAAATAATCCTGTTGTGTAGGCAACTGTAGTGCTGCAGGATGCTATTGGTTCTGCTAAGGGGTGGGCTTTGAAGGCTGGTTGGCTCTTGTTTCACCCCAGATAAATTCATGGAATCAGTGAGGGAGGGTCATATTTTATAATTCTGCCTCTTGTACAGAGCAATGATCATGTAATTTTATAAAGGATTTTCAGACTTCATTTGTGATTATTATAGCCTACCTCTAAAGTCTGTACCAATATATCTAAAGCTTTATTCCCATTTAAACATTTGCTGAATTCTTAAATCTGGGTTTTGCCACATATAAAATGGGAAAATTATTTATTCTCATATAAGCCTTCTAGAGTCAGAAGTTTTCCTTCATCTGTAATTGTTTCAAGACTTTAGCTCCCAATTGTGAGAATGGCAGAACATAATAATATACATTTTCTTAATATTTTATGAATTATTATATATTGTTTTTAATATAACTATTTTCATGCATACTAATTAGAACTGTGCCAGGCAGTCTGAAACACTTCTTGAATCACTCAAGAATAGCTGTCTGAAGGCTATGTAGCAAATTTACCCTTAAAATTTAGTGAAATCGTAATGACCAGATGATTAGGTCATTTCCTTCCTTCCTTCCTTCCTTCCTTCCTTCCTTCCTTCCTTCCTTCCTTCCTTCCTTCCTTCCTTCCTTCCTTCCTTCCTTCCTTCCTTCCTTCCTTCCTTCCTTCCTTCCTTCCTTCCTTCCTTCCTTCCTTCTTCCTTCCTTCCTTCCTTCCTTCCTTCCTTCCTTCCTTCCTTCCTTCCTTCCTTCCTTCCTTCCTTCCTTCCTTCCTTCCTTCCTTCCTTCCCCCCTTCCTTCCTTCCTTCCTTCCTCCCTCCTCCTTCCTTCCTCTCCCTTCCTTCCTTCCTTCCTTCCTTCCTTCTTCCTCCTTCCTTCCTTCCTTCCTTCCTTCCTTCCTTCCTTCCTTCCTTCCTTCTTCCTTCCTTCCTTCCTTCCTTCCTTTCCTTC